>NC_091291.1:47650118-48263216 GCF_032444005.1 Ranitomeya imitator | reverse complement strand
ACTTTTCCACCTTAGACTTAACAAGCGGGTATTGGCAAGTCCCTGTGGCTGAGAGAGATAAGGAAAAGACGGCATTCACCACACCAATGGGTCTATGTGAATTTAATCGCATGCCATTCGGACTCTGCAACGCATCCGGTACCTTCCAGCGGCTGATGGAATGCTGCCTCGGACACAAGAACTTCGAGACCGTCCTCCTGTACCTAGATGATGTGATCGTCTACTCAAAGACTTACGAACAACACTTAAAAGACCTGGCAGAAGTGTTCGAAGCCTTATCCAGGTATGGCATGAAAATCAAGCCATCCAAATGTCACCTTCTCAAGCCAAAGGTACAGTACCTGGGACACATCGTGAGTTCGGAGGGAGTAGCACCGAATCCCGAGAAAATAAGCGCCATAAGGGATTGGCCAAGACCTACCAACGCAAAAGAAGTGAGGCAATTCCTGGGATTGGTGGGTTACTATCGCAGATTTATAAAAGGATTTACCAAGTTGGCAGCACCCTTGCAAGACGCCTTGGTAGGGCAGACGAAGAAACCTTCAAACCGAAACCCTCCTTTTCAGTGGAACGATGAAAGGAAAGACTCCTTTGGACAACTAAAGAAGGCACTAACCGGAGAAGAGGTTCTGGCATACCCAGATTACCATCAACCTTTCATCCTCTACACCGATGCCAGTAATGTGGGACTAGGAGCGGTGCTGTCACAAAAGCAAGAAGGTCGGGAGAAAGTCATCGCCTTTGCAAGTAGAAAGCTCCGGCCAACTGAAAGAAATTCAGAAAATTACAGCTCCTTCAAATTGGAACTACTGGCAGTAGTTTGGGCTGTGACTGAACGTTTCAAACACTATCTGGCTGCTGCAGAATTTATTGTCTATACTGACAACAATCCGTTGACCCATCTGGACACAGCCAAATTAGGTGCGTTAGAACAGCGATGGATAGCCCTGTTATCTAAGGCTACGTTCACATTAGTGTTTCGCTAATGTGCGTCGCTGTTGCGTCGGCGACGCAGCGGTGATGCGCCCCTATGTTTAACATGGGGGACGCGTGCGTTTTTTTGGTAGCGTTTTCCGACATGTGCGTCGTTTTCGACGCTAGCGTCGGACGCAAGAAAATGCAACAAGTTGCATTTTTCGTGCGTCCGATTTTCGTCAAAAAACGACGCACGCGTCGCAAAACGCAGCGTTTTTGCGCGCGTTTTTGGTGCGTCGCGCGTTGCGTCGCCGATGCGTCATCGACGCACCGGCGCGCAACGCTAATGTGAACGTAGCCTAATTACAACTTCATAATCAAGTATCGAGCAGGTCGCAAGAATGGAAATGCCGATGCCCTATCCCGGATGCCACACTTGAGAGATGTAGAAGAAGAAACGGGGGAGCTTGAAGAAATTGAACTACCAGCCTTCCATCATCCCAAGGCAAAACATCATCAGTCAAGTACCTATCAGAAACAACAAGAGGTGAATTTTAATCCGTTAGCACACCATAGATGGGCTGACACCCAAGACAGCAATCCGGCTGTGAAGTTGGTGAAGGAACTGCTGACTGAGCAAAGCGCATATCCCGATGAGGATGCCCCAGAAGAGACACATCAACTCTGGAAAGAGAGAGGTAAAATGTTCCTGTATCAAGGGAAACTCTGTAGAAGGTACACCAATCCGAAAACACATGAATTGGTTTGGCAAATTATCGTGCCTAAACAAGTTGTCAAGATGGTCCTCGAAGCTTACCAAAATGGTGCTGGTCACTTCGGTTGGAAAAAGTTAGAAGTACTTCTAAGAGAAAGATTTTATTGGGTCGGGATGAGAAAATCAATCGAACAGTGGTGCAGAAATTGTGGCCCGTGCAACCTCAGAAGAAACGATCAAAAGAACCAAAGAGCACCACTGCAGCTCATAATCACCAAACAACCACTTGAACTTGTAGCCATGGACCACGTGAAGTTGACACCAAGCCGGTCCGGCTATGTCTATGCCTTGACCATCGTGGACCATTATTCACGCTTCTTGGTAGTAGTACCCGTAAAAGATCTGACAGCAAAAACAGCAGCCAAAGCGTTCCAAACGTACTTTTGTAGACCCCATGGATATCCGGAACAGGTTCTCACCGACCAAGGTACAGCCTTTGAATCAGAGATCTTCAGAGAATTCTGTAATATGTATGGTTGCAAAAAGATCCGGACGACGGCCTATCATCCACAAACAAACGGCTTATGCGAGAAGATGAACCATATTGTAATAGAACTACTAAAGACTTTACCTGAGGCAGAAAGGAATCAATGGCCAGAGAAATTGCCTGACTTGGTGGATCTGTATAATCATGTCCCGGTGAGTTCCACCAATTGCACCCCGGCTTACCTTATGCGTGCAAGACCCGGCCAATTACCAATCGATCTAGAAATGGGAATTCTGAAACCAGACGCAGAAGTCCAAGACTCCAATTGGGATATCATACGGCAAAAGCAGTATCGCCAAGTGCAAGAGAGTGTGGAAAGAAGCCTTCAGCAAACTAGAGAAAGACAAGAGCGAACTTTCAACCAGAATGCTCTAGCGACCCCATTAAGACCAGGTGACCAAGTGCTCAAGAGAAATCGTCGAACCAATAAACTAGACAATCAGTGGGAAGCCGTACCCTACACAGTTTTACCAACAAGAATGGATAATCCTAAAATGTGTCTCATTAGCAAAAACGGGGGCTTATCATCTGTACTAGTGTCAAGAGACAATCTTAAATTATGTCCGGAAGCATTGAAAGAGACAGAAGTTGTCCAGCCAGAACCAGAAGTTATTCAACCCATGCAGGTCCAACCAGTAAAGGAAAAAGAAGAGGAAATGTATCACACCTGTATAGGAGACTTTCCCAAAACCCTACTAACATACCATGGTGCAGTAGTGGTTCCCATGGTGGCCTTTTACCCAACACCGAACCCAATACCAGAAGTCCCAAGACAGGAGGAGGCTGACCCCGTACTACGGGAGGTTCCAGGCCAGGAAGAACAGATTCCTGGTCAGAGTAATCCCATTCACGGTGGACTTGCCAACTCCATAGTCGTGGAATTATCTTTAGCAGAGCGGGCAGATACTACATCCGCAGTAGACAGTAGTACACCACATGGAGAGATACCGCTGTTAAGTAGATCACAGCGTAGTACCCAGGGTCAATTACCGGCCAGGTATGCAGATTACCAACTATAAAACTATAGTCATTGTTATCATTCTGCAACGTTTAAGCCCAGTACCTACAGAGACTTGTCTGTATGAACTTCTTGCATATTCTTGAACTTTTTATCAGCCCGGAGGCACTAAATCAAAGCTCCAGAAAGACTGCTTTTTGAACTTTGCTTTTTGCTCTTTTTGAACTTTCTTTAGATGTTATATTGATAACTCCGTTGGAAAAATGGAACTAAATTCTTGGACACAAAGTGCAGTGCCTTTCCTAGCACCTTCAAGGATAGAACTGTATTAATGGACGCTATTTGAAGTGACTTTTTACAGAACTCTATTTTTGTTTCCTTGAGTGGTTTTTGTAACTTTTCATTTTTAAGACTCTGTACATATTAATTGTTATTTCAAAATGTTATCGTCCCACAGTCCCGGAGTACTGTTCTTAACTAAGGGGGAATGTGGCACCCCTAGAGGTATTTGCCACAAATATAGTTACTGACACTGAATACAAATACTAAAATAGCAAGACTGCACTACCTCCTCCGGCCAGAAGGGGGAGCTCCAGAGACTCCCCTTGATCCATTCTGGTCTGAGAGAAGAACTGGCAGTTGGGCAGTTGGGCTAAGGAGCTGAAAGTGAGAGGTCATACAGCTGAATTTCTAACAGCCCTATGACGGTTTCCAGGCCCAAATCACTGGCCTGAGGAGAAGAGGGACAGAGAAAAAGGACATTGTGAGAACCGGGTAGCATTAATCACTACCCAGAACAGGCGCAAAGACGGATACCGGATCCGTGGCTGTATTCATTACATATAATACAGCAACCGGAAAAACGTGAGGTGATATCAGCTTCACTAGGGTCGGGCGCAGCAACAGACACAGAGTTCAGCGGTACTCCAGGAGGGGGTAAGCCGATAAAAGGACTCGGGTTGCCCGTCGAACCAGGACCCGGAGGGGACAGATTGGGCCGGCAGCCAGTTCACATACAGCAGCAGGGCCACACAGATATTGCGTACAATAAGAGGCGAAGACCCCGGCAGGGTCAAAGTAACTCAGAGTTCCCATACAGACTCCGGTGACAGGACTGGTTGTAAATCCTTTTTTGTTAAAGTAAACTGGTTAAACGTTTCAGTGCCTCAGTCATTCATTTGGACAATAGCCATCTATCCAGGATTGGGATCATCACCGCTGGGAGAACCTGCTGCTGATCAAGTAAGTGCCTGTTCCCTCACGATACCCTTTACACTGTGCATTGCCTGAGGCCACAGCACCGGGTCAAGCCACCCGTGACATCCCCCTCAAGAGACAGACCCCATTGGTCCGGTGCTGGGTACCCCGGTCTCTCGGGCGTCACACATCCTACGCTACAACCAAAGGCAAAGTATCATGGTAGATGATAGACACTGATGTGTATAACAACAATTGCCATGCGACTATGCGGTAAAAGGGCTATATATTACTTGAAGTAAACAACAGTGTTAGCAAGGGTTCCCAGATGCTCATGAGTCCACCTCGGCGCGCGTTTTGGACCAGTCTCCGTCAGGGGTGGACGAATGATGATGAAGACTGGTCTGAAACGCGCGTTGGGGTGCACGCATAAGCATCCGGGAACCTCTGCACACACACTTTTATACTTTGTATAAATGCTGTTTTAAGAGGGAGAGGCATATGACAGTCCCTGTCACACCATTAAAACCATCACAAAAGCCTTACAACTAGACATCCGAATAAAGCCTAATACACCACAGTTGTTCATGTGTAGTTCTTCAGATTTAAGACACCACAAACTCCTGTGAATGCAGTTGGGACACTTTCGACTAACACCACTCAAGCCACCCAGAAAAAGCCAATATATGCATTGTCTAAAGTAAATTTCACAATGATGGTGTCAGAAGTAAATCTTGTTGCAAAAATATTGCATAAAATGGCTTTCTTGAGATTGCCATACTAATGGATTTACATTATATAAATAGAACAGGCTTAAAGGGAGCCTGTTAGGTCAGATAACACTATGAACCTGAAGTTATGGGGTAAATCTACAGCTAATAGCATTAGGAAGGTGCCTTAGAAGAAATGTGGCACCCTGAAGAAAATGAACTTTATTCCTCCTGGGAGCCGATGGTGTTCAGCCATTCAATTGTGTTGGCACAGCTTGACTGAGAGGTCACTCTTGCCTCAATTATCTGCTTTCCTGCCTGATATCTGGTACAGGTGCTGTTCTTCCCTAGGATGGCACATGCTAAAGACAAGTCCTGATGACGTTTTAAAAACTGGACAATGAGTCTGCACATGCGCCTCCGTAGGGAATGATGGCAACTTGTCTCCCGCAGTGGAGCTGATCATTGAGAGAAGAAAGACTTATCAGTCAGTGACCAGAAAAGGAGCAAAAAAACAGGTTCTCCATCTTCTCCATTACGTCAGTCCATGAAAATCATGTCATCCGAGTGCGGTCCGAAAAAAATTAGACGTGCACATAGAGTAACATGGGTACAAATGCAATCTGTCAGAACCACGGGTAGCACTTGTCCAATTTAAACAGTCGTGTGCACGGCCCTTACAGTAGGGTCACAAGATCATATAAAAAATTGTACAGAATTTCATCCAGAAAAGTGGGATGATTTTTTTTCACACGTGTCACCTGATTGCAGTCCGGTTTTGTTTTACAACAGCAGCAATTAATAATTTACAAGACCATTTTATATGACCATTCTCACGTTACAGAATCGCAATGTAGCCATAAAAAAGGCATGTTATATTACGGCCCCGTATGGCATCTGATTCTTTTCATGCATCCATAGACTTGATTGTCCGAGTCTCATCAGATTTACAGAAAAAACTAGTGCATGTAGATTCAGTCAATGAAAAAAATCACTCACCTGTATTGCCCTAATTAAAAATATTGGTCCAAATGTGGTCCGTGTATTTCATGGCAACTCTCTGACCGAAAATACCATCATGTGAACTAGCCCTTCCAATGAACTGGCACAGATTAGATTACCAGTTGGTAGTATAACCTGCTGGAAGGTTCCCTTTAAACATAGCAAATGAATAAAGCAAACACTTTCATGTGTTTAAAATACCTCTAACTAGTTTAGTGGATAAAATGCTCAAGGGGCATCTCACCCACTCACTAATTGCACATTTGTTTATTGCACAACACACAGACACATAGTTAACAATTTAAAGAGTTGATGGATGTTGTACAATGGAAAACAATGACATTGCACTTTGTGATCGATCTGAACTGGCTTTAAGGTTTGGAGAACAGTTGCTGTATTTCCCAGAAAGCAATGTTAAAAAGACACAAAATGTTTCAAGTTAAAAACATCAGCAAAAAGAATGTAAATTTCACGTTTTTTTATGCACATGTTTATTTTATCTGTGTGACCTGGAACACCACAAAAAAACTGAGAACAAAAGTCAAATTGGACATAATTTCACACAAAACCCCAAAAACGGTCTGGACAAAATTGTTGGCAACTTTACAAAATTGTGGATAAATAACTTTGTTTCAAGCATATGATGCTCGTCAGTGATGAGGGAATGTGCTCGGATAGCATCTTATTTGAAAATGCTTGGGTGTTATCTGAGCATCTGGGTGTGCTCGTATATTATGTTTGAGTCCCTCGGCTGCATAATTTGCGGTTATTAGACTGCTTCAACATGAGGGAATTCCCTAACATGCAATCCACGCATGTGTTGAGACTGTCTAACAGCCACAAATCATGCAGCCGCGGGGACTCAAGCATAATATACGAGCACCTCCAAGATACTCGGATAACATACAAGCATGCTCTGATGTGATATTATCCCTACGAGAGAGAGGACCCCAATGACCATAAAAGCTTACACTGTACAGGAGAGAGAGGACCCCACTGACCATAAGAGCTTACACTGTACAGGAGAGAGAGGACCCCACTAACCATAAGAGCTTACACTCTACAGGAGAGAGAGGACCCCGCTGACCATAAGAGCTTACACTCTACAGGAGAGAGAGAGGACCCCACTGACCATAAGAGCTTACACTCTACAGGAGAGAGAGGACCTCACTGACCATAAGAGCTTACACTCTACAGGAGAGAGAGGACCTCACTGACCATAAGAGCTTACACTCTACAGGAGAGAGAGGACCTTGCTGACCATAAGAGCTTACACTCTACAAAAGAGAGAGAGAACCCCACTGACCATAAGAGGTTACACTCTACAGGGAGAGAAAGGACCCCGCTGACCATAAGAGCTTACACTCTACAGGTGAGAGAAAGGACCCAACTGACCATAAGAGCTTACACTCTACAGGTGAGAGAAAGGACCCCGCTTACCATAAGAGCTCACACTCTACAGGTGAGAGAAAGGACCCCGCTGACCATAAGAGCTCACACTCTACAGGTGAGAGAAAGGACCCCGCTGACCATAAGAGCTCACACTCTACAGGTGAGAGAAAGGACCCCGCTGACCATAAGAGCTTACACTCTACAGGAGAAAGAGAGGACCCCGCTGACCATAAGAGATTACACTCTTCAGAGAGAGAGAGGACCTCACTGACCATAAGAGCTTACACTCTACAGGAGAGAGAGGACCCCACTGACCATAATAACTTACACTCTACAGGAGAGAGAGGACCCCACTGACCATAAAAGCTTACACTCCTCAAAGAGAGAGGGGAACTCACTGACCATAACAGCTTACACTCTTCAGGAGAGAGAGGACCCCACTGGCCATAAGAGCTTACAATCTACAGGAGAGAGAGAGGACCCCACTGACCATAAGAACTTACACTCTTCAGAAAGAGAGAGAGAGAGGACCTTGCTGACCATAAGAGCTTACACTCTACAGGAGAGAGGAAGGACCCCCCTGACCATAAAAGCTTACACTCTACAGGAGAGAGAGAGAGGACCCCACTGACCATAAGAGCTTGCACTCTACAGGAGAGAGGAAGGACCCCCCTGACCATAAAAGCTTACACTCTTCAGAGAGAGAGAGAGAGAGGACCCCACTGACCATAAGAGCTTGCACTCTACAGGAGAGAGAGAGGACCCCGCTGACCATAAGAGCTTACACTCTACAGGAGAGAGAGAGGACCCTGCTGACCATAAGAGCTTACACTCTACAGGAGAGAGTGAGAGAACCCCATTGACCATAAGAGCTTACACTCTACAGAAGAGAGAGAACCCCACTGTGAGAGAAGAAGAAGGAGAGGGAAAGAAAGAAAAAGCGGACCACGCCATCTATAAGAACTTATACTCTACAGGAAAGAGAGAGAGAAAGATAGAGTGAGAATGAGAAAAAAGAGAGCCCTGCTAACCATAAAAGCTTGGACTCCATAGCAGTGAGAGGGGAATGGGGAGGGAGACAGAGACAGTTAAAGGAAATGAAGTCCACACTGTCGAAAAGATATTACACTCTACAGAAGAGAGAAAGAAAAAGAAGTTTCCACTCTACAGGTTAAGGAGAGAAAGAGAGACACAGAGAGAGAAAGAGAGATGTTCTATTTTTGTGAACAGCGAATCGAATGTCGAAATGTTGAAATTCATGAGAAACCATGAATTTAATTAAATATGACTCAAACTCGATCATTTACAGATTGATCCCTCTCTCCTTGTATTGTGTGCATATCTCAAAAAAACAGTAACATCAAAATTAGTTTAAAAAAATAAATTATAATAATAAAATAACATTTACATTTCACATTGATCCTATTCTACTGACTAGCAGAATCATGTCCCCAGGTCATTATTATTGCACATTAAACACTGTTAACCTTTTTTTATGGACCTGTTGACTTGCATTACTGATTGTGATCAAAGGATCAAAATCGTACACGTCTCAGCTATTTTCCACAGACCGAGATATGTGAATGGTGCATGGACTCTCACAGGAAAAACATGGATAGCACTCATAATTAAAAATTGGGCTAGTGAATTTTCCCTAAGTTAATGTCAAGCCATGCATCATGACTAGTGTTGAGCGATACCGTCCGATACTTGAAAGTATCGGTATCGGATAGTATTGGCCGATACCCGAAAAGTATCGGATATCGCCGATACCGATATCCGATACCAATACAAGTCAATGGGACACCAAGTATCGGAAGGTATCCTGATGGATCCCAGGGTCTGAAGGAGAGGAAACTCTCCTTGAGGCCCTGGGATCCATATTAATGTGTAAAATAAAGAATTAAAATAAAAAATATTGTTATATTCACCTCTCCGGCGGCCCCTGGAACATCACCGCGAGGAACCGGCAGGCTTCTTTGTTCAAAATGAGCGCCTTTAGGACCTGCGGAATGACGTCGCGGCTTCTGATTGGTCGCGTGCCCAGAAGGGGTCCTAGAGGCACGGGTAGTGAGAAGTCCACCCATGGGGCTCGTATTCATGCTGACCAGAGTCAGGTGGAGGGACCAAGTTGCAGGCAAGGGGACCGGCCCCATTCTAGTGGAGAATCTAAGGACTCAGCTAGCTAACCAGAGGCTGTGGCTTTTGTAAAAAGCACAGTCACATCTGCACACATTCGCTGAAATGGCAGCCGTATAGGATGCAGGGGGATTTAATGCACACCGCCCGACAAGATCCGAGGCTGCTGGCTTGGGACACTGTGTGGCAGGCGCAGGGCAGGAGAGGCGATAGCTAGCACAGAGAGACGGCCAGAGAAAGGAACATAGAAAGAGGGTTCTGGAAAGTGCATCCAAATTGCTTGAGAGCTGGCTGGACCACAAACCTGGAGGACATAGCACCCCAGCTGGGTGAACTAAGAACTGTTAGTAAAGCATTGGAAACTGCTCTCTGCTGTGTCCTAAGTGCCCTGGGACTAAAGGTCTGCCTGTGGAGAGCTGTACCAACTCTGCTGCATCACCATCAGCCCCAGCGGTCTCTTCAAGCAGCGTCGGCTAACATCTCACATTTGTCGAATACCACAGGTGGCAACACGAACATTTAATCCCAACAATTTTATTCCCCTTTTATTGGACGCCCAGGGCCACGGACCGGGTCACTGCTGCCGTTACACGTCCCCTTTAAGAACTGGCTCGGTACCAAGTATCCCCACGGCCCTGGTGGGCGCTCCATTAGTAATGCTCAGTTTACAGAGTAGCTTTATATAATTTAAAAAAAAAAGAATTGTTGTCCCCGGATAATTTCTTAGCTAGTGCATTAGGTGAGCGTACATCGCAGTGTTAGTGACGTTCGTTTTTTTCTTTTGTAAAAAAAAATAATTTTTAACACCCAGTAAATTTATATCTAGTGTATAAGGGAAGCGTACGTCGCAGTGTTATTGACGTCTGTTTTTCTTTAGCAAACAAAGTAAGAATAGTTAATGCCAAGTAAATTTATATCTAGTGCATTATGGGAGCATATGTTGCAGTGTTAGTGATGTCCATTTTTCTTTTGTGAAAAAAAGAATAGTTAGTGGCGGGTAAATTTGTAGATAGTGCATTAGAGGAGCGTATGTCGCAGTGTTAGTGATGTTTTGCAAAAAAAATTTAGTTAGCACTGAGTAACTTTATAGGTAGGAAGGGCATTAGAGTAGTGAATGTCACTTTAATTTTTTTAAAACAAACTTTTTTACACAGCTACTGATTTTTCTCTTCATTTTTTCCTTCTAAGCACTTCTTCTAAATTTTTCCTGTACTTTTTTCTCTCCACTTTTTATAATAAATAGTACCCTTTACACAAGCCCCATGCAATACATGTGTAAAAGCACCACTTACACACACATCCCCAGTGTTTTGAAGAATAAAATAAAAATGGCCCATTCGTCAACAAGACTCTATTTACCAGACGTATACGCTTTTCTTGCCTCCGACATGGATTCAGGCAGTGAGGAAGATCCCACATTCCTCTATTTTTCTTCCTCCTCTTTCTCCTCCTCATCTAGTGAGGAGGGACACCAGCATGGCTGGTCTAGACAAATTTGTATGCTCATCAATTTTTCAACCAAAATCTTACATCGTCATACCCCAAATGGACCCCTGTATATGCAGAAGACATCATGACATTTTGGGGCATTATGCTGCATATGGGAATAGTCCGAAAACCAGAGCTTCATCAATACTGATATAGTAACATAGTAACATAGTTAGTAAGGCCGAAAAAAGACATTTGTCCATCCAGTTCAGCCTATATTCCATCATAATAAATCCCCAGATCTACGTCCTTCTACAGAACCTAATAATTGTATGATACAATATTATTCTGCTCCAGGAAGACAGCCAGGCCTCTCTTGAACCCCTCGACTGAGTTCACCATCACCACCTCCTCAGGCAAGCAATTCCAGATTCTCACTGCCCTAACAGTAAAGAATCCTCTTCTATGTTGGTGAAAAAACCTTCTATATACTCTACAGCATACGGGTATTCCGCATGTCCATGACAAGGACACATTTTAAAGTGATCTCAAAATTTTGAGATCAAAAGTGAGTCCTTCCCAATACGATCCTAACTTTGATCATCTATATAAAATTTGACCAGCAGTTGAACACCTCAGCAGAAATTTTGCTGAGACGTACAACCTCCTAAGGGACATCTGTATTGATGAAACTCTGGTTCATTTCCAAGTAAGGCTAAAATTCTGACAATACCTGCCCAATAAGAGAGGCAGGTATGGAATTAAACTGTAAAAGCTGTGCGAGAGGACCTCAGGGTACACCCACAGATTTAGGGTCTAGAAATGAAAGTGAAAGAGCACCCAGCTTTACAACTCTGAATGCTCCCCTGTCCTGGGGGTGAGTGGGAAAATTTTGAGGGAGTTCCTGCACTCACTGCAGGATAAGGGTTATCACCCCTACATAGATAACCTTTACCCCAGCATCCCAGTCTTCAAGACCCTCACTGTCAGAGGCACAGTTGCATTGCGGCACAATGTGAAAAAATCAGAAAGGCCCCCCCTAAGCCGCTAATTGGGCAACTGCTGAGAAACGGCGAAAGCAGAGTCCAATGCAGCAACAACATGCTGGTGGTCAACTATAAGAACAAGAGGGATCACCACACACCCTGACAACAGCTCTCATGTCACTGTCCGAGGTAACGCAACACAAGTCCCAAAGCCAGATTGTATCTTGGATTTTTATAAGTACATGGTGGTAGAGATCTCTGAAATCAGATCACATCTAAAGTATGGTACACAAAATTGGCCCTGCACATTATATATATGGCAGTGCACTGTACAATGCTTTTGCTCAGTTTTGATCTGCAAGCAATATGGGGACCTTCCTTCAGTCTCAAGCGGTAGTAACCAAGGCCTTAATGTTTGGCAGTCAGGCAGGTGAGAGTCCCAGGTCAACATTTTCCAGCAGAGGCTCCCCAAACAGCGAAGAAGGGAAGATCACAAAAAAGTTGCAGAGTATGCTTCAAGAAGAGAATCCAAGTGGCACAATTTGCCATTGTGAAACCTGCCCTGAGAAACCTGGCCTTTGCATAAAGGATTGCTTTAACCCCTTAGTGACAGAGCCAATTTGCAGCTTAATGACCAGGCCAATTTTTACAATTGTGACCACTGTCACTTTATATACAGTTAAGTCCATATATATTTGGACAGAGACAACATTTCTCTAATTTTGGTTACAGACATTACCACAATAATTTTAAACAAAGCAATTCAGATGCAGTTGAAGTTCAGACTTTCAGCTTTCATTTGAGGGTATCCACATTAAAATTGGATGAAGGGTTTAGGAGTTTCAGCTCCTTAACATGTGCCACCCTGTTTTTAAAGGGACCAAAAGTAATTGGACAATGGACTCCAAGGCTATTTCAGGGACAGGTATGGGCAATCCCTTCGTTATGTCATTCTCAATTAAGCAGATAAAAGGCCTGGAGTTGATTTGAGGTGTGGTGCTTGCATTTGGAAGGTTTTGCTGTGAAGTAAACATGAGGTCAAAGGAGCTCTCCACGCAGGTGAAACAAGCCAACCTTAAGCTGCGAAAACAGAAAAACCCCATCAGAGAAATTGCTACAATATTAGTAGTGGCAAAATCTACAGTTTGGTACATCCTGAGAAAGAAAGAAAGCACTGGTGAACTCATCAATGCAAAAAGACCTGGGCGCCCACGGAAGACAACAGTGGTGGATGATCGCAGAATAATCTCCATGGTGAAGAGAAACCCTTTCACAACAGCCAACCAAGTGAACAACAAACTCCAGGAGGTCGGCGTATCAATATCCAAATCTACCATAAAGAGAAGACTGCATGAAAGTAAATACAGAGGGTTCACTGCACGGTGCAAGCCACTCATAAGCATCAAGAATAAAAAGGCTAGACTGGACTTTGCTAAAAAAAACATCTAAAAAGCCAGCATAGTTCTGGAATAACATTCTTTGGACAGATGAAACCAAGATCAACCTCTACCAGAATGATGGAAAGAGAAAAGTATGGCGAAGGCGTGGTACAGCTCATGATCCAAAGCAAACCACATCATCTGTAAAACCCGGCGGAGGCAGTGTGATGGCTTGGGCATGCATGGCTGCCGGTGGCACTGGGTCACTGGTGTTTATTGATGATGTGACACAGGACAGAAGCAGCCGAATGAATTCTGAGGTATTCAGAGCCATACTGTGTGCTCAGATCCAGCCAAATGCAGCCAAACTGATTGATCGTTGTTTTATACTACAGATGGACAATGACCCAAAACATAAAGCCAAAGCAACCCAGGAGTTTATTAAAGCAAAGAAGTGGAATATTCTTGAATGGCCAAATCAGTCATCTGATCTCAACCCAATTGAGCATGCATTTCACTTATTAAAGACTAAACTTCAGACAGAAAGGCCCACAAACAAACAGCAACTGAAAACCACCGCAGTGAAGGCCTGGCAAAGCATCAAAAAGGAGGAAACACAGCGTCCGGTGATGTCCATGAGCTCAAGACTTCAGGCAGTCATTGCCAACAAAGGGTTTTCAACCAAGTACTAGAAATGAACATTTTATTTAAAATTATTTAATCTGTCCAATTACTTTTGGTCCCTTTAAAAACAGGGTGGCACATGTTAAGGAGCTGAAACTCCTAAACCCTTCATCCAATTTTAATGTGGATACCCTCAAATGAAAGCTGAAAGTCTGAACTTCAACTGCATCTGAATTGTTTCGTTTAAAATTCATTGTGGTAATGTCTATAACCAAATTTAGAAAAATGTTGTCTCTGTCCAAATATATATGGACTTAACTGTAAACCGACTATTTGGGGCAAATACTATATACGCTCTGCCATTATATATATACAGAAAACCAAAAGAAAAATAGACACTTGAGCTAAAAATTTAGAAATTTATTTCAGAATATTATTAAAAAATGTAGAACAACAATAATGAAGGTAATAAGAAATGATACACAAGATAAGAGAAGGCAACACACTAGTGCCATATACAGATAGCCACAAAGATAATAAATAATAAATGCATAAACGAGATAATAATGAAAGACTATTACTATCATATAAAGTCTATAGAGCCCAAAAAAAAAAATAGACAATTTAGTATATGGCATCCATGGGTCTAGTACGGAGACCACCAAACGTATGAAAAAAATAATGATAACCAGTAAATGTATGTAAAATATCAAATCAGAAATAATTTAAAAATATGCAAATATAGCAATTAAATCAATCTCTCATGGAAAAAAGGCTCATAACGCACGACTAAATTTAAAGGGAGGTTCATATACAAGATTAGACTATGGTAAAGTGCAAAATGCAGTATCTAAATAAATATAAAGGGGAAAATCCCATACAATAAAAAAGCTGCACATATAGTAACCATAATAATGACATATGAACCAACCTGCTGCTGTACGTGGGAAAGGGGCCTCGGCACTTGATAATGATGTGTGCCGGTCAATGACGTCATCGGGGATTTCCCTGTGACCCGCACCACCATGGGCTGCAGAGTGTGACGCACTCCCGGGGGCAACTGATGAGTCACATGTGCCGAGAACGCCCAAAACACCGGCACACAATTATAGAGCCCTATAAAAAGACCGCTGGGACATACCGCAGGCATGACCCCCCGAAGAAGCCATCGCGAAACGCGCGTTAGGGCTATGGCTGTGGTGTCTTAAAGAAGGTCTATGGATAAGAGCACTCTTACATTTATGGGATAGGCAGTGGTGTTTCTTATATATCGAAATATGGCATTTTATGGACTCTGCTTACTACTGATTGCATATCATTAACATAGTGTCATATAAATTTTGAGCATGCACCTTTCCATCCTAGCACTAGCACTTTATATATGTTTATGAATGCTATACCCACCTCATTATAGATTTTTTCAGACCCACATTTTTTGTTATCAATCCCTCTCTGTATAAACTATTGTTGTCATGATACAATTTTGTAAATGTATGTGCCTTTTTGTGATGTAATTAGTACAAATTAGTACAAATTTTTTCTTTGGACTAATTACTTCAGATTTTCTGTTTTTCATATTGATGAGGAGTGTCCATATGGGTATTACCCAAGTCCCAGTTTTTCAGGCAAGGGACTATATTTAGGATGTTATAACAATGTATTCTGTTCTGATTCCCCTGTTTCCAATTTACACACACCAGCACATAATAAATTCATACACCAGTAAAACCCCAAACATTATTATCATTACTATAACTATGCCTCTTGAAAATTCCTTGAGGGGTGTAGTTTCTAAAATGGAATCACTTGGGGATTTCCACTGTTTAGGCACATCAAGGGCTCTTCAAGCATGACAGCGCTGCCAAACAATTCCATCAAAATCTGCACTCCGAAACGTCACTCCTTTCCTTACGAGCCCTGCTGTACATCCAAACAGTAGCTTTCTACTACATATGGTTTATCGACGTACTTAGGAGAAATAGCACAATGATTTTTAGGGTCCATTTCTCCTGTTACCCTTTTGAAAATAAAAAAAATTGGGGCTAGAAGAACATTTTTGTGGAATTTTTTTTTTTTATTTTCACGGCTCAATGTTACAAATTTCTGTGAAGCACCTCAGGGTTCAAAGTGCTCACCACACATCTAGATACGTTCCTTGAGGTCTCTAATTTCCAAAATGGAGTAACTTGTGGGGGGTTATACTTTTGGTTACATCATTGGCTCTCCAAACATGACATAGCGTCCGCACTTGATTCCAGATAATTTTGAGTTCATAAAGTCAAATGGCGTTCCTTCACTTCCGAGCTTTGCCGTGCGCCTAAACAGTGGTTTTCCCCCACATATGGGTTATAGTTATACTCAGAACAAATTGCACAACACATTTTGTCATCAATCTTTTCCTGTTGCCCTTGCGAAAATAAAAAATTAGATTCAAATAAGAATTTTCGTGAAAAAAGTTAAATGATAATTTTTTCATTCTACATTGCTTCAGTTCCTGTCAAGCACCTGAAGAGCTAATGAACTTCTTGAATGTGATTTTGAGCACCTTGAGGGGTGCAATTTTAGCATGGTTTCGCTTTTGGGTATTTTCTGTCATATAGGCCACTGAAAGACACTTCAAATGTGATGTGGTCCCTAAAAAAATTTTTTGTTGGAAAAATTAGAAATCACTAGTCGAATTTCAGCCCTTATAACTTCCTAACAAAAAACAAATTATGATTAAAAATTGTGCTGATGTAAAGTAGACAAGTGGGAAATGGGAAATTAACTATTTTGTGTGACATAACTCTCTGAGTTAAGGGCATAAAAATTAAAAGTTTGAAAATTGCAAAATGTTCTAAATTTTTGATATTTTCACAAATAAACACAAAAAACATTGAACAAATTTTACCACTATCATAAAGTACAATATGTTATGAGAAAACATTCTCAGAATCGGTGGGATTTGTTAAAGCCTTTCAGAGTCATTACCATACAAAGTGACATTGATCAGAATTGAAAAAGATGGCCTGGTCAGGAAGGTGAAAACAGGCTTCAAGGTGAAGGAGTTCAATAAAGGTGCTTTGTTTGTCCTATTTCCTGGTATTTGGATTTGACCAAACGTTATTGATATATTTAAGTGCGGATTACATGGATTTTTTAACCTGCGGAATTTCTGCACGGAAAGCAAGTCTATGAGGAAATTATGCACAGAAAACGCAGTGTACCTACAAAACAAATTGCCATGTTGCAAAATTGAAACACGCACCTCAGGTGAGTTTACGCTGCATTGAAAAGAAGGACGGTGGGCAGGAGATTTCCATAAATCCCATCCGCTTTACTGGAGCTGTAAGTCACTGCCTTTCAGCAATAATATACAGCATCAAAAACGCAACAAAAGCCTATCATGGGCACATGAAATCTTCACCCAAGAAAATGTAGTCTGCATATGTTTACATTATGTCCAAGGTAAAACATGGTAGATTTATACAAACTTCAAGAAGGTCTTAGCTGTTAAATATAGTGTTGAGATGGGAGAAAGGAGATGAAAATTAATATTGGTGAAATTCAAGCCTGTAATACCACCCCCTTAACAGGATTGGCATATTTGCTTGGTAATGGACATCACCTTTTAAAGGGAGTCCGTCAGCACAGAATGAATGTTCAATCCAAGTACAGTCCTCAGTGGTTGATACCTTTTAATGGCTAACTAAAAAGATGGTAACAAATTGCAAGCTTTTAAGACTGCACAGGTCTCTTCATCAGGCATAGACTAATAGAAATTCTGAAGAATCACATATTTATGCACAACATAGCACAGATAAATGCCATAGATAAGACAGGTGACGTGAAGCAGAATTACCATTATGTGAGTGCTAAACTGTTACTGTATGTCTATAAATATTGGAACAGTTCATCATCTTTTAACTTCCATCTTTTAAATTACATCTTTTTAATTATGATTCTGAATTAGACTGAATTCTAGAATGCATTTGGCTACTCATCACTACTACAATATTATCATCATCTGCACCATCTAATCGAGCTGTTCTCCTCTTCCCACAGGTATGCACTGACTTTACCCAGCTCTCCCTGGCTCCAGAATATCTCTGTATACTGCATTGATTTTCCATGGTATGCACTGACTTTACCCAGCTCTCCCTGGCTCCAGAATGTCTCTGTATACTGCATTGATTTTCCATGGTATGCACTGACTTTACCCAGCTCTCCCTGGCTCCAGAATATCTCTGTATACTGCATTGATTTTCCATGGTATGCACTGACTTTACCCAGCTCTCCCTGGCTCCAGAATATCTCTGTATACTGCATTGATTTTCCATGGTATGCACTGACTTTACCCAGCTCTCCCTGGCTCCAGAATGTCTCTGTATACTGCATTGATTTTCCATGGTATGCACTGACTTTACCCAGCTCTCCCTGGCTCCAGAATATCTCTGTATACTGCATTGATTTTCCATGGTATGCACTGACTTTACCCAGCTCTCCCTGGCTCCAGAATATCTCTGTATACTGCATTGATTTTCCATGGTATGCACTGACTTTACCCAGCTCTCCCTGGCTCCAGAATATCTCTGTATACTGCATTGATTTTCCATGGTATGCACTGACTTTACCCAGCTCTCCCTGGCTCCAGAATATCTCTGTATACTGCATTGATTTTCCATGGTATGCACTGACTTTACCCAGCTCTCCCTGGCTCCAGAATGTCTCTGTATACTGCATTGATTTTCCATGGTATGCACTGACTTTACCCAGCTCTCCCTGGCTCCAGAATATCTCTGTATACTGCATTGATTTTCCATGGTATGCACTGACTTTACCCAGCTCTCCCTGGCTCCAGAATGTCTCTGTATATTGCACTGATTTTCCATGGTATGCACTGACTTTACCCAGCTCTCCCTGGCTCCAGAATGTCTCTGTATATTGCACTGATTTTCCATGGTATGCACTGACTTTACCCAGCTCTCCCTGGCTTCTGAATGTCTCTGTATATTGCACTGGCTTTTCTATGCTTCCCCTGGATCTGAGTGTCTTGGTGCAGCACATATAATCCTTTTAGTATGCTTTCTTACCTATCAGCTTGTTTTCCATGACCTGTTTTCATGTCTCTCATTGTGTGATCCTGGCATCTCTTTGAGTGGTCAGTCTTACCCCTCCCTCACTTTATGACCTTTGCTTAACTCTCTACATCTGGTCTCCCATACCCAGCCACCTCCTCATTCACACCTGATTGCCCTTAACTGGGGATATATTCACATGCAGGAGTCTGCTATAGACTCAGTCTGCTGCAAATCATCTTTTAACTTCCATCTTTTAAATTACATCTTTTTAATTATGATTCTGAATTAGACTGAATTGGACTGGAATTGACTGGAAGGTAACAGACTACTAACCACTACAATGTTTCGGTTTCTTTTCGCTTTCACCCCCATACTACTTTCCTTCTTACAATCTCCTGCAATCCCTCCTCCTAGTAAGGAACTAGTCATTTCTCCCTCATTACTCCCCAGCCATCTCACCTTCTCCTCAGAACTGTTCCTCCACATACAATCCTTTTTATCCAGACACACACGGCCACATCATGTCCTATCCTGCTCCCACCTTCTAATGATCTGTCTGTTACTCCTCATTGCTGGTGACATATCCCCAAATCCCGGCCCTCCCCAATTCATCCCCACACTCGTTTCTAACCCCCTGCCACGATCCTCCGCACGTTTTCCCAACCACGACAACCTCATACCCATTCATCCAGCCCCCACTCCCCCGCTCCCCCTACTTGGAGCACTATGGAACGCACGCTCCATCTGCAACAAACTGCCATTTATCCATGACCTCTTCATCACCAACAAACTCTCCTTCCTCGGCCTCACTGAAACCTGGCTCACCCCCTCTGACTCGGCCTCTCCAGCTGCGCTCTCCTATGGCGGATTCCACCTCTCTCACACCCCTCGCCCCAGCAACAAACGCGGTGGAGGAGTTGGCTTGCTCCTGTCCGACACCTGCTCCTTTACTCCAATCCCGCTACCACCCTCCACTACTCTTCCCTCGTTTGAGGTGCACTCTGTCCGCATCTATTCCCCCTCCAACCTCCAGCTGGCTGTCATCTACCACCCCCCAGAACTAGCCATCTCCACCTTTCTCGACCACTTCACCACCTGGCTACTTCATTTCCTCTCTGTTGACATCCCCACTATCATCATGGGTGATTTCAATGTCCCCATTGACACTTTCACCTCAGCTACCTCTAAACTTTTATCACTGACTGCCTCCTTTGGCCTCACTCAATGGTCCTCTGAGGCCACTCACAAAGATGGCCACACGCTGGACCTCATCTTCACCCGCCTCTGCTCCCTTACTAACCTCACTAACACACCCCTCCCCCTGTCTGACCACAACCTACTGACATTCTCGTCCCTCTCCTCTCCTAGTGTGCAACCCCCACTCCACAAACTCACTCACCCTCGCAGAAATCTCAAACATCTCAACTTACAATCACTCTCTGAGTCCCTTCTCCCTCTCACAGATATAGCCTCCCTTCATGACACAGATGCTGCTGCCACTTTTTATAACACCACAATAACAACAACACTCGATTCGGCCGCCCCACTCATGCATAGTAAAACTCGTACAATTAACAGGCAGCCCTGGCTGACCAGCCTGACCAAAGAATTGAGACGGGCTTCTAGGATTGCTGAGCGGAGATGGAAGCGATCCCACTCTGCCGACCACTTCACTGCATACAAGCAGTCCCTCGCCAGCTTCAAGTCTGCGCTCACTGCCGCAAAACAAACTTACTTCTCATCCCTCATATCCTCCCTGTCCCACAACCCTAAACAGCTTTTCAACACTTTCAATTCTCTACTCCGTCCCCCTGCACCTCCTCCCTCCCCCCTCATTTCTGCTGATGACTTCGCCTCTTTCTTTAAACAGAAGATCAGAAAGCTTTGGCCCACAGCGCCCACTGCCCCTCTTACCTGCTCAACCCTGCTCCTCCAAAACCAGCTTCTCCACCATGACAGAAGATCAGCTCTCCACCCTCATGTCAAGATCACACCTCACCACCTGCACGCTTGACCCGCTCCCATCCCACCTCATCCCTAACCTTTCCACGGTCTTCATCCCAACCCTTACGCACCTCTTCAACCTCTCACTCACAACAGGTGTCTTTCCCTCATCCTTCAAGCATGCCAAGATCACACCCATCCTCAAAAAGCCCTCCCTCGACCCATCCTCTGTGTCTAGCTATCGCCCAATATCTCTTCTCCCTTATGCCTCCAAATTGCTGGAGCAACACCTCCATCTTGAACTGTCCTCCCACTTCTCCTCCTGCTCCCTCTTTGATCGGTTACAATCAGGCTTCCGTTCCCATCACTCAACTGAAACTGCCCTAACTAAAGTCACCAATGACCTACTAACTGCCAGGAGCAAGCGACACTACTCTGTCCTCCTTCTCCTGGACTTGTCTTCTGCCTTTGACACTGTAGACCACTCCCTTTTGCTACAAATCCTCTCATCCCTTGGCATCACAGACTTGGCCCTTTCCTGGATCTCGTCATATCTGACAGACCGAACATTCAGTGTCTCCCTCCCCCACACCACCTCCTCACTTCGCCCCTTGTCAGTCGGTGTTCCTCAAGGCTCTGTTCTAGGACCCCTACTCTTCTCCATCTACACTTTCGGCCTGGGACAGCTCATAGAATCCCACGGTATGCAGTACCATCTCTACGCTGACGACACGCAGATCTACCTCTCCGGACCTGACCTCTCCTCCTTGCTTACCAAAATCCCGCACTGTCTGTCTGCCATTTCAGCCTTCTTTTCTGCTCGCTTTCTACAACTGAACATGGACAAAACAGAATTCATCATCTTTCCCCCATCTCACTCTACCCCTCCACCAGACCTATCCATCAATGTCAATGGCTGCTCACTATCCCCAGTCCCACACGCCCGGTGCCTCGGGGTGATCCTCGACTCTGCCCTCTCTTTCAAGCCACATATCCAAGCCCTTGCCTCCTCCTGTCGTCTCAAACTCAAAAATATTTCCCGGATCCGTGCTTTCCTTGACCGCAATACTGCAAAAACGCTAGTGCATGCCCTTATCATCTCCCGCCTCGACTACTGCAACCTCCCACTCTCTGGACTCCCCTCTAGCACTCTGGCACCACTCCAATCCATCCTACACTCTGCTGCCCGACTAATCCACCTGTCCCCCCGCTATTCCCCAGCCTCTCCCCTGTGTCAAGCCCTTCACTGGCTTCCTATCGCCCAGAGACTCCAGTTCAAAACCCTCACACTGACATACAAAGCCATCCACAACCTGTCTCCTCCATACATCTGTGACATGGTCTCCCGGTACCTACCTACACGCGACCTCCGATCCTCCCAAGACCTCCTTCTCTACTCCCCTCTCATCTCTTCTTCCCATAACCGCATCCAAGACTTCTCCCGTGCTTCCCCCATACTCTGGAACTCTCTACCCCAACACATCAGACTTGCGCCTACCATAGAAACCTTCAAAAAGAACCTGAAGACTCATCTCTTCCGACAAGCCTACAGCCTGCAGTGATCCTCAACCTACTGAACAGCCGTACAGCCAGCTCTTCCCTCTCCTAGTGTATCCTCACCCACCCCCTGCAGACTGTGAGCCCTCGCGGGCAGGGTCTTCCCTCCTTATGTACTCGTGTGCCTTGTTATCTGCTCATGTTTAATGTATTTGTCTATATTTGCCCCGTATTCACATGTAAAGCGCCATGGAATAAATGGCGCTATAAAAATGTATAATAATAAATAATAGATAAGGAGTGTGAATGTTTTATTGTCCTCTGATTGGGGTCTGGTTCTATGTTATGATGCCCCCAAACGTTCTGAGGAGCAAATTCCTTAGTTGAATTTCTAGTTAAATTTCTATTAGTCTATGCCGATGAAGAGACCTGTGTAGTCTCGAAAGCTTGCAATTTGTTACCATCTTTTCAGTTAGCCATTAAAAGGTATCAACCACTGAGGACTCTCAATCTATATATATAATCGTCTAAGGGGCACTTCCGTATTTTTGTCTGTCTGTCTGTAACAGAAATCCCAAGTCACTGAATGGTCGCGGCCAGCTGGCACAGTCCAGCCACGAAATGGCCACTCCCTACTTCCCTGCAGTCAGTGCCCCCTCCATACTCCCCCCCAGTCAGCGCCCGCCGCCCACATAGCGTTTTAGCAGTCGATTAAACCGACTGCGTTACACCGCGGCATAACGCGGTGTAACGCAGTCTGTTAACGCTGCTATTAACACTGTTTGACAAACTTTTTACTATTGATGCTGTCTATACAGCATCAATAGTAAAAAGATATAATGTTAAAAATAATTTTTAAAAAAATGGCGCTATTCTCACCTTCTGCCGTCCACCGATGCGCGTAAGCGGCGAGGCTGCTGCCAGCTTCCGTTCCCAGAGATGCATTGCGAAATTACCCAGATGACTTATTGGTCTCGCGAGACCGCTAACTCATCTGGGTAATTTCGCAATGCATCTCTGGGAACGGAAGCTGGCGGCAGCCTCGCATGCATTGGGACAACTTCGGTGGACGCCGGAGGGTGAGTATATAACTATTTTTATTTTCATTCTTTTTTTTAACAGAGATATGGTGCCCACACTGCTGTATACTATGTGGGCTGTGTTATATACTGCGTGACTGACATATACTACGTGGGCAATGTTATATACTGCGTGGGCTGTGTTATTTACTGTGTGGGCTGTGTTTTATACTACGTGGTTGCTATATACTACGTGGCTGCTAAATACTACGTGGCTGCTATATACCACGTGGCAGTGCTATATACTATGTGGCTGCTACATACTATGAGGCTGCTATATACTATGTGGATGTGCTAAATACTACATGGCTGTGCTATATACTACGTGGCTGTGCTATATACTATGTGGCTCTGCTATATACTACGTGGCTGTATGTGTTATATAGTATGTGGGCTGTGTTATATACTACGTGGCTGTGCTATATAACACATGGCTGTGCTATATGCTACGTGGCTGTGCTATATACTACGTGGCTGTGCTATATACTACGTGGCTGCTATATATTACGTGGATGTGCTATATACTATGTGGCTGTGCTATATACTACGTGGCTGTGTTATATACTACGTGGCTGTACTATATCCTGCACCCGAACCCCCGACATCCTGCGACCAATCAGCGACAGACGCAGTTCAGCCGCGAGTTGACGCGGGATTTAAACCCTGCTTTGCTGATTGGTCGTGCCCGGCCGGCCGCGACCAATCAGCCATATTGGCGTGGTATTTAAACACCGCTTTGGTCATTGGTCGTGCCCAGCCGGCCGCGACCAATCAGCGATATTGGCGCGGGATTTAAACACCGCTTCAGTGATTGGTAGCTCACGGCTGGCCGCGACCAATCAGCGATATTGGCACGGTATTTAAACATCGCTTCGGTCATTAGTCGTGTCCGACCAATCAGTGACAGGTGCAGTCCGGCCCGAATTGGTGCCAGATTTGAACCACGCTTCGCTGATTGATCACGCCCGGCTGACCAATCAGTGATATTGGTGCGGAATTTAACCCCCACTCACAGTGCGACATACATACATACAGTACATACAAATTCTAGAATACCCAATGCGTTAGAATCGGGCCACCATCTAGTTCTAAATATTTTTCTATCCACTAACACGGTACCAAGATACATATCTTTCCTGTATCAATCCAAGTACAGGAGCTCGGTGCACCTTTGGTATGGAAAAACATCAAACATTTAAGTGGACGTTTTCATCTGCTTGTTATCCATCTACCTCCACCCTTCCCTGGTTCTATAAAGCCAGAGATATCGATCAAAGAAGAGGAGGGTGGAGAAAAAGGAAAAACAACTAGGCGGAAGGTGCGCTTAAATATTTGACCATACCAAGGGTGCACCGCGTGAGCTTACAGACTCTATTTCAAAATCTTATTTTTGGGTACCTAGCTTCCTTGACAATCTTCGAAAATGTGAACAAAAGAAACATGAAAAAATGGAGACCTCAATAAACAATTGATCAAAGGGACTATCAAACCAGTATGAAAAAGTATTTGAAAAAACTTTTATGTAAATAAAAAGACCCCAGATACTGTCCATTTTGTCAAAAAAGGTCTAACTAGCCGAATATTTTTTTCTTTTTTACATATATTTTTGCAGCTGACATGGTGCCACAATATCATTTTTCATTGTATATATGAAATAGTATCAAAGAGTAATTTGTATTTCAAAGGTTTCTGAGCTTAAATTCATTTTTACGCGCGTGAAAAATGCATATTTGCATACATATACTAAAATGCAAAGTGAAGAACGGCTTCTTTTTTAATTAATATTCAAGATATCTGCAATCATTTAGATTATTTATGTGCTTTTTCACATATACAATCATTGGAATAGAAGTCAAATAGTTCTGAGTGATTTTCTAAAATTACTGAAGTAAAGAAAGTGATATTCAGCGACTGAACCTTATAATTACAGTGGGTACTGAGTACTCTATTACACGGGGAAAAAAAGCCAAACTCCCAGTCCCACATCCACTGTCTATCACCAACGCCCCCACTATATATCTACTGGCAGTTTCCCCCACTCCTTCTTAATTTTTAGAATTTGCGTGGGAATGTCCTTTTAAAACATGAAAAACAGATGCATCTTGTTGTATTTGTTGTCATATGTGTTGGTGATTGTTGAAGGGTTTTTACTGAAGTAGAGGAATGCCCCACATCCTAGTTTTGACATGTCATTACTATAAAAGTCATTTCACGTAAGCTTTATTAGCTAAAGACAAAATTGAGTCAAACATATTAAAGAAACTTGAGGACATGTCTATTGATGGTACATGTGTGTAAGTTTCACAGCTGAATATGACTTGTATAAAATATATATAAATGGTGTGAAAACACTTTAAAACAGAATGGTTCCTTGGCCGTAACTTTGATATGGAAATGAGTGGATATTTTGAGATGTGAACTCTCCAGCTTTTCCCCAAAATTTGACTTGCGAAAAATAAAAGTTAGCCGCAAAACTGAATCCTGCGAAATCTCTAGGTTTCCAAGGTCTGTATTGAACCCTTTTTTTGTTCTCTCTAACGCAAATACAGCCGTATTAATGTCCAAATGACTTCAATATACCTATCAGAGTGGAAAATGGATGGTAACCGCTCTTAGCCAACAGTTTATTTAACAACACAATACACTTTTAGGCTGCTTTCATTTTAAAAACAGTCCAAAAATTATCCCTTACTGGGGGGCAGACACCTGCTTTGCTATTATTATACACAGATGTTGAAAATGGAAGAAGCCATGGCTTACTCACATGGGGTAGGGCAAAATGATCTATGTTCATGGAGTATCAAGAGCTTCCTTTATTTGCTAAATAAAGAAATTTTAACAAGTCATCCAAAAATTATCCCTTTATTTAGTGAGCAAGAATTTGTAAGCTATTTTGTAAGATCGCCACTTCCAACAGGTGGCGCTATAGAGTTTAAGTCCTCTTTTTCTCAGAAGAGGCAATTTGCATATTATATTTCCCAGAGGAGCATTGCACGGCGAATAAGCCTCCTTACCTTGACAAGCCAGAGATGGTATGTCACTCTCCATAAGGAGAAACGATACCCCTTAGACCCCAGTCCAGAGCCACTCATCTAGCCAAATTAGTTCTCATGCTTCGCACTGACGAGGGCCAACAGCCCGAAACACCGTGTCTGCGAATTGAGATACTGATTTGGCTTTTATCCTAAGTCATATTGCACGACTTGTTAAAGGGTTGATTGTGACTTGTAGGATCGCTACTTCCAATAGGTGGAGCTATAGAGTTTAAGTCCCCTTTTTCTCAGAAGAGGCAATTTGCATAAGCTATTTTGGAAATAAATAAGTAATTACTTCTTAACTAAGAATGAAACAAGTATCCTTTCTGTGATCTGCAACAGGTTTGATATTCTCCAAATGATTAAACAATTGCAAAAACTTTTTATCAAGAGGTCTAACAATTATCCCCTTTTTAGGGAGCAGGAACAGTCTAGCTGTTGTCAAAAAGCCATGAAAAAAATCTATCCCTTTAAGTGAAGTTGTTTTGTGTTTGTATGCTCTCGGGAGAGTACACTTCTCAGAAGTATTACAGTGCACTGGACAAGTGCAGTACATATAGGTTTGTTAAATTGGACTAGTACAATAGTTGAAAAACCTTAACTTTTTTATATTCTCTTCACAACTTTTTTCATTAAAATTTTCCGCTCTTGACCAAAAATGCAACATACATAACCCTAAATTGCTACATTGCTAAGAAGCTACACGTTGGTTCTTGCAATTATTGCATCATCATGCAGTATGGTTGTGGGGTGTACTGTTATGAAATTGGAATATTAAAACCGTTATTTCAAAATTAAAATATGATTTTCTTTAAAGATTAAAAAATTAATTAAAGAACTCCACTTCCAGGCATTTACCAAAAAGGATGGAATTAGAAGCGTAAGGTAAGTTCACATCCAAATACCAAGCATCTTCAAAAGGTTGCTGTAATAATTTGGCATGTACAAGACTCATTATAGACTATTACACCAAGAAAGTACAGTGAGGAAAAAAAGTATTTTGTCAGTCACCAATTTTGCAAATTATGGCGGAAAATAAGTATTTGGTAACCTTAAAACATGCAAGATTTCTGGCTCTCACAGACCTGTAACTTCTTTAAGAGGCTACTCTGTCATCCACTCATTACCTATAGTAATGGCAACTGTTTGAACTTGTTACCTGTATAAAAGACACCTCAAACAGTCACACTTCCAAACTCCACTATGGTGAAGACCAAAGAGCTGTCGAAGGACACCAGTAACAAAATTGTAGCCCTGCATCAGGCTGGGAAGACTGAATCTGCAATATGCAAGCAGCTTGCTGTGATGAAATCAACTGTGGGAGCAATAATAAGAAAATGGAAGACATGCAAGACCACTGATAATCTCCCTCGATCTGGGGCTCCATGCAAGATCTCACACCGTGGGGTCAAAATGATCACAAGAATGGTGAGTAAAAATTCCTGAACCACACAGGGGGACCTAGTGAATGACCTGCAAAGAGCTGGGACTACTGTAACAAAGGCCTACCATAAGTAACACACTACACCACCAGGGACTCAGATCCTGCAGTGCCAGACGTGTCCCCATGCATCTACATGTCTGGGCCCATCTGAAGTTTGCTAGAGAGTATTTGGATTATCCAGAAGAGTATTGGGAGAATGTCATATGGTCTGATGAAACCAAAGTAGAACTGTTTGGTAGAAACAAAACTCATCGTGTTTGGAAGAGACAGAATGCTGAGTTGCATCCAAAGAACACCATATCTACTGTGAAGCAAGGGGATGTCAACATCATGTTTTGGGGCTGTTTCTCTGCAAAGGGACCAGGATGACTAATCCGTGTAGATGAAAGAATGAATGTGGCCATGTATCGTGAGATTTTGAGCTCAAACCTCGTTCCATCAGCAAGGGCATTGAAATGTGGATGGGTTTTTCAGCACGATAATGATCCCAAGCACAAGAAGCATATGAAGGTCTTGGAGTGGCCTAGCCAGTCTCCAGATCTCAATCCCATAGAAAATCTTTGGAGGGAGATGAAAGTCTGTGTTGCCCAGCGACAGGCCCAAAACATCACTGCTCTAGAGGAGATCTGCATGGAGGAATGGGCCAACATACCACCAACAGTGTGTGCCGACCTTGTGAAAACTTACAGAAAATGTTTGACCTCTGTCATTGCCAACAAAGGATATATAACAAAATATTGAGATGAACTTTTGTTAATTGTTAAGGCTGCGACCGCAGACGCGGCCGTACCAATGCTTCCACGTCGCCAAACCATGACGACGTGGGCGAGCGTCCCAAGTGGGAACGCAATGTGGACCCACTGGACCACATAGAGTTTCCTCGTCCTACCCAGACTAGGGAAGGGCAGCGAGCAGGGTCTGTGGCAGCTGTGCAGATGGCAATGTGCAGAACTAGATTACACCGCACAACTTCAGTTATGAGGAAACAAAGTTTACTTAAATGAAAGCACAGTACATAAACAAAACATAATGATGTCAGGATCCCGATTCCACACATCAGAGAAGGGTACACGTCTCAGGATAACAGGCGAAGGCAGGAAGACATCACGGGTTGATGCAGTCCTGGGTTATCTGACATGGGCATACTAGGACGACCTCACTCTCAGACCTCAGGTGCAGCACAGGCTCAGCAGGAGAACATCAGACACTGACCTCGGATGGACTTCAGATGATGGCAGGGGTCATCACAGGTTGATGCAGTCAAGGGTCCTCTGGTATGGGCTTACCAGAATGGTCTCTCTCTCAGGCCTCAGGTGTAGCACAGGCTCAGCAAGAGAACATCAGACACCAACCTTGGACAGACGTCAGACGATGGCAGGGGTCATCACGGGTTGATGCAGTCCATGGTCATCTGACACGGGCTTACTAGAACGGCCTCTCTCAGGCCTTGGGCGTAGCACAGACTCAGAAGGAGAACATCAGACACCGATCCAGGATAGATGTAATCGCAGGGTGGACCCCAGGGAACCGGTGGAACATCGTATCCCAGGCAGGACATCAGGACATCGGACACAGGCTGGATATCAGGTCACAGGCTGAACATCAGGACATCAGGACACAGGCAGGGCATCAGGAATACCGGATAGACATCTGGGACACTGATGTGGCAGCTCAGGTCATCGGCTGGGACTCTGGCGTGACAGCCCAGGGCATCAGTTACATCAGAACATCGGACACAAGAAGGACATCAGGACACAGGCAGTGCATCAGGACATCAGGAATACCGGATAGACATCTGGGACACTGGTGTGGCAGCCTAGGTCATCGGCTTGGACACTGGTGTGGTAACCCAGGGCATCAGTTACATCAGGATATCGGACACAGGAGGGACATCAGGACTCAGCCAAGCATCAGGACATCAGGAATACTGGATAGACATCTAAGACACTGGCGAGGCAGCCCAGGTCATTGGCTGGGACACAGATGGCACAGGACCAGGCAGCATTGGTCATCAGGTTCCTAGCGACGGCTGTCAAGCTCCGGGCAGTGGACCTAGGAAGGAACTCAAGCGTGATGGTGCAAGCACCACCGGATGGAACCTGGGTCGGACGGGGTTAGCACCGCATAGCAGGCTGAGCACAGCATAGTAAAAGCTCAGCAAGAACACCAGACTCCATCTTTAAAAGATGAGCCCAGGAAGTTCAGACACTGTGTACGGGGTGTCAGACAAAAGGACTTCAGGAACATTACACCAAAGACACAGTTCAGACAGGATCAGGTACTCGATATGTAGCCTCCAGGATAGGAGGATCTGGGTACTCTGCCCCCAGAACAGGCAGAAAAAAACAACACAAACGGACTGGATATGCAGCATTCAGGATAGGTGGATCTGGGTACTCTGCCCCCAGAACAGGCGGAAAATAACAAAATAAAAACGGACTGGATATGTAGCCTCCAGGATAGGCGGGTCTGGGTACTCTGACCCTAGAACAGGCGGAAAAACGAGATACAAGCGGATCTGGGTACTCTGCCCCCAGAATAGGTGGAAGACAGCTATCAGCTCTCCCAGAACAGACTGCAGACAGAATGGGAGCTGGATGCCTAACACACAAGGCAAGACTCAGAAGCACAATGCAATGCTCTGGCAATGCCCAACAGGAAAGAGGGAGTTTATATAGGAGCTGCCCCTCAGCAATAGGCTGAGGAAAACAACCCAGGTGCACACTCAAACCCTAATAAAAGCAGAATAGGTGTGGCTGCATGCACTCTAAGCACAAACAGAAACCATTGCAGCACAGACAGCACAGGAACTGTGGCTTAGGGCACCTGGCAGCGACTACTAGCCTGAACACACGTGGAAAGTCATGCACCAGCTGCAGAGGACCTTGCAAGCCTCGGATAGCTTCCAGTGGCAGCCAGGGACCACACATGTGAGTGGTCATGCAGCAGGGCAAAGACCTAATAACACATGCACAGCTACGCAGCAGCACAGGGAACTTAGCCGCATCCATTCAGGTAACAGACTGTAGTATCCCTGCAAGTTAGGGGGAGAGGAGCAAGGGTTAAAGCAGAGACATGCAGAGTAACGCCGAAGAAACAAGGTATAAACCCACCCGCATTACATTAATGATCAAATACATTATTTTCCACCATAAATAAGTCTTGGCAAATCAGACAAGGTGATTTTCTAGATTTGTTTTCTCATTTTGACTCTCATTGTTGTGGTCTACCTGTGATGTCAATTACAGGCCTCTCACATCTTTTTAAGTGAGAGAACTTGCACAATTGGTGGCTGACTAAATACTTTTTTTCCCCACTGTAGGTGCTAGCCTTACTTTATATGGGGAAAACCTTGAGACAAGACATTTCCATGTGGTGTCATGTACATATTGTTCTATACCTGTACTGTATGACGTAGAGTACATTTGTTGTTATTAAAATATCCTCCCTTAGGCAAGTTTCTCACATTCACATTAATTATCCATATGCTGCCATATTTTGTTTTATTATACTGCATAAGGACTCACAGTTTCCTAGATCCATTCTCATGTGTGAAAATCATGGATCCGAGAATGAGATTTGAGTGACTCAGAGCATGTCCTGTTCTGATCCGATTCTGAGGATCACAACGTGACATACTCAATGTGCTATCGAGGAAAAAAATTGGCACACACTGATCACTGATACTTCACACAAATACATGAATGCAGGCTAATTATGTAAAGCACCATCTCTTAGCATATAGTGTACTTTTTTGTTATGTATTGCACCATCTTTAATTACACATTACGTATCATTCTTTCTAGTTATGTACAGCGCCATCCCTTATTATATTGTTAATCTTGTGTTATGTACAGCGCCATCCCTTATTATATAGTTAATCTTGCGTTATGTACAGCGCCATCCCTTATTATATAGTTAATCTTGTGTTATGTACAGCGCCATCCCTTATTATATAGTTAATCTTGTGTTATGTACAGCGCCATCACTTATTATATAGTTAATCTTGTGTTATGTACAGCGCCATCCCTTATTACATAGTTAATCTTGTGTTATGTACAGCACCCTCCATTACATAATGTATTATTGTTATTTTTGTTATTCATGGCTTCCTCTCTTTATTACATAGTTTTCTCTTGATAGATATAAAATAAAATGACTGCTGATGGATCAGCATCTGACCAAAAAGCTAATCCATCAGCCTCCTCCATCAGAAAAGAAGTTTTAATACTGTATGTTCCATCAGTCATCAATTCAGGTTATATCTAACAAGAGAAATAAAGACAGGGTTCCATAAATATAAAAATAATGGTATATCTAAGGTACGGTGCTGTACGTAACAAGAGCGAGCACTGTGCTATAAGGGACAGCAATATTCATGATGAGAGGACACTATGTAATACATATACAGTATACAGTATGTACACAAACTACATATAATAATAAGCTTGGATGCCATAAAAGGAGGGGGCCCAAACACATTTCTTGTACAGGGGCCTCAAGCTTTCAATATCTGCCCCTGGTTTGTAAGTCAATATTTGTTGCTTGCATTTGCTCTCTTACATAATTTATCAAAACCTTACATCCATTCAAAAACATTTAGCGAAAACATTCTCTAAAGTGCTCTTGACTTTACACATTCAATATAATCAAAGTGAAAAGGTTCTTTTGTCATGTAGCATCAATATTATACCATATAGTATTTTCATGGAAAATTATCAGTAGGATGAACCCTCCTGAGCGGTCTATATGGGCACGTAGGTCATAGGAAGCTGAATAAAATGACATCTTGATATTTGTCATCTGATTTCTTATTACAGAGAAATCTACATTTTTCTTAATATGTAAATGAGCTGTTCATATCTATGGGCCGGACATAGACCTCCCAGAGAATCTGCCTCCAGAGCTTATTATAAATGTGTCATTACATGTCTCACACTAGTAATGCCATTTAAAATAAGCTCTGGAGGCAGATTCCTATGGCGATCAGTGTCGACCCATAGATCTTAACAGCTTATTTGCATATAAGAAAAACATAGGTTTCTCAGGAATAATACATCCGTTCGCAGATATCAAGATATCATTTTATTCAGCTTCCTATGACCTACATGCCCATATATACGGGTTTTTGGTTTGGGTAGTGCATACTACTGACAGATTCCCTTTAATTAAGTTTAGCACTTAGAGTTTCATTTTGGGAAGCTAGAGTTTATAGTGATATGCAGTATTCAGTATGCCAAATTTAGATATCAATAGGCAGAAACTCTATGTATGAGCTGCCACAGCTCGGAAAAATGTCTTCAACGCTAAAATAAAACTGTAGATAATCATCATTTTAAATGTTCAGTAGCAACATCTGTAGCATTATCTACAAATTATCAGCTAATCTGGAATTGTTAGCAATGTTCTTCACTGTTTCCAACCAGATGGCAATGCATTCACATACTATGACAGTAGAGCATGACAATATAACACCTGCACCATGTTAGCATACAGCACATTGCAGCCCTATATTATATGATGTGATGGATGTTCCACGTGCTGTACATGCCAAGAAAATCTCTAGTGGTAAACAGTTGGGTTATACATTAAGAAATGTGCCATCATCACAAACACAAAGCCTAATGCTCTGGCTGCTTTTTTATGTATTGTATTTAATCAATACATTATGATTAAAGTGAATCTGTCAGTAGGGTCAACAGTCCTAACCCATCTACGAAGCTTCTAGGTATTCGGAAGCTGAATAAAATTATACCTTGATATCTTCAACCCGATGTCTTATTCCAGGGAAATACATGTTTTCTTTATACATAAATAAGATTTTAAGATCTATGGGCTGGACATAGATCTCCCTGAGAATCTGCCCATTGAGAATATCTATATATAAGAGGCATCGTGATTACTCGCTAATCACGCCCGCTGCACAGGAGCTCCACCCCCACCACATAACCAAACATAATCCCGCCCCCCACCCCATTACCACACACAATCCGCACCACATCAACCACACATAATCCCGCCTCCAACCACATTGCCAGATAATCCCACTCCCCCGCCACATTACCACACATAATCCCGCCCCCCACCACATCACCACACATAATCCTGCCCCCACCATATCTCCACACATAATCCTGCCCCCACCACATTACCACACATAATTCCGCCCCCCCACCAAGTTACCACAGATAATCCCGCCCCCCACCACATTACCACAGATAATCCTGCCCCCCACCACATTACCACACATAGTCCTGCCCCCACCACATTACCACACATAATTCCGCCCCCCCACCACGTTACCACAGATAATCCCGCCCCCCACCACATTACCACACAGAATCCCGCCCCCACCACATTACCACACATAATCACACCCCCCACATTACCACACGAGGCTCCGTCCCCACACATTACCACACGAGGCTCCGTCCCCACACATTACCACACGAGGCTCTGTCCTCACACATTACCACACAAGGCTCCGTCCCCACACATTACCACACGAGGCTCCGTCCCAACACATTACCACACGAGGCTCCGACCCCACACATTACCACACGAGGCTCCGTCCCCACACATTACCACACAAGGCTCCATCCCCACATATTACCACATGAGGCTCCGTCCCCACACATTACCACACGATGCTCCGTCCCCACACATTACCACACGAGGCTCCGTCCCCACACATTACCACACGATGCTCCGTCCCCACACATTACCACACGAGGCTCTGTCCACACACATTACCACACGAGGCTCCGTCCATAGCAATGAGCGTGCCAAGCATCAGCTAGCTGGAAACAGCTAGTTTTAAATAAAAGGGTAGTTACCATTGTGAGACATGTAGATCAGGAGAGCAGACTGTCAGTCATTACATATCACACTGGTAACTCTCCATTTCATTTACAATAATCTCTGGAGGCAGATTCTCAGGAAGATCTATTTCTGGCCCAAAGATCTTAAGAGCTCATTGACATATTAAGAAAAAGAGAGATTTCTCTGGAATAAAACATCAGATTGTGGATATCAATATATCATTTTATTCATCTTCCTATGACATGCATACCAATATAGTTAGCTTAGAAGGGTTGATCCTACTGACAGACACCTTTTACCTTATAACTATATTACTCAGAAATCATACTCAATCTATGAAGATCACAAATGCCTGCACCGGATGAACACTCAAGGGTATGTTGAAGATCTCGGTCACTTCTATGCATATTGCATCCTCAACAAAGAAGCAAAATTAGATTGAAGATCTGAGTAGTCATATCTATTTAGTGAGATTTCTAACAACTTCTGTAGCTGAAAGCTTAGAATATATTGCAAGAAAGGCTTTAAAGGAAGCCCTTTAATATCTCATTCTTGGAATATCTCTATGCTGTGACAACGGCTTCCTTCCCCCTCCCGTAGCTTCATCTTAAGATAATTTCCATGCCTTCACATCTCAATAGTAATTATGCTGTAGTTAGAATTATTTTCTTGGCCTTTGAAGTTAAGCTCTTTTGGGAATAGAAGTAGTCAGGCAAGTAGATATTTACACTTGTATTATGTATGAAGATTTCTTGGAATTACTCATGTATTCATCTATCATTAACTTGGAAAGAGCAGAAAAAATGTACAATGTACATTTCTCTAACACCTTTTCTTTGTGACATAATAAAGGATTTTGCAGGCTTAGACAACGTTTTATACATCTGATGCACTACTTATTTATACATCTACAGTAAAAGCCAGAATAGAAAGAATCAACAGCTTCAACACCTTCGAAAGGTGTGTAACGCTCGCGCCGAGACTGGTTGGCGCGGGCACCTGGGGGTGTGGCCCCACTGGACCACAGACCGAACTTCCCTGGAAGGGGCGTAACTAAGTAGCTTCCTAGGTGTTCGCTGGAGCCTCTGATAGTGAGGTCAGACTTGTGCAATAGGAAGCTACCAGGTAGCACTCCAGGGTGGAGTCGGACTGGTGATGCTGATCCCACCGGGGACAAGACACGGGCAGGCAGGCACGGATGTGACACTGGCTGACAGACGGGTACGGCAGAGGCCCTGACGGGCGGACTGGCTTGACGGAGATACAGGCAGGCAGACGGGCGCGGCTGGCACTCAGACAGACAGGCGGGCACGGCTGGCACTGGCAGACAGGACTGATACTCTGGTAGGAACTGGTATTCAGATGGATGTGTGGAAACAGGTAAGAACCTGTTCAGACTGGAGAATATAAAGGAACAGGTAGAGACCTGTATGGAAAGTTGCAGAATTAAGATAGAGCAAGAGTGGAAGAAAAGCTGAATCGCAGGAGGCGGAGTACGAGTAGAAGGTGGAGCTATGAACAGAGAAGGAGAAGGCAGAGCAGAGAGTAGAGAAGGAGAAGGCAGAGCCAAGGACGGAGCCGCAGGAGGCGGAGCCAAGAGCAGAGATGCTGGAGGCGGAGCCAAGAGCGGAGACGCTGGAGGCGGAGCCAAGAGCTGGGATGCTGGAGGCGGAGCCAAGAGCGGGGACGATGGAGGCGGAGCCAAGAGCGGAGACACTGGAGGCGGAGCCAAGAGCGGAGATGCTGGAGGCGGAGCCAAGAGTGGAGATGCTGAAGGCGGAGCCAAGAGCGAAGACGCTGGAGGCGGAGCCAAGAGCTAAAGACGTAGAACTGCAAGGAGCGGTGCCAGGTGGAACCGCAAGGAGCGGAGCCGTAGAGCAAAGCCACAGAGAGCGGAGCAAGGTCAGAGAGCAGAGCTGAGAGAAAAGCTGAGAAACACAGAGCCACAGGTTGTGGAAGAACTGAGCAGAGAGAAGCAGAGCCACAGACAGTGGCGAACAGAGCAGAAAGATAAGGCAGAGGTACACACAGCTGAGTGAGAAATGACTAATGACAGAAGGAGCAGGAACGGACATAGACCAGAGTACAGACAGGAACGGACACGGATACACAAACAGAATACAGATGAAGACCTGCAATAGTGCAGCCCTCTGAGACAGGAAACAGACACGACCTGGCAGCTCAGTAGCAAATGCTAACTGAGGGGAATAGTTTGCTCAGGCATCCTCCAATGGGTGAGGATGCCTTAAGTATCAGAGGCCTCAAGGCTTTTGGCCAGAAGCACCTTAGGGAGGTGCACACAGTCTCAATAAGAATCCGGAGTGGCTGGCGCTGCCCCCCTATGCACACAGCCAGGAAGTGTACACAGAGCAGGCCGCCATGAAGCACATGGCATGGAACCAGCAGCAGACAGATCTCACAGCATGGCACTGGGTGAGTGAGTAGATGTAACAGGCAGGTGGGGAATGGAAGGCCATGCAGTGATGCCGGCAGGGTTGTTACAAGGTGTTGGAGAAGGATGCTATAAATTCCATGGATAGCAAGAAGAACAAACAAAACAATTTTGGAAAAGATCAAGCCACACATGTCACTTGAAGCACGGACCTCAAACTATGACTTTCCTACTTTAGACACATCATCAGAAGACAGCAATCACTGGAGAATGAAATCATGGTCTGAAGAATAGAAAGAACAAGGCAAAGAGGAACACCAGCAACCCAGTAGCTTGATACTATCAAGATAATGTCGGACAAGACACTGGTGGATGTATTTAGGTTTGCACAAGATCATCTTTCTACAGATCATTTATCTATCAAGTTGCCATAGTTCGAGATCGAGCCGCAGACCCTAAAATAATACCGCACTTTTTGGATTATAAGATGCACTTTTTTGGGGGAAAATAGGGGTGAGTCTTGTAATGCGGAAATACCTTAAAGGTACCGTTGTTTCAGGCTGCAGGCTGGGATGAGGGGGTGTCCGGCAGTGCTGCGGGAGTGTCAACGCTGCTTCGGAGGTGTCTGGTGCTGCTGCGGGGGTGTCTGGTGCTGCTGCGGGTGCCTCCGGTGCTGTGAGTGCTCTGCCGACATTTTGTGAAAGGCCAGAACCCTAGCAGTTCCAAGGTTTCCTATGCGATGGGTTCTGGGAAAATTGCTGCCAGGGGCAGCACTTGTCCAGTTGGAAATCTCGGCACCAATATTTTAATTAGCAGGAGACTCCAAAGTAAGGGGACTAGCCCATTTTTGTTCTCACTGAGGAGCTGAAGGAAAGTGAGTTTCAGTGATCCTTTCATTTGGTGTGGGTGCAGTGTGGTGGCCATTGTTGCTGTGGTTTTGTGCTGGTGGAGCGGTGTGGTCTGGAGTCATAGGGACTAAGTCTTGCAGCATGGGCACTGTGGGTAACCAAGCTGTCTGCCCTGCTGGTGCATTGCCACTGTGATGATGGTCGGCACATGGCTCTGCTCAGTTAGGGCACTAGGACGCACTACGGGGTTTGCTATGATGTGGCAGTGGGCTTCATACAGTCTGATCAGAATGTTAAACTAAGAACCTCATGTTTAGTTACACAATTTTTGCCTCGCGGCTTTAGATCACTGTATGATTTTTGGAAGTGCGGTTCACGCTCTTTTTTTTGTGCACAGATTATTAAGGCCCCTGCGATCGCCAACACAAAGGGGTGGTGTGCGGGTGATTGCCACCGGGTATCAGCTGATTCTGAAAGCTTATGCCCAGCACTTAGTGCCAGGAAAGGTCACGCACTGCTCCCAGCACTTTAACCCACAAAAATGCTGCGATCGAATGAGATACCACACGAGAAATGGCGTAAAAAATAAATAAACCTATTCTTCACCTGCTGTTGATTTTTAATTCTACCTCCCAAATATCACAGTAAGACTCGGCGCACATTTATTCTGCACTCTGCGCTGAGTGCTTGCATTGGGGTTTCTGTGTAAATCTCTGAAATACATGATTCAGAGTGAACCTCTGGTAGAAGATTCCCTATAATGACCCAGATGGAGGCACTGTGGACGCAGTGTGACATGCGATCCGGCGGTGTCTGTCTTTTTATGATTGCATAAAAGTGCCGTCAGTCACAGTTTTGGGAACTTCTGGAAAAAAAGGACAACACTGGACAGAATAACTCTGCTGCCTCATTACAGTGAATGGATCCATTGGGAGTTTCATCTGAATCATGTCACTCAGAGATTTAGATGGACTTCCCAAAGTAAGTGGTCAGCGTAGAGCCTGGAATGTTATGTAAAATGTTCCCAATAAAAGCTTTAACTCCATCCATAAAAAAAAGCAAGTCTCCATTAAGGTTCATCATCTGCTATAGTAAATATAGGGGGCTTCCACATTACTGGTAGCACAAAGGCTCTGGGAAAGCAATATGGTTCCCCACCCGTCAAAAGAAATTCAGCAAATTCTCTTCTCTCAAATCCAAATGCACCCTCCCTTCTGAGCCTGAAGTGTACCTAAACTACATATTGCATCCACATTTGGCATTTCTGAAGCGATGAGAGCCTGCCTAAGTTATGGATGCATGCCTCCAGAAGCACGGGCTGGGCATAACGTACTGGTGACTTCAACATACTGGTCACTACAACAGCAGTTGCAATTTTCACTCGGCAACATTCATTGCTGCTTGTTTCTGGAAAATACCCATGGATTCAAAATCTTCACTACACCAGTAGATAAATTCCCCAAGTGGTATAGTTTCCAAAATGGGGTCACTTGAGAGGGATTCTGCTCTTCTAGCAATTAGGAGCTCTGTATACGGAGTCTGCAAACTGTTCTAGGAAAGTCTGCGCTCCAGGAGACAAATAGCTCTCTTTCCCTCCTGAGTCTCTCGGTATGGCTAAGCAGTACTGTACAGACACATATGGGGTATTGTCACGTTACCCACTTCTTGTGTGAAAATGTAAAATCTGGGGCTAAAACAAAATTTTGATGGTAAAAATGTAGTTATTTTTTCTTCATTGCTCAATGGTATAAATTTCTGTGACACATCCATGGTGTCAATATGATCACTGAGCAACACCCGCTAGGGCCATGGGGTACTCAGAACCGGGTCGCACGGTTCTTAAAGGAGTGGTCACGGCAACGGTGACCAGGTCCGTGGCCCTGGGCGTACAGCAAAAGGGAATGAGGGAATGTTGATGATAAAGTTTGTAGGGGATAAAGGGGAAATGTTTGTGACACCACCTGTGGTACTTGGCCAAGGATGGCCGACACTGCTTAAAGGGACCACTGTGGACGAAGGTGATGCAGCTGGTGGGGTTGAAAGCCTCCCTACTGCGCTGCTCCTTGGTTCCTGATGCTTGTAGTTTTCCTAAAGTCCTTTTCTCAGTCTGTCCAATTAGTGAAACACTACCAGCATGGCAGGCAGTTTGAGCCTGTTCAAAGTGTCACTCCCTCGTGGTGATTCCAGGCTCTGGTATGCGGCTGTACCTTCGGGTGTCAGCTGTGGCCAAGAGACCTGCAATCTCCTGTCCTCTGAATTTGGCTGCCGGTCCTGTAATTCCCACACAACCATGGACTCTGGTGTCTGCTATGTTGCGCTCAATCCTGGGGTGAGCTCAGTTGCAGCTCCACTTCCAGCCTTCTCCTTACATGCTTCCTCTCTCTTCACTGTCTCACACTGAACTCTCTAACCCGGCCTCCAGGCCAGAACTTATAGGGAAGTTCCCCTGAAACCGAGTTTAGAGCTCCCCCTTCTGGTCTGGAGTCAGGAAAGGTGTTGTATGCCAGAGTACCTGCTAAGGGAATCCCTTCTTGCATCCAGGCATGTCATCACTGCCTGTGAAGGAGGCAATGCCACTGTGGCAACCAGACTCCTGGGGAGCCACAACTGCACCCCTAGATGAATTCATTGAGAGATGTAGTTTGTGAAATGGGGTCACTTATGGGGGGTTCTGCTGTTCTCAGGGACGGATTATCAGAGGGTCAATATGGGCGGTAGCCCAGGGCCCAGTGGTCTGGGGGGGCCCTGGTCTGCCGCACAGATTGACCCTCCGCTAATCGTCTGAATGCCCGCCGACATTTGTGTGCCCCCGGACACGGTGGGCAGAGAGAGGGGGCCCGCATTGGGCCCCTTCTCATCTGCTCACTGGGCCCTTTCCGGCGCTGCGGCGGTTTTCTATTGACGTGCGGGCGCGTGCCCGCACGTCAATAGTTAACAACAACAGCCGCCAGCCAATTGGAGGCTGGCAGCTGATGTCGGCCGCAGTTCACACGTCGCCGGCGTCTGACTTCATTGTCAGTCGCCGGCGAGTGTGCGCTGCTGAAGGGAGCTCTCCGCCTGGAGCGCAGACAGGTGAGGAGACTGTTTGTTTTTTTTTTTTGTTTGTTTGTATTTTTTTTTATCAGTTAACGGTGGACACACTGGGGGGCAATGCTGGAGACACTGGGGCAGATTGCTGGAGGACACACTGGGGGCAATGCTGGAGACACTGGGGCAGATTGCTAGAGACACTGGGGCAGATTGTTGGAGACAGTGGGGCAATGCTGGAGATAGTGGGGCAATGCTGGAGACAGTGGGGCAATGCTGGAGACAGTGGGGCAGATTGCTGGAGGACACACTGGGGGCAATGCTGGAGACACTGGGGCAGATTGCTAGAGACACTGGGGCAGATTGTTGGAGACAGTGGGGCAATGCTGGAGATAGTGGGGCAATGCTGGAGACAGTGGGGCAATGCTGGAGACAGTGGGGCAATGCTGGAGACAGTGGGGGCAATGCTGGAGACAGTGGGGCAGATTGCTGGAGGACACACTGGGGGCAATGCTGGAGACACTGGGGCAGATTGCTAGAGACACTGGGGCAGATTGTTGGAGACAGTGGGGCAATGCTGGAGATAGTGGGGCAATGCTGGAGACAGTGGGGCAATGCTGGAGACAGTGGGGCAATGCTGGAGACAGTGGGGCAGATTGCTGGAGGACACACTGGGGGTAATGCTGGAGACACTGGGGCAGATTGCTGGAGACACTGGGGCAGATTGTTGGAGACAGTGGGGCAATGCTGGAGACAGTGGGTCAATGCTGGAGACAGTGGGGCAATGCTGGAGACAGTGGGGCAGATTGCTGGAGGACACACTGGGGGCAATGCTGGAGACGCTGGGGCATATTGCTGGAGACACTGGGGCAGATTGCTGGAGACAGTAAGGCAATGCTGGAGACAGTGGGGCAATGCTGGAAACAGTGGGGCAATGCAGGAGACAGTGGGGCAGATTGCTGGAGGACACACTGGGGGCAATACTGGAGACAGTGGGGCAGATTGCTGGAGACAGTGGGGCAGATTGCTGGAGACAGTGGGGCAGATTGCTGGAGACAGTGGGGAAGATTGCTGGAGACAGTGGGGCAATGCTGGAGACAGTGGGGCAATGCTGGAGACAGTGGGGCAGATTGCTGGAGGACACACTGGGGGCAATGCTGGAGACAGTGGGGCAGATTGCTGGAGACAGTGGGGCAGATTGCTGGAGACAGTGGGGCAATGCTGGAGACAGTGGGGCAATGCTGGAGACAGTGGGGCAATGCTGGAGGACACACTGGGGCAATGCTGGAGGACACACTGGGGCAATGCTGGAGACACTGGGGCAGATTGCTGGAGACACTGGGGCAATGCTGGAGACAGTGGGGCAGATTGCTGGAGACAGTGGGGCAGATTGCTGGAGAGAGTGGGGCAGATTGCTGGAGACAGTGGGGCAGATTGCTGGAGACAGTGGGGCAATGCTGGAGACAGTGGGGAAGATTGCTGGAGGACACACTGGGGGCAATGCTGGAGACAGTGGGGCAGATTGCTGGAGACAGTGGGGCAGATTGCTGGAGACAGTGGGGCAGATTGCTGGAGACAGTGGGGCAGATTGCTGGAGACAGTGGGGCAGATTGCTGGAGACAGTGGGGAAATGCTGGAGACAGTGGGGCAATGCTGGAGACAGTGGGGCAATGATGGAGACACTGGGACAATGCTGGAGACACTGGGGCAGATTGCTGGACACACTGGGGGTAATATGCTGGACACACTGGGGCAGATTGCTGGACACACTGTCTGGGGGCAATATGCTGGACATACTGGGGCAGATTGCTGGACACACTGGGGGTAATATGCTGGACACACTGGGGGTAATATGCTGGACACACTGGGGGTAATATGCTGGACACACTGAGGGAAATATGCTGGACACACTGGGGGTAAGATGCTGTACACACTGGGGGCAGGACTGGAGGCATGGGCAGAATGGAGACACAGGGTAGAATGAAAGACATGGGGCAGAGTGCTAGACACAGATGGGGCAGGATTGGATCATGGGGCAGGATGGATACGATGGTGACAGATGGGGCAGGATGGGGAGATCATATGGTGTAGAATGGATAGTCATGAGTGCAGGATGGGAGAACATATGGCTGGAGCCAGGAATGAGACACACGGGGCCAGGATGGGGAATATTATTACCATAGGGGCTAATTAAGGGATATTATTACTGCTGTGATGTATTTATTTTATTTTTTGAGTATACTGTTTTAACCCTGCTGTTCTGTTCGGGTCATAGTGACCCGAACAGACTTTTTGCGGCCCTGTAGATTTTTTTCTGTAAGTCTATAAAACTTGAGACTCCTTGACTTTTCCTCATTTGGGGGGTCCTACCTATGAGTATTTTTTTTTTTTTTTTTTTCGTTTACTTTTTGCAGCACGCAAAAAGTTACACTTGTTGTGTTCGGGTCATAGTGACCCGACATCGTTTTTTACAGCTGTGAGGCCATATTTTCAGTGAAATAAAGGAGTTATAACCTCAGTTGGGTCTATTTATTGCATCTACTATTGTATATCAATTGATTTATTTCCTAAATTATTTCAATGGGGTCGTACACGCGCTCTACCGGGGGTATGCATTGAGATCTGCGCACCATAAAAATGGCTTTATATTGATTATTTTTGGTGCGCAGTCTATTCTAAAATGTAGAGTGCATCCGGAGAGATCACTAGGTGTGCACTACACGTGTATATTATGCGCAGAACAGACTGCTAAGAACGCGCTGTCTAAGGGTACCGTCACACTATACGATTTACCTATGATCACGACCAGCGATATGACCTGGCCGTGATCGTAGGTAAATCGTAGTGTGGTCGCTGGGGAGCTGTCACACAGACAGCTCTCCAGCGACCAACGATTCCGAGGTACCCGGGTAACCAGGGTAAACATCGGGTTACTAAGCGCAGGACCGCGCTTAGTAACCCGATGTTTACCCTGGTTACCAGCGCAAAAAAAAACAAACAGCACATACTTACATTCTGGTGTCCTTCAGGTCCCTTGCCGTCTGCTTCCCGCACTCACTGACTGCCGGCCGTAAAGTGAAAGTGAAAGCACAGCACAGCGGTGACGTCACCGCTGTGCTCTGCTTTCACTTTACGGCCGGCAGTCACTGAGTGCGGGAAGCAGACGGCAAGGGACCTGACGGACACCAGAATGTAAGTATGTGCTGTTTGTTTTTTTTTAGTTTTACGCTTGTAACCAGGGTAAACATCGGGTTACTAAGCGCGGCCCTGCGCTTAGTAACCCGATGTTTACCCTGGTTACAAGCGAATGCATTGCTAGATCGCATCGCTAGATCGCTATATCGGTGTCACACACACACCGATCTAGCGATGCCAGCGGGAGATCCAGCGACGAAAGAAAGTTCTAAACGATCTGCTACGACGTATGATTCTCAGCAGGATCCCTGATCGCTGCTGCGTGTCAGACACAGCGATATCGTAACGATATCGCTGGAACGTCACGAATCGTACCGTCGTAGCGATCGAAATGGCAGTGTGTGACGGTACCCTAAGACTTTTTTTTTGTAAAGCTGAGCTGTAAAGTCTTGCAAATAATTTTTTTTTGCTAAGTAAGTCTGTCTTCCTGGCTTATCTGCTTGTTTTCAGAAGGGTTCTTATCTTCTCTGCTCTTATCAGTACACATATGCTAGCCCAGACATGTTACCTTTCAGTTTCTTTGGAGAGCAGCTTTGTGCTTCTACCCCCATGGCCTCTTCCGGCATCAAAAGAAAAAGATGCAGCTATTGCCCTTCTACTTGTGACAACAAGACGAGTATAACATGTTCTGGCTGTAAAACATTTCTATGCAAAAATCATGTGTATTGTTTTTCATGCAAGAATCCGTAAATTTATATGATCATGTAAATATATTCACATTGTAATGTTTATTATCTTTAATTTTTTATCACAAAATGTTTGATTTGATTGTTTTGTTTTTGTTTTTTTTTTTTACAAAATATGTGTAGTTTTCTATTTTCGTTTAGCTCATTGGATGGATCTGTTTTTTCAGAATAAAAACAAAAGAAAAAGATTTCTAGTTCATTTTTCTTTTTTTTTTTACTACCAAACATGTTCACAAACAGTCTAGTAAGCAAAAAGTATTAAAAAAATGGAGCTAGAGTGTCTAAAATCAAGGTTTAATAAGCCGGGTCATAGTGACCCGGAACACTACAAGTGTATAGTAAATGCGAACAAAACAGCAGGGTTAAATGGGGGGGCGGTCCTGTTACTGTGCAGAGTGACACTATATCGCCTTTTTTTCTTCATGTGGTGTAATTTAGAAGTTGTGAAAAATTAAGTAATGTGTTCTGCAAGCGGAGCTCGAGATAACTGTGTTATTTCCTGCAGAAACGAGTCCTGGCTGGAAGAAATGATGGCGGTCTGTGCTGGATGAAAGATGAAGGACTTCACCTAGAGATGTCACTGGTGAATCAGTGTTACCTATACACTGACACTATACACTGTATACTATATACAGCGGTCCTGTGTATAATACCACCAGTGCTCTCTGTATTACCTCTACACAGACACTGCATACTAAGTACAGATCTCCTGTGAATACTGGCACTTATGGTGACAGTATTGTGTTTTTTTTTTATTACTGATCAGTATTGTAGTATTCAGTCACTATATGGTGGTAATATGTGGTCTGGAAATGGTGTTGTGGTATTTGTCCCATGTATGTGCTATTTGGTCACCAAGTGGTAATATGTGGTCTTGACATGGTGCGGTGGTATTTGTTCCTTGTATGTGATATTATTCGATCACTGTGGTTGTAATTTGTGGTCTTGTCATGGTGCGGTGGTATTTGTTCCTTGTATGTGATATTATTGGTCAAGATATACCTAAATTGTATTGCAGATTTTAACAAATATTTAATAGGTTACAGTAGAGTAGGGCCCGGCCCTTTTTCTGGAATAATCTGGTTCGGGTATATCATGACCCCCGTCACATGACCCCCGTCACATGACCCCCGTCACATGACCCCGGGGGCCCACAGTGTGTGAACAGCCCGGGGCCCTGGCTACCCTTAATCCACCCCTGGCTGTTCTGGTACCTCATGGGCTCTCCCAGTGGGTTATGACACCTGCAGACCATAACAGCCTTCTCAGCTTTACACTCTGCCTGAAAAATAATTGACAATTACATCCCTCTCCCTGCAGCAGATATCCCACCACCTGAAGCACGCGGCCATGTCAGTTATTCGTTGCGCTCCTCATTCTTTGCACCCCAAAAAGTGCAGAGCATTATACGGCCTGATTAAAGAGAGTAGCCAGCAGATTATTAAATGGCCTATATGCAAAGTTTCCCCACAGAGCCTGTTTTTAGAGTACCCCCAAAAAATAAATAACGAAAAACAAAACACAAAAATAGTGTTGGCTACCTTCTTCTCTGACTCTTCCACCTACACAACCATGTCCACCTCCATCTCCTCCTCAACCTCCTCCTAAACCTGGACCTCAGCCTCCTTGTTCAAGATTATTATTTTTTTTATTTTACATTATTTTAAGTCATTTTCCTATCCACACTTTTTTGCAGGGCAATTGTCCTGCTCTTACCTCCATTTTACTTCCTTTTGCAGCCCCATTGCCCTTACTATGATCATTTTGCAGCACCAAAGTTGGGTCATCATTGACTTTTATTCAATTCGGGTCAAGTTCGTGTCAAGCTATGATACCCGATCTGAACTTTGGACTGCAGTTCGACCAAACTCGACGAACCCGAACATTCTCGGGTTCGCCCATCCCTAGTTTTGACATAATTGATAAAGTTTATACATTTTGTCATTATTTGGGCTTTCTTCTTCTTTTTGGGTTGAAGTAATTAGAGAGAAGAGAAATCAGGAGAAAAAGGAGTATAATGGGTATAACAGTATAAATTTTATTTAAATATCCAAAAAAGTCAGAAGACATCATAAAAAGTATCAAAAAGATGTACCACACATATATAGTAACGATTCAGTATAAATGCATAAGGGTGATTGCGGGAAACAGGTGTCCACCGGTATGCTGTGCCCAGAGTGTAAAACAGACTGACAAAGTCAGCTCGCTAGTGACAGCAGAGCTGCAAGCCACCGCTATACATAACAGTCTACCAGTCAAATACATAAATAATGCAGTGCTTACCGCTATCGTTTAGGGCAGAGAGGCACACCGAACTGGACCCTGGATGGTATGAGACCTCCGACGCGCGTTTTGCCTTGGTGTTACTGCTTTCTCAAGGGGAAGTGGTATGTAATGCCGAGAAGAACCTTATAATAGGGCGGTGTTAGGACATGTGACTGATCACATGCTCCATATTGGCCAATAGAGTGTGGCACAAACGGCGCATGCGCCGGGCAGTCGGCAGGTCCTGCACCAGAAAGCGGCATCAAGCGTCCCAACACGTGGGCGGGGAAAAGCCCCGGTCACATGTGGGAGGCAGAGAAGATACCGCTCCGGACCAGGAGACCGCCGACCGCACCAGCTGATGTGCACGGCCACAGGTAGGAGGGGATAAGCTGTTGCACGTGACAAGTGCAGATAAATACAGACATGTATAATAAAAACGCCCCACCACAAATGAAAACAGACCAGATTGTAAGCGACAAAGAACCCACCCCATCCAACAACATAAGATACAACATAGGTATGCAGAGAATAATAATTGCAACAGCAGTAGAATCCCACGGTGAGACCGGATTTGTAGCGATTATAGCATATTTATCAGCTTCTGGTACAAAATGTGATCTCAATCCTCCGTGGGCTTGAACATGAGTTCTCCAATAGACAAAAGGGGTGTGACATGTGTCCTCCCAGGCATAAAAGTCAAAAGGAAACTATGAAAAGAAAAAAGGGAATAAAAATACTGAACAACATAAACAGTTAAAAACACAGTAAAACAGGGACCAGTAGGTGGGAACCTGTTCCTAAAGGAAGAAGAATGGATTGGGAAACAGGAGAAAAAGGAGATGCCTGCCAATGCCAAAAAGGATCCCTAAATGGCACAGGTTACAGAAATGACGAAAAGCTAAGCGATTCGTTCAAACCGTTTGGCGCAACAGTGTTGAGTCGAACAATCCAGCTGGCCTCACGCTGTGCCAGTGCCTTCTTGTAATCACCCCCTCTGGCACCCAAATGAGCACAGTCGATGCCCCTGACCCGCGGCGACCCCGCGTCACAATCATGATGTAACTTAAAGTGACGGGGTATCGTTTTTAAGTCAGAGGCATCGATTGCGGATCGGGCCGCTCGGATATTCCGTACATGTTCCCTAGTGCGGACACGGAGCTCACGGGAAGTAAGACCCATGTAAATCAAAGAACATCCACATGTGGCATAATAGATGACGTTTGTGGTGCCACATGATATATGATGTCTAATAGAGAAGGTCCTAGAACCATCAGATGATGAAAAGGAGGTAGTCCGTAGGATGTTGGCACAAGCTACACAGTGTCCGCACTGGAAGCATCCGAGCAGGGGACCCCTGGTGCCGAAAGGGTTACTGGCAGGAGGGATGTAGTAACTACGAACAAGCATGCTGTTCAAATTGGGGGATCTACGAGCCGTCATAGAGGGGAAATCCCCCAATACAGGACCCAGGGATGGCTCTGTTGACAAAATCGACCAGTACCTAGTAAGGATGTCTCGCATATGAGTCCATTCATGGTTGTAAGTTGTTATAAACCTAATCTTCTCATCCTTCAGCTTAGTTTTGGCTCGATCCCTTGTTGTATAAAGGAGATCCCTACGCTGTGTCCTCCTAGCTCTATGGTAGCCATGCCTGATACATCTGCGGCTGTAGCCGCGCTCCTCAAAACGTGTCCTCAGGGCCGCAAATTGAGCCTGAAACCTATCCTCGGTAGAGCAGATGCGTCTCATCCTTAAAAACTGTCCGACCGGGACGGCCCCCACTGTTGCTGGATTATGTGCGGAGCCAGCATGAAGTAAAGCATTGACAGCAGTTGGTTTTCTAAAGACATCAGTCTGGACCCTGCGTGTGCTGTCAATCTCCAGAGAGATGTCCAGAAAATCGATGTGGGTCTCATCATATTTATAAGTTAAAGAGATGTTAAATGGATTGTCATTCAGCTGGCTCATAAAGGCCTCGAGCTGCTGCGCCGTGCCCACCCACAAAAATAAAATATCATCTATATACCGAAGCCAGCACAGCACATGGTCAGCGGCCCGCGCCCCCCCGTCGCCAAAAAGGAATCTCTCCCAGTGACCTAGGAAGAGATTAGCATACGAGGGCATGCAGGCCGCACCCATAGCTGTGCCGTGCTTCTGCAGATAATAAGAATCTTTAAACACAAAAAAATTGTGGGTAAGGGCAAAGTGCAGCAGCTCGAGGATAAATTGGCACAGTGGGCCGCCCAGGTCGGAGGCTCCCAGAAAGAGGCGCACTGCTTCCAACCCCTGCTCGTGGTCTATACAGGTATACAATGTTTGAATACCCGCAGTGACCAGGAGAACGTCAGGATCCACAAGGACCCCGTTCACCCTAGTAAGGACGTCCGTCGTGTCCTTGACATACGACGGTAAGACCTCAACCAAAGGTTTAAGATAAAAGTCTATGAATTTACATATTGGGTCACAGAGACCGTCGATGCCGGACACGATCGGACGTCCCGGGGGGGTCGACGGGGTCCTTGTGGATCTTTGGTAGAAGATAAAAAGTGGGTGTCTTAGGGTGCCTGACCGTCAATCCCTCCCACACTTTTTTGTCAATCACATCCTCCTTCAGAGCTCTAGTGAGTATTACTTGTAACTGAGACGAAAAAGAAAGCATCGGGTTATAGGTAAGCTTGGTATACGTAATCGTGTCCCTAAGCTGGTGAAACACCTCTTTTTCATACTTGCAACATGGCCAGATCACGATGTTTCCCCCCTTGTCAGCTGGTTTATAAACCACATCTGTGTAGGACTGTAGTTCCTTAATGGCGGACCGTTGGCTGTGTGTCAAATTGTCAAACGTACGTTTTGACGAAAGTTTTTTCAAGTTGGCAGTTACCAACTTAGTGAACATGTCGACCGATGGACACAGTGACAAGGGGGGAAACCTCGTTGATCTGGGCATGATGGTAGGTGGAAACCTACCTGGAGGTGTGGAAGATTGTTCGTCCAACAGCTCCTCCAGGATTCGCAATGTTTCTCTCTCCGTCTCAGTTAGGGGATCAGATGAATCATGACTTTTATGGTGTAATTTCCTCAAAACAAGTTTCCTAGAGAAAAGGTGGAGGTTCTTCAATGCTGTAAAAAAGTCAAAAGGGTGAGTGGGTGAAAAAGTCAGGCCCTTACTTAACACTGCAATTTGTGTACTAGTGAATGTCTGCGTGGATAGATTGAGTACCTGTAGGGTGCCCTGGGTACCCGTCCCCTGTCGTCTCCCAGCTGAACCTTTGTTCTAAGATGTCTGTCTGGTCATGATCCTATTCTGGGACGTAGTGGGTCTTGCTTGATCTTTAAGCGTCTGGGTATATTGTGCATCCCGAGAGATATTAGATGCCACCGATCGTGACCTGGATCTAGAACTTGACATGTTGCGGTAACGGGAGCGGGACCATTCACCCGAGCCACGCCATCTGTATACATTAGCGGTTTGTTTGTCGCGCACATCGCGCTTGAACTTTCTCGCTTTATTATTCTGTATCTCAGTTGCCCATTTCTGTAGGTCAACATCAATGGTGTCATTCAGTTTTTTAAGTGCTTCGGCAGACATCTCCTTTTTTAATAATAGTTGGATGGACTCAATTTCAGTTTCTAAGTCATTTAACGTTTGTGAGTCCATCTCCTTTAAAAGCATCATGTAACCCAGTGAACATGTGTTAGATAGCTCCTCCCATCTATCTTTAAAATCACCATCAGGTATGGGAAAGGAAGGAAACACATGTATCCTTAGACCACGAGGGATTAATTTCCCTTCTAGATATTTTTCGAAATAGGCGTGGTTCCACCATACTCTCGTCCTCTTACGGAGGAGATCCTTAAACCGGGTTATAGATTCTTGTAAATCACCTCCTGACCCATCCAGTACCCTGTCCAAACCATCCTTAAATGCATCGTCAATTTGAGCCCGCCAAGTCAAATCGCGGGCCCTAAAGTCCATGGTAAATCTGGAAACAACTGTGATAAACACAGAAACAATTACTGCAACAAAACCAGACCACATGTTTTGAAGAGAAAGGGGCTATTAGCACTAAATAGTGGTAAGAGACCCAAAGCCAAGAAACAAGGCAACCCACTCCATACAACAAAAGAAATCAGGAGAAAAAGGAGTATAATGGGTATAACAGTATAAATTTTATTTAAATATCCAAAAAAGTCAGAAGACATCATAAAAAGTATCAAAAAGATGTACCACACATATCTAGTAACCATTCAGTATAACTGCATAAGGGTGATTGCGGAAAACAGGTGTCCACTAGGGTTGAGCGAAACGGGTCGAAAATATTCAAAAGTCGCAGACTTTTGGCAAGGTCGGGTTTCATGAAACCCGACCCGACCCCAGTGTGGGGTCGGCCATGAAGTCGGCGATTTTTTGAATCTAGAATCGGAATTCCGATACCGATTCCCGATATGTTTAAGATATCGGGAATTGGTATCGGAATTCAGATTTAAGTGTAAATCTGCCTAATAGGAATATACTCACCCTCGGAAGCACCCTGCTTCTTTCCGGCAGCCTTCCTTCCTAAGAATCAGCCCTTCCAGGACCTTCGGTGACGTCGCGGTGACGTCGCGGCTTGTGATTGGTCGCGCGAGCGGTCACATGGGCGGCCGCGCGGCCAATCACAAGCCGCGACGTCACCGCGACCAATCACAAGCCGCGACGTCACCGCGACATCACCGCAAGGTCCTGGAAGGCTGATTCTAAGGAAGGAAGGTTCCCGGTTAGTACCAGGGCGCGTCAGAGGGTAAGTATTGCGATATTTTTTATTTTAATTCTTTATTTTACACTAAAATATGGATCGCAGGGCCTGAAGGAGAGTTTCCGCTCCTTCAGACCCTGGGAACCATGGAAACCCAATGCACTGCATTGGGTTTCGTGTTTCGGCCGACCCCGACCCCGACTTTTTTTATAGGATCGGCCGATTTTACTCGACCCAACTTTTGAAAAAGTCGGGTTTCGTGAAACCCGACCCGATCCTATAAAAGTAAAGGTCGCTCAACCCTAGTGTCCACCGGTATGCTGTGCCCAGAGTGTAAAACAGACTGACAAAGTCAGCTCGCTAGTGACAGAAGAGCTGCAAGCCACCGCTATACATAACAGTCTACCAGTCAAATACATAAATAATGCAGTGCTTACCGCTATCGTTTAGGGCAGAGAGGCACACCGAACTGGACCCTGGATGGTATTAGACCCCCGACGCGCGTTTTGCCTTGGTGTTACTGCTTTCTCAAGGGGAAGTGGTATGTAATGCCGAGAAGGACCTTAAAATAGGGCGGTGTTAGGACATGTGACTGATCACATGCTCCATATTGGCCAATAAAGTGTGGCACAAACGGCGCATGCGCCGGGCAGTCGGCAGGTCCTGCACCAGAAAGCGACGTCAAGCATCCCAACACATGGGCGGGGAAAAGCCCCGGTCACAAGTGGGAGGCAGAGAAGATACCGCTCCGGACCAGGAGACCGCCGACCGCACCAGCTGATGCGCACGGCCACAGGTAGGAGGGGATAAGCTGTTGCACGTGACAAGTGCAGATAAATACAGACATGTACAGTATAATAAAAACACCCACCACAAATGAAGACAGACCAGATTGTAAGCGACAAAGAACCCACCCCATCCAACAAAATAAGATACAACATAGGTATACAGAGAATAATAATTGCAACAACAGTAGAATCCCACGGTGAGACCGGATTTGCAGCGAGTATAGCATATTTATCAGCTTCTGGTACAAAATGTGATCTCAATCCTCCGTGGGCTTGAACATGAGTTCTCCAATAGACAAAAGGGGTGTGATATGTGTCCTCCCAGGCATAAAAGTCAAAAGGAAACTATGAAAAGAAAAAAGGTAATAAAAATACTAAACAACATAAACAGTTAAAAACACAGTAAAACAGGGACCAGTAGGTGGGAACCTGTTCCTAAAGGAAGAAGAATGGATTGGGAAACAGGAGAAAAAGGAGAAGCCTGCCAATGCCAAAAAGGATCCCTAAATGGCACAGGTTACAGAAATGACGAAAAGCTAAGCGATATAGATGATATTTTATTTTTGTGGGTGGGCACGGCGCAGCAGCTCGAGGCCTTTATGAGCCAGCTGAATGACAATCCATTTAACATCTCTTTAACTTATAAATATGATGAGACCCACATCGATTTTCTGGACATATCTCTGGAGATTGACAGCACACGCAGGGTCCAGACTGATGTCTTTAGAAAACCAACTGCTGTCAATGCTTTACTTCATGCTGGCTCCGCACATAATCCAGCAACAGTGAGGGCCGTCCCAGTCGGACAGTTTTTAAGGATGAGACGCATCTGCTCTACCGAGGATAGGTTTCAGGCTCAATCTGCGGCCCTGAGGACACGTTTTGAGGAGCGCGGCTACAGCCGCAGATGTATCAGGCATGGCTACGATAGAGCTAGGAGGACACAACGTAGGGATCTCCTTTATACAACAAGGGATCGAGCCAAAACTAAGCTGAAGGATGAGAAGATTAGGTTTATAACAACTTACAACCATGAATGGACTCATATGCGAGACATCCTTACTAGGTACTGGTCGATTTTGTCAACAGAGCCATCCCTGGGTCCTGTATTGGGGGATTTCCCCTCTATGACGGCTCGTAGATCCCCCAATTTGAACAGCATGCTTGTTCGTAGTCACTACGTTCCTCCTGCCCGTAACCCTTTCGGCACCAGGGGTCCCCTGCTCGGATGCTTCCAGTGCGGACACTGTGTAGCTTGTGCCAACATCCTACAGACTACCTCCTTTTCATCATCTGATGGTTCTAGGACCTTCTCTATTTGACATCATATATCATGTGGCACCACAAACGTCATCTATTATGCCACATGTGGATGTTCTTTGATTTACGTGGGTCTTACTTCCCGTGAGCTCCATGTCCGCACTAGGGAACATGTACGGAATATCCGAGCGGCCCGATCCGCAATCGATGCCTCTGACTTAAAAACGATACCCCGTCACTTTAAGTTACATCATGATTGTGACGCGGGGTCGCTGCGGGTCAGGGGCATCGACTGTGTTCATTTGGGTGCCAGAGGGGGTGATTACAAGAATTCACTGGCACAACGTGAGGCCAGCTGGATTGTTCGACTCAACACTGTTGCGCCAAACGGTTTGAACGAATCGCTTAGCTTTTCGTCATTTCTGTAACCTGTGCCATTTAGGGATCCTTTTTGGCATTGGCAGGCGTCTCCTTTTTCTCCTGTTTCCCAATCCATTCTTCTTCCTTTAGGAACAGGTTCCCACCTACTGGTCCCTGTTTTACTGTGTTTTTAACTGTTTATGTTGTTCAGTATTTTTATTCCCTTTTTTCTTTTCATAGTTTCCTTTTGACTTTTATGCCTGGGAGGACACATATCACACCCCTTTTGTCTATTGGAGAACTCATGTTCAAGCCCACGGAGGATTGAGATCACATTTTGTACCAGAAGCTGATAAATATGCTATAATCGCTGCTAATCCGGTCTCACCGTGGGATTCTACTGCTGTTGCAATTATTATTCTCTGCATACCTATGTTGTATCTTATGTTGTTGGATGGGGTGGGTTCTTTGTCGCTTACAATCTGGTCTGTCTTCATTTGTGGTGGGTGTTTTTATTATACATGTCTGTATTTATCTGCACTTGTCACATGCAACAGCTTATCCCCTCCTACCTGTGGCCGTGCGCATCAGCTGGTGCGGTCGGCGGTCTCCTGGTCCGGAGCGGTATCTTCTCTGCCTCCCACATGTGACCGGGGCTTTTCCGCACCCACGTGTTGGGACGCTTGACGCCGCTTTCTGGTGCAGGACCTGCCGACTGCCCGGCGCATGCGCCGTTTGTGCCACACTCTATTGGCCAATATGGAGCATGTGATCAGTCACATGTCCTAACACCGCCCTATTTTAAGGTCCTTCTCAGCATTACATACCACTTCCTCTTGAGAAAGCAGTAACACCAAGGCAAAACGCGCGTCGGGGGTCTAATACCATCCAGGGTCCAGTCCGGTGTGCCTCTCTGCCCTAAACGATAGCGGTAAGCATAGCATTATTTATGTATTTGACTGGTAGACTGTTATGTATAGCGGTGGCTTGCAGCTCTGCTGTCACTAGCGAGCTGACTTTGTCAGTCAGTTTTACACTCTGGGCACAGCATACCGGTGGACACCTGTTTTCCGCAATCACCCTTATGCATTTATACTGAATCGTTACTATATATGTGTGGTACATCTTTTTGATTCTTTTTATGATGTCTTCTGACTTTTTTGGATATTTAAATAAAATTTATACTGTTATACCCATTTTTCTCCTGATTTCTTTTGTTGTATGGAGTGGGTTGCCTTGCTTCTTGGCCTTGGGTCTCTTACCACTATTTAGTGCTAATAGCCCCTTTCTCTTCAAAACATGTGGTCTGGTTTTGTTGCAGTTGAAGTAATTATCAGCAGCAGTATTTAGCCTAATGTCCTTGGTGATTATTATTAAATTTTGAGTCCGTTAGTTAAAAAGGTGGTCCAAAGGCAAACTAATTGCATTCTAAATCCCTATCTATTTAGTGCCATAATCAATGCTATTTTCAATTATACTTGTATTAAAAATACCCTAACTACACAACCTAACTGCTATGCTATTTTTTCTCTACTTCCTTCCTGATGATGACCCTTTGTTTGAGAATCCCAGTGCATGCTAGGATACTCAAACAAAATGTCATTATGGGGCAGAGGCTGCGGTTATTTTCACAACCACTGCCCATCCCTGAATCGAAGTGTCATCATCAGTGATGCTCGTTCCAGGGGCTATGCTCGTCCCTGATGTGTCCCTCCATGCAAGCTGTACCCTGTGTGGTCTGCACCGAGCCAGAGTCCGCTCTGTTGTCAGCTCAGATCAGTAATAATCAGCTGGTAACAGTAGGGTGTCAGAATATTCGTCGTGCTGGAGCCTAGCGCCACTCCTGACAGTGACGTCACTCATTTCCTGCATGTTGGGTATTCTGACACAGCTCTGTTGCCGGCTAATTAGTCATCTGAGCCAACAACAGATCGAAAGCTGGCACTGTGCAAATCTCAAAATGCACAGCTCACATGGAGGGACACAGCATGGAATCAGCAGGGATGAGAACGGCCGCTGAAACGAGTGTCATTGATGACGTTTTATTTCAGGGAGGTGGCAGAAGCTGTGACAGTGACAGCAGCCTCTACCCCCCGGATGACACTTTATTTGAGTGTCGCAGCATGCAGTGGGATTCTCAAACAAAGTGTCATCAGAAAGGAAATAGATAAAAAAAATAGAATATCAGTAGAGAACAGTAGGACATTTTTAATACAGGTTGTGATAATGCTACTCACTTAAGAGCAATATGAGGTATCACAGGAACCGTTTCTATTTGAAAATCCAGCTGATTTATTTTAGTCCTCATAAACCACATCACAGAAAAACTAAAATACAGCCGTTGTCCCACACAAAGTGAAACATAAAGCATAAGGTGAATACAATTGTGATGGTTTTCCCACTTGGGTTTGAGTCCAGCTTCTTTGTCCTTTACAAAAGGCACACAATCCAGGAGGTCTTCTTACCTCCATACTCAGAACCATGTGTGAGGCAAACAGGTCCCATTTTGCAATAGGGTGGAGATATGGTGAGCAGCCATCCATTCCTAACTCTTCAGATGCTCACAATAAGACCTGGCCCTAACATGGTTGATTAACCCCTCTTAGTACTATGAGTACTGGAGTATTATTCTAGGTTTATATCACAGAGGACAGGTACCTCCCTGATACATATCTCCCATTCACTATGTGTGGTAGATCAGCAGCAGATAAAACAGTGATTTTATCAAAGCAAGAGCAATCATTCTAGTAAGTGATACATCACTGGAATAAGGATCTCTACCCTTATTTTATGCTGCTCTCATATGCTCTTAAAAAATGGGGCTGCACAGTGGTTAACACTGTTGTTTTGAAGCGCTGGCATCTTGGGCTAAAATCCCACCAAGAGCAACATCTGCAATGAGTTTGTATGTTTGCATGAGCTTCCTCTGGGTAGCACAGATACCTCCAACACTCTAAAGTCATACTGTTAGGGAATTTAGATTGTGCACCCCACTGGGGACAGTGATGATGATGTATGTAAAGCGCTGCAAAATATGATGACGCTATATAAGCAAATCATAATAAACCGGTGATGACTGATTCCTTTTAAAGAATTATCATCATGTTTTTTTAATTGGTTTAGTCAGATATCTTGGAAATAAGCAAGGTTACAAATGACTTGTTTTTCAATCTACTGTCATTCGTCTGCTATTCTTTTGTCCATTATTGTTCATAGCTCATTACAATGGGACCGACCAGCAGTAGCTGCATACAAGGATGGGATCTGAAAGTTAATTCCTGAGATTCCAGTCACTTCTCTTCAATCCAACAATTCCTATAGAGTAGTTTGACAGTGCTTCTCACCTCACCATGCCTGTCAGCTCCTCACTAGGAGCTATTAGTCCCGAAAAATTATAAGCCTAAGTCACCCACCTATTGGCTACTTGAGCTTCTAACCACTGCTCACTTTTTCCAAGAGCTGCTGAGCAGTCCACTCGTTCAAAGGCACAATTATCTTTATATGTGAATGTAAAGATAACAGTGCAAACTTTGGAACAAGCCCACTGTCAGTCACCGTAGAACATTCAGTTCAACAGTAGGACCACTCAAGGAGTGCCCAACCTCAAGCAATAAAAAAGTCAGGAGGCGGGTGACTAGCGTGCTACTGAAGATGCTTGTTAAAGACTAACCTTTTGTGAAGATGCCCCTCAATTACAACTAACCAACTATCCGCCAACATATTTGACCAATGTCTGATCACTTGGATGTCCCACCAATTGTGAGAACAGGAGTCCTGTGTTCTTTATATGAAAGAAGTGGCATTATTGCATGTGTTCTGTTGCTCTTTTTAACAAGTATTGGATAGACATACTGTAGATAGCTGATAAAGCACTCTGCTATTTTTGACAGTCATATTGACAGAGAGATTAGTGTTCGCTAGCGCAACTGTTGTTCTATTCAAACAGAAGACGCAGAAATCCTGCTCTCATGCTTTGGATCTTATGACAGGAGGGAAATAAGTGGTATGCACTTGCAAGTTATATGCAATAGCGTTTTCTGGATTTTAGGCAGATAATATTCAAGCTAATTATGAAGGAGGAAACTAAGTTATATGTGTAGCTTTCAATCCTGACATGGCCTAACCTATATCCTTCTCAAACGTCAGTCTCTCAGCATTCATACACTGAACACCTTATTCTAAGATAGTTTAGGAGAACACATTTCCTTTAGAACTTTCCTAAGTGATGCTCAGATCAAAAAATTCATGAAACATACAGTTAGGTCCATATATATTTGGACAGAGACAACATTTTTCTAATTTTGGTTATAGACATTACCACAATGAATTTTAAACAAAACAATTCAGATGCAGTTGAAGTTCAGACTTTCAGCTTTCATTTGAGGGTATCCACATTAAAATTGGATGAAGGGTTTAGGAGTTTCAGCTCCTTAACATGTGCCACCCTGTTTTTAAAGTGACCAAAAGTAATTGGACAGATTCAATAATTTTAAATAAAATGTTCATTTTTAGTACTTGGTTGAAAACCCTTTGTTGGCAATGACTGCCTGAAGTCTTGAACTCATGGAAATCACCAGACACTGTGTTTCCTCCTTTTTGATGCTCTGCCAGGCCTTCACTGCGGTGGTTTTCAGTTGCTGTTTGTTTGTGGACCTTTCTGTCTGAAGTTTAGTCTTTAACAAGTGAAATGCTGCTCAATTGGGTTGAGATCAGGTGACTGACTTGGCCATTCAAGAATATTCCACTTCTTTGCTTTAATAAACTCCTGGGTTGCTTTGGCTTTATGTTTTGGGTCATTGTCCAGCTGTAGTATGAAACGATGGCCAATCAGTTTGGCTGCATTTGGCTGGATCTGAGCACACAGTATGGCGGCTCTGAATACCTCAGAATTCATTCGGCTGCTTCCATCCTGTGTCACATCATCAATAAACACTAGTGACCCAGTGCCACTGGCAGCCATTCATGCCCAAGCCATCACACTGCCTCCGCCGTGTTTTACAGATGATGTGGTATGCTTTGGATCATGAGCTGTACCACGCCTTTGCCATACTTTTCTCTTTCCATCATTCTGGTAGAGGTTGATCTTGGTTTCATCTGTCCAAAGAAAGTTCTTCCAGAACTTTGCTGACTTTTTTAGATGTTTTTTAGCATAGTCCAGTCTAGCCTTTTTATTCTTGAATCTTGTGAGTGGCTTGCACCGTGCAGTGAACCCTCTGTATTTACTTTCATGCAGTCCTCTCTTTATGGTAGATTTGGATATTGATACGCCGACCTCCTGGAGAGTGTTGTTCACTTGGTTGGCTGTTGTGAAGGGGTTTCTCTTCACCATGGAGATTATTCTGTGATCATCCACCACTATTGTCTTCCGTGGCGCCCAGGTCTTTTTGCATTGATGAGTTCACCAGTGCTTTCTTTCTTTCTCAGGATGTACCAAATTGTAGATTTTGCCACTCCTAATATTGTAGCAATTTCTCGGATGGGTTTTTTCTGTTTTCGCAGCTTAAGGATGGCTTGTTTCACCTGCTTGGAGAGCTCCTTTGACCGCATGTTTACTTCACAGCAAAATCTTCCAAATGCAAGCACCCCACCTCAAATCAACTCGAGGCCTTTTATCTGCTTGATTGAGAATGACATAACGAAGGGATTGCCCACACCTTTCCATGAAATAGCTTTGGATTCAATTGTCCAATTACTTTTGGTCCCTTTAAAAACAGGGTGGCACATGTTAACGAGCTGAAACTCCTAAACCCTTCATTCAATTTTAATGTGGATACCCTCAAATGAAAGCTGAAAGTCTGAACTTCAACTGCATCTGAATTGTTTTGTTTAAAATTCATTGTGGTAATGTCTATAACCAAAATTAGAAAAATGTTGTCTCTGTCCAAATATATATGGACCTAACTGTATTTATAGCTATAGAATGGTACTTATTGGCAGTTATTACTGAAAATTTAGGTAAGCTCATCCCATAATATTTGGCCCAGAATTATAGACAATACATAAAGGCACTCATATGGAGGGGCCCCTCCCGAATTCTGCTACCTACAATATCCAGGGTGCAGCAGTGAAATCAATGCACTCTGCACACCTAGTGAAGCCCAACTGCTGCCATTACTGAGAGCAGAAGCTGAGCTTACCAGGCCACTGGTTTCTGTAGTCTGTGCCCTTAGTGAAGCCCAACTGCTGCCTTTACTGAGAGTAGAAGCTGAGCTTAACTGGCCACTGGTTTCTGCACTCTCACACCTAGTGAAGCCCAACTGCTGCCTTTACTGAGAGCAGAAGCTGAGCTTACCAGGCCACTGGTTTCTGTAGTCTGTGCCCTTAGTGAAGCCCAACTGCTGCCTTTACTGAGAGTAGAAGCTGAGCTTACCTGGCCACTGGTTTCTGCACTCTCACACCTAGTGAAGCCCAACTGCTGCCTTTACTGAGCAGAAGCTGAGCTTACCAGGCCACTGGTTCCTGCGCTCTGCACACCTAGTGAAGCCCAACTGCTGCCTTTACTGAAAATAGAAGCTGAGCTTACCCGGCCACTGGTTCCTGCACTCTGCACACCTAGTGAAACCCAACTGCTGCCTTTACTGAGAGTAGAAGTTAAGATTACCCAGCCACTGGTTCCTGCTCTCTGCACACCTAGTGAAGTCCAACTGTTGCCTTTACTGAGAGCAGAAGTTAAGCTTATCCAGCCACTGGTTCCTGCACTCTGCACACCTACTGAAGCCCAATTGCTGCCTTTACTGAAAATAGAAGCTGAGCTTACCCGGCCACTGGTTCCTGCACTCTGCACACCTAGTGAAGCCCAACTGCAGCCTTCACTGAGAGCATAAGCTGAGCTTACCTGGTCACTGGTTCCTGCACTCTGCACACCTAGTGAAGCCCAACTGCTGCCTTTACTGAGAGTAGAAGCTGAGCTTACCTGGTCACTGGTTCCTGCACTCTGCACACCTAGTGAAGCCCAACTGCTGCCTTTGCTGAGAGTAGAAGCTGAGCTTACCTGACCACTGGTTCCTGCACTCTGCACACATAGTGAAACACAACTGCTGCCTTTACTGAGCAGAAGCTGAGCTTACCAGGCCACTGGTTCCTGCACTCTGCACACCTAGTGAAACCCAACTGCTGCCTTTACTGAGCAGAAGCTGAGCTTACCTGGTCACTGGTTTCTGCACTCTGCACACCTAGTGAAACCCAACTGCTGCCTTTACTGAGAGTAGAAGTTAAGATTACCCAGCCACTGGTTCCTGCTCTCTGCACACCTAGTGAAGTCCAACTGTTGCCTTTACTGAGAGCAGAAGTTAAGCTTATCCAGCCACTGGTTCCTGCACTCTGCACACCTACTGAAGCCCAATTGCTGCCTTTACTGAAAATAGAAGCTGAGCTTACCCGGCCACTGGTTCCTGCACTCTGCACACCTAGTGAAGCCCAACTGCAGCCTTTACTGAGAGCATAAGCTGAGCTTACCCGGTCACTGGTTCCTGCACTCTGCACACCTAGTGAAGCCCAACTGTTGCCTTTACTGAGAGCAGAAGCTGAGCTTACCTGACCACTGGTTCCTGCACTCTGCACACCTAGTGAAACCCAACTGCTGCCTTTACTGAGCAGAAGCTGAGCTTACCAGGCCACTGGTTCCTGCACTCTGCACACCTAGTGAAACCCAACTGCTGCCTTTACTGAGAGTAGAAGCTGAGCTTACCCGGCCACTGGTTCCTGCACTCTGCACACCTAGTGAAGCCCAACTGTTGCCTTTACTGAGAGCAGAAGCTGAGCTTACCTGGCCACTGGTTCCTGCACTCTGCACACCTAGTGAAACCCAACTGCTGCCTTTACTGAGAGCAGAAGCTGAGCTTACCTGGCCACTGGTTCCTGCACTCTGCACACCTAGTGAAACCCTACTGTTGCCTTTATTGAGAACAGAAGCTGAGCTTACCTGGTCACTGGTTGCTGCACTCTGCTCACCTAGTGAAACCCCACTGCTGCCTTTACTGAGAGCAGAAGCTGAGCTTACCTGGTCACTGGTTGCTGCACTCTGCTCACCTAGTGAAACCCCACTGCTGCCTTTACTGAGAACAGAAGCTGAGCTTACCTGGTCACTGGTTTCTGCACTCTGCACACCTAGTGAAACCCAACTGCTGCCTTTACTGAGAGTAGAAGTTAAGATTACCCAGCCACTGGTTCCTGCTCTCTGCACACCTAGTGAAGTCCAACTGTTGCCTTTACTGAGAGCAGAAGTTAAGCTTATCCAGCCACTGGTTCCTGCACTCTGCACACCTACTGAAGCCCAATTGCTGCCTTTACTGAAAATAGAAGCTGAGCTTACCCGGCCACTGGTTCCTGCACTCTGCACACCTAGTGAAGCCCAACTGCAGCCTTTACTGAGAGCATAAGCTGAGCTTACCTGGTCACTGGTTCCTGCACTCTGCACACCTAGTGAAGCCCAACTGCTGCCTTTGCTGAGAGTAGAAGCTGAGCTTACCTGACCACTGGTTCCTGCACTCTGCACACATAGTGAAACACAACTGCTGCCTTTACTGAGCAGAAGCTGAGCTTACCAGGCCACTGGTTCCTGCACTCTGCACACCTAGTGAAACCCAACTGCTGCCTTTACTGAGCAGAAGCTGAGCTTACCTGGTCACTGGTTTCTGCACTCTGCACACCTAGTGAAACCCAACTGCTGCCTTTACTGAGAGTAGAAGTTAAGATTACCCAGCCACTGGTTCCTGCTCTCTGCACACCTAGTGAAGTCCAACTGTTGCCTTTACTGAGAGCAGAAGTTAAGCTTATCCAGCCACTGGTTCCTGCACTCTGCACACCTACTGAAGCCCAATTGCTGCCTTTACTGAAAATAGAAGCTGAGCTTACCCGGCCACTGGTTCCTGCACTCTGCACACCTAGTGAAGCCCAACTGCAGCCTTTACTGAGAGCATAAGCTGAGCTTACCTGGTCACTGGTTCCTGCACTCTGCACACCTAGTGAAGCCCAACTGTTGCCTTTACTGAGAGCAGAAGCTGAGCTTACCTGACCACTGGTTCCTGCACTCTGCACACCTAGTGAAACCCAACTGCTGCCTTTACTGAGCAGAAGCTGAGCTTACCAGGCCACTGGTTCCTGCACTCTGCACACCTAGTGAAACCCAACTGCTGCCTTTACTGAGAGTAGAAGCTGAGCTTACCCGGCCACTGGTTCCTGCACTCTGCACACCTAGTGAAGCCCAACTGTTGCCTTTACTGAGAGCAGAAGCTGAGCTTACCTGGCCACTGGTTCCTGCACTCTGCACACCTAGTGAAACCCAACTGCTGCCTTTACTGAGAGCAGAAGCTGAGCTTACCTGGCCACTGGTTCCTGCACTCTGCACACCTAGTGAAACCCTACTGTTGCCTTTATTGAGAACAGAAGCTGAGCTTACCTGGTCACTGGTTGCTGCACTCTGCTCACCTAGTGAAACCCCACTGCTGCCTTTACTGAGAGCAGAAGCTGAGCTTACCTGGTCACTGGTTGCTGCACTCTGCTCACCTAGTGAAACCCCACTGCTGCCTTTACTGAGAACAGAAGCTGAGCTTACCTGGTCACTGGTTGCTGCACTCTGCTCACCTAGTGAAGTCCAACCGCTGACTTTACTGAGGGCAGAAGCTGAGCTTACCTGGCCACTGGTTGCTGCACTCTTCCCACCTAGTGAAGTCCAACTGTTGACTTTACTGAGAGTAGAAGCTGAGCTTACACGGCCTCTGGTTACTGCACTCTGCACATTCAAGCACAATGAACAAAGCGCAGTAGCCAGTGACAGTCTGCTCGCTCTTGTATTCCACAAAGGCATTTCCATAATTGATGAAGCTGAGCAGTGATTTCTGCATGAGATTATCATTGTAGTAATGATACATTTAGCCCAACTTGGGTCTCTCCCTAAGGTGGCTAGCATGTATGCATCGCTTTCTCACCGAGCCCCACTCCATACAGCCAACCAATTCCAGCCCTGTGCTGATGAGGGCCTAAAGCCCGAAACACGTGTCCACAGGTAGGAATTGGTTGGCTGTGTAAATTTAGAACTAATCCGCAGCATTGCACGCTTGGCGATTCCAAGCGCTGTGGATTAGACTGGGGTGGAAAGAAATGATTTGCATAGCTCCGCCTACTGCAAAGGATTCTGGGTAAACCTGCTATTCTTTGTATTATGCTGCTTGCAAGTACTTTCCGTTTCAGGAAAGCATCCACTATGTATTTCCTTTAAGTAGAGGACTTTTCGGTCTCTTTCGTCCCGCTACATTTAGCCCAACTTGGGTCTCTCCCTAAGGTGGCTAGCATGTATGCATTGTAGTAATTGTCATTCTGCTTAAAGATGTTGTCACGGTTTGGCACAAAAGTCTGCAGTCACTCCAGGTGACTGCAGGCTTGTCAATCCTGACATCATACACAGTACGCCCTGTCAGAATTCTCCAGTACCATTAGCAAGACTGTGTGGTCATGTGTCTGCAAGTGCCATATGTGATATGTTTGCTACCGGCCACATTCCGGCTAAATGTTTGTGGCCTTGCTCATTTTACCTGTATTGAGCAAGGCTGCATATGTCTAGTTGGAATGTGGCCTGGAGTATGCTTATTGCATACTTGCATTCATATGACCACCCGCTCCCAACACTGGAGAATCCTGACAACTCATGCTATGCGGGATCTATTTGACAAACCCTTTAAGTTTGTGCTGCTGTAAGGTGGGGACGAAAACTCCTTAATAAGTCATATTGATAATTATGCTGAAATACTATACAGTTTATGTGAATGTGCATACCATGATAAAGTATGTTACGTTAAAAATCAGAGATAGTAGTTCTTCCTTTTTTGAGGTAATGCCCATCTCAAGATGGCGCAGAGGAGGAGGATTCAGACATTGTTGAACTATGGTCCACATGCTACGTGTGAACAATGGGGAATATATAAATATAAGAGGTTCCTGTGAGAAAGTAGAATACACATGTGGAGTAGACAATTTTTTAATCAAAAGGTGATGCCATGGGGATGGACCTAGAAAGCCTTGAACCACCGAGTGGAGCTCTGAGCTTAATTAGAGGAGATAAGACGCTCCTGGTGATAGTTTGGGACCAGGAGAGGAATGTCAGACACAGATATGTGCCGATTGAACATCTGAAATAATTAGAACCACCACTTCTTTATCTGAGCCATACAGAAAATGTGCTGTCAGTGTAATCTATTATGGCCTTCAAGGATGTTAGCTGCAATCAATGCCGTGGAGCCGGTAAGCCAAACCTCCGACTCCGACTCCACAGCACTGCCTCACTACTGAGCATGTGCATAAAGTGCAGCACAGATTCATCTCAACTGAAAGCCGAGATCCTTAGATCAGGAACAGAACAGATGCTTGTGTGACATTTCATAATTTCCCAAATTCATATATGATAAAGTTTACAGCACATCCTTCATTGAACTACTGTACACAATTTATTATTCATTTTAGGAGTCGGAGTTGGTCCAAAATGGACACCGACTCCGACTCCACGACTCCACCTCCGTTCTCCACAGCCCTGGTTGCAAGAAAGTTTAGCTCTTCAAAGGCCAACTCTGAGCACTATTTTACACTTTCACTAGTGGAACTGCACTTCAAGTCTTTATAAATGAATGTCCATAAAGGTTTTCCACAATAATGGAAGACACAAATATAGAAAAATGCCTATCATCATCCTAATGTAAAAAGTGTGTTTTATTTTTTAAGACTATTGTTTTTGAGAGGTTTCAAAAGTTAATAAATGTCCCCCAGTGTTTCTCACCTTTTGTAGAAACCAAAAGCATTTAGCGAGGCAATCACAGGACACATGACTTGTAAAATGAATTAATTTAACTGATTAGCTTTGGGCTTTGATTTTTACATAACGTGTATCTGCTGCTTGTACTCTTAATAATTGAAATTACTGTAACATATCATATTAGTAGTAGCGTACTTTAGAAAAAGTGGAAGCTACTTATATTTTGATGCGACAGATATCCCTGGAGCGACGATAAATGTCCCGTTCCCAGAATATAGAACATCTTTTGAATGAGGCTCTGGGGCTCTCCGTACCGGGATATGAATAATTATCTACAGTAATTGTTAAGCACCTCTCAAGAGAATCATTCATTTCTTACAGGTTATCTGCTTCAAAGAGAAAGCTTCTTGGAGAAAAGAAGAAGGCAGCTAATATATGAACTTGTGTGGACACATAAAGACAGAGAAAAAGGAAAGATAACTTCGGAAAAATTGGAAAAAAACACAAAGGATTGTCCAAATTGAATTTCTGTTAGGTTGTAGCTAGTTCTCTCAAATAATATGAATCGTGGGTTCAAGTCATGTGTAGTCCAAGACTGAAGGTCACTACGACGTGTGATGGACCAGACTCCATAAATGTCACTTTTGATGATAATTATTTGTTAATTTCACTCATTTATCTAGCGCTTTAAATTTCCACAGAGCATTACTGATATTACAGTCTACATTCCCGATCAGTATATCTTTGAAATGTGGGAGGAACCCGGAGAACCCGGAGGAAACCCAGGCAAACATGGGGAGAACATACAAACTCCTTGCAGATGTTGTCCTCTATTGTTTTCATAGTTTCTCCTCTGTTCTTCCATTCCCTTATTTTCCTCCCTTATTTTCCTCCCTTATTTTCAGATTTTAAAAGGCAAGTAAAAAATGGGATAATATCTACATGTCGGTGTTAGCAATTTTGATAATACCCCTTGTTTTGGTATTCCAAGACATCTATCTATATAATTGTCTAAGTGTCACTTCCGTCTGTTTATCTGTTTGTCTGTTTGTCTGTCACGGAAATCCCGTGTCGCTGATTGGTCGCGGCTAGCCAATCAGCGTCAGCCACAGTCCGGCCGTGAATTCGCCCTTCCCTACTCCCCTCCAGTCAGTGCCCCCATAGCAGTTTAGCAGTCTGTTAAATGGACTCCGTTACACCGTGGCATAATGCGGTTTAACACAGTCCGTTAACGCTGCTATTAACCCTGTGTGACTAACTTTTTACTATTGATGGTGCCTATGCAGCATCAATAGTAAAAAGATCTAATGTTAAAAATAATTTTTAAAAAATCACTATATTCTCACCTTCCAGTGCCTTTCCCGCTCCTCGCGATGCTCCGGTCCCATGAATGCATTGCAGCAATGACCGGATATGACGTAGCAGTCTCGCGAGAACGCTACATCATCACAAGTTATATAAGCAATGCATTCTTGGGACCAGAGTGTTGCGAGGAGCATCGCTAAATGCCTGGGCTGGATCCATGGGCCGCCGGAAGGTGAGTATATAACTATTTTTTATTTTAATTCTTTTTTTAACAGGGATATGGTGCCCACATTGCTATATACTACGTGGATTGTGTTAGATACTACGTGGGCTGTTGTTATGGCTGGCAATCAGGCAACACAGCGTGCAGTAATCAGCGCACATACAGAGATCTGGCAATAACCCAAAACAATAGGACGAGCTCTGAGACGTGGAATCTCTGTAGACTGCAGTACCTGATCTATCCTCACACAACTGGAAGCAGCAGTGGATTGCGCCTATCAACTACCTATGCAACTCGGCACTGCCTGAGGAGCTGACTAGCCTGAAGATAGAAATACAAGCCTGACTTACCTCAGAGAAATACCCCAAAGGAATAGGCAGCCCCCACATATAATGACTGTTAGCAAGATGAAAAGACAAACGTAGGAATGAAATAGATTCAGCAAAGTGAGGCCCGATATTCTAGACAGAGCGAGGATAGCAAAGAGAACTATGCAGTCTACAAAAAACCCTAAAACGAAAACCACGCAAAGGGGCAAAAAGACCCACCGTGCCGAACTAACAGCACGGCGGTGCACCCCTTTGCTTCTCAGAGCTTCCAGCAAAAGATAATAACAAGCTGGACAGAAAAAACAGAAAACAAACTAGAAGCACTTATCTAGCAGAGCAGCAGGCCCAAGGAAAGATGCAGTAGCTCAGATCCAACACTGGAACATTGACAAGGAGCAAGGAAGACAGACTCAGGTGGAGCTAAATAGCAAGGCAGCCAACGAGCTCACCAAAACACCTGAGGGAGGAAGCCCAGAGACTGCAATACCACTTGTGACCACAGAAGTGAACTCAGCCACAGAATTCACAACAGTACCCCCCCCTTGAGGAGGGGTCACCGAACCCTCACCAGAACCCCCAGGCCGACCAGGATGAGCCACATGAAAGGCACGAACAAGATCTGGGGCATGGACATCAGAGGCAAAAACCCAGGAATTATCTTCCTGAGCATAACCCTTCCATTTGACCAGATACTGGAGTTTCCGTCTAGAGACACGAGAATCCAAAATCTTCTCCACAATATACTCCAATTCCCCCTCCACCAAAACAGGGGCAGGAGGCTCCACAGATGGAACCATAGGTGCCACGTATCTCCTCAACAACGACCTATGGAATACATTATGTATGGAAAAGGAGTCTGGGAGGGTCAGACGAAAAGACACCGGATTGAGAATCTCAGAAATCCTATACGGACCAATAAAACGAGGTTTAAATTTAGGAGAGAAAACCTTCATAGGTATATGACGAGAAGATAACCAAACCAGATCCCCAACACGAAGTCGGGGTCCCACACGGCGTCTGCGATTAGCGAAAAGCTGAGCCTTCTCCTGGGACAAGGTCAAATTGTCCACTACCTGAGTCCAGATCTGCTGCAACCTGTCCACCACATAATCCACACCAGGACAGTCCGAAGACTCAACCTGTCCTGAAGAGAAACGAGGATGGAACCCAGAATTGCAGAAAAATGGAGAGACCAAGGTAGCCGAGCTGGCCCGATTATTAAGGGCGAACTCAGCCAACGGCAAAAATGACACCCAATCATCCTGGTCAGCGGAAACAAAACATCTCAGATATGTTTCCAAGGTCTGATTGGTTCGTTCGGTCTGGCCATTAGTCTGAGGATGGAAGGCCGAGGAAAAAGATAGGTCAATGCCCATCCTACCACAAAAGGCTCGCCAGAACCTCGAGACAAACTGGGAACCTCTGTCAGAAACAATATTCTCAGGAATGCCATGTAAACGAACCACATGCTGGAAGAACAAAGGCACCAAATCAGAGGAGGAAGGCAATTTAACCAAGGGCACCAGATGGACCATTTTAGAAAAGCGATCACAGACCACCCAAATGACAGACATCTTTTGAGAAACGGGAAGGTCAGAAATGAAATCCATCGAAATATGTGTCCAAGGCCTCTTCGGGACCGGCAAGGGCAAAAGCAACCCACTGGCACGTGAACAGCAGGGCTTAGCCCTAGCACAAATTCCACAGGACTGCACAAAAGCACGCACATCCCGTGACAGAGATGGCCACCAGAAGGATCTAGCAACCAACTCCCTGGTACCAAAGATTCCTGGATGACCGGCCAGCACCGAACAATGAAGTTCAGAGATAACTTTACTAGTCCACCTATCAGGGACGAACAGTTTCTCGGCCGGACAACGATCAGGTTTATTAGCCTGAAATTTCTGCAACACTCTCCGCAAATCAGGGGAGATGGCAGACACAATGACTCCTTCCTTGAGGATACTCGCCGGCTCAGATAACCCCGGAGAGTCGGGCACAAAACTCCTAGACAGAGCATCCGCCTTCACATTTTTAGAGCCCGGAAGGTATGAAATCACAAAATCAAAACGAGCAAAAAATAACGACCAACGGGCCTGTCTAGGATTCAAGCGCTTGGCAGACTCGAGATAAGTCAAGTTCTTATGATCAGTCAATACCACCACGCGATGCTTAGCACCCTCAAGCCAATGACGCCACTCCTCGAATGCCCACTTCATGGCCAGCAACTCTCGGTTGCCCACATCATAATTACGCTCAGCAGCAGAAAATTTCCTGGAAAAGAAAGCACATGGTTTGAACACTGAGCAACCAGAACCTCTCTGTGACAAAACCGCCCCTGCACCAATCTCAGAAGCATCAACCTCGACCTGGAACAGAAGAGAAACATCAGGTTGACACAACACAGGGGCACAGCAAAAACGACGCTTCAACTCCTGAAAAGCTTCCACGGCAGCAGAAGACCAATTAACCAAATCAGCACCCTTCTTGGTCAAATCGGTTAATGGTCTGGCAATGCTAGAAAAATTACAGATGAAGCGACGATAAAAATTAGCAAAGCCCAGGAATTTCTGCAGACTTTTTAGAGATGTCGGCTGAGTCCAATCCTGGATGGCCTGAACCTTAACCGGATCCATCTCGATAGTAGAAGGGGAAAAGATGAACCCCAAAAATGAAACTTTCTGCACACCGAAGAGACACTTTGATCCCTTCACGAACAAGGAATTAGCACGCAGTACCTGGAAAACCATTCTGACTTGCTTCACATGAGACTCCCAATCATCTGAGAAGATCAAAATGTCATCCAAGTAAACAATCAAGAATTTATCCAGATACTCACGGAAAATGTCATGCATAAAAGACTGAAAAACAGATGGAGCATTGGCAAGTCCGAACGGCATCACCAGATACTCAAAATGACCCTCGGGCGTATTAAATGCCGTTTTCCATTCATCTCCCTGCCTGATTCTCACCAGATTATACGCACCACGAAGATCAATCTTAGTAAACCAACTAGCCCCCTTAATCCGAGCAAACAAGTCAGAAATCAATGGCAAGGGATACTGAAACTTAACAGTGATCTTATTAAGAAGGCGGTAATCAATACACGGTCTTAGCGAACCATCCTTCTTGGCTACAAAAAAGAACCCTGCTCCCAATGGTGACGACGATGGGCGAATATGTCCCTTCTCCAGGGACTCCTTCACATAACTGCGCATAGCGGTGTGTTCAGGTACGGACAAATTAAATAAACGACCCTTAGGGAATTTACTACCAGGAATCAAATCGATAGCACAATCACAATTCCTATGCGGAGGAAGGGCATCAGACTTGGACTCTTCAAATACATCCTGAAAGTCCGACAAGAACTCTGGGATGTCAGAAGGAATGGATGACGAAATAGACAAAAATGGAACATCACCATGTACTCCCTGACAACCCCAGCTGGTTACCGACATAGAGTTCCAATCCAATACTGGATTATGGGTTTGTAGCCATGGCAACCCCAACACGACCACATCATGCAAATTATGCAGTACCAAAAAGCGAATAACTTCCTGATGTGCAGGAGCCATGCACATGGTCAGCTGGGCCCAGTACTGAGGCTTATTCTTGGCCAGAGGTGTAGCATCAATTCCTCTCAACGGAATAGGACACCGCAAAGGCTCCAAGAAAAATCCACAACGTTTAGCATAATCCAAATCCATCAGATTCAGGGCAGCGCCTGAATCCACAAACGCCATGACAGAATATGATGACAAAGAGCACATTAAGGTAATGGACAAAAGGAATTTGGACTGTACAGTACCAATAACGGCAGAGCTATCGAACCGCCTAGTGCGTTTAGGACAATTAGAAATAGCATGAGTAGAATCACCACAATAGAAACACAGTCTGTTCAGACGTCTGTGTTCGTGCCGTTCTACTTTAGTCATAGTCCTGTCGCACTGCATAGGCTCAGGCTTACTCCCAGACAATACCGCCAGATGGTGCACAGATTTACGCTCGCGCAAGCGACGACCGATCTGAATGGCCAAGGACATAGACTCATTCAAACCAGCAGGCATAGGAAATCCCACCATTACATCCTTAAGGGCTTCAGAGAGACCCTTTCTGAACAAAGCCGCTAGTGCAGATTCATTCCACAGAGTGAGTACTGACCATTTTCTAAATTTCTGACAATATACTTCTACATCATCCTGACCCTGGCATAAAGCCAGCAGATTTTTCTCAGCTTGATCCACTGAATTAGGCTCATCGTAAAGCAATCCCAGCGCCTGGAAAAATGCATCAACATTACTCAATGCAGAATCTCCTGGTGCAAGAGAAAACGCCCAGTCCTGTGGGTCGCCGCGCAAAAAAGAAATAATAATCAAAACCTGTTGAATAGGATTACCAGAAGAATGAGGTTTCAAGGCCAAAAATAGCTTACAATTATTTCTGAAGCTCAGGAACTTAGTTCTGTCACCAAAAAACAAATCAGGAATCGGAATTCTTGGTTCTAGCATCGATTTCTGATCAATAGTATCTTGAATCTTTTGTACATTTACAACGAGATTATCCATTGAGGAGCACAGAGCCTGAATATCCATGTCCACAGCTGTGTCCTGAAGCACTCTAATGTCTAGGGGAAAAAAAAGACTGAAGACAGAGCTAAGAAAAAAAAATGATGTCAGGATTTCTTTTTTCCCTCTATTGGAAATCATTGAAAGGCTCCTTGTACTGTTATGGCTGGCAATCAGGCAACACAGCGTGCAGTAATCAGCGCACATACAGAGATCTGGCAATAACCCAAAACAATAGGACGAGCTCTGAGACGTGGAATCTCTGTAGACTGCAGTACCTGATCTATCCTCACACAACTGGAAGCAGCAGTGGATTGCGCCTATCAACTACCTATGCAACTCGGCACTGCCTGAGGAGCTGACTAGCCTGAAGATAGAAATACAAGCCTGACTTACCTCAGAGAAATACCCCAAAGGAATAGGCAGCCCCCACATATAATGACTGTTAGCAAGATGAAAAGACAAACGTAGGAATGAAATAGATTCAGCAAAGTGAGGCCCGATATTCTAGACAGAGCGAGGATAGCAAAGAGAACTATGCAGTCTACAAAAAACCCTAAAACGAAAACCACGCAAAGGGGCAAAAAGACCCACCGTGCCGAACTAACAGCACGGCGGTGCACCCCTTTGCTTCTCAGAGCTTCCAGCAAAAGATAATAACAAGCTGGACAGAAAAAACAGAAAACAAACTAGAAGCACTTATCTAGCAGAGCAGCAGGCCCAAGGAAAGATGCAGTAGCTCAGATCCAACACTGGAACATTGACAAGGAGCAAGGAAGACAGACTCAGGTGGAGCTAAATAGCAAGGCAGCCAACGAGCTCACCAAAACACCTGAGGGAGGAAGCCCAGAGACTGCAATACCACTTGTGACCACAGAAGTGAACTCAGCCACAGAATTCACAACAGGCTGTGTTATATACTGCGTGGCCTGTGTTATATACTGCATGGGCTGTGTTATATACTACGCCGCTGTGCTACATACTACGTGGGCTGTGGTATATACTATGTTGTGGCTGCGCAATATACTACGTGGCTGTGTTATATACTGAGTGGCCTGTGTTATATACTGCGTGGCCTGTGTTATATACTATGTCTCTGTGCTATATACTACATGGCTGTGCTATATACTACGTGGCTGGGCAATATACTACGTGGCTGGGCAATATACTACGTGGCTGTGTTATACACTATGTGAGCTGTGTTATATACTACGTGGGTTGTGCTATATACTACGTAGGCTGTGTTATATACTACGTGGGCTGTGCTCTGCACTCCTCCTGTACTGGCTGTGAGCGTCGGTCAGCCGGAAAGCAGAGTGGTAACGTCACCGCTCTGCTTTCCGGCCGCTGTGCTCACAGCCAGTACAGGAGGAGTGCAGAGAAGCTGAGCGCTGGGGACAGACAGCGGTAGGTAAGTATGTAGCGTTTGTTTTTTTTACTTTAACGCTGGTAACCAGGGTAAACATCGGGTTACTAAGCGCGGCACTGCGCTTAGTAACCCGATGTTTACCCTGGTTACCCGGGGACCTCGGGATCGTTGGTCGCTGGAGAGCAGTCTGTGTGACAGCTCTCCAGCGACCAAACAGCGATGCTGCAGCGATCCGGATCGTTGTCGGTATCGCTGCAGCATCGCTTAATGTGAAGGGGCCTTTAATTTTTTCTTCTTCCCCCCCTAAAGACACCAAATTTAGCTCAACTTTGCGTTATGCCAAAGACCTTACCGTGCTTTACTTTTATGCCAGATTTTTGGTAAAAACTTTTTGATGACTCTGGGTTGTCTCTTTCAGAAGATTTAGTTAATATTTTATCATTTTACTTTATGACTGTTCGATTGCCAGTCTACCTTAAGAACATGAAATATGTACAGAGACATTGAAAATGGTAATTCAAGGTGTATTGAGAAAATTTATTCTTGATTCTAAATATTTCTTAGATTACCAATTTACTAAACAATAAAAATAACCGTGTAAATCAATCACAAATCCTACAAAGAAAAATGCCACACTTTGATGAAAAAATATAAATAAAATGTACCATTTGTTAGATAATTTAAAACACATATTTCATCATATCAGTAATAAAATAATATAAATTACTCTAGTTTCACATGCTGCAGTGTGTACATACCATTTATACACAGTACATATGCTCCTTTGACCTATCATTTCATAGTTCCACACCTGAACAGAACAATGTCCCACTAGTGATGATTACTCCTTGAGTAATCATCAAATAGCTAACCAATGTCGTGCCCTTGAGTTAGAAATCAAAAGCTATCAAAAATAAATATTACTTACAGCACTAATCAATATGAAACTAATCTAAAACAGACATAAATTAAGTTGCAAAATTAATGACATATGAGCAATATAACTCTTTGCACATTAGTGTCCTTTAATGCATCAGCGAATTGCAAATGGAATTGAAATGGACCTTTGAGTTCTTTGCCGTGAAAAATTTTCATTGAATCCGAACAAGGCTACTCATTACGTAGCTATTTTCACATCACAGCATTTTACCAATATGTTTCATTCATGCTCGGAGGACCTTTCCGGATTTTAACCAAGCTGATGACCACACTGTATAGCAACTTTAACGACCTTGGTTTAAAAAAAGCCTTTTGTCTAATTACACTTTAACCTTTTTGTGAGGTTTTTCAGCCTAAATCTTATTTTAAAAAGATCTGTTTAACAAAAAGGATAGCAAAGAATGACTGCTGCCAAGTTGCTGGGAAGAACAGCAGAGTCATATGAGGCACTCTCATTGACGAAGGTATAGAGAATAACAACCAACATCTTTTCAATAGGGTCATCAGGCAAACTACAACCAGTTTGTCGCAATCTGACAATCCAAGACAGAATTGCCACTGCACTGAAGGCAATCAAGGGGCAAGGAAGCTTGGCAGAACCTGAAGGGAAGGAATCATGAAAAGTGGCACATCAGTTACTGGTGATAGGATATGCAAATGGTGGGTGACATAAAAGCAGCTCTGTTGAATTAGGGATCATTCAGATATTCATGCAAATCTGTCCTAGATGTTCACTTTGGCAATTTAAAAGTAAACCTGTCATCATGATTTTGCTAAGTAAACCACAGGCACTGTCAAGTTGGTGCTGTTATACTGATTAAAATGATAACAAGGTTGAAGAAATCTTGTGTTTCTTGTTTAATCTGTGTTTGCAGTTTTGAGTTAATGAGTTCCTTGTGCTCTGGGGTAGGTCTGTGGTTGGGGCTTTATATGGTGCTCTGTTCACATACTCATCCATATGGGCTTAAATGACAGGTCACTGAACCTTCACCAACCCTTAACAGCACCAACCTGACAATGCCTGTAATTTCCTTTAATTGCTCCTGGGACAATCCCCTTGGACAATTTTGCTTCTGCTACTGTATGCCCTCTTCCCTAGCTTTAATCAGTCGTTGTTGAGTTTAACCATTGATGATATTCTTGCATTTACAGACCTAATGCATATCCATACCTCCGACATATAGTAACATAGTAATATAGCACTTAAGGTTGAAGGAAGACTTTAACTCCATCTAGTTCAACCAATAGCCTAACAAGTTGATCCAGAGGAAGGCAAAAAAAACCATGTGGCAAACACTAAGCTCCACACTGAGGAAAAAAATTCCTTCCCCACCCTGCATATGGAAATCAGACTAGTTCCCTGCATCAACGCCCTATCAAGGAATCTTGTATATATAACCTGTTACATTATACTTTTCAAGAAAGCCATCCATTCCCCTCTTAAATTTTAGTAGTGAATTACTCATTATTACATAGGGCAGTTTTAAATGCAGGTTATTTGTCTAGACCAGATTTTGATCATTCCTTAGGTAGATTTCTCTTCCATCTTTTAAATATTTCCCTGAGAGTCTGAAAGCTTTGAAATGCCAAAAACAAAAAAAGGATGGTATCTGCCCCTTAGAAGATGATAATAACAAGGTAATTATAGAGGACAGAAAAAAGGCTCAGATATTAAACAGGCAATTTTCATTACCAATGAACTACTAACCATTCCAGGGATCATTTAACAAGGCAAAATAAAAGTTCAGCACCTGATATAACTAGTTTAACACAAGAAAAAGTACGCCTGCGTATGACCAAATTAAACATTGCAAATCCTATGAGCCAGATGGCATTCATCCATGGATATTGAGGGAATTGAACTCCATAAATGAAGATAGATAAGAAGGTGGATCCTAGCAATTACCGCCCTGTAAGTCTGACATCAGTAGTGTGCAAAGTTTTTGAGGGCCTAATAAGATATGACCTGTAGAGATATATTGCAGAGAATAATATAATAACTGACAACCAGCATGGATTCATGAAAGATAAGTTATGTCTAACTAACATGTTGGGTTTGTATGAGGAGATAAGTGCCAATCTCGATGTTGGTAATGCGGCTGATGTGATTTATCTTGACTTGCAAAGTCATTTGATGCTGAACCACATAACAGCTTTATACTGAAGCTACAGAAGCAAGGACTAGGGGACAATATATAGAGATGGGTAAAAAAACGGCTAAAAGACAGGAAGCAGAGTTGTGGATGGTACATTCTCTAGATGGGATAAAGTCAGCAGTGGGATACCGCAAGGATCTGTGCTAGGCTAATTATTTGTAATCTCTTTAGTACTGACATTGTGGATGGAATTAAGAGAAATTGTCATTCTTTGCTGATGACACCAAGCTATGTAGATGCAGGAGTGGTGGAGCTGATGGTCTGCTCTTTGACACTCTAAAAGGGTTAATTGTATTTTATATCATGCATGTTATAAAAGGGTAACACTCACTGGAGCTTCAGTCAAACCTAGGCAGGGTTAACTGTAATGGTCGGCCCAGATTGGAAGGGGGAAGGGGGAACTGAGTGTTAATGTCAGGTTCATAAGTGTCAGACAGTTGAGGGAAAAGTAGAGAAAAGTGTCAACAGCAGTCTCATGTAATAGGCTGCCAGGGACAATGAGGGCCTAACAATAGCGGCAGTGGATTGCCAAAAATACTCTTCCATGTGATTCTGTCTACAGGCCTGGAGAACGTTAAGATGAACATCGGGGCCTTTGGGCACACTCAGCTTGTAAAGCTACAGGGAAAGATGGACTAAGATTAAATATAATGCTGCACAAATGCTGATTATGGCCCCATAAGATGCTCCATAGAAATATTTGCCCCATATAACGCTGCACATGGCCCCATAAGATGCTCCATAGAAATATTTTCCCCCATATAATGCTGCACATGGCCCATAAGATGCTCCATAGAAATATTTGCCCCATATAACGCTGCACATGGCCCCATAAGATGCTCCATAGAAATATTTGCGCCATATCATGCTGCACATGGCCCCATAAGATGTCCAAAGAGATATTTGCCCCATATGCTGTTGCTGTGATAAAAAAATCACATACTCACCTCTCGTCGCTCAGGCCCCCGGCACTTGCTATACTTACCTTTCCCGTTCCATCGCTGAGCGCCGCTGCATCATCCGCGTCCTCTGCACTGACTGTTCAGGCAGAGGGCGGCGCGCCCACTAATCGTGTCATCGCGCTCTCTGACCTGAGCGTCACTGCAGAGGACGCGGAAGATGGAGCGGCGCCGACGGTGGAACATGGGACAGGTGAATATGCCCCCATTATACTCACCTGCTCCTGGCGCGGTCCCTGCAGGTCCCTGGTTCTCCGGGCACTGACATCTTCCTGTAGTGAGCGGTCACATGGTACCGCTCATTACAGTAATGAATATGTGGCTCCACCCCTATGGGAGTGGAGTCGGGTCCATATTCATTAATGTAATGAGCCGGTACCATGTGACCGCTCTATACAGGAAGAAGCTGTCAGTGCCCGGAAAACCAGGGACCTGCAGGGACCGCGCCAGGAGCAGGTGAGTATTATTAGACAGCTGCCGCTCCCCCTCCCCTGCCAACCCTTGGGAATGACTTGAGTATAAGCCGAGAGGGGCAATTTCAGCCTAAAAAAATGGGCTGAAATTCTCGGCTTATACTCGAGTATATACGGTACCATTTCAATATAAAAAAACTGCGCTGAGTAAAATAAGTGTGAATGGCTCTGCAAAACCAGACCATCTCAAACCACATGCAGCCAAGAAGAAAAGTCTCCTTTCTCCAGACAACAATTTTTTTTTTACAAAGAAGGAAAAAAAGGTTTAGAACAACCATTTATCCTTCAGGATGGCTCACCCTTCGTAATGGGGCCCTGACACTTTTACTAAGATACTTAGTAGTATGTACTGTAGCCTTAGTGCAGTGTTCCCCAACTCAAATCCTCAAGAGCCACCAACAGGTCATGTTTTCAGGATTTCTTTAGTGTTGCACAGGTAATAATTGCATCACCTGGACAGACAAGCATTCAATCACCTGTGCAATACTAAGGAAATCCTGAAAACATGACCTGTTGGTGGCTCTTGAGGACTGGCGTTGGGGAACACTGCCTTAGTGTGACATGATATTTCCCCACATAATGTGAGAGGCCATGATCACTATACTCAAGTCTAGACCTACTGTTTTTTTTTCGTACCGGCCTATATCACGTATCCAAAGACCCGTGCTAAACTAATAACTAGGAGGTTAGTAGAAAAGCGAGGACATCCACATCACATCAAATTTGGTTACATCTGTTCCAAAAAAAGTATAAATTAGAGCAAAAATATTTGAAAAGCATCTATAACAAAGGGCTATGAATGGACTTGAAATGCGTAGGCCAAGTGATTTTTATTTTGATTTTTTGTCCTTGAAATTTTACAGTGACCAATATTGTGAATATTTTTTTTTTCCATTTTTTTTAATTGTAGATGCTGGAATTATCCACTTAATCAGAAACAAACATTATTGCAGTTTATGAAGGGTATAAGCCACATGGGCCGAAATACAGAATAGGGAAAAAAAATAGATAACAGAAAAAAAAAAGCTAGAGATATATGGGGAGGAAAATAAGAAATTGTAAACATCTTACACCAAGAAGGAGAACAGGAGTTACTGATAACACTCTAGTGCTGAGAAACAGTGAAGGCAAAACACAGAGAAGATTTTATGAAGGCAGAGAAACTACTTATTCACTGCTCTCCCTGCATGTAAACTGTCCTCTTGTTCATACAGAAAATGTCTAGACACTAGTGAAGAGCGAGTGTGCTCGATACTTAGGTTTTCCGAGCATGCTTGGGTGATCTCCGAATATCATGGGCGTGCTCGTACATTATGTTTGTGTCTCCACAGCTGCATAATTTGCGGCTGCTAGACAGCCGGAATGCATGTGTGGAATTCCTAACAAACAGGAAATCCCTGCATGTATCCAGGCTGTCTAGGAGCCGCAAATCATGCAGCTGTGGAGAAACAAACATAATCTACAAGCATGCCCAAAATACTCGAAGAACACCCGAGCATGCTCGGAAAACCCAAGTAACGAGCACACTCACTCATCACTACTAGACACCTTATCACACCGCACCTCTTGATTATTCACTGGGATGCTCGAGAATGAAGGAAAGAACTAACATCTTCTCACCGGTTAAGCTGTTCCTCCCAATCATGGAGCTTGGCAGCTCTCCTCTTCCTCCTATACTGCGTGTTCCATCAACTCAAGTTCCTCTCCTGACGAGTCTCACCGATAATGGTAATGGGTTATGCTACTCTTTTTTACTACTTGCTCCATACTCATAATTCTATACTTATGTTATCAATCTCCCGTTTATTACTAACACATATTTTTGTTACAATTGAAGTCCAATATTGCCGCCAGACCTCATTTGATGGGATACCAGACAACAAAATACAAGTCTAGATACTAATAATTATGCCAGGATTCTTCCATCTCTCACATATTCTCATCTGTGTCCTACAATACACTAGAATTACTCTTTGTTGAGGCAGCATTCTTTGTATGCAACTACTATATACAATGACCCAAAATTACTTTTCCCCCCTATGGTTTAGATAGGTGACTAAGATAATTTTGTTGCCTTTCAACTACTTTGTATAGAGTTGTCTTACACTGAGATATCCAACTTTTACATTTTTTTCATCTATCACTGATCTAGCAGCTTGAATTTTGCTTTTTTTATGCTCTTCTCTCAGAAAAAAATAAGAGTCCCCAAGCTCATAACCCTCAGGGGTGCATGGGAGATTTACTTGCAGAAGATGAATGGAATAGGACTCTTATCTCTTTAAATGTAGTTGCCTCTAACCACAATGAACTTTACAAATTTGTATAGTCCACAGAGCCTTAGGTGTACAAGACTGCACAGACTCTGCCCTAATTATGATGATAAATGTCCCTGCGCCTGGTTCATTTTGTCATATTTTTTGGACATGCCACAAGTTCACATACAATGTGCCTGTCAGGCGCCTGCTGGAAAAATACCTATAATATCTAATGTTTGCAATTTCAGTGCTCTAAAAGTGATCAGTGACCTTCATAGGGATGTAATAAAAGAGACTACACATAATCAGTTGCAAAAAAAAACATTTACTTAACATAAAACTAATAACTATGAAATACAAACTTTTCAAAACTCCCGCCAAATAGTCCCCAGTTCGACTCTCTCAAAAAAATGTACAAAGAAAATTTTTGAACACAAACTTAATTTTAAGGTACCTTAAGTACTATTAAAAACATATTCAATCAGAAGTAGATGCTGAGGTTTCCCCAGAAAAGTCACACTTGCAGAGCAAATAGCAAGAATTACACACCATTTTTGCATGTGTCAGGCAAATTGCTTTATGACATTTGAGACATTCATAATTTGAAAGCCTTCTGGTTCCGCTTTCCGTTTGGCAGGTGGTGCATCTCCTTCTTTTGTGAGGTGGTGCAGATGGTGACTTTTCACCATCATCTTCTGGGCGGAACCTTTTGAGCTGAACTTGAAGGCGAGAGGGGATACCGATTGTTTTCACGCTTCTCCTGCGTAGCTCTCCAAGTACTAGTTCATGGGCCAATTTTTTCAGATACAATCGTCTACGGAGTGGTTCAAGCTTGTTTTCAAGATAAATTACTTGTGAATTTATACCACCCAAATTCAACATAGCAAAAAATATGACCATTGGCCAGTGTTTGATGTTTCTGCTGACGTTGAAAGTGGAGCACATCTGATCTGCTGTATCCACACCCCCTTTGGTGGCATTGTAAAATGTAATTATCTCCGGGTTTTTTTCTGCCCCAGTCCCAGGATCGATGGCAGCATCATCATGAAGTGTTGATAGAAGAAGTACGATTTTTTTGGCATGTGGTACATAGGAAACTAAAGCCTTTCCATTATGGAATGCAAACATACTGCTGTACTGTTGTCTCTCTTTCACACTTACAAACTGTGGCGGCAATTCCCTTTTGTTTTTTCTTACAGTTCCCACATATGACAGCTTCTGAATTTTCAGATAATCAATCAGATCACAACTTGTAAACCAATTGTCAGCGGTAATATTGCGACCCGATCCAAATAAGGGTTCAGCCAGTCTTTTTACAACATCAATGGGTTTGTTGCTCACACAGTAAGGACCTTCTGGTTGTTTTCCTGCATAAACTTCCAGGTTGTAAGTGTAGGTCTTACTGGCATCAACAAGGGCATACATTTTTATTCCATATTTGTTTGGCTTTGATGGAATATATTGACGAAAGGCACATCTACCACGAAAACCAGGGAGCATTTCGTCAATAGTGAGATTCTCTCCAGGGTAATAACTTTGTTTACAGTTTACAACAAATCTTTGAAATATATCACGAATTGGAGCAAGTCGGTCATGTGTTTTGCGTTCGGTTCGGGTAGTTCTGTCGTCAAACCGAAGGCAACAAATTAGAATCTTGAATCTGTTTATGGACATAACAAGGCTAAATTTTTCAACTCCATCCCCATCTTTACCCCAAAGTTCCTCCAAACTTTGTCTATTTGCCCTATAAGCTCCTGCAAGGTACAGAAATCCAAAAAAGGCACGCAGTTCTATTTCATCTGTGGGCTTGATGGTTCTGTTGCAGATGTACTTGTCCTTTATAATGTCTATATATTGGTTGGTATATGTGACAATAGAGTCCAGAATGTCATCTGTAAATATACTGTTCCAGCATTCAACTGCAGTTTTTGCATTACGTGCAGTTCCTATTACTGCAGGAAGGTGAGTAATAATGTTTAAAGGTTCCCTAAGTTTTTTCTGGAATGGCTTCTTGTTCCATTTAGTATTTTTATCTTTTCCAATATAATATGATCCAACTTCTTCATCCTCACCACTGTCACCATCTTGCTCTGTTTCAGAATCCAGGACACATTCTTCCACCTCATCATGAGAATCAATCTCACTTTCCTCTCCTAAATCCTCATTCAGTGTGAGGTCTCTATCATCTAACAGCATGTTTGTTACTTCCTCAACATCAAGTTGTTTGGATAAATTGTACATTTTCCTCTCCATTTCAGCAGATAATCTGAAGCAAGAGAAGGAATATGTTAGGGAACTACTGTATATGCCTGAGCAGCACACTTTCTTTTATAAAATCTCCCTTATTTCTATGAAATATCCTCACATTTTGTGCTATACATTCATAAAACAAGCTAAATAAACTATTGTGATGAATAAAAACATAAAATACCAACCTTACTGAATGTGACGTATTCACATACAATGAGCCTGAGAGATCTGTGCAGCTATTTCCTCTCCCCTGAAGCTCTGAAATCCAACTGTGATATCAGGCTTCACAGACCTTCAAGAGACAGGAGACTACCTGGAGGGAGGGGGTTTCCTCACAATCTGGTGAGGAAGGAGAAATGAAAGTAAAAGAGAAGCGCCTGTCAGATCAGTTGTATGTGACGGAGGGTTAATGGCTTTTGTAAGTAAGCAGTAAAGTTCCTTAATGATAAGAAACGTACACCAATTTCACTCTGCACAAAAGCGTTATTGTTCCTTTCAGGTCTTGATGAGTGTACCTTTCAGTATTCCCATAATTACAATTACATTTGGCATACACTTGTAGGTAACATCTTAAGGTTTCATTTAATACTTCCTTTAAAATCCATCACACATAAGACACTACCACTGATGTGTTTTTAATTTAATTCAATTTCTAAACCCCTTCAGGACCTAGGATGTATCATGCGTCCAGGTTGGAAAGTTCTTACCAATCTTGAACGTATGAATTCATCCAGGTGATTTTGCCCACACAGGAGCTGTACGTACGATTGCCGCCAGATGTTCAGCTGATGCTGACACCCTACACTCATTGCCCGCACCGCTCCCAGCACTTTAGCCCTCTAAATGCCAGAAGTCGGGCAGAGGGAGGGGGCTCCCCCTGTCCTCCAATTTGGGGCTAAAACAACATTTTAGCTGTAAAAATCTAAATATTATTTCTTCACTGCCCAATGGTATAAAGTTATGTAAGGCACATGTGGTGTTAACATGCTCACTGCACACATAGATTAATTCATTGTGGGGTGTAGTTTGTAAAATGTGGTCACTTATGGGGGGGTTTCTGCTGTTCTGGCAGAATGTCTTAGGAATGAGCGCGTTAATAACCTTCGATGACGTCGCGGCTTGTGATTGGTCGCGTGAGCGGTCATATGACCGCTCAGCGACCAATCACAAGCCGCGACGTCATCGAAGGTACTTAACAAGCTCATTCATAGGAAGGAAAACATGGCGATTGCAGCGGTGACAACCAGGGCCCGTCCGAGGGTAAGTATATCAATATTTTTTTTTTTATTCTTTATTTCACACATTAATCTAAATCCCGATACCGATTCCCGATATCACAAAAATATCGGAACTCGGTATCGGAATTCCGATACCGCAAATATCGGCCGATACCCGATACTTGCGGTATCGGAATGCTCAACACTAGTTAATTCATAGTTTTGATGCCTTCAGTGTGAATGTACAATTTTCATAGTCATGAAAATACAGAAAAATCTTTAAATGAGAAGGACCCGTAGAAGCGCTCTTGTGCAGCGCGAAACGGCCGTCGTCTCGTCTGCCGCACTCTCCCTGGCTAATTTCCTTTCCCCCGTGCCGTGAAGATGTTTTACTTGTTGTTGGAATAAACACTTTGAACTGCAGTCGGTGAGTGCATTTGCAATCCTTTCTTACTATGTTGGATATATATATATATATATATATATATATATCTTAATGTATACTTACCTTGTAATGTCTTCACACCCTGTTCATTCGAGACTCGAGATGTGTCTGGATCTTAGAATTCCAAGCTGCTGAAGTTCACCAACCTCCATATTGAGACACCCAAATAATGGGTGTCTCAATATGGAAACTGCTGGTGGTACAAGCCTCTGGCACGGTACCACTGGCCAGACACTGTTGCATCACACACACACACACACACAATGTATACGCCGTACGCACCACACTCTCACTGTATACGCCGTATGCAGCCTCTTGTATTGTACCACCAGTGGAACACCATCGCGAACACCCCACCGATGGGATCAGCCAAATGACTCACTGACCGCCACCATCTTTATACAGGAAGAGCACATAGCACATGGGGTAGACCGGTCAAAGAAGAGAGCACAGATGGGAGAAGTCAGCACATAAGGAAAGAGAGAATGGATAGGTGGGTGAGCACATGGGGGGGAGAGATTCTCAACGCTGCAAAGCCTGCCCCCATTGTGACAATACCGCCCTCCCGATGCGATAGCATGTGGCCTCCATCTAGTTTATATATATATATTTGTCTAAAATACAAAGGAGATGTGTCATCTTTATCTTTAAGCCTTCTAGAGATCATTTCATCTTCAACTTGATTAACTGTTCACAGAAACAGTAACTTTGAGCAGGGGTGCCCAAACTTTTAGATGCCGCTCTATATAGTGTATTTCATTGAGCGTCTGCCTTTGATAGTGAGCAGTTTAAAAAATAGAATGCTGTGTTTTTCTTTGATTCCATGTAATGTTCCATTTTAGTTGGAGTTTTTTTTTTTTACAAAGCACCTGTCTTCCCTATTAATAAAAAGGCCAAGGGCACAATGCAATCGGGGACAAAGAACTTGTGCTGACTGTATTCTCTTCATTCTTTCTGAACATTAATAATAGATCTTAGAAATGGGACAAGGATTCCTTAGGGAAAGATCGCTGCACAAGTTGAAACAAATTTAAAAAAATATATTTTTTTCTGAAGATCAGGATTAAATATAAAATAATCATAGAGAAAGTCATAATAATTGTTTAATGATAGAATATGAAGTTAATTATTGATTCAACTGCCAGAATTCTTTCTTGAAATGTCAGCAAAATACAATATTCGAAATAACAGAGAAAGTTTGAATTGCAAAATTCTATCTATTTTTAAGTGTTATGGAAGACCTGTCATAGGTTAAAATAACAGTTTTTGCTCTTACTTTATTCCTGTTGCTCATGCTCACCTAAAACATTTTTTTAGGAATTCGTCATACATTTTATCGATATATGGAACTTTTTATTGTGTCCTGTTTTTTATCGTCTTTACAATGGGGCGATGAGCAAAGAATTCTTTGTGGGTATGTCTATAGGTTGCTCTACATCATTTTTCTGTGAGCCACTCCCCTTTGGTAAATGGCATAAAAATTAACACTAAATAGAAGAGGCCCATATTTCTGTAACCATATACATTGCATTTTCAAGGGAACATTGCGAGTAAAATAAACGGAAAAAATGGCCACATTTGATCTAGTAACTTGATAATGACAAAACATTAAAAATTTACAGTATTTGGTCCTGGGCTTTAATTTGCTTTCCGTATCCAGTGTATATTTATGCGTCTTGGTGGTTAAGTGGATATATATATATATATATATATATATATATATATATATATATATATATATATATATATGCAATGGTCCAAAACACATATCAGTTGCACTGCGCAAGTATAAATAAATGCATATACGCACAGTGCTCAGCATAAATGAGTATGTACACCCCTTTAAAATGTGTTTTAGATCATTGTGTTGTCGGGAAAGTGCCCGATTACCAAGGGCATGGAGCGATGGTGGCATCTTCTCTTTCACTATAGAGAAGTACATCTGGGAATTTATGATACCATCAAAGAAATGTAGCTCCACAACACCAGCAGCTCATGCAGCCTCACATAATAACACTGCCACCACTTTGTTTCACTGTAGGCACCATTCAGTTAGAAAATGAATTTAGAAAAAAAATGGTGCCTACAGTGAAACATGGTGGGGACAGTCTCCTTATGTGGGGCTGCATGAATGCTGAAATAATGCTAAACAGAATCTTCATACATATCTAAATTATTTATAACTATTTAAAAAAATGGAACTTCACATAATAGTATTTTATGCTTATCTGGATCATTATTTATTTTTATTTTATAGATGACTACAGGTATGGTGTGAATATTATCATGCTATGAGTTATGCCGGACTGCCTAACGACCTAACGTTACACTAGGCTGAATGGCTTTATTCATTTTATGTGACATCTCATATAATAATAGAAACTAGCATGCTACACTTTATGGCTCTACATGGCACCTTTTACAGCAAATATCTTTTTTAATTTTTATTTTTACTACCAGGGATTTCGTATGTGGCAGTGTTTCTAGCTGTATACATTTAAGTTTCATGGACTTGAAGAATTTATATGGTAATACAAAGTGCATTAATTAAATCATACACAGTTTAATCTTCATATTGATCTTGCATGTTGCTGTACCTTCTAAAAAAGTTTATATTTGGAGAGAACATGCCCTTTTTGTTTTTAATACATAACAGTGTTGCAGATGTTTTATCTCTTTTTTTGAAAGCTATTTATTATTACCATAGATATAACAGCTGTATAATTAGTAACATAATGATAGTAATTTAAGTTTTTATGCTTTTTTTAAGCCTTTGTAGGGGCTTGCCAACTGGGTAGGCTGCGCTTCTTGAAGAAGCCAGTAAATTAGGCGAAACCTAAGTAAGGATGATTGTTCTTGTAACCATTATTAAGGACAGTATGGTAGAAAGAAAGAGATAGGAATGTTTTAATCTATGAGAAAGTGATGTACGCCAATGTTTTTAGTCTCATGAAAGAGACACCGGAAGCTGCCACAATCACTTAAGAGATACTGCCCCTGTTCTCGAAAGCGTCTATAATCAGCTTATGGAAATGCTGGATTGTGCAATGTTTACGGTCTCTTCTTCTGCGCACTCCCGCCCTGGTGCTCTGGGCACGGTGGGTGGCGCATGCGCAGATTAAGAAGTAGTATAGACTTTTGAATGCAACTGCGCATGCGCCACCGCCACCAATGATTTTTTAGACAAAATAAAGTACTATTTCAATTGGAAGGCAGGTCACTGACGAATCAATGACATGTCATTCAAACAGGAGCAACAGGAAAAGAGACTACCCATAGTCCCGCCCCGATGCATGAAAACATGATTATGGCAAAAGTTTACTCACTCATTACACAAGAACCACAAAACAGATTTCTTCACCGCAGGTATCATTTTAATCAGAATTGCAGCACTAATATAGCCCTTTCTGTAGTGTAAATAGAAAAATCCTGTAACAGGGGCTTCTGCTGCATAGAATACAAGCCTTTCTAGGAGATCTCAGCTAGTTTCACCTAAGTGGCTCTTTTTTAATAATATTGAACCACAGTTGGACTGCCAGGCTGCAGTGTACATATTTTATGTACTGCTGTCGATAGCTGATAAAAAATAATGTACGTGTATATTTTAATGAAATGATAATAAAGGTGATATTTTGTAACTCACATTTTTACTTTATCACGTCTTTACCCCATTTCCCTGGATCATTTATTTTATCAGTGGTGTTCAATTAGTGTGAGGAGGACTATTACTGTTTACTTGTTCATTAATTGGAAGGACCAGTAATTCTTATTTTTGTTTATTAATTACTTTTGTCCTCCTCCTCTGCACCCACTGTAATTTCGCTCCTTCCAAAATTGTGCAAAATAAATCTAATTTATGCTTTAACTAGTGAATTCTTGAGAAACAGAACCATGATTTTATGTTATGTGCATGTCTGCCTTTTTTTTGATGCAGCCCATAATTTTTGTTTTGTGTGTTGCTGTTTGCCAATAGTTGTGAGAATTAAGTTAACTGTGTTCCAGTGTTGTAATTCAGAGTGTCAGGGCCGCCACAGCAGACATTTAAATAGACTCTCCCCCTAGATGACACCACCCCTCATACCCAGGAAATAACTAGAACAGCACAGAGGAGGGGGACATATACTGTAATTTCTGTACTATAGGACATTCCTTACTATGGGATGCACCCAATATGTAGATATGTTATTTTCTTATCACTGTACCTTTTCTACAGAATCTGAAGTTTAACTTAGGGTGTTCAGTAATCGGTGCACCCTAACTGTGACCCAGAGGTTCTGTGCACCATTCCACCTCCCTCACTGATGATTGACAGTGCTGACTTGTCTGAATTTTCTCTGAAAGCAGCAATGGCTCGAGTCCAGCCATCGCTGCCAATCACCAGTGAGGGAAGCAAAAGAATGCAAAATCAGTGGGCAGAATGGTGCTTTGAGCTATTAAGCCACACCAAGGGTGTACCAAGTACCCTATGTGGCATATTTGACTAAATTCAGTTTCTACCGTAGGGAGGCAGTGATTACAACACTAAAGGTACAATTTTTTTATGGAGGCTCTACAGTAATTTCTTCAGGGCTATTAAGTCGTCAGACTCCCTTTAAAGGGACACTGTCACCTGAATTTGGAGGGAACAATCTTCAGCCATGGAGGCGGGGTTTTGGGGTTTTTGATTCACCCTTTCCTTACCCGCTGGCTGCATGCTGGCTGCAATATTGGATTGAAGTTCATTCTCTGTCCTCCGTAGTACATGCCTGCACAAGGCAATCTTGCCTTGTGCAGGCATGTACTATGGAGGACAGAGAATGAACTTCAATACAATATTGCAGCCAGCGGGTAAGGAAAGGGTGAATCAAAAACCCCAAAACCCCGCCTCCATGGCTGAAGATTGTTCCCTCCAAATTCAGGTGACAGTGTCCCTTTAAACATACTTTGTTTTCTCTCAGCCCAATCCTCCAGCTTTCTTACATCTTTTGTAATATTAGAGCTTTTTCCTTTGTCTTGATTAACTTTACAGAGTTTTAGATCATCTGCAAATGTTGAAAAATATTGAAACTATATTTGATCATCCCCTTACAAGTTTATCAGTAAATATACTAATAATAAGAGGGCTCCGTGGCTTTATCCCAGACGTAACTGAATCACGCTGACAGAACACTTCCTGCTATTTCAGCTACCGTGACCCGCTTTATGTTTTCCTACACATTTACCACCTTGCCATTCCAATCTATAGTCGACAGTTATTCTTTAGAGGGATTGTCATCTTCAGTCTTGCTTGACCATAAATTGTTTCCATTTCTTCCTCAGCTTTAACAGCTCTTGGCACATAAACCTACTTGACTGTCATATTGAATGGCTGGGCATGAAATCGTACCACATCGGTCACAGTTTTATTTCCACTTCTTCTCTTCTACTTACTACGAAGAAGGCATCACTCTGTTGTTTATTACCTGACTAGATGATGTTTTCTCCTGATTAAGGTCCTTTTACAAGGGCCTATGATAGACCAAGCGGAAACTTCGAGGACTACTGATTCCAATAATTGTCACAATCAAACATGCCAGTAATCAGCTCTCTTGTCCGGTGATTACGTCTTCAATGCAGCCTAAAACTCATCATCGATTGTCATCACTGGCAATTTGAACTTTTATTTTTTTGTATGTGTTGAAAACATTTTTTTAAAGTTTTTACTGGGTTCCATAGTCCTCTAAGGAGACTTGAAGCTGCGATCATCGGATCGCTTGTGCTACACATAGCGGGGCTTCATCATCTCCACTTGCCGGCAATTAAAGGAGATCTGTAATGACAAGCACGGGGGTCTTCTGCAGACCTTTGGTTTTTATACCAACCCATCACCCCTGCGATCATGTGACGGGGGTGCTGATGGGAGGGGTTTGTGACGTGCTTCCTGTCAGTACAAGTTGAATGCCACAGTCAGAGATTGACAGCGATATTTAACATGTTAACAGCCGCGGGTGGAACACAATTCCACCAGCGGCTGTGAGGGGCACATGACAGCTGATCAAATCATGTGCCGGAAAAGAGACGGGCTCAGCACCAGAGCCCACGTCAAACGCCGGGACATGGTCTATGACGTACCTATATGTCAGTCGTGAAGGGGTTAAATTACAGAAACATATGTAAGTAATGAACAATGAGCAATTATTTATATTCCAAACTCGTATAAGGTTTGTATAGAGCATACTTTTCTTTCAAAGGCAAGGGTGACAGAAAAATAACCAAAACTTATTTTTTTAACCAGTACCTTGATGCCTAATGGTCCTCATTCACTTTCAAGCATCTGATCACCCGTCATCAGTATCATAACCAAGGTCAATGAATGGCGAGGAGGATCATATTCTTGCACTGCACTGCTGATCATTTTCAGCAACACTCTCCTGCATAGACACTTAGATGACAAAGATTCCCAAATTCTGGAACTGTACTAACATTTCAGACAGAATCCCTCTTTGCTTTTTTGATACCATTTGCATGAAATCTCTGTTTGTTGTTAAGTAGATATCTCCAGCATTGTCCTCGGTAGTTCTTGTATGGACATAATTCTTGCAGCAATCTCTCACACATACACATTCATGCGTTGTACTTGTAAGTCATCTTGATGGCTATTTCATGTTCCTCAAAGGTGTTCAGCTCGTAAGTGTGAATAAAGTTAATTGAAATGAGCACTGAGTATATTTTGTAACATAAACTGCAATCATTTGATCCAAAAAGCAGATCTTGAGTAGGATTATTTGAGATCATATAATTTAATATAACTAGAACTTTCTGGAAAAACTGAGGTAAATGTAAACTGGCTCTGTCTGTGGGCATCTGACAGCTCTAAATAGTTTTCACAAACAGATTTTGCACAAGTTACTCAGACTGTCTGGTTCCAGGGAAGCTCTGACCTTCACCCTTACATCCCAGTACAAGGATGTGGACTTACAAGGGGAACCTGGTTTTAAGTCATCAGAGAATCCACTGGACGGTGGAGTAGGCTGGCAGGAGTAGCCAGTGTAATGTGTCAGAATCAAAAAGGATTGTCAGTAGGGTTGAGCGACCTTGACCTTTTTAGAGTCGAGCCGTGTTTCGCGAAACCCGACTATCTTAGAAGTCGAGTCGAGTGGAATCGGCCGATTATCGCGAAAAGTCGGGTATCGCCCGAAACACGAAACCCAATGCAAGTCAATGGGGGAGCATAGTCGGCAGTGAGTGGAGGCCAGGAAAACACCTACACTGCCCATTTTAATGGCAAAAACATCCATTCTTGTTAAAGAAGCTTGTCAATCGTAATTTACCTTATAATAATTGGAAGGCATTTGAAATTGGGGGTCATTTGGCTAAAGTTGTGAGGGGTAGGGCTGGTTCAAGTAATTAGTGGGCCCAGTAAATCTGAAACACGTCACGGCAGTGGAGCAGGGAGAGGAAAGTATTTCAACTTTGCAAGTGCTGTGATCCTGAGCAAGCAGGGGGGGCCCACTCGTTGGCATTGGCACTGGCACAGGGCCCCTCAAGGTACAGCGGTGTGTTTGCATGGCGGGGGCGCCTCCCACCGGCAGCAACACTTTTGCGTACTATGAGAGGCCCTGTGCCAGTGACGTCGCCAACTAGTATTCCTCCCCCCACCTGATGAAGGAACCTGCACTTTCATCTGCACCTTCCTCTTTGTCCCCGTGTAAGGTGGTATGGTATGCGGGAAGAGGAACATGACTTTCAGCAGGGTCACAATCTTGCTGTGTAGCGTGCACGGGGAATTTTGCGTTATGGGTCAATGTACCAGCAGACTGATCTATCACTGGCTGGGCAATGGGCAGGATGAGGAGGAAACACAGATATAGGCCCAAAGAATAAAGTTGGCTAAATGCAGTTCAAAATTGGTAACACAGGACTAACCAGGGGGCATTGCAGTGGAGGACAACTGGAATGAGAGGCTGACACAGAGAGTAGGCCCAAATCAGTAAGTAGTCGAAATGCAGTTCAAAATTGGCAACCGTAGTAAACAGGCGGCACAGCTTTGTTCAGTGGAGGAGAACAGCAAAGAGTGGCAGACACCGATAGTAGGCCCCAACCCAACTAGTAGGCCAAATGCAGTCTAACATTAACAACTACTTAACGAGAGCCTGAAAATGGAATTTCAGGACAGGAAACCAGGAGAACAGCAAGGAGTGGCAGACACCGATAGTAGGCCCCAAACCAACTAGTACGCCAAATGCAGTTGTTCCGTTTAACCACAATTTAATGAGAGCCTGAAGATAGAAGTTCAGGAAAGGCAACCTGGAGAACACCTTGGAGTGTAACACACCATCTCTCTACACCCCATACCCAATTTGTAGGCCTAATGCAGCGTAGTTTCCAACAACTACTAAACGAGAGCCGGAAGATCGAAGCTCCGGAAAGGCAACCTGGAGAACACCTTGGAGTGGAACACACCATCTCTCTACACCCCATACCCAATTTGTAGGCCTAATGCAGTGTAGTTTCCTAGAACTACTAAACGAGAGCCGGAAGATCGAAGCTCAGGAAAGGCAACCTGGAGAACACCTTGGAGTGGAACACACCATCTCTCTACACCCCATACCCAATTTGTAGGCCTAATGCAGTGTAGTTTCCAACAACTACTAAACGAGAGCATGAAGATCGAAGCTCAGGAAAGGCAACCTGGAGAACACCTTGGAGTGGAACACACCATCTCTCTCCACCCGATACCCAATTTGTAGGCCTAATGCAGTGTAGTTTCCAAGAACTACTAAACGAGAGCCGGAAGATCGAAGCTCAGGAAAGGCAACCTGGAGAACACCTTGGAGTGGAACACACCATCTCTCTACATCCCATACCCAATTTGTAGGCCTAATGCAGTGTAGTTTCCAAGAACTACTAAACGAGAGCCGGAAGATCGGAGCTCAGGAAAGGTAACCTGGAGAACACCTTGGAGTGGAACACACCATCTCTCTACACCCCATACCCAATTTGTAGGCCTAATGCAGCGTAGTTTCCAACAACTACTAAACGAGAGCCGGAAGATCGAAGCTCAGGAAAGGCAACCTGGAGAACACCTTGGAGTGGAACACACCATCTCTCTACACCCCATACCCAATTTGTAGGCCTAATGCAGTGTAGTTTCCAAGAACTACTAAACGAGAGCATGAAGATCGAAGCTCAGGAAAGGCAACCTGGAGAACACCTTGGAGTGGAACACACCATCTCTCTACACCCCATACCCTATTTGTAGGCCTAATGCAGTGAAGTTTCCAAGAACTACTAAACGAGAGCCGGAAGATTGAAGCTCAGGAAAGGCAACCTGGAGAACACCTTGGAGTGGAACACACCATCTCTCTACACCCTATACCCAATTTGTAGGCCTAATGCAGTGTAGTTTCCAAGAACTACTAAACGAGAGCCGGAAGATCGAAGCTCAGGAAAGGCAACCTGGAGAACACCTTGGAGTGGAACACACCATCTCTCTACACCCCATACCCAATTTGTAGGCCTAATGCAGTGTAGTTTCCAAGAACTACTAAACGAGAGCCGGAAGATCGGAGCTCAGGAAAGGTAACCTGGAGAACACCTTGGAGTGGAACACACCATCTCTCTACACCCCATACCCAATTTGTAGGCCTAATGCAGTGTAGTTTCCAACAACTACTAAACGAGAGCATTAAGATCGAAGCAATGGCGAGGAAACCTGGGGCACACCTTGGGGAGGCAGACACCGTTAATAGGCCCTACCAAAGTTGTACCCCCAATGCAGTTTTAAAATTCCTAGAGGCTGAAAACAAGACTATTGACGCTCAGCTTTTTTCAAAGGAACACAGCTGAATTGAGTGGCACAGACAGACACAGGTAGTAGGACTTAACCCAAAAATGTGGCTCACTGCAGCTTAAAAAAGTTACAGGGGTACACAAGCAGCAGTGCTCTGGGCAGTGGAGGACAATTTCAATAGTGGACCGCAGACAGACTTTGTACGCCTACTATTAAAAAAAGGATGCTCTATGCAATTAAAAATAGGTTCCAGGGGTCCACGGGCAGCAGTGGTGTGGCCAGTGGACGAGTATTGAAAGGAGGGACCGCAGACAGGCGTAGTAGGCCTAACATAACAAAATTAGGCTGTAGACACTGTAAAATTGGTTCCAGGGGTACACGGGCAGCAGTGGTGTGGTCAGCGGAGGAAAATTGGAATTAGGGACTGCAGACAGACTTTGTAGGCTGTCCCCTGTGGACCATGCATCCAACACATTAACCCAGTGCGCCGTAATGGACACGTAACTTTTTGTGGACATGCCTACTGGTCCATGCGTCTCTTGACAGGTGCACCTTTCTACTGTTTGATTGCCTGAGTGCTATGACAATGCAGACTTTTTCATGCCGGTGGAGGGCTGGGATGGCTTTTCTCGCAAAAGAAATGTCGACTGGGTAGCTTGAACCGTTGCACAGCGTAGTTCATCTGGGCTTTCTAAATATAAAACAAAGAAAAAAAGGAGGCTACATGCACTTTCAGCTGGGTTCCAGGGGTACACGGCCAGCATTGGTCTGGTCAGTGGAGAACTATTGGAAGGAGTGACCGCAAACAGGCATCGAAGGCCTAACATAATAACACATTGCTGTTGGCAATTTTAAATTGGTTCCAGGGGACCACGGGCAGCAGTGGCCTGGTCAGTGTAGTAGTAGTAGAAAGAACGGACCGCAGACAGGCATCGAAGGCCTAAAATAAAAAAATTGGGCTGGCTGTAGGCAATTTTAAATTGGTTCCAGGGGTACACGGGCAGCAGTGGTGTGGTCAGTGGAGGCATATTGTAAGGAGTGACCGCAGACAGGCATCGAAGGCCTAAAATAATAACACATGGCTGTAGGCAATTTTAAATTGGTTCCAGGAGTACACGGGCAGCAGTGGTGTGGTCAGTGGAGGCCTAGTGGAAGGAGTGACCGCAGACAGGCATCAAAGGCCTAAAGTAAAAAAATTGGGCTGGCTGTAGGCAATTTTAAATTGGTTCCAGGGGTACACGGGCAGCAGTGGTGTGGTCAGTGGAGGCCTAGTGGAAGGAGTGACCGCAGACAGGCATCGAAGGCCTAAAGTAAAAACATTGGGCTGGCTGTAAGCAATTTTAAATTGGTTCCAGGGGTACACGGGCAGCAGTGGTGTGGTCAGTGGAGGCATATTGTAAGGAGTGACCGCAGACAGGCATCGAAGGCCTAAATTAATAACACATGGCTGTAGGCAATTTTAAATTGGTTCCAGGGGTACACGGGCAGCAGTGGTGTGGTCAGTGGAGGCCTAGTGGAAGGAGTGACCGCAGACAGGCATCGAAGGCCTAAAATAAAAAAATTGGGCTGGCTGTAGGCAATTTTAAATTGGTTCCAGGGGTACACGGGCAGCAGTGGTGTGGTCAGTGGAGGCATATTGTAAGGAGTGACCGCAGACAGGCTTCGAAGGCCTAAAATAATAACACATGGCTGTAGGCAATTTTAAATTGGTTCCAGGGGTACACGGGCAGCAGTGGCCTGGTCAGTGTAGTAGTAGTAGAAAGAACGGACCGCAGACAGGCATCGAAGGCCTAAAATAAAAAAATTGGGCTGGCTGTAGGCAATTTTAAATTGGTTCCAGGGGTACACGGGCAGCAGTGGTGTGGTCAGTGGAGGCATATTGTAAGGAGTGACCGCAGACAGGCATCGAAGGCCTAAAATAATAACACATGGCTGTAGGCAATTTTAAATTGGTTCCAGGGGTACACGGGCAGCAGTGGCCTGGTCAGTGTAGTAGTAGTAGAAAGAACGGACCGCAGACAGGCATCGAAGGCCTAAAATAAAAAAATTGGGCTGGCTGTAGGCAATTTTAAATTGGTTCCAGGGGTACACGGGCAGCAGTGGTGTGGTCAGTGGAGGCATATTGTAAGGAGTGACCGCAGACAGGCATCGAATGCCTAAAATAATAACACATGGCTGTAGGCAATTTTAAATTGGTTCCAGGGGTACACGGGCAGCAGTGGTGTGGTCAGTGGAGGCCTAGTGGAAGGAGTGACCGCAGACAGGCATCGAAGGCCTAAAGTAAAAAAATTGGGCTGGCTGTAGGCAATTTTAAATTGGTTCCAGGGGTACACGGGCAGCAGTGGTGTGGTCAGTGGAGGCATATTGTAAGGAGTGACCGCAGACAGGCATCGAAGGCCTAAAATAATAACACATGCTGTAGGCAATTTTAAATTGGTTCCAGGGGTACACGGGCAGCAGTGGTGTGGTCAGTGGAGGCCTAGTGGAAGGAGTGACCGCAGACAGGCATCGAAGGCCTAAAATAAAAAAATTGGGCTGGCTGTAGGCAATTTTAAATTGGTTTCAGGGGTACACGGGCAGCAGTGGTGTGGTCAGTGGAGGCATATTGTAAGGAGTGACCGCAGACAGGCATCGAAGGCCTAAAATAATAACACATGGCTGTAGGCAATTTTAAATTGGTTCCAGGGGTACACGGGCAGCAATGGCCTGGTCAGTGTAGTAGTAGTAGAAAGAACGGACCGCACACAGGCATCGAAGGCCTAAAATAAAAAAATTGGGCTGGCTGTAGGCAATTTTAAATTGGTTCCAGGGGTACACGGGCAGCAGTGGTGTGGTCAGTGGAGGCATATTGTAAGGAGTGACCGCAGACAGGCATCGAAGGCCTAAAATAATAACACATGGCTGTAGGCAATTTTAAATTGGTTCCAGGGGTACACGGGCAGCAGTGGTGTGGTCAGTGGAGGCATATTGTAAGGAGTGACCGCAGACAGGCATCGAAGGCCTAAAATAATAACACATGGCTGTAGGCAATTTTAAATTGGTTCCAGGGGTACACGGGCAGCAGTGGTGTGGTCAGTGGAGGCCTAGTGGAAGGAGTGACCGCAGACAGGCATCGAAGGCCTAAAATAAAAAAATTGGGCTGGCTGTAGGCAATTTTAAATTGGTTCCAGGGGTACACGGGCAGCAGTGGTGTGGTCAGTGGAGGCATATTGTAAGGAGTGACCGCAGACAGGCTTCGAAGGCCTAAAATAATAACATATGGCTGTAGGCAATTTTAAATTGGTTCCAGGGGTACACGGGCAGCAGTGGCCTGGTCAGTGTAGTAGTAGTAGAAAGAACGGACCGCAGACAGGCATCGAAGGCCTAAAATAAAAAAATTGGGCTGGCTGTAGGCAATTTTAAATTGGTTCCAGGGGTACACGGGCAGCAGTGGTGTGGTCAGTGGAGGCATATTGTAAGGAGTGACCGCAGACAGGCATCGAAGGCCTAAAATAATAACACATGGCTGTAGGCAATTTTAAATTGGTTCCAGGGGTACACGGGCAGCAGTGGCCTGGTCAGTGTAGTAGTAGTAGAAAGAACGGACCGCAGACAGGCATCGAAGGCCTAAAATAAAAAAATTGGGCTGGCTGTAGGCAATTTTAAATTGGTTCCAGGGGTACACGGGCAGCAGTGGTGTGGTCAGTGGAGGCATATTGTAAGGAGTGACCGCAGACAGGCATCGAAGGCCTAAAATAATAACACATGGCTGTAGGCAATTTTAAATTGGTTCCAGGGGTACACGGGCAGCAGTGGTGTGGTCAGTGGAGGCCTAGTGGAAGGAGTGACCGCAGACAGGCATCGAAGGCCTAAAGTAAAAAAATTGGGCTGGCTGTAGGCAATTTTAAATTGGTTCCAGGGGTACACGGGCAGCAGTGGTGTGGTCAGTGGAGGCATATTGTAAGGAGTGACCGCAGACAGGCATCGAAGGCCTAAAATAATAACACATGCTGTAGGCAATTTTAAATTGGTTCCAGGGGTACACGGGCAGCAGTGGTGTGGTCAGTGGAGGCCTAGTGGAAGGAGTGACCGCAGACAGGCATCGAAGGCCTAAAATAAAAAAATTGGGCTGGCTGTAGGCAATTTTAAATTGGTTTCAGGAGTACACGGGCAGCAGTGGTGTGGTCAGTGGAGGCATATTGTAAGGAGTGACCGCAGACAGGCATCGAAGGCCTAAAATAATAACACATGGCTGTAGGCAATTTTAAATTGGTTCCAGGGGTACACGGGCAGCAGTGGCCTGGTCAGTGTAGTAGTAGTAGAAAGAACGGACCGCAGACAGGCATCGAAGGCCTAAAATAAAAAAATTGGGCTGGCTGTAGGCAATTTTAAATTGGTTCCAGGGGTACACGGGCAGCAGTGGTGTGGTCAGTGGAGGCATATTGTAAGGAGTGACCGCAGACAGGCATCGAAGGCCTAAAATAATAACACATGGCTGTAGGCAATTTTAAATTGGTTCCAGGGGTACACGGGCAGCAGTGGTGTGGTCAGTGGAGGCCTAGTGGAAGGAGTGACCGCAGACAGGCATCGAAGGCCTAAAGTAAAAAAATTGGGCTGGCTGTAGGCAATTTTAAATTGGTTCCAGGGGTACACGGGCAGCAGTGGTGTGGTCAGTGGAGGCATATTGTAAGGAGTGACCGCAGACAGGCATCGAAGGCCTAAAATAATAACACATGCTGTAGGCAATTTTAAATTGGTTCCAGGGGTACACGGGCAGCAGTGGTGTGGTCAGTGGAGGCCTAGTGGAAGGAGAGACCGCAGACAGGCATCGAAGGCCTAAAATAAAATAATTGGGCTGGCTGTAGGCAATTTTAAATTGGTTCCAGGGGTACACGGGCAGCAGTGGTGTGGTCAGTGGAGGCATATTGTAAGGAGTGACCGCAGACAGGCATCGAAGGCCTAAAATAATAACACATGGCTGTAGGCAATTTTAAATTGGTTCCAGGGGTACACGGGCAGCAGTGGTGTGGTCAGTGGAGGCCTAGTGGAAGGAGTGACCGCAGACAGGCATCGAAGGCATAAAATAAAAAAATTGGGCTGGCTGTAGGCAATTTTAAATTGGTTCCAGGGGTACACGGGCAGCAGTGGTGTGGTCAGTGGAGGCATATTGTAAGGAGTGACCGCAGACAGGCATCGAAGGCCTAAAATAATAACACATGGCTGTAGGCAATTTTAAATTGGTTCCAGGGGTACACGGGCAGCAGTGGCCTGGTCAGTGTAGTAGTAGTAGAAAGAACGGACCGCAGACAGGCATCGAAGGCCTAAAATAAAAAAATTGGGCTGGCTGTAGGCAATTTTAAATTGGTTCCAGGGGTACACGGGCAGCAGTGGTGTGGTCAGTGGAGGCATATTGTAAGGAGTGACCGCAGACAGGCATCGAAGGCCTAAAATAATAACACATGGCTGTAGGCAATTTTAAATTGGTTCCAGGGGTACACGGGCAGCAGTGGTGTGGTCAGTGGAGGCCTAGTGGAAGGAGTGACCGCAGACAGGCATCGAAGGCCTAAAGTAAAAAAATTGGGCTGGCTGTAGGCAATTTTAAATTGGTTCCAGGGGTACACGGGCAGCAGTGGTGTGGTCAGTGGAGGCATATTGTAAGGAGTGACCGCAGACAGGCATCGAAGGCCTAAAATAATAACACATGGCTGTAGGCAATTTTAAATTGGTTCCAGGGGTACACGGGCAGCAGTGGTGTGGTCAGTGGAGGCCTAGTGGAAGGAGTGACCGCAGACAGGCATCGAAGGCCTAAAATAAAATAATTGGGCTGGCTGTAGGCAATTTTAAATTGGTTCCAGGGGTACACGGGCAGCAGTGGTGTGGTCAGTGGAGGCATATTTTAAGGAGTGACCGCAGACAGGCATTGAAGGCCTAAAATAATAACACATGGCTGTAGGCAATTTTAAATTGGTTCCAGGGGTACACGGGCAGCAGTGGTGTGGTCAGTGGAGGCCTAGTGGAAGGAGTGACCGCAGACAGGCATCGAAGGCCTAAAATAAAAAAAATGGGCTGGCTGTAGGCAATTTTAAATTGGTTCCAGGGGTACACGGGCAGCAGTGGTGTGGTCAGTGGAGGCCTAGTGGAAGGAGTGACCGCAGACAGGCATCGAAGGCCTAAAATAATAACACATGGCTGTAGGCAATTTTAAATTGGTTCCAGGGGTACACGGGCAGCAGTGGCCTGGTCAGTGTAGTTGTAGTAGAAAGAATGGACCGCAGACAGGCATCGAAGGCCTAAAATAAAAAAAATGGGCTGGCTGTAGGCAATTTTAAATTGGTTCCAGGGGTACACGGGCAGCAGTGGTGTGGTCAGTGGAGGCATAGTGGAAGGAGTGACCGCAGACACGCTTCGAAGGCCTAACATAACAAAAATGTCAATACAATGGTATTGTCAGTGGCAGGCATTGAAGGATGTCAGCGCATAGACTAAACATTGGTGGAGCTGTGAGATAATTTTGCAAGTGGTAGAGCACTGTTTGAGCTGGGGGGGGGGAACTGTCTTGTGGCCGGCGGTACAGGTCCAGGGCTCCTCATATTACAAAAGTGTGTCTGACGTTGGGTGCGCACCACCACCGCCAGAGACACTTTATTGTACTAGGAGGGACCCAGTGGCAGTGCCGTCGACCAAAAGCGGGCACACCCACCTCTTCAGACAAACAGCACTCTCACGGGTGCTGTCGCCAAGTGTCGATACCACGGCCCGTGTGGGGAGTTTGGCCATTTAGTGAGGTGTAAACATGTCGTATGCTGGACAATCAGGTGCAGAAAATTACGAGATTGGAAAAGGCATTCAGAATAGTCCACAGGCAAGACCTTTTCATAGGAAAGCTAGGTGTCAGCCGGGCAAGGTGGGGCAAAAGATTTCGAAATCCAGTTGTGGTTCATTTTAATGAAGGTTAGATCATCTACATTTTGGGTAGCCAGACGAGTCCTTTTTTCTGTTAGTATTGAACCTGCAGCACTGAATACTCTTTCTGATAGGACACTAGCTGCCGGGCAAGCAAGCTCCTTCAATGCATATTCTGCCAATTCTGGCCAGGTGTCTAATTTTGATGCCCAGTAATCAAATGGGAATGACGGTTGAGGGAGAACATCGATAAGGGATGAAAAATAGTTTGTAACCATACTGGACAAATGTTGTCTCCTGTCACTTTGAATTGATGCTGCAGTACCTGTCCTGTCTGCGGTCATAGCAAAATCACTCCACAACCTGGTCAGAAAACCCCTCTGGCCAACGCCACTTCTGATTTCTGCCCCTCTAACTCCTCTGGTCTGCTGGCCCCTGCAGCTCGTGTGAGAACGATCACGGGCGCTGTGTGCAGGGAATGCCAGAAGCAAACGGTCAACAAGAGTTGATTGTTTGGTTGCTAATATTAGTTCCAAGTTCTCATGTGGCATTATATTTTGCAATTTGCCTTTATAGCGAGGATCAAGGAGGCAGGCCAACCAGTAATCGTCATCGTTCATCATTTTAGTTATGCGTGTGTCCCTTTTGAGGATACGTAAGGCATAATCCGCCATGTGGGCCAAAGTTCCAGTTCTCAAATCTGCGGTTGTGCTTGGTTGAGGGGCAGTTTCAGGCAAATCCACGTCACTTGTGTCCCTCCAAAAACCAGAACCCGGCCTTGCCGCGCCACCAATTTCCAGTGGCCCCGGAAAAGCTTCCTCATTAAAAATATAATCATCCCCATCATCCTCCTCGTCCTCCTCCTCCTCTTCGCCCGCTAACTCGTCCTGTACACTGTCCTGGCCAGACAATGGCTGACTGTCATCAAGGCTTTCCTCTTCCTCAGCTGCAGACGCCTGATCCTTTATGTGCGTCAAACTTTGCATCAGCAGACGCATTAGGGGGATGCTCATGCTTATTATGGCGTTGTCTGCACTAACCAGCCATGTGCATTCCTCAAAACACTGAAGGACTTGACACATGTCTTGAATCTTCGACCACTGCACACCTGACAACTCCATGTCTGCCATCCTACTGCCTGCCCGTGTATGTGTATCCTCCCACAAAAACATAACAGCCCGCCTCTGTTCGCACAGTCTCTGAAGCATGTGCAGTGTTGAGTTCCACCTTGTTGCAACGTCTATGATTAGGCGATGCTGGGGAAGGTTCAAAGAACGCTGATAGGTCTGCATACGGCTGGAGTGTACGGGCGAACGGCGGATATGTGAGCAAAGTCCACGCACTTTGAGGAGCAGGTCGGATAACCCCGGATAACTTTTCAGGAAGCACTGTACCACCAGGTTTAAGGTGTGAGCCAGGCAAAGAATGTGTTTCAGTTGGGAAAGGGAGATGGCAGCCATGAAATTCCTTCCGTTATCACTCACTACCTTGCCTGCCTCAAGATCTACAGTGCCCAGCCACGACTGCGTTTCTTTCTGCAAGAACTCGGACAGAACTTCCGCGGTGTGTCTGTTGTCGCCCAAACACTTCATAGCCAATACAGCCTGCTGACGTTTGCCAGTAGCTGCCCCATAATGGGAGACCTGGTGTGCAACAGTGGCAGCTGCGGATGGAGTGGTTGTGCGACTGCGGTCTGTGGACGAGCTCTCGCTTCTGCAGGAGGACGAAGAGGAGGAGGAGGGGGTGCGAACGGCTACAGCCAACTGTTTCCTAGACCATGGGCTAGGCAGAACTGTCCCAAACTTGCTGTCCCCTGTGGACCCTGCATCCACAACATTCACCCAGTGTGCCATGATGGACACGTAACGTCCCTGGCCATGCCTACTGGTCCATGCATCTGTTGTCAGGTGCACCTTTGTGCTCACAGATTGCCTGAGTGCATGGACGATGCGCTCTTTAACATGCTGGTGGAGGGCTGGGATGGCTTTTCTGGAAAAAAGTGTCGACTGGGTAGCTCGTAGCGTGGTACAGCGTAGTCCATCAGGGCTTTGAAAGCTTCGCTTTCAACTAACCGGTAGGGCATCATCTCTAACGAGATTAGTCTAGCTATGTGGGCGTTCAAACCCTGTGTACGCGGATGCGAGGCTAAGTACTTCCTTTTTCTAACCATAGTCTCATGTAGGGTGAGCTGGACTGGAGAGCTAGAGATCGTGGAACTAGCGGGGGTGCCGGTGGACATGGCAGACTGAGAGACGGTGGGAGATGGTATTGTTGCCGCCAGTGCCCTAGATGCAGTGTTTCCTACTACGAAACTGGTGATTCCCTGACCCTGACTGCTTTGGCCTGGCAAAGAAACCTGCACAGATACTGCAGGTGGTGTGGAAAATGGTGGCCCTACACTGCCGGAAGGGATGTTGCGTTGCTGACTAGCTTCCTTGGCCGAGGGTGCTACAACCTTAAGGGACGTTTGGTAGTTAGTCCAGGCTTGCAAATGCATGGTGGTTAAATGTCTATGCATGCAACTTGTATTGAGACTTTTCAGATTCTGTCCTCTGCTTAAGGTAGTTGAACATTTTTGACAGATGACTTTGCGCTGATCAATTGGATGTTGTTTAAAAAAAATGCCAGACTGCACTCTTTCTAGCATCGGATACCTTTTCAGGCATTGCAGACTGAGCTTTAACCGGATGGCCACGCTGTCCTCCAACAGGTTTTGGCTTTGCCACGCGTTTTGGGCAAGATACGGGCCCGGCAGATGGAACCTGTTGAGATGTTGATGCCTGCTGCGGCCCCTCCTCCTCCGCTTCAGAACTGCTGCCGCCTGCACCCTGTTCCCCCAATGGCTGCCAATCGGGGTCAAGAACTGGGTCATCTATTACCTCTTCTTGTAGCTCGTGTGCAACTTCGTCTGTGTCACCGTGTCGGTCGGTGGTATAGCGTTCGTGATGGGGCAACATAGTCTCATCAGGGTCTGATTCTTGATCATTACCCTGCGAGGGCAATGTTGTGGTCTGAGTCAAAGGACCAGCATAGTAGTCTGGCTGTGGCTGTGCATCAGTGCACTCCATGTCAGATTCAACTTGTAATGGGCATGGACTGTTAACTGCTTCACTTTCTAAGCCAGGGACGGTATGTGTAAAGAGCTCCATGGAGTAACCTGTTGTGTCGCCTGCTGCATTCTTCTCTGTTGTTGTTTTTGCTTTAGAGGACAAGGAAGCGACTTGTCCCTGACCGTGAACATCCACTGACGACGCGCTGCTTTGACATTTACCAGTTTCACGAGAGGAGGCAAAAGAGCTAGAGGCTGAGTCAGCAAGATAAGCCAAAACTTGCTCTTGCTGCTCCGGCTTTAAAAGCGGTTTTCCTACTCCCAGAAAAGGGAGCGTTCGAGGCCTTGTGTAGCCAGACGACGAACCTGGCTCCACAGCTCCAGACTTAGGTGCAATATTTTTTTTCCCACGACCAGCTGATGCTCCACCACTACCACTACCCTCATTACCAGCTGACAATGAACGCCCCCGGCCACGACCTCTTCCACCAGACTTCCTCATTGTTTTAAAAACGTAAACAAACTAACGGTATTTGTTGCTGTCACACAACTTACATGGTGAGCTATAACTTCAGTATGATTTAGCTACCCCTTTACAGGTGAGTGAGACCACAACGAAAATCAGGCACAATGTTACACACTCTGTTGTTGGTGGCAACAAATGAGAGAGATGCCACACACGCAGGACTGTCACTGAAGCACAAATGTAAATATTAATCTCCCACTGATTTGATTTTTTTTTTTTTTCAGGGAGACTTTAGGAAAAAAAAATAATAGAATAAAATGATTTTTTCAGGAAGAATTTAGAAACCAAATAAAATAAAATGATTTTTTCAGGGAGAATTTAGAAAACAAATAAAACAAAAAAAGGCTTTCTATGGCCCACTGAGTGAGAGATGACGCACACAGGAGTCAGGAGTGGCACACAAGCCCAGAGGCCAATATTTATCTCCCACTGATTGATGTAGTGATTTTTTCAGGTAGATTTTAGAACCCAAATCAAGCTAAAAAAATAATAGGCTTTCTATGGCCCACAATTGGAGAGAGAGAGAGAGAGATGGCACACCCAGGAGTCAAGACTGGCACACAAGCAGAAAGGGCAATATTAATCTCCCACTGATTTTTTTTTTTTTTTTTTTTTCAGGGAGACTTTAGGAAAAAAAAATAATTGAATAAAATGATTTTTTCAGGAAGAATTTAGAAACCAAATAAAATAAAAAGATTTTTTCAGGGAGAATTTAGAAAACAAATAAAACAAAAAAAGGCTTTCTATGGCCCACTGAGTGAGAGATGACGCACACAGGAGTCAGGAGTGGCACACAAGCCCAGAGGCCAATATTTATCTCCCACTGATTGATGTAGTGATTTTTTCAGGTAGATTTTGGAACCCAAATCAAGCTAAAAAAATAATAGGCTTTCTATGGCCCACAATTGGAGAGAGAGAGAGAGAGATGGCACACCCAGGAGTCAAGACTGGCACACAAGCAGAAAGGGCAATATTAATCTCCCACTGATTTGTTTTTGTTTTTTTTTCAGGGAGACTTTAGGAAAAAAAAATTAGAATAAAATGATTTTTTCAGGAAGAATTTAGAAACCAAATAAAATAAAATGATTTTTTCAGGGAGAATTTAGAAAACAAATAAAACAAAAAAAGGCTTTCTATGGCCCACTGAGTGAGAGATGACGCACACAGGAGTCAGGAGTGGCACACAAGTCCAGAGGCCAATATTTATCTCCCACTGATTGATGTAGTGATTTTTTTCAGGTAGATTTTGGAACCCAAATCAAGCTAAAAAATAATAGGCTTTCTATGGCCCAAAATTGGAGAGAGAGAGAGAGATGGCACACCCAGGAGTCAAGACTGGCACACAAGCAGAAAGGGCAATATTAATCTCCCACTGTTTTATTTTTTTTTTTTTTCAGGGAGACTTTAGGAAAAAAAAATAATAGAATAAAATGATTTTTTCAGGAAGAATTTAGAAACCAAATAAAATAAAAAGATTTTTTCAGGGAGAATTTAGAAAACAAATAAAACAAAAAAAGGCTTTCTATGGCCCACTGAGTGAGAGATGACGCACACAGGAGTCAGGAGTGGCACACAAGCCCAGAGGCCAATATTTATCTCCCACTGATTGATGTAGTGATTTTTTCAGGTAGATTTTGGAACCCAAATCAAGCTAAAAAAATAATAGGCTTTCTATGGCCCACAATTGGAGAGAGAGAGAGAGATGGCACACCCAGGAGTCAAGACTGGCACACAAGCAGAAAGGGCAATATTAATCTCCCACTGATTTGTTTTTTTTTTTTTTTCAGGGAGACTTTAGGAAAAAAAAATAATAGAATAAAATGATTTTTTCAGGAAGAATTTAGAAACCAAATAAAATAAAATGATTTTTTCAGGGAGAATTTAGAAAACAAATAAAACAAAAAAAGGCTTTCTATGGCCCACTGAGTGAGAGATGACGCACACAGGAGTCAGGAGTGGCACACAAGCCCAGAGGCCAATATTTATCTCCCACTGATTGATGTAGTGATTTTTTCAGGTAGATTTTGGAACCCAAATCAAGCTAAAAAAATAATAGGCTTTCTATGGCCCACAATTGGAGAGAGAGAGAGAGAGAGAGAGAGATGGCACACCCAGGAGTCAAGACTGGCACACAAGCAGAAAGGGCAATATTAATCTCCCACTGATTTGTTTTTTTTGTTTTTTTCAGGGAGACTTTAGGAAAAAAAAATAATAGAATAAAATGATTTTTTCAGGAAGAATTTAGAAACCAAATAAAATAAAATGATTTTTTCAGGGAGAATTTAGAAAACAAATAAAACAAAAAAAGGCTTTCTATGGCCCACTGAGTGAGAGATGACGCACACAGGAGTCAGGAGTGACACACAAGCCCAGAGGCCAATATTTATCTCCCACTGATTGATTTACTGATTTTTTCAGGTAGAATTTAGAACCCAAATCAACCAAAAACATAAATAGGCTTTCTATGGCCCACTATTTGTGAGAGAGATGGCACGCTCAGGACTGGCACACAAGCCCAGAGGCCAATATTAATCTCCCACTTTTTATTTTTTTTCAGGGAAAATTTATAAACCCAATAAAAAAATAAATAAATAGGCTTTCTATGGCCCACTATCTGAGAGAGAGAGATGGCACGCTTAGGACTGGCACACAAGCCCAAAGGCCAATATTAATCTCCCTTTTTTTTTCAGGGAGAATTTATAAAACCAAAAAAAAAAAAAAAAATAGGCTTTCTATGGCCCACTATTTGTGAGAGAGATGGCACGCTCAGGACTGGCACACAAGCCCAGAGGCCAATATTAATCTCCCACTTTTTTTTTTTTGTTCCAGGGAAAATTTATAAACCCAATAAAAAAAATAATAAATAGGCTTTCTATGGCCCACTATCTGAGAGAGAGAGATGGCACGCTTAGGACTAGCACACAAGCCCAAAGGCCAATATTAATCTCCCTTTTTTTTTCAGGGAGAATTTATAAAACCAAAAAAAAAAAAAATAAATAGGCTTTCTATGGCCCACTATTTGTGAGAGAGATGGCACGCTCAGGACTGGCACACAAGCCCAGAGGCCAATATTAATCTCCCACTTTTTATTTTTTTTCAGGGAAAATTTATAAACCCAATAAAAAAATAAATAAATAGGCTTTCTATGGCCCACTATCTGAGAGAGAGAGATGGCACGCTTAGGACTGGCACACAAGCCCAAAGGCCAATATTAATCTCCCTTTTTTTTTCAGGGAGAATTTATAAAACCAAAACAAAAAAAAAAAAAATAGGCTTTCTATGGCCCACTATTTGTGAGAGAGATGGCACGCTCAGGACTGGCACACAAGCCCAGAGGCCAATATTAATCTCCCACTTTTTTTTTTTTGTTCCAGGGAAAATTTATAAACCCAATAAAAAAAATAATAAATAGGCTTTCTATGGCCCACTATCTGAGAGAGAGAGATGGCACGCTTAGGACTGGCACACAAGCCCAAAGGCCAATATTAATCTCCCTTTTTTTTTTCAGGGAGAATTTATAAAACAAAAAAAAAAAATAAATAAATAGGCTTTCTATGGCCCACTATTTGTGAGAGAGATGGCACGCTCAGGACTGGCACTTTTCCCACTTTTTTTTTTTTTTGGTTCCAGGGAAAATTTATAAACCCAATAAAAAAAATAATAAATAGGCTTTCTATGGCCCACTATCTGAGAGAGAGAGATGGCACGCTTAGGACTGGCACACAAGCCCAAAGGCCAATATTAATCTCCCACTGATTGATTTATTGATTAATTCAGGTAGAATTTAGAACCCAAATAAAGCAAAAAAAAAAAAAAATGGGCTTTCTATGGCCCACTGTGTGAGTGATGATGCACACAGGAGTCAGGAGTGGCACACAAGCCCTGAGGCCAATATTTTTCTCCCACTGATTGATGTAGTGATTTTTTCAGGTAGATTTTAGAACCCAAATCAAGCAAAAAAATAAATAGGCTTTCTATGGCCCACTATTTGTGAGAGAGATGGCACGCTCAGGACTGGCACACAAGCCCAGAGGCCAATATTAATCTCCCACTTTTTTTTTTTTGTTCCAGGGAAAATTTATAGACCCAATAAAAAAAATAATAAATAGGCTTTCTATGGCCCACTATCTGAGAGAGAGAGATGGCACGCTTAGGACTGGCACACAAGCCCAAAGGCCAATATTAATCTCCCACTGATTGATTTATTGATTTTTTCAGGTTGAATTTAGAACCCAAATAAAGCAAAAAAAAAAAAAAGGGCTTTCTATGGCCCACTGAGTGAGTGATGATGCACACAGGAGTCAGGAGTGGCACACAAGCCCTGAGGCCAATATTTTTCTCCCACTGATTGATGTAGTGATTTTTTCAGGTAGATTTTAGAACCCAAATCAAGCAAAAAAATAAATAGGCTTTCTATGGCCCACTGACTGAGAGATGGCACACACAGGAGTCAAGAGTGGCACACAAGCCCTGAGGCCAATATTTTTCTCCCACCGATTGATGTAGTGATTTTTTCAGGTAGATTTTATAACCCAAATCAAGCAAAAAAATAAATAGGCTTTCTATGGCCCACTGAGTGAGAGATGGCACACACAGGGATGGCACTCTAGCAGAAATGTCAATCTTAACCCCTTTCTGACATCGGACGTACTATCCCGTCCATGTGGGGTGGGCCCCTATGACCATGGACGGGATAGTACGTCCAGCGCGATCGGCGGCGCTCACGGGGGGAGCGCCGCCGATCGCGGCCGGGTGTCAGCTGCCTATCGCAGCTGACATCCGGCACTATGTGCCAGGAGCGGTCACGGACCACCCCCGGCACATTAACCCCTGGCACACCACGATCAAAGATGATCGCGATGTGCCGGCGGTACAGGGAAGCTTCCCGCAGGGAGGGGGCTCCCTGCGGGCTTCCCTGAGCCCCCCGCAGCAACGCGATGTGATCGCGTTGCTGCGAGGGTCTCACCTCCCTCCCTGCTCCCTCCAGCCCCGGATCCAAGATGGCCGCGGATCCGGGTCCTGCAGGGAGGGAGGTGGCTTCACAGAAGCCTGCTCAGAGCAGGCACTGTGAAGGCTGCAGCGCTGCATGTCAGATCAGTGATCTGACAGAGTGCTGTGCAAACTGTCAGATCACTGATCTGTGATGTCCCCCCCTGGGACAAAGTAAAAAAGTAAAAAAAAAAAATTTCAAATGTGTAAAAAAAAATAAAAAAAAATATTCCAAAATAATGAAAAAAAAAAAAAATATTATTCCCATAAATACATTTCTTTATCTAAATAAAAAAAAAAACAATAAAAGTACACATATTTAGTATCGCCGCGTCCGTAACGGCCCGACCTATAAAACTGACCCACTAGTTAACCCCTTCAGTAAACACCGTAAGAAAAAAAAAAAAAAAAAACGAGGCAAAAAGCAACGCTTTATTATCATACCGCCGAACAAAAAGTGGAATAACACGCGATCAAAAGGACAGATATAAATAACCATGGTACCGCTGAAAGCGTCATCTTGTCCCGCAAAAAACGAGCCACCATACAGCATCATCAGCAAAAAAATAAAAAAGTTATAGTCCTGAGAATAAAGCGATGCCAAAATAATTATTTTTTCTATAAAATAGTTTTTATCGTATAAAAGCGCCAAAACATAAAAAAATGATATAAATGAGGTGTCGCTGTAATCGTACTGACCCGAAGAATAAAACTGCTTTATCAATTTTACCAAACGCGGAACGGTATAAACGCCTCCCCCAAAAGAAATTCATGAATAGCTGGTTTTTGGTCATTCTGCCTCACAAAAATCGGAATAAAAAGCGATCAAAAAATGTCACGTGCCCGAAAATGTTACCAATAAAAACGTCAACTCGTCCCGCAAAAAACAAGACCTCACATGACTCTGTGGACCAAAATATAGAAAAATTATTGCTCTCAAAATGTGGTAACGCAAAAAATATTTTTTGCAATAAAAAGCGTCTTTCAGTGTGTGACGGCTGCCAATCATAAAAATCCGCTAAAAAACCCGCTATAAAAGTAAATCAAACCCCCCTTCATCACGCCCTTAGTTAGGGAAAAATTAAAAAAATGTATTTATTTCCATTTTCCCATTAGGGCTAGGGTTAGAGTTAGGGCTAGGGTTAGGGCTAGGGCTAGGGTTAGGGCTAGGGTTAGGGCTAGGGTTAGGGTTAGGGCTAGGGCTAGGGTTAGGGCTAGGGTTAGGGCTAGGGTTAGGGCTAGGGTTAGGGTTAGGGCAAGGGTTAGGGCTAGGGTTAGGGCTAGGGCTAGGGTTAGGGCTAGGGTTAGGGTTAGGGCTAGGGTTAGGGCTAGGGCTAGGGTTAGGGCTAGGGTTAGGGCTAGGGTTAGGGTTAGGGTTAGGGATAGGGTTAGGGCTAGGGTTAGGATTAGGGTTAGGGCTAGGGTTAGGGCTAGGGCTACAGTTTGGGTTGGGGCTAAAGTTACAGTTAGGGTTTAGATTACATTTACGGTTGAGAATAGGGTTGGGATTAGGGTTAGGGGTGTGTCAGGGTTAGAGGTGTGGTTAGGGTTACTGTTGGGATTAGGGTTAGGGATGTGTTTGGATTAGGGTATCAGTTATAATTGGGGGGTTTCCACTGTTTAGGCACATCAGGGGCTCTCCAAACGCGACATGGCGTCCGATCTCAATTCCAGCCAATTCTGCGTTGAAAAAGTAAAACCGTGCTTCTTCCCTTCCGAGCTCTCCCGTGTGCCCAAACAGGTGTTTACCCCAACATATGGGGTATCAGCGTACTCAGGACAAATAGGACAACAACTTTTGGGGTCCAATTTCTCCTGTTACCCTTGGGAAAATACAAAACTCGGGGCTAAAACATATTTTTTGTGGGAAAAAAAAAAGATTTTTTAATTTCACGGCTCTGCGTTATAAACTGTAGTGAAGCACTTGGGGGTTCAAAGTTCTCACAGCACATCTAGATTAGTTCCCTGGGGGGTCTAGTTTCCAATATGGGGTCATTTGTGGGGGGTTTCTACTGTTTAGGTACATTAGGGGTTCTGCAAACGCAATGTGACGTCTGCAGACCATTCCATCTAAGTCTCCATTCCAAATGGCGCTCCTTCCCTTCCGAGCTCTGCCATGCGCTCAAACGGTGGTTTCCCCCAACATACGGTGTATCAGCGTACTCAGGACAAATTGGACAACAACTTTTGTGGTCGAATTTCTCCTCTTACCCTCGGGAAAATACAAAACTGGGGGCTAAAAAATAATTTTGGGGGGAAAGATTTTTTTTTTTAATTTTCACGGCTCTGCGTTACAAACTGTAGTGAAACACTTGGGGGTTCAAAGCTATCACAACACATCTAGATGAGTTCCTTAGGGGGTCTAGTTTCCAAAATGGTGTCACTTGTGGGAGGTTTCTACTGTTTAGGTACATTAGGGGCTCTGCAAATGCAATGTGACACCTGCAGACCATTCCATCTAAGTCCTCATTCCAAATGGAGCTCCTTCCCTTCCGAGCCCTCCCAATGCGCCCAAACAGTGGTTCCCCCCCACATATGGGGTATCAGCGCACTCAGGACAAATTGGACAACAAATTGTGGGGTCGAATTTCTCCTGTTACCCTCGGGAAAATACAAAACTGGGGGCTAAAAAATAATTTTTGTGGGAAAAATTTTTTGTTTTATTTTTACGGCTCTCCATTATAAACTTCTGTGAAGCCCTTGGTGGGTCAAAGCGCTCAGAACACATCTAGATGAGTTCCTAAGGGGGTCTACTTTCCAAAATGGTGTCACTTGTGGGGGGTTTCTACTGTTTAGGTACATTAGGGGTTCTGCAAACGCAATGTGACACCTGCAGACCATTCGATCTAAGTCTGCATTCAAATGGCACTCCTTCCCTTCTGAGCCCTCCCATGTGCCCAAACAGTGGTTCCCCCCACATATGGTGTATCATCGCACTCAGGACAAATTGGGCAACAAATTTTGGGGTCCAATTTCTCCTGTTACCCTCAGGAAAATACAAAACTGGGGGCTAAAAAAATAATTTTTGTGGAAAAAAAATTTTGTTTTATTTTTACGGCTCTGCATTATCAACTTCTGTGAAGCACTTGGTGGGTCAAAGTGCTCACCACACCTCTAGATAAGTTCCTTAGGGGGTCTACTTTCCAAAATGGTGTCACTTGTGGGGGGTTTCAATGTTTAGGCACATCAGTGGCTCTTCAAACGCAACATGACGTCCCATCTCAATTCCTGTCAATTTTGCATTGAAAAGTCAAACGGCGCTCCTTCCCTTCCGAGCTCTCCCATCCGCCCAAACAGTGGTTTACCCCCACATATGGGCTATCAGCGTACTCAGGACAAATTGTACAACAACTATTGGGGTCCAATTTCTTCTCTTACCCTTGGGAAAATAAAAAATTGGGGGCGAAAAGATAATTTTTGTGAAAAAATATGATTTTTTATTTTTACGGTTCTACATTATAAACTTCTGTGAAGCACTTGGTGGGTCAAAGTGCTCACCACACCTCTAGATAAGTTCCTTAGGGGGTCTACTTTCCAAAATGGTGTCACTTGTGGGGGGTTTCAATGTTTAGCCACATCAGGGGCTCTCCAAACGAAACATGGCGTCCCATCTCAATTCCAGTCAATTTTGCATTGAAAAGTCAAATGGCACTCCTTCGCTTCCGAGCTATGCCATGCGCCCAAACAGTGGTTTACCCCCACATGTGGGGTATTGGCATACTCAGGACAAATTGTACAACAATGTTTGGGGTCCATTTTCTCCTGTTACCCTTGGTAAAATAAAACAAATTGGAGCTGAATTAAATTTTTTGTGAAAAAAAGTTAAATGTTCATTTTTATTTAAACATTCAAAAAATTCCTGTGAAGCACCAGAAGGGTTAATAAACTTCTTGAATATGGTTGCGAGCACCTTGAGGGGTGTAGTTTTTAGAATGGTGTCACACTTGGGTATTTTCTATCATATAGACCCCTCAAAATGACTTCAAATGAGATGTGGTCCCTAAAATAAAATGGTGTTGTAGGCACGGGCAGAACAATTGCGGAATGCCATTAAAAATAATGGGATGCATTTTGTAAGCGTTTTTTAAGCGTTTCCGCAGCGGAACATCGTGGCAAAAACGCTTAAAAAACGCAACGTGGGCATACAGCCTAAAGGTCAGATGGCCATGATATCAGTGAGTAGACTTAAAAAACCCCACAGGAAATGGTAACAGCCAAGAACACAATGCTAAATGCAGACACCAAACACACAGCCATCCAGGCAATGAGTGTCAATACATTTGGTGACATTATAGGATGAGCTTATTGAAAAAAAAACCTTTATGCTGTGGCCATATTACTTTTTTCATTTTCATTTTTTCCTCCTTTTCTTCTAGAGTCACACATTTTTTTTGCATCAGTATGGCCGTATAAGGGATTTTTTGGGGGAAAAGTTGTACTTTTGAATTCATTTTATCAAGTGATGCACTGGAAAGCGAGAAAAAAAATCAAAGTGCATTGAAATTGCAAAAAGAGTGCAACTCCACAATGGTTCTTTGGGTTTTTTATTTACCATGTTTACTATATGGTAAAACTGACCTGGCAATATGATTCCCCAGGTCAATACGAGTACACAGATACCAAACATGAATACTTTTTATACTTTTAAATTTGTTTAAACTGTTTTATTTTTTAATGAGGCAAAAGGGGGGTATATAGTCCTATGTATAGTGAAAATCACAATGTTTTATGAACGTCAGCTAAATGCTGGCTTTCGCAGGAAGATGGTAATGACAGGCATAAAGTTCTTAACCCCTTCATAACCGGAGCTTTTTTCAGTTTTGCGTTTTCGTTTTTCGCTCCGCCTCCTTCCCAGAGCCATAACCTTTTTATTTTTCCATCAATTTGGCCATGTGAGGGCTTATTTTTTGCGGGACAAGTTCTACTTTTGAACAACATCATTGGTTTTAACATGTTGTGTACTAGAAAACGGAAAAAAAAATTCCAAGTGAGGCAAAACTGCAAAAAAAGTGCAATCCCACACTTGTTTTTTGTTTGGCTTTTTTGCTAGGTCCACTAAATGCTAAAACTGACCTGCGAATATGATTCTCCAGATCATTACGAGTTCATAGACACCATATCTAGGTTCTTTTTCTTCATCTAAGTGGAGAAAAAAAAATAATCCAAAATTTGCTAAAAAAAAAAAAAAAAGTGCCATTTTCCGATACCCGTAGCGTCTCCATTTTTCGTGATCTTAGGTTGGGTGAAGGCTAATTTTTTGCTGACATTTTTAATGATACCACCGTTGGAGAGTTGGACAGCGGCATTTAACTAGTTAGTAGGCGAGGGCGGATCACGATTCCGCCCATGCCTATTGCGGGCACATGTCAGCTGATGGAAACAGTTGACATGTCGCGGTTTTGAGGTGGGCTCACAGCAGGAGCCCACCTCAAAGCATGGTTTCTGACATCGGACGTACTATCCCGTCTGATGTCAGAAAGGGGTTAAGCAAGCCTTGGCGTGCAAACCCACATGAAAGTGAGGGAGCTGAAAAATGGCGTATCAATACATCATATGTCGGAAGGGGGTTAAAGCGGTTTTGCCATAAACAATATACAGTTTATCACCCATATACAGGAAAAATGTTAAATCTATGTTAAATCTATGATCCCTTTATTAATGAAACATTACTGAGCATGTGCAGCCACTGCTCCATTAATTGTCCATGAAAGAAGCACTTCCATCAAATTTTTTATCTTAATATATTGAATTCATCATACTATATAGCACTGTATGCTTACTATTGCTCATTTTGCCTTTCTACCCAACTAGTTCTTATCTTTTCCTATGTAGAAACAGGAATCTCTTGTCTTTGCATAAATCATTCCCCTCTTCAACTCCTGACCTAGCTGCTCCCTCCTCTCCCCTGCCAGGGCCTTTTTCAGTGACTTATGATTACTCATACAGGTAAAATTGACCTCCTGTTTCTCCATAGAGATTAGAAGCATTCAGCTCGTCAGCTTTTAATCACATGATGTCATAAACCTAATGGAAAAGCAGGGGTTGCACATGCTCAGTAACATTTTCATTTTCACAGAGTAATTTTGACCTCTTGATCTCGGAATCAAAGAGGGTCTCAGTAGCTGGGTCTGCAGAGATCATTCATTTATCATCTTATCCTGTTGATTGGTTATATACGTATTTGATTGGACAATCTCTTTAAAAGAATTGTGCCACTTATATTGTTTTATTTACTACTATTGTTATACTATGACCATTATGATGATCTGATATAATTGTCATTATTGCTATCTAATTTGTTTTTGTTTATTATGCCTTCAGGTCTTATGTCCTCATTTCATTTGCTTTTTTCTACTTTTTACTGTATATAGATTCAATGAACACTTTGAAATATGAAATAATTAAAGTCAGATAGTAAAACATTATTTTATAAACTGTTTTCATTTTCTTATAGATTTTTGTTATTACAATATCTGTATATGATTATGGTCATCTTGCCTGAGCTTTCGTTAGAAGAAGAAGAGAAAACGGAAAAAATAATCTATGGCTCTTTCCAATTTAAAGAATAAATACGGTATTTTATTAGGAATCAAAATGTTGCTCAGTGAATACACAAACATCCAAATGTAGATAAAGTTCTAAAAACATCATGTATTGAAAATAGGCACATAGATCAATACTGACTTGTCTGGCATTATTATTAGTGAATATGTATGCCTAAGATATTTTTATATGTACATATATATCATTACTCTTTATACTTATTGGTATTAATGGGTGTACATATATTGTTTTTCCTTTATCCCCCATTTCTGAGAGAAAATTCAAAAGAGAAAAATAACAAAAAAATGATAAAAATGGCCTAGGTGGCCTGGAGATGTGCGGCCGGTTGGTAGTCATGACTGATGGAGTGAAATTACCTACAGAACACATAGCAGATGTGCAGACATGCTACAAGTACCTCGGCATCCCACAGGGATACAGTTACTATGATGAGGAGGCAAGGAAAGCAGCAACATCCAAAAATCATCAAAGGGTAAGACACGTCCTGAAGAACCAGCTCAATTGGGAAGAATAAAATCCGTGCCATCAATGCCTATGCCCTGCCAGTTATCAGATACCCTTCTGCCATAGTGTGCTGGCCAAGAGAAGAGATGGAAGCTGCAGATGTGAAAACACTAAAGCTCCTCACAATGCATGGAGGTCTACACCCTAAGTCTAACGCCCAAAGATTGTATACCAAGGAGGGTGGGCGAGGCTTGATAAGCATCCAAGCCACCATCACAGACGAAACAAGGAGTATCCAGGAATACATCAGAAAAAAAATGGCACCAAAAGATGAGATGCTGAGAGAAAGCCTAAGGCAGCAACAACAACAGATCTGGAAGGAAGAACAGGACCATGAAGCGCCATGGCAAGACAAGACACTGCATGGGATGTACCATCGACCGATAATGAAGGTGGCTGACATGGAGAAATCCTACCAATGGTTGGAGAAAGCTGGACTCCGAGACAGACAGAGGCACTAATCATAGTGGCACAAGAGCAAGCACTAAGTACCAGATCCATAGAAGCAGGAATCTACCACACAAGACAAGACCCAAGGTGCAGACTATGCAAAGAAACCTCAGAAACAGTCCAACACATAGTGGCAGTTTAGAGGATGTGAAAGTATTGTTCTTCGCTCTTCTCCCCAACCCCTTTTTCTTTTTGGTTGCACCCCTTGTGCCTATTCTGCTGGAGATGCAAAACTCACCAGTGAATTATGTTTCTGGTACAGGAGTATCTTATTTAAAGGAAGCAGGTCAGCTCCCCTTTGAAGAATAATATGGACATAAATCTTATTAAGTCCTTTATTATGTTTAATAATGTTTTCATACTAAAGTCTTATATGGTTGAGGACAACCATCTTTAAGAAAGGGGGAAATGTAGGGGATGTGAAACTTTTGTTGTTCCCTCTTCTCCCCAATCCCTTAAGTGTGTATATTGTATATTATTAGGGTATGTGCCCACGCTGTGGATTTTGCTGCATATTTTTCCGCAGCGGATTTGGAAAATCCTCAGTGCAAAACCACTGCGGTTTTCACTGCGGATTTTATTGCGGTTTCTTCTGCGGATTCCACTGTGGATTTTCAACTGCAGTTTCCTATTGGTGCAGTTGTAAAACCGCTGTGGAATACGCACAAAGAATGGACATGCTGCGGAAAATAATTTGCAGCGTTTTCCGCGCGGATTTTTCTGCAGCATGTGCACAGCGGTTTTTTTCCCCATAGGTTTACATGGTACTGTAGACTTAGGGAAAACTGCTGCGGATCCGCAGCGTCAAATCCGCTGCGGATCCGCAGCAAAATCTGCAGCGTGTGCACAAGCCCTTATTGTGTTCGTACATGGTGGTACTGCTACACACAAAGTGTATTACCACCGTGTACAAGAGTATTGCTACACCCCTTGTGTATTGCTCTTAATATATGTATGTCTTTACATGCACAGTTGCTAGCACATATAGTTTATAGGGAAAGTTTGTCCCAAGGCCCAGTATAGTGATAGGGGCGTAATGTCCATAGTTGGCCATTAGATGGGGCGCTTTAGCATATAGTTAGAGTAGGAGGGGCACAGTGGCATAAGAAGAGTTAGGCTTCCTACTTCTAGTCAGTCAGGGCCTGGGTGCCCGTGCAGCTTGCTAGGCTGCCTAGCCAGTAGTCACTGTGCCCCACAACGTTACAAGAGAAGGGGCCCAGCATAGAACAAGATGTGGCAGGTCTTTGCCTGGGCAGCAGTTCTTAGAACCGGGGAGAGGCAGTGTAGGACTCCCCCATGTGAGGCAAGAATTCCGGATAGAATAGATTCTGCGAGACCAGAAGATTCGGTCCGACCAGGGGCTGAGCATAGCGAAGAAAGGGACAGAGAAGGGACAGAAAAGAACAAGTCAACTGTGATTCTTGAAGTGCCTGTATTTGAACAAGCTGTGCTGAGTAAAAGAGTTAACATTGAAGTTGAGCCGGAGTCTCCCTTATTTCGGAACCGTCTGTGAAGAATACATCCCTGTAGCGGGCAAGTCCAGATGGTGCAGAGAATCAGCATAGAGGTAACGCAGCAGAGAGACGTGATCTTATGCAGGAGGGCGTCCAGGGAGTGATGCAGGGATTGTTGTCGGCCATGGCTACCTCCTTGGTTCCCCCCTCCTACAGCAGGATGCAAAATGCAAGCAGGAACAGCGTGAACCGAACGCCACAACCAAGTAGCGGTAATTGTATACAGGAGCATCTGCACATCATATGGGCTAAGTCCCCCTAAGGCCAGGTGGGAGACCCCAGAAAATGTGGTGGAGAATGAAAGGGCTAAAATCCTGTGGGACTTCAAGATCCAGATGGATAAGCAGGTGAGAAGCTGGAGAATAGTGTTGAGCATTCCGATACCGCAAGTATCGGGTATCCGCCGATACTTGCGGTATCGGAATTCCGATACCGAGATCCGATATTTTTGTGATATCGGGTATCGGTATCGGAAGTGTAAAATAAAGAATTAAAATAAAAAATATTGTTATATTCACCTCTCCGGCGGCCCCTGGACATCTGCGCGAGGAACCGGCGTCCGGCACGGCTTCTTTCTTCAAAATGCGCGCCTTTAGGACCTGTGGTATGACGTCCCGGCTTCTGATTGGTCGCGTGCCGCCCATGTGACCGCCACGCGACCAATCAGAAGCCGCGACGTCATTCCTCAGCTAAAGTCCTAGAATGAGCGCCTTTTAGGACCTGAGGAATGACGTCGCGGCTTCTGATTGGTAGCGTGGCGGTCACATGGGCGGCACGCGACCAATCAGAAGCCGGGACGTCATTCCGCAGGTCCTAAAGGCGCGCATTTTGAAGAAAGAAGCCGTGCCGGACGCCGGATCCTCCCGCTGATGTCCAGGGGCCGCCGGAGAGGTGAATATAACAATATTTTTTATTTTAATTCTTTATTTTACACTTTAATATGGATCCCAGGGCCTGAAGGAGAGTTTCCTCTCCTTCAGACCCTGGGATCCATGAGGATACATTCCGATACTTGATGTCCCATTGACTTGTATTGGTATCGGATATCGGTATCGGCGATATCCGATATTTTTCGGGTATCGGCCGATACTATCCGATACCGATACTTTCAAGTATCGGACGGTATCGCTCAACACTACTGGAGAAATATCAAGGGCTCAAAGGAGAAATGGAGAAGATGTGGAAGGTGAAGGCAACAGTGATTCCTGTGGTGATAGGAGCACTTGGAGCAGTGACCCCTAAGTTGGGAAAATGGCTACAACAAATCCCAGGAGCAACATCTGAGATCTCTGTCCAGAAAAGCGCAATGCAGGGAACAACTAAGATCCTGTGCAGAACCCTCAAACTCCCAGGCTCCTGGTAGAGGACCTGAGAATGAGAAAGGACAAAAACGAGCAACTCCAGTGGAGGGTGAGAAGGAAGTTTTTTATATATATGTAAACCATCACTGCAATGTTGGCTCCATAATCAGTTTCAAAATTGCAAATTCTATCATGTTTATTTTGATGATAAGGAAAAAGCCCCAAAATATAAAATTATTTTTAACATAAAAACTTGATTCGAACATGAGGTTACTTTCTTGCACGGAAATTAAATTAATGTGTAGATGAAGTAATGACTGGAGTTGCCTAGTCTTAATGGGGATGTGTTATCAAAAAAATCACGTGCTCTTTAAATCATGTGCTTATGTTTTATTTTTTGGGAAAACAAAATTGGTATTTTTTTATATATCATTTTCTTTATTGAATACAAATTAAAACTCTTACAATTCTCACAGTGGCCATTGGGGCTATTTTAGACTCATGATGCCTGTTCTTTCAGAAACTTCACTGTACATTAGCAGCACTAGACTGACTCAGACCCTGTTCCATTTAACTAAATATCTAACGAGCATGTGCAGAGGTGATTGTGAAGGGAGGTGGAGCAGGGAGAGCGGTGACACCACTCGTGATTGTGGATTCCATGTTATTAGACCTTGCACAAAGATATTAACTGTCACTGTAATCCGGTCTGTGATGATATTGTGATTTCTGAAAAGAGCAGGATCCATGAGGTATCATCCAGGGCGAAACATGGTCTTTGTAGGAATTTTCTGTTCTGGCTAATAATTAAGAGTTCTAAGCAGAGAGTTCTGAGCACATGTTCTAATACGGCATAGGAAAAATTAAAATCCATGCAAATCTTTTTTTTATAGAAGAAAGATACATTACAAACAATGTTCTGACAAGGTCCACTTTTGTTGGCACACTGTAATTTTACTACTGACCACAACGTTGCTTGTCATGGATGTATGGCTGCTGAATTATTGAAAGATAAGCCTGGGTCACCTCATATTTCTAGGTGTCAGAAGTTATGACTTATTGCCAATCACACGTTCCTACTCATTTATTCATCTCATTGTATATTTGCTCAAAGTAGACAAAGGTTAATGAGCCAATTTTCATTGTCTTATCTTTGGTAATTCATTTTCAAACACCAGATGGGTTTCAATGCTAATTCTGACCTTGCTTGGCACGTAAACTGTTAAAGAAAATTTCAGAATACAAAAATAATCCTGGATTAGCATATAAGTACCGTATCTTGTTAATACCAGATGATTGCTGATACCAGTCATTCTCATAGCAGAGTGCACCATATTTGTCAAAGATTGTGTGGGCCGACACTTACAGGAAGGAGCCAACATCGGGCTATTCACATAGTACTTACATCTGCCTGTGGTCCTTTACCGCCACCGGGACATTCGAAGGTGACAAACTCGTGACATCGTTTGTGTACTACAAAGCTGCAAACTGAAAAGAAAGATCAAATTAATTTTACAGAAATAGGTAAACGCAATACAAAAATACATTGTCATTTACGTGGATCCTACTTTGTTTTAACTCTTTGATAACGGCCCCTGTACATTTAGGGTGCAGGTAGATGTCTGTGCAAATCGGTCTAAGATCAGACCGGGTCTCCCGACAGTTTCACAGAAATAACTGAACCTGTCACTCTCTGATCAGGAGACTTGTGTCCATTACATACATTGCAGCCCAGTGTCAGTCCAATTTGCTAACACCTAAATGATGTTGGCTCTGCGTAGTTACCACCAAGTGCAGTTTGGCATGAGATGGGTTCAGAAGCTGATGCCCTCACTCACAATCCTCAGCAGGTGTCAATATAATATTACATCTAACACTTTTCTGCAGCTGTCATGATCAGATATTGCTCCAATCCAGGTCACTGAACCTCCTAGATGCCAAGGCCAATAATGATCCTATTATTATCTAAGAGCTTAGGAAATGGGAAGGAAAAATGCAGGGAAGAGATGGGCAGCACGGTGGCGCAGTGGTTAGCACTGCTGCCTTGCAGCGCTGGAGTCCTGGGTTCGAACCCCACCAAGGACAACATCTGCAAAGAGTTTGTATGTTCTCTCCGTGTTTGCGTGGGTTTCCTCCGGGCACTCCGGTTTCCTCCCACATTACAAAGACATACTGATAGGGAATTTAGATTGTGAGCCCCATCGGGGACAGTGATGATAATGAGTGCAAACTGTAAAGCGCTGCGGAATATGTTAGCGCTATATAAAAATAAAGATTATTATTATTATTCCCTTTCTTTTCGAGGTTGAGGGCCTAATTAATGATCCCAGGTCAGCTCTTTTATAGTCTTACAGAACTACAGAACTACTTGAACGATTGGCCAGCCTTAGGTTACAAGTCTGCAGTCCCTCTAAGACTAAATCAGACCAAAGCACAGATTTCCACTGGTCTAATGTCCATTCCTTGTGTTCTTTAGCCCAAACAGGTCTCTTCTCTGCTTGTTGCTTGTCCTTAGCAGTGGTTTCCTAGCAGCTATTTTACCATGAAGGCCTGCTGCACAAAGTCTCCTCTTAACAGTTGTAGAGATGTGTATGTGTGGCATTGACCTGGTCTCTAATCTGAGCTGCTGTTAACCTGCGATTTCTGTGGCTGGTGACTCGGATAAACTTATCCTCAGAAGCAGAGGTGACTCTTGGTCTTCCTGTCCTGGGGCGGTCCTCATGTGAGCCAGTTTCTTTGTAGCGCTTGATGGTTTTTGCCACTGCACTTGGGGACACTTTGAAAGTTTTCCCAATTATTCGGACTAACTGACCTTTATTTTTTAAAGTAATGATGGCCACTCGTTTTTCTTTACTTAGCTGCTTTTTTCTTGCCATAATACAAATTCTAACAGTCTACTCAGTAGGACTATCGTGCATAGTCCTACTGGTAGGAGGATAGTCCTTTTAGTCCTATTTGTATAGTCCTATTTGATAGGACTGTTGTGCACTATAGGACTTTTGTGCATATATAATTGTCTAAGGGTATGTTTATCTCTAACCGAAATCCCGCGTCACTGATTGGTTGTGCTCAGCCGGCCTTGACCAATCAGCTTTCATAAATAAACTACATACATATACTAGAACGAGAATAACATGAAGGGTTGTCTGTGAGGGAGAGAATAACATGGAGGACAGTCTGTGAGGGAGAGAATAACATGGAGGACAGTCTGTGAGGGAGAGAATAACATGGAGGACAGTCTGTGAGGGAGAAAATAACATAGATGACAGTGTGTGATGGAGAGAATAACATGGAGGACAGTCTGTGAGGGAGAAAATAACATAGATGACAGTGTGTGAGGGAGAGAATAACATGGAGGACAGTCTGTGAGGGAGAAAATAACATAGATGACAGTGTGTGTTTGAGAGAATAACATGGAGGCCGCAACCAATCAGCGATATTGGCGCAGTCCGGCTGTGAATTGGCACAGGATTTGAACCACGCTGATTGGTCGCGGAAGGCCGGGTGTGACCAATCAGTGACAGGTGCAGTCCGGCCGCGAATTGACCCGGGATTTGAACCACGCTTTGCTGATTGGTCATGCCCGGCCAGCCATGACCAATCAGCATTCATAAATAAACTACATACATATACTAGAACGATAATAACATGAAGGACAGTCTGTGAGGGAAAGAATAACATGGAGGACAGTGTGTGAGGGAGAGAATAACATGGAGGAAAGTCTGTGAGGGAGAGAATAACATGGAGGACAGTGTGTGAGGGAGAGAATAACATGAAGGACAGTCTGTGAGGGAGAGAATAACATGGAGGACAGTGTGTGAGGGAGCGACTAACATGGAGGACAGTGTGTGAGGGAGAGAATAACATGGAGGACAGTGTGTGAGGGAGAGAATAACATGGAGGACAGTGTGTGAGAGAGAGAATAACATGAAGGACAGTCTGTGAGGGAGAGAATAACATGGAGGACAGTGTGTGAGGGAGAATATAACATGGAGGACAGTCTGTCAGGGAGAGAATAACATGGATGACAGTGTGAGGGAGAGAATAACATGGAGGTCAGTCTGTGAGGGTGAGAATAACATGGACCGTCTGTGAGTGGGAGAGTAACATGGAGGCCGCAACCAATCAGCACTATTGGTGCAGTCCGGCCGCAAATTGACCCGGGATTTGAACCACGCTTCGCTGATTGGTCGCGGCCAGCCGGGTGCAACCAATCAGTGACAGGCGCAGTCCGGCCGCGAATTGACCTGGGATTTGAACCACGCTTTGCTGATTGGTCATGCCCGGCCAGCCATGACCAATCAGCGTTCATAAATAAACTACATACATATACTAGAACAATAATAACATGAAGGACAGTCTGTGAGGGAAAGAATAACATGGAGGACAGTGTGTGAGGGAGAGAATAACATGGAGGACAGTCTTTGAGGGAGAAAATAACACAGAGGACAGTGTGTGTTTGAGAGACTAACCTGGAGGACAGTCTGTGAGGGAGAGAATAACATGAAGTACAGTCTGTGAGGGAGAGAATAACATGGAGGACAGTCTGTGAGGGAGAGACTAACATGGAGGACAGTGTGTGAGGGAGAGAATAACATGAAGGACAGTCTGTGAGGGAGAATATAACATGGAGGACAGTCTGTCAGGGAGAGAATAACATGGAGGACAGTGTGAGGGAGAGAATAACATGGAGGTCAGTCTGTGAGGGTGAGAATAACATGGACCGTCTGTGAGTGGGAGAGTAACATGGAGGCCGCGACCAATCAGCAATATTGGTGCAGTCCGGCCGCAAATTGACCCGGGATTTGAACCACGCTTCTCTGATTGGTCGCGGCCAGCCGGGTGCAAGCAATCAGTGACAGGCGCAGTCCGGCCACGAATTGACCCGGGATTTGAACCACGCTTCGCTGATTGGTTGCGGCCAGCTGGGTGCGACCAATCAGGGATATTGGTGCGGGATTTAATCACCACTTCATTGATACTGTATATATTTTACCCGGAAAATCCTGTGTACTCATTGCATTATTCTTAAATCTTCATAAATAAACTACATACATATTCTAGAATACCAGATGCGTTAGAATCGGGCCACCATCTAGTACATATATGTATACATACACAGTATATTCAGCATTGCAGCTGCACTGACCCATAAAATAAAGTGTACCACAAAAAATGTATAGGGTGCACCTACATTCGTAAACAAATAAATATTTGTAGAGTAAAGATGGGGTGCAATACCTGGATGGAAACCATGATACAAGGAGAAAACTGACCAAACAAATAATGGTATGCACACCCAAACAACATGAAGACAAATTATTTTTATCAGAAAACCAGGACATACAAAATGTGTATTAAAACCACTTAAAAACATGAACAACTCATGATCAATGAATCACACCCCTGAGCCAAAGAAATGTCAGACAATAGAGGACAAAATATCTCTGCTGAGTAAAGGAGTCTGACAAAGCAGGCATATAAACACATGCGATTAGAACTTTAAAATTACCACATGCTAAAGTACCAAAATAGATACGCAAGCAAAAGGCTGCTGCAAAAAGCATGCTGATGAGCTTGTTGAAGGGGTAAGTGGCCTGTATTGTGCAACCCCGTTGAAATAATAAATTAACCACATCTACATCTACAGGTCCTTCTAAAAAAATTAGCATATAGTGTTAAATTTCATTATTTACCATAATGTAATGATTACAATTAAACTTTCATATATTATAGATTCATTATCCACCAACTGAAATTTGTCAGGTCTTTTATTGTTTTAATACTGATGATTTTGGCATACAACTCCTGATAACCCAAAAAACCTGTCTCAATAAATTAGCATATCAAGAAAAGGTTCTCTAAACGACCTATTACCCTAATCTTCTGAATCAACTAATTAACTCTAAACACATGCAAAAGATACCTGAGGCTTTTATAAACTCCCTGCCTGGTTCATTACTCAAAACCCCCATCATGGGTAAGACTAGCGACCTGACAGATGTCAAGAAGGCCATCATTGACACCCTCAAGCAAGAGGGTAAGACCCAGAAAGAAATTTCTGAACAAATAGGCTGTTCCCAGAGTGCTGTATCAAGGCACCTCAATGGTAAGTCTGTTGGAAGGAAACAATGTGGCAGAAAACGCTGTACAACGAGAAGAGGAGACTGGACCCTGAGGAAGATTGTGGAGAAGGACCGATTCCAGACCTTGGGGAACCTGAGGAAGCAGTGGACTGAGTCTGGTGTGGAAACATCCAGAGCCACCGTGCACAGGCGTGTGCAGGAAATGGGCTACAGGTGCCGCATTCCCCAGGTAAAGCCACTTTTGAACCATAAACAGCGGCAGAGGCGCCTGACCTGGGCTACAGAGAAGCAGCACTGGACTGTTGCTAAGTGGTCCCAAGTACTTTTTTCTGATGAAAGCAAATTTTGCATGTCATTCGGAAATCAAGGTGCCAGAGTCTGGAGGAAGACTGGGGAGAAGGAAATGCCAAAATGCCTGAAGTCCAGTGTCAAGTACCCACAGTCAGTGATGGTGTGGGGTGCCATGTCAGCTGCTGGTGTTGGTCCACTGTGTTTCATCAAGGGCAGGGTCAATGCAGCTAGCTATCAGGAGATTTTGGAGCACTTCATGCTTCCATCGGCTGAAATGCTTTATGGAGATGAAGATTTCATTTTTCAGCACGACCTGGCACCTGCTCACAGTGCCAAAACCACTGGTAAATGGTTTACTGACCATGGTACTACTGTGCTCAATAGGCCTGCCAACTCTCCTGACCTGAACCCCATAGAGAATCTGTGGGATATTGTGAAGAGAAAGTTGAGAGACGCAAGACCCAACACTCTGGATGAGCTTAAGGCCGCTATTGAAGCATCCTGGGCCTCCATAACATCTCAGCAGTGTCACAGGCTGATTGCCTCCATGCCACGCCGCATTGAAGCAGTCATTTCTGCCAAAGGATTCCCGACCAAGTATTGAGTGCATAACTGAACATTATTATTTGTTGGTTTTTTTGTTTGTTATTAAAAAACACTTTTATTTGATTGGATGGGTGAAATATGCTAATTTATTGAGACAGGTTTTTTGGGTTATCAGGAGTTGTATGCCAAAATCATCAGTATTAAAACAATAAAAGACCTGACAAATTTCAGTTGGTGGATAATGAATCTATAATATATGAAAGTTTAATTGTAATCATTACATTATGGTAAATAATGAAATTTAACACTATATGCTAATTTTTTGAGAAGGACCTGTATTACCCATAGAATCACAACATGTACAATCTAAGTGGCATAATAGCCAAGAAAGCAGCCGAGAAGTAAAAAAAAAATGACAGTGTCAAGATTGAAAAATGAATAGAATTGTCCTTAAATATAGCTACCTGACCGGCTCTGGAGAAATCATGCGGCAGCCAAAATGGGCAAAAATGTTGACATGGAGCAGGGGTGTGGGGAAAGAGCCCCACGCGTATCGCTGCTAAAAGCAGCTTCGTCAGGGGAGGTAATCATTTGTTTTCTTGTTGTTTTAGTGTGCATACCATTATTTATTTTGTCTGTTTTCTCTTTGAAGCATAAAATAAAGTGGTCACTTCTACAGCATAACAAACAAAAATCTTCAAAAAAGAATATTTATAAAAAAAAGTCAACAAATTATAAATATCCTTAAATGTTGTCATTAAAAATGCAAGTCGTACACAATGAAAAACAAGGTCCTCACACCGCTGAGTGATTGGGAAAATATATAGGTTATGGCTCTCAGGAAGTGTTGATGCACAAATTAAAAATAACCATTTCATCAATGCAAAAATAGCTTTATCTTCAATGGGCTAAAAACAAGTATCTCGCTAACAGGCTAGTTTTTACATCTCTCATTAAGCTTAGAAGCCTGGATTCATTAAGATCGGTATTTCATAAGCCAGCCTTAATGAGGCGCTTGAAGGAACAAGATGCTCCAAATGAATTAAGATTACATCAGAATTGCTCAATGGTATCAGTAGAGATTAGCTAATAATTTAAATCCAATAGCCAAAGGCCAAAAAAATACTATTTAACCAATACAAAATAAAACATAACTTTTAATTATTAAACTAAAAATAAGAGAAACTAGTGAAAATCATATGTTAAGATGCACTTTAAAATTTCACTCTATTCCTTATTGGTGCTATGTATAAATGCATCCTAAGCGGTCACATTGCGGCACTAGCAGTGTCATAAAAGTGTAATATACATATGGGTAGATCTATCTGTAGCCACATCGGTAACAGCTCCAAGTATATAACCAACATAAAGCACAAGGACGGCCGCCATTATCTAGCCCTGAGGGAGTGTACTCTACTGTGTAATGACCACAGGAACAAGGAGCTATTAATATGGAGAAGACACCTCCCAAATATGTTTCACCCTTACAGGCTTCATCAGGGTAAGGAAGCAAATGCAAACCAATATGGCCGAACAAACTATTTATATCCTCCCCATATTGGTTTGCATTTGCCTCCTGACCCTGATGAAGCCAGAAAGGGTGAAACATATTGGGCAGATGTCTTCTCTATATTATTATTATTATTATTATTATTATTATTTATTTATTATTTATTTATATAGCACCATTGATTCCATGGTGCTGTACATGATAATGGGTTACATACAAGTTACAGATATCACTTACAGTAATCAATCTAATAATGACAGACTAATACAGAGGGGCAAGGACCCTATATTAATAGCGTCTTGTTCCTGTAGTCATTAGCTATTACAGCCGAATCATAAAATATCTTTTAACCTCAGTGTTATTAGATATCTTTAAAACAAAACAACTCAACTCAAAGGTGAACATACAGAACAAAAAAACAACAAAAATTGTCTATGGATAGTCACAAATCACCACCCTACAAATGCCCTATGTAGGAAACCAACACAAACAAACCAAGATGTTTATAAACAATATATTTAAATAGCAGGTCTGATGTAGGTCTGGTCTGATCTGGTCTGAAACGCGCGTCGGGGTTTGGCTCCAAACTTCAAACACAGCACATCACCCATCCATCTGGTATGGCTCTTTGCTATGGCTGATCTATCCTAATATAATTTATGTACCTATGCCAGTAAGGCTCTGCATGTACATTTGTAATAATTACACTTATAATTTAGTGTGACAAGAGCTGCTCCTCACTGCTCTCCCCTTCCATCTAGGACATTACATCACACACTAGTATGCAGCTCCCTCCTGTGAGTAACAGCCAGTCCGGGGACAGGGGGAATGACAACACCCCCTGTTCTATGCAGAGAATATGTAGAAAAACAGTTATTATCAGGAGACTGATAATCTCATCTTTATAGTATCCCTGAAAATTGGATGCTATACCATGGCTCCATGTGATATTCCATTTTATTTGCACACCCTTGACGAATAACTGACTCTCATCCGAAACTAGTGCATGCTGCGATTTTTTTCATTCAGTGAAAAAAAACCGCTCATCTGCACTCACTAGCGGACACAGACAGAAGAGGGCTCCTGTGAAAAAATAGTATATGGGCCCCTTGCAGTCCAATGGCTCATAGTAATGGACAACTCCACCTGCTCTGGAGGTCGAAGAGGCCCCCGAACTAGGTTGCACCAATGCTATGCACACCCCAGTCTGCACTGCTCCACTGAATAACATTGGTCTGAGTGCTGTCCGTTTTATTCAAGGATAACAATTGGTAGTGTAAATCAGCCCTAAATATTATTATTATTATTATTATTAAAAAAAGCTAGTTTTCCTTAATAAAAAAATGATTTCTTTACAAAAAACACCATTAAAGCAAGGCATACATTATCATTACTGTGTCTATTATGACGCATGCTATAAAATGGTTTCAGTATTCATCACCCACGATGAAGGCCGCAAAAATAAATTACTGTTTTGGCTCATAACCATCTAAAAAATATGAAATAAAATGAAAGCACAAAGTCATATCTATCCCAAAACGTTACCACACTTTGAAAAATCAGAACAAATTTGCGACTTTTGACATTTTCAACACATTTCCTGGCAGCTCCACCAAAACGGGCTAAGCTGGGGAGGAGCCATGGCGGGAAGGAGTGAGGCTATGTCAGCACATCAAATCTCATGAAAAGCGGTGGAGTTTTTCACATCAGAGACGCAGATTGGAGTAACATTTCTGGTGCGGTACATGAAAGCTCTTGCTGCTGACAACCACAATGGTCTACCATAGACCCTGGGTTGTCATGCGAAACCATTGGCGTCCTGTAATCATGTGACAGGGGCGCAGATAGGTGGGGTTTGTGACAAACAACCTGTTTGTCCATGTTAAATGCCGCTGTCAGAGATTGACAGCAGTATTTAACATGTTAACAGCAGCAGATGGGTCGTGATTCCACCTGCGGCTGTTAGGGACACATGACAGCTGATCAGATCTGCTATCTTGTGCCTGAAATCATGCAGGCTCAGTTCAGGAGCCCGCATCAAATGCCGGGTCATGACCTATGACGTATTTATATGTCATAGCGGTCGTAAAGGGATTAAGGCATTAAACTACAGCAATCTGTGTTCTCCCTTCAGTTTCTGCAGAAGCCATCTACACACACATTGTCAATCACCTGCAGCTGATCACTCGGATACATAGGCAGTATTCATATAATCAATGTGACATATATCTTTCATGGAAAAACAATTGTCAAGTGCTCTTTATACATGACAGAACAGTATGCTGTTAAAGACACCATTTAAATTATCATAAACTGTATGGAAAAAAAAATGTTGTGGAGTTGTGGGTTGGAAATGACATAAAACAAGTTGCCTGTTTGTTTTTTCAGTTTAGTTTTACAACATTTACTCTGACATAAAAATGACTTGTTCACTTTATTCGGCACATCTGTGCTATTATAGCAACACAATAATGATATGTTCTTTTAAGGACGTAGAGCTGCGTTGCACTCCTAATGGCTGGGTGCTCAAAGATGATACTTCAAATATAACACAGATGAAGAACTTCACAGCACAAACTTGTATACAACCTAAGGGCTGTTACCACAATTCATTGTTGTATTGCTTTCGTTATTGAACCCTGCAGTCTGTTTCTGATTTAGGCCTGACGAAAGGCCAAAAACGTTAATGTGTATATCTGCCCTCTCTTTCAAGCCACATATCCAAGCCCTTGCCTCCTACTGCCATCTCAAACTCAAAAATATTTCCCGGATCCGCGCATTCCTCGACAACGAAATGACAAAAACACTAGTGCATGCCCTTATCATCTCCCGCCTTGACTACTGCAACCTCACATCTCTGGCCTCCCCTCCAGCACTCTGGCACCACTCCAATCCATCGTACACTCTGCTGCCTGACTAATCTACCTGTCTCCCCTCTACTCCCCATCCTCTCCCCTATGCCAAGCCCTTCACTGGCTTCCTATCGTCCAGAGACTCCAGTTCAAAACCCTTACTATGACATAGAAAGCCATCCACAACCTGTCTCCTCCATACATCTGCGACATGGTCTTCCGGTACTTACCTACACGCAGCCTCTGATCCTCTCAAGATCTCCATCTCTACTCCCCTCTTCTTCCCAGATCCAAATCCAAGACTTCTCCCGTGCTTCCCCCATACTCTGGAACTCTCTACCCCAACACATCAGACTCTCACCTACCATAGAAACCTTCAAAAAGAACCTGAAGACTCACCTCTTCCGACAAGCCTACAACCTGCAGTGATCCTCAACCTACTGAACCACCACACAACCAGCTCTACCCTCTCCTAGTGTATCCTCACCCATCCCCTGTAGACTGTGAGCCCTCACGGACAGGGTCCTCCCTCCTTCTGTACCTGTTAGTGCCTTGTTTTTTGCTAATGTTTATTGTATTTGTCTATATTTTCCCCCTTTTCACATGTAAAGTGCCATGGAATAAATGGCGCTATAAAAAGTATAATAATAATAAACATAATAATAATATACCGTGAATTGCTTTGTGATATAAATAATCCTAATTCTAGCATCCACTTTGGAGTACCAAGTTCTTCACCTGTGTTATATCTTTAAAAATTAACTTGGTTTGTGTCCTTTTAGATCAATAATTTATTTTTATTTCTCCATCATCAGAGCACTTAAAGGGTTTATTTGTTCACAGGAAGAGCTGTAATTTTCATTTTTACCATTTTGACCTACAGGAAACCTTTTTTATCCCTTTTTTAAATTTTTGTGGAATAGTCAAATGACAAAAATACTGCAATTTTTATCCCTTTTTTAAATTTTTTGTGGAATAGTCAAATGACAAAAATACTGCAATTTTTACACTTTATTTTTTTATGGATATTGTTCTATTGTAGATATTGTACTAGCGCTATCCATTTAGATGAAGTGATACCTAAAATCATATTTATTGTTTAGGTTTCTTATGTGATGAATAGCAAAGTAAAGGGAACTGAAACTTATATTTTGTATTTTTTGTTCTATGTTTAAAAGCTTCAATTTGTGATTGTTTAGTCGCTCATATGATACACTGTAAGATTACTGAATTGTATTGTATTGTGTTTTTAGCAATGTCCAGCATTATTTTGTAAAATAATTATAATTTTGAAATAAATAAAAAATTGTCCATAAAATAATTTTGTTATCTTGAAAACTGTTAATGCAAATTTGGTTGAAAAAAAACTTTCCTGTTTTGTGTTTTTAATTTTGTATGAAGGATGTACCAAAGGCAGTCCACTGCTTAAAGGGAACCTGTCACCCCCAAAATCGATGGTGAGGTAAGCTCACCGGCATCAGGGGCTTATCTACAGCATTCTGTAATGCTGTAGATAAGCCGCCGATGTTACCTGAAAGAGGAGAAAAAGACGTTAGATTATACTCAACCAGGGGCGGTCCTGCTGCGGTCTGGTCAAATGGGTGTCTCAGGTCCGCTCTGGCGCCTCCCATCTTCATTCCATGATGTCCTCTTCTGGTCTTCATGCCGCGGCTCCGGCGCAGGCATACTTTGTCTGCCCTGTTGAGGGCAGAGGAAAGTACTGCAGTGCGCAGGCGCCGGAAAGGTCAGAGAGGCCCAGCGCCTGCGCACTGCAGTACTTTGCTCTGCCCTCAACAGGGCAGACAAAGTACGCCTGCGCCACAGCCACGGCGTGAAGACCAAAAGAGTATGTCATGGAATGAAGATGGGAGGTGGCGGAGCGGACCTTAGACACCGATTTGACCAGACCGCAGCGGGACCGCCCCTGGGTGAGTATAATCTAACCTCTTTTTCTCATCTTTCAGGTAACATCTGGGGCTTATATACAGCATTACAGAATGCTGTAGATAAGCCCCTGATGACGGTGAGCTTACCTCACCATCGATTTTGGGGGTGACAGGTTCCCTGTAAGACTCTATCAACCAAAAAAAGCTACTCTAAGAGAAGCTAATGTTTAGAGCCAGTATCAACTAAATGTATTATTATTCAAGCTCAATATATATATATATATATATATATATATATATATTTGTACTTTTCTACCCAGTAGATAGAAAAATATTAAGATTTGAGAGTCCTCAGTGGTTGACACCTTTTAATGGCTAACTGAAAAGATAGTAACAACTTGCAAGCTTTCGACACTACTCACATCTCTTCATCAGGCATAGAATAGTGCAAAATCTGAAGTCACATATTTATATACAAGACAGGAATAATGTAATAGGTAAGACAAGTGACGTGAAGCAGAAGTATCATTATGGTTGAGGGATAAGCAGTTATGGACACAAATATTGGAACAGTTCATAGATTAGGAGTGTGAAAATGTTATTGTCCTGTTACTGAGGTCTGGTCCATGGTCCTGATGCCCCCAAATGGTTAGAAGAGCACAATCCTTAGTTGATGTAGAAACGCATAAATCCATGCGACACATTCATTCCTGCACTGAGGGTGTCAAAAGTTGTCATAAGTTTATACTGCCAGACTCTTCTGTGTCTCTGAGATTTAAGTTACCATTTAATACTAGTAATTTCTTGTCCATGGTGCTTTGATCGGTAATACAAAAAAGCTTGGCCACAGGGAGATCTATTCCTTTTTCTTTTATTGTGTGGTGATGAGAATTCATCCTTGTTCTAAGGTTATGCCCTGTCTCACCAACCTTTGACACAGTCACTGCAGGAATGAATATATGAATATATTTATATGGTGGTATTCGAGGACAGGTTTGTGTACAGCTCCATCCTCTGGCGCCACGTCAGAGCCTGGTGGCGCTATATTGACGATATTTTTGTCATATGGGACGGTGACCTGAAAGGACTGGAGGACTTCTGGGGGGAGATCAACAGTGTATACCCCGAACTACAATTTACGCTTACCCATTCTGTTACCCAGATACAGTTTCTGGACACTCTGGTCTATAAAGAGGGAGGAGTGTTGAGGACGGATATCTATATTAAGGGGACTGATAGAAACAGCCTTCTATTGTTTAATAGCAATCACCCCAGGAGGATGGTGGACTCCTTGCCGTGGAGTCAACTTCTACGTGTTAGATGGATTGTATCAGATGACGAAAGGGTGGACTTACGATTGGAGGAGATGTGTGGCAAATTTTTGCAGAGGGGTTACCCAAGGACGGTGGTGAATGACTTTAAGATAAGGGCACGGAATACATCACGGGATAGTGTTTGTAATAGGCCACTGAATAGACAGCCATGTGAGCGTATTCCCTTCGTGTCCACGTATAATTCTGCCAGCAATCAAATTGGTCGGGTGTTGAAGAGACATTGGTCTTTTCTTCAACGGGGACTGCCGTCCGTTGTGGGATTCAGGTCACCTCCAATGATGTCGTTTAGAAAGGGTCGGAACTTAAAGGATAAATTGGTGAGATCTGACATCGGTTCCGAAAGGACCCTTACGCAACAGTTTTTTGGCACAGCCAGGCATGGTAATTTTCCGTGCCTGGGTTGTGCCTGCTGCCATAATCTGTTGAAAGGTGAATTTTTTTATCACCCACACACTGGTAAAAAGATCTATTTGAAGGATAGATACACCTGCTTGTCTAGTTACGTGGTGTACATGATTGTGTGCCCATGTGGCTTGGCTTATGTGGGTGAGACGACTACAGCAGTTAAAGTCCGCATCAGCAAACATAAAAGCACGATAAGGACAGGTTTGACAGGTTTACCAATTCCGAAACACCTTGTGGACATGAGACACTCTGTGAACCAGCTCCGTTTCAGAGTAATTGATAGTGTTCCCGTCTTAAGAAGAGGTGGTGATAGGGTACAGATATTAACCCCTTCCCGACCCATGACGCCACGTAGGCGTCATGAAAGTCGGTGCCAATCCGACCCATGACGCCTATGCGGCGTCATGGAAAGATCGCGTCCCTGCAGGCCGGGTGAAAGGGTTAACTCCCATTTCACCCGATCTGCAGGGACAGGGGGAGTGGTAGTCTAGCCCAGGGGGGGTGGCTTCACCCCCTCGTGGCTACGATCGCTCTGATTGGCTGTTGAAAGTGAAACTGCCAATCAGAGCGATTTGTAATATTTCACCTATTATAACGGGTGAAATATTACAATCCAGCCATGGCCGATGCTGAAATATCATCGGCCATGGCTGGAAATACTAATGTGCCCCCACCCCACCCCACCGATCGCCCCCGCAGCCCCCCGATCTGGCCGGTACACTGCTCCGGCTCCCCTCCGTCCAGTGCTCCGCTCCCCCCCGTGCTCTTGTCCGCTCCCCCCATGCTCCAATCACCCCCCCGTGCTCCAATCACCCCCCCTGCACTCCGATCCACACCCCCCCGGTGCTCCGTTCCACCCCCCCGTGCTCCATTCCAGCCCCCCCGTGCTCCATTCCAGCCCCCCCGTGCTCCGTTCCACCCCTCCCGCGCTCCGATTCCCCCCCCGTGCTCCGACTCCCCCCCCCCCGTGCTCCGATCCCCCCCCGTGGTCCCCCCCCACCCCATCATACTTACCGATCCAGCCGGGGTCCCGTCCGTCTTCTCCCTGGGCGCCGCCATCTTCCGGCCGGCAGATTCGTTCCAAAGTGCATTTTGATCACTGAGATATAATCTATCTCAGTGATCAAAATAAAAAAAATAATAAATGACCCCCCCCCTTTGTCACCCCCATAGGTAGGGACAATAAAAAAATAAAGAAATTTTTTTTTTCCACTAATGTTAGAATAGGGTTAGGGTTAGGGGTAGGGTTAGGGGTAGGGTTTAGGGGTAGGGTTAGGGTTAGGGGTAGGGTTAGGGGTAGGGTTAGGGGTAGGGTTAGGGTTAGGGTTAGGGCTAGGGGTAGGGGTAGGGTTAGGGGTAGGGTTAGGGGTAGGGTTAGGGCTAGGGTTAGGGCTAGGGGTAGGGTTAGGGCTAGGGTTAGGGTTTCGGTATGTGCACACGTATTCTGGTCCTCTGCGGATTTTTCCACTGCGGATTTGATAAATCCGCAGTGCTAAACCGCTGCGGATTTATGGCGGATTTACCGCGTTTTTTTCTGCGCATTTCACTGCGGTTTTACAACTGCGATTTTCTATTGGAGCAGTTGTAAAACCGCTGCGGAATCCGCACAAAAGAAGTGACATGCTGCGGAATGTAAACCGCTGCGTTTCCGTGCAGTTTTTCCGCAGCATGTGTACAGCGATTTTTGTTTCCCGTAGGTTTACATTGAACTGTAATTTCATGGGAAACTGCTGCGGATTCGCAGCGTTTTCCGCAGCGTGTGCACATACCTTTAGAATTAGGCTATGTGCACACGGTGCGGATTTGGCTGCGGATTCGCAGCAGTGTTCCATCAGGTTTACAGTACCATGTAAACATATGAAAAACCAAATCCGCTGTGCCCATGGTGCGGAAAATACCGCGCGGAAACGCTGCGTTGTATTTTCCGCAGCATGTCAATTCTTTGTGCGGATTCCGCAGCGTTTTACACCTGTTCCTCAATAGGAATCCGCAGGTGAAATCCGCACAAAAAACACTGGAAATCCGCGGAAAATCCGCAGGTAAAACGCAGTGCCTTTTACCCGCGGATTTTTCAAAAATGTTGCGGAAATATCTCACACGAATTCGCAACGTGGGCACATAGCCTTAGGGTTAGGGTTGGAATTAGGGTTGTGGTTAGGGTTAGGGGTGTGTTGGGGTTAGGGTTGTGGCTAGGGGTGTGTTGCGGTTAGGGTTGTGATTAGGGTTATGGCTACAGTTGGGATTAGAGTTAGGGGTGTGTTGGGGTTAGTGTTGGAGGTAGAATTGAGGGGTTACCACTGTTTAGGCACATCAGGGGTCTCCAAACGCAACATGGCGCCACCATTGATTCCAGCCAATCTCGTATTCAAAAAGTCAAATGGTGCTCCCTCACTTCTGAGCCCCGACGTGTGCCCAAACAGTGGTTTACCCCCACATATGGGGTACCAGCATACTCAGGACAAACTGCGCAACAATTACTGGGGTCCAATTTCTCCTGTTACCCTTGTGAATCTAAAAAAATGCTTGCTAAAACATAATTTTTGAGGAAAGAAAAATGATTTTTTATTTTCACGGCTCTGCGTTGTAAACGTCTGTGAAGCACTTGGGGGTTCAAAGTGCTCACCACATATCTAGATAAGTTCCTTGGGGGGTCTAGTTTCTAAAATGGGGTCACTTGTGGGGGTTTCTACTGTTTAGGCACACCAGGGGCTCTGCAAACGCAACGTGACACCCGTAGACCATTCCATCAAAGTCTGCATTTCAAAAGTCACTACTTCCCTTCTGAGCCCCGACGTGTGCCCAAACAGTGGTTTACCCCCACTCATGGGGTATCAGCGTATTCAGGAGAAACTGGACAACAACTTTTGGGGTCCAATTTCTCCTGTAACCCTTGGGAAAATAAAAAATTCTGGGCTAAATAATTATTTTTGAGGAAAGAAAACGTATTTATTATTTTCACGGCTCTGCATTATAAACTTCTATGAAGCGCTTGGGGGTTCAAAGTGCTCACCACACATCTAGATAAGTTCCTTTCGGGGTCTAGTTTCCAAAATGGGGTCACTTGTGGGGGGTTTCTACTGTTAAGCCACATCAGGGGCTCTGCAAACGCAACGTGACGCCCACAGAGCATTCCATCAAAGTCTGCATTTCAAAACGTCACTACTTCACTTCCGAGCCCCGGCATGTGCCCAAACAGTGATTTACCCCCACATATGGGGTATCAGCGTACTCAGGAGAAACTGGACAACAACTTTTGGGGTCAAATTTCTCCTGTTACCCTTGGGAAAATAAAAAATTGCAGGCTAAAAGATCATTTTTGAGAAAATAATTTTTTTTTTTTATTTTCATGGCTCTGCGTTATAAACTTCTGTGAAGCACTTGGGGGTTCAAAGTCCTCACCACACATCTAGATTAGTTCCTTTGGGGGTCTAGTTTCCAAAATGGTGTCATTTGTGGGGGATCTCCAATGTTTAGGCACACAGGGGCTCTCCAAACGTGACATGGTGTCCGCTAATGATTGGAGCTAATTTTCCATTTAAAAAGCCAAATGGCGTGCCATCCCTTCCGAGCCCTGCCGTGCGCCCAAACAGTGGTTTACCCCCACATATGGGGTATCAGCACACTCAGGACAAACTGGACAACAATATTTGGGGTCCAATTTCTCCTATTATCCTTGGCAAAATAGGAAATTCCAGGCTAAAAAATCATTTTTGAGGAAAGAAAAATTATTTTTTATTTTCATGGCTCTGCGTTATAAACTTCTGTGAAGCACCTGGGGGTTTAAAGTGCTCAATATGCATCTAGATAAGTTCCTTGGGGGGTCTAGTTTCCAAAATGGGGTCACTTGTGGGGGAGCTCCAATGTTTAGGCACACAGGGGCTCTCCAAACGCGACATGGTGTCCGCTAACAATTGGAGCTAATTTTCCATTCAAAAAGTCAAATGGCGCGCCTTCCCTTCCGAGCCCTGCCGAGTGCCCAAACAGTGGTTTACCCCCACATATGAGGTATCAGCGTACTCGGGAGAAATTGCCCAACAAATTTTATGATCCATTTTATCCTACTGCCCATGTGAAAATGAAAAAATTGAGGCGAAAATAATTTTTTTGTGAAAAAAAAGTACTTTTTCATTTTTACAGATCAATTTGTGAAGCACCTGAGGGTTTAAAGTGCTCACTAGGCATCTAAATAAGTTCCTTGGGGGGTCTAGTTTCCAAAATGGGGTCACTTGTGGGGGAGCGCCAATGTTTAGGCACACAGGAGCTATCCAAACGCGACATGGTGTCCGCTAACGATGGAAATAATTTTTCATTCAAAAAGTCAAATGGCGCTCCTTCCCTTCCGAGCCTTACCATGTGCCCAAACAGTGGTTTACCCCCACATGTGAGGTATTGGTGTACTCAGGAGAAATTGCCCAACACATTTTAGGATCCATTTTATCCTGTTGCCCATGTGAAAATGAAAAAATTGAGGCTAAAAGAATTTTTTTGTGAAAAAAAAGTACTTTTTTATTTTTACGGATCAATTTGTGAAGCACCTGGGGGTTCAAAGTGCTCACTATGCATCTAGATAAGTTCCTTGGGATGTCTAGTTTCCAAAATGGGGTCACTTGTGGGGGAGCTCCAATTTTTAGGCACACGGGGGCTTTCCAAACGTGACATGGTGTCCGCTAAAGAGTGGAGCCAATTTTTGATTCAAAAAGTCAAATGGCGCTCCTTCCCTTCCAAGCCCTGCCGTGCGCCCAAACAGTGGTTTACCCCCACATATGAGGTATCAGCGTACTCAGGACAAATTGGACAACAACTTTCGTGGTTCAGTTTCTCCTTTTACCATTGGGAAAATAAAAAAATTGTTGCTAAAAGATAATTTTTGTGACTAAAAAGTTAAATGTTCATTTTTTCCTTCCATGTTGCTTCTGCTGCTGTGAAGCACCTGAAGGGTTAATAAACTTCTTGAATGTGGTTTTGAGTACCTTGAGGGGTGCAGTTTTTAGAATGGTGTCACTTTTGGGTATTTTCAGCCATATAGACCCCTCAAACTGACTTCAAATGTGAGGTGGTCCCTAAAAAAAATGGTTTTGTAAATTTCGTTGTAAAAATGACAAATCGCTGGTCAAATTTTAACCCTTATAACTTCCTAACAAAAAAAAATTTTGTTTCCAAAATTGTGCTGATGTAAAGTAAACATGTGGGAAATGTTATTTATTAACTATTTTGTGTCACATATCTCTCTGGTTTAACAGAATAAAAATTCAAAATGTGAAAATTGCAAAATTTTCAAAATTTTCGCCAAATTTCCGTTTTTATCACAAATAAACGCAGAATTTATTGACCTAAATTTACCACTAACATGAAGCCCAATATGTCACGAAAAAACAATCTCAGAACCGCTAGGATCCGTTGAAGCGTTCCTGAGTTATTACCTCATAAAGGGACACTGGTCAGAATTGCAAAAAATGGCAAGGTCTTTAACCCCTTTACCCCCAAGGGTGGTTTGCACGTTAATGACCAGGCCAATTTTTACAATTCTGACCACTGTCCCTTTATGAGGTTATAACTCCAAAACGCTTCAACGGATCCTGGTGATTCTGACATTGTTTTCTCGTGACATATTGTACTTCATGATAGTGGTAAAATTTCTTTGATAGTACCTGCGTTTATTTGTGAAAAAAACGGAAATTTGGCGAAAATTTTGAAAATTTCGCAATTTTCAAACTTTGAATTTTTATGCAATTAAATCACAGAGATATGTCACACAAAATACTTAATAAGTAACATTTCCCACATGTCTCCTTTACATCAGCATAATTTTGGAACCAATTTTTTTTTTTGTTAGGGAGTTATAAGGGTTAAAAGTTGACCAGCAATTTCTCATTTTTACAACACCATTTTTTTTTAGGGACCACGTCTCATTTGAAGTCATTTTGAGGGGTCTATATGATAGAAAATGCACAAGTGTGACACCATTCTAAAAACTGCACCCCTCAAGGTGCTCAAAACCACATTCAAGAAGTTTATTAACCCTTCAGGTGTTTAATAGGAATTTTTGGAATGTTTAAATAAAAATGAACATTTAACTTTTTTACACAAAAAATTTACTTCAGCTCCAATTTGTTTTATTTTACCAAGGGTAACAGGGGAAATTGGACCCAAAAAGTTGTTGTCCAATTTGTCCTGAGTACGCTGATACCCCATATGTGGCAGTAAACCACTGTTTGGGCGCATGGGAGAGCTCGGAAGGGAAGGAGCGCTATTTGACTTTTCAATGCAAAATTGACAGGAATTGAGATGGGACGCCATGTTGCGTTTGGAGAGCCACTGATGTGCCTAAACATTGAAACCCCCCACAAGTGACACCATTTTGGAAAGTAGACCCCCTAAGGAACTTATCTGGATGTGTGGTGAGCACTTTGACCCACCAAGTGCTTCACAGAAGTTTATAATGCAGAACCGTAAAAATAAAAAATCATATTTTTTCACAAAAATTATATTTTTGCCCCCAATTTTTTATTTTTCCAAGGGTAAGAGAAGAAATTGGACCTCAAAAGTTGTTGTCCAATTTGTCCTGAGTACGCTGATACCCCATATGTGGCAGTAAACCACTGTTTGGGCGCATGGGAGAGCTCGGAAGGGAAGGAGCGCAGTTTGACTTTTCAATGCAAAATTGACAGAAATTGAGATGGGACGCCATGTTGCGTTTGGAGAGCCACTGATGTGCCTAAACATTGAAACCCCCCACAAGTGACACCATTTTGGAAAGTAGACCCCCTAAGGAACTTATCTAGAGGTGTGGTGAGCACTTTGACCCACCAAGTGCTTCACAGAAGTTTATAATGCAGAACCGTAAAAATAAAAAATCATATTTTTTCACAAAAATTATATTTTTGCCCCCAATTTTTTATTTTTCCAAGGGTAAGAGAAGAAATTGGACCTCAAAAGTTGTTGTCCAATTTGTCCCGAGTACGCTGATACCCCATATGTGGCAGTAAACCACTGTTTGGGCGCATGGGAGAGCTCGGAAGGGAAGGAGCGCCGTTTGACTTTTCAATGCAAAATTGACAGGAATTGAGATGGGACGCCATGTTGCGTTTGGAGAGCCACTGATGTGCCTAAACATTGAAACCCCCCACAAGTGACACCATTTTGGAAAGTAGACCCCCTAAGGAACTTATCTGGATGTGTGGTGAGCACTTTGACCCACCAAGGGCTTCACAGAAGTTTATAATGCAGAGCCATAAAAATAAAACAAATTTTTTTTCCCACAAAAATTATTTTTTAGCCCCCAGTTTTGTATTTTCCCTAGGGTAACAGGAGAAATTGGACCCCAAAAGTTGTTGTCCAATTTGTCCTGAGTACGCTGATACCCCATATGTGGGGGGGAACCACCGTTTGGGCGCATGGGAGGGTTCGGAAGGGAAGGAGCGCCATTTGGAATGCAGACTTAGATGGAATGGTCTGCAGGCGTCACATTGCGTTTGCAGAGCCCCTAATGTACCTAAACAGTAGAAACCCCCCACAAGTGACACCATTTTGGAAAGTAGACCCCCTAAGGAACTCATCTTGATGTGTTGTGAGAGCTTTGAACCCCCAAGTATTTCACTACAGTTTATAACGCAGAGCCATGCAAATAAAAAATATTTTTTTTTCCACAAAAATTATATTTTAGCCCCCAGTTTTGTATTTTTCCAAGGTTAGCAGGAGAAATTGGACCCTAAATGTTGTTGTCCAATTTGTCCTGAGTACGCTGATACCAGATATGTGGGGGGGAACCACCGTTTGGGCGCATGGGAGGGCTCGGAAGGGAAGGAGCATCATTTGGAATGCAGACTTAGATGGATTGGTCTGCAGGCGTCACATTGCGTTTGCAGAGCCCCTAATGTACCTAAACAGTAGAAACCCCCCACAAGTGACCCCATATTGGAAACTAGACCCCTCAATGAACTTATCTAGATGTGTTGTGAGAACTTTGAACCCCCAAGTGTTTCACTACAGTTTATAACGCAGAGCCGTGAAAATAAAAAATCTTTTTGTTTTCCCACAAAAATTATTTTTTAGCCCCCAGTTTTGTATTTTCCCAAGGGTAACAGGAGAAATTGGTCCACAAAAGTTGTTGTCCAATTTGTCCTGAGTACGCTGATACCCCATATGTTGGGGTAAACCCCTGTTTGGGCACACAGGAGAGCTCGGAAGGGAAGGAGCACTGTTTTACTTTTTCAACGCAGAATTGGCTGGAATTGAGATCGGACGCCATGTCGTGTTTGGAGAGCCCCTGATGTGCCGAAACAGTGGAAACCCCCCAATTATAACTGAAACCCTAATCTAAACACACCCCTAACCCTAATTCCAACGGTAACCCTAACCACACCTCTAACCCTGACACACCCCTAACCCTAATCCCAACCCTATTCCCAACTGTAAATGTAATCTAAACCCTAACCCTAACTTTAGCCCCAACCCTAACTGTAGCCCCAACCCTAACCCTAACCCTAGCCCTAACCCTAGCCCTAACCCTAGCCCTAACCCTAACCCTAGCCCTAACCCTCGCCCTAACCCTAGCCCTAACCCTAGCCCTAGCCCTAACCCTAACCCTAGCCCTAACCCTAGCCCTAACCCTAGCCCTAACCCTAACCCTAGCCCTAGCCCTAACCCTAGCCCTAACCCTAGCCCTAACCCTAACCCTAGCCCTAACCCTAGCCCTAACCCTAGCCCTAATGGGAAAATGGAAATAAATACATTTTTTTTTATTTTTCCCTAACTAAGGGGGTGATGAAGGGGGGTTTGATTTACTTTTATAGCGAGTTTTTTAGCGGATTTTTATGATTGGCAGCCGTCACACACTGAAAGACCCTTTTTATTGCAAAAAATATTTTTTGCAATACCACATTTTGAGAGCTATAATTTTTCCATATTTTGGTCCACAGAGTCATGTGAGGTCTTGTTTTTTGCAGGACGAGTTGACGTTTTTATTGAAATCATTTTTGGGCACGTGACATTTTTTTATCGCTTTTTATTCCGATTTTTGTGAGGAAGAATGACCAAAAGCCAGCTATTCATGAATTTCTATTGGGGGAGGCGTTTATACCGCTCCGCGTTTGGTAAAATTGATAAATCAGTTTTATTCTTCGGGTCAGTACGATTACAGCGATACCTCATTTATATCATTTTTTTATGGTTTGGTGCTTTTATACGATAAAAACTATTTTACAGAAAAAATAATTATTTTTGCATCGCTTTATTCTCAGGACTATAACTTTTTTATTTTTTTGCTGATGATGCTGTATGGCGGCTCTTTTTTTGCGGGACAATATGACGCTTTCAGCGGTACCATGGTTATTTATATCTGTCCTTTTGATCGCGTGTTATTCCACTTTTTGTTCGGCGTATGATAATAAAGCGTTGTTTTTTGCCTCGTTTTTTTTTTTTTTTTCTTACGGTGTTTACTGAAGGGGTTAACTAGTGGGATAGTTTTATAGGTCGGGTCGTTACGGACGCGGTGATACTAAATATGTGTACTTTTATTGGTTTTTTTTTTTTATTTAGATGAAGAAATGTATTTATGGGAATAATATATTTTTTTTTTTTTCATTATTTTGGAATATTTTTTTTTATTTTTTTTACACATTTGGAAAATTTTTTTTTTACTTTTTTACTTTGTCCCAGGGGGGGACATCACAGATCAGTGATCTGACAGTTTGCACAGCACTCTGTCAGATCACTGATCTGACATGCAGCGCTGCAGGCTTCACAGTGCCTGCTCTGAGCAGGCTCTGTGAAGCCACCTCCCTCCCTGCAGGACCCGGATCCGCGGCCATCTTGGATCCGGGGCTCGAGCAGGGAGGGAGGTGAGGAGACCCTCGCAGCAACGCGATCACATCGCGTTGCTGCGGGGGGCTCAGGGAAGCCCGCAGGGAGCCCCCTCCCTGCGCGGTGCTTCCCTGCACCGCCGGCACATCGCGATCATCTTTGATCGCGGTGTGCCAGGGGTTAATGTGCCGGGGGCGGTCCGTGACCGCTCCTGGCACATAGTGCCGGATGTCAGCTGCGATAAGCAGCTGACACCCGGCCGCGATCGGCCGCGATCGGCCGCGCTCCCCCCGTGAGCGCGGCCGATCGGCTATGACGTACTATCCCGTCCAGGGTCAGATAAGCCCAGGGCACCTCGACGGGATAGTACGTCTAAGGTCACAGAGGGGTTAAGGTCAAAATAGGATGGGTCATGAAGGGGTTAAAGAAAAAAGAGATGAGATGGATCTACACACTGGGTACGTTGCAACCAAAGGGATTGAACTTGGATTTCAACTTGCTGTCATGTGTGTAACCTGGCCGTTTCCCGTCAGTTGACCCGTCAGTATATGTTTGTTTTTAAATGGACCTTTATTATTTTCTTGTGTCATGTTTTTATGCTTTGTCTTGTAGGCATTGGGACAGTCGGTGGCTGTTGGAGATGGATTTCTCATTACTTGAAGGAATTTTCCTCTCAGTAAGACTTAGTAATAAATGGATGTTTATTGGTGTATATGCCTCCATGTATGCTGCCCGATTGTCCCTTTGCATTTTATATATATGGTGTAGTTTTGGTTTTCACCTTTGTTGCCGTGTAACTATGTTGTGATTTCTCTTTACTGTTTATAGTGATTATGGGTCTACTCATGAGTCGTATCTATGCTTCAGGGATGGTATTCCCTTCATGTCTTAACCCCTGATGTGGGCGGGCGGGGGTCCGCTGCGGTGGTTGCGCTCTCGTATCCAGACCGTGAGGTGAGCTTTTCGTTACATCTCCCTGGCTGGGACGCGCCTGCGCGCCACTGCGGTTGCTCCCTGTGTACTCGCCGCCAGTGCATTACATGACTTATGTGGTGGCGCCTGTGCATTGGGATGCGGGGGTGGGCGGACGCTCCGGGTCGGCGGCGGTGCCTGGTCCTTGATGTGATGCGCCTGCGCACCTATGAGGCACCTGTGTTCGGGTGCTGAGTGGATGCGCGTGCGCTTTATGTCTTATGGGCTGGTCCTCGCTGGGGCCGGGGGCGTCGGCTCACTCCGGCGCTTATGCGCCTGCGTGGCTCTATGCGTTCTAGTCTTGGGCGTCATTGACCCGGATATTGTATGTAGGATTATGTTGGCTTAGAGCGTCGTCTATTGGGTGTCCTCTGTGGAACTATTTGTATTGGAGGATGTTATTGGGTGTTCTTTTCCCTTGACACCACATATCGGGACTGGATGCTGTGATTGGCTAGGTGTTCCCACGGAGATGGACACACAGGAAGGAGCAACGCAAGAATCCGGGTTGAACATAAGAAGATTTCCTCATGTATGCGGCGTAATGTGATTTATTTTATGGTTCAAGGTTTTATATTTGTGACACTTTTGTATGTGGGGTACCGATGTCTGTTTTTTTCTATGAGATTATATGTTTTGTGTGGGGGGCGGCGTATGATGCTGATTAGTGCACTGTGAGGCACCTATACTATTTAAGATGGCTGCCCTTGCTGTATTATATGCTTGACAAAGACCGTGTATCGGTCGAAACGTTGCTGTATTATGGCTGAATAAACTATTTTTTCAAGATTTCTACACCCGGATGGAGCGCTGTTCATTCTACTTCTCTTGCAGGAATGAATATGTCACATGGATTTATGTCTTTCTTTATCAACTAAGGAATGTGCTCCTCAGACCTTGATGGGGCATCACAACCCAAACAGACCTCAATCACAGGAAAATAAAACTTTCACACTCCTTATCCATGAACTGTTCAAATATTTACAGCCACAACTGTTTATCCCTCTCCCATAATGATAGTTCTGCTTCATGTCACTTGTCTTATCTATTGCATTATTCCTGTATCTTGTGCATAAATATGTGATTCTTCAGAATTTATTTTAGTCTTTGCCTGTTGAAGAGACCTGAGCAGTCTTAAAAGCTTGCAATTTGTTATCATCTTTTCAGTTAGCCATTAAAGAGTATCAACCACTGAGGACCCTCAAATTGTAATATTTTTTCCATCTACTGGGTAACACACTACAATTATATACAGTATATATTTTTCTTATTATTTAGCAATGGGTATAAATAGTATTAAAAGCCCCAGTACATATTATACTAATGTTGGCCAAACTCACCAATGTTGGCAGAATCAACTGACAGTCATAATAAAACTTCAAACTTTGCATCTCTTTTTTTCCTGCTCTGTGAAAATATTGTAACTGCAGGTGTCTTGTGTACCCTGAAAGGGCTTGTTAAATTAAATTTGCCATTCTGGATGTCTGGGAAATCTATCAGCCACTATTATTTAGCATAATTTCATTTTGGGTAACCTGTATAACCCTAATTACATTTTCTACCCAGCCCTCATGAATGTATTTGTCACTTAAAGGTCAAAACAAATACATTTTTTTAACAAAAAAGGATCCATGTACATGTACATGACAGAGCTTTGGCATATCTACAGATCCATTGTGCAAAGCTAAAGGTATTACATGCGCCACTGTATTCTCTCTTAGAAGTAATCCCACACATGCCATAAATCTAAATATTATGGCGTATGGGTAAACATGCTACATGTTAATCCTGCAAATTTAGATCCATGAAAGAAAAATGGGTCCTTTTCATTAAAGAAGCATTTCCATCAAAGTTCATCCATGTCTGTGATCATATGCAAGAAGAAAGAGAAGGCACTCACCGATCCAAAATTACCAACTTTATTCCATCTTCATGTTAAAATTCCATGGCCTGGGGAGTGAGGAGCGGAGCTCTTGTGAGCAGGAGTAGACGATGGCCGTTTCGCGCTGTACTTGCGCTTCCACGGGTTAGTATCCATGTGTGTGAATAAACAGTTTTCAGCCTGGACGGTGCCAAGATGTGACCATCCAAGCTGAGAACCACTGGGAGAATGAACTGTTGTCAGAGCACAGTGAGCAGCGGTGATTTCATCAAGGTTACCGCCAGTCACTGAGGCTTCATTCCCAGCCGGGCACCTGAACTGCCGTGACTTCTGTGAGTACACTGCTAGTACTGTGAGAAAAAGTCTCACAGTGCAGCCCTGAGCTCAGAGAGTTCACCCCAGTTAACTGTGAGAAATTTCTCCCGGTAAACTCACGGCTGCACTATGAGGCTTTTTGTCACTGTGCTAGCGGGGATCTCGCAACAGCTCATTCTCCTAGTGGTTCGCAGCCTGAATGGTTGCATCTTGGCACCATCCAGGTTGAAAATTGCTTATCCCCAGACATGGATTACAGTGTGGGAAAGAGCGATGGAGAGGTGAGGGATATGACTGCTTTTTATTTTTGTTTTATTACAGGAGACGAGTGCTTCAATGGAATGGGTGATGAAGTGAGTCTATGTCATTCTTTCAATTAAAGGACTTTATTCTGGCTGTGTATTTGTTTACAATATAACTATAGAATTAGTAATGGATGGGTGTCTTATTGATGTCTCTCCATTACTAAGCCATGGGCTTGATGTCACCGGACAATGCAAAGGTGACATAAACCTGGGAAGAGCAGGGCAAAGCACCAGATTTTACCACCGATCAGAAGTTGTGTTTGCTGTGCTGTCATGCATATGCACAACAACCAGTGTTCAGGGGGGCAAACCCGAACAAGTAACACGGACTTTGTGGTGAACTCTGTAGGTGTTCGGTACTGACAGAAACTCTACTATTCGGGTTCGCACATCTCTACTCTTCTGCTTTTCTCTACATACGATGTATACAATAGTTTTAACTAAAACACCTGTTGGTAGATGATGGATGAACTAATCACAATGTTTGCAATTGGATCATTTATGCCTCTTCAATGCATCAGTTGGACAGGTGCAGGTGCAGATCCGATGGCTGGGATCACATTTCATGTATCGTTGTGATCCAGACCAGTGATCTACTTGTGCTCTGACGTGAAATGATGAAAAATCGTGATAGCAATTTATTAGAGAAGAGAAAATATATTCGAGTGAAATTGAATATAACTCTAATTTTACAAAAATTTGCAATTGTCAAAATTTTTTTTTTTTTTTTGTAATTTACTTCCAAGCGATTTAGCAAAATGACACCTGTTGACCATCGAAAGGTAAACAGAGAAATCCGTACTCATCTTATCAATCACCTGTCTGATTCTCATTGCATCTTCCCATCTATGTGGCACATGCTGATATCTCTGGGTCTCTCACACTGAACAGGGACTTCCCACTATGATGATGGCTGAGACGGATCTGTACATGCGCACGCGAGGTCATTGGCCACATCATGACATCATGAAATTTTGTATGCTTACATGTAATCCTCCCATGCCTAAACATAGTCAGAAATGATGGCTCATTGTGAGAGAACTGGGAATTTCAATATGAGCAAGATGAGGACCAGACAGGTAATGGTGAGGAGCAGAGGGTCTGGACAGGTGAGGGTTGGAATAAGGATTTTTTTTTTTACATTTTTACATATTAAATTTAGTATTGCTCTGGTGTCTAGAGAGACCCCACAGCATACTAAGGTACATAAAATTTGCAGAGAATAATTTTCAAATTTCCCTAGATAAAAATCAATTGCCTGATCTGCTCAATTCTCCATCTGATACATTTTTGCATCTGTTTGGCCATCAGCTGTGATCTGGTTAAGTTGCATAGTATCCTTTACCCAACTTTTTATTGCCCACTGCTTAGTTTAATAGTCACGTTGTGCTGCTTTATATTTCCCATCTCCATATTCTACAGATACCTACTGTGAAGAATATTGGGGCTATAATTTCATATCAATCATTTGTGTCATATTTGGCATGGGATTATAAAATTCCCTTCCTTTGTGCAGCTGTAACAGAATACCTGGCAGGGGTCCCTAGCCTAATCAGCTTCAGAGGAGAAATTCACACCCCCACATCCAAGCTCCTACAGGAAGACCCCTTGTGTGTACCATGCGGTCTAACTGCTTTGTTCAGTCAGCTATGATTTTATAAAGAGAATATGGACTTATTGTACATTCTAGCCACGTACCAGTTACATTTTACGATCTCTGGAATGGGCTGAATGACTTCCAGGGTCTCGATCCATTCTAACACCCCAGAGTGGGGAGAAAGGTAGAAAGGTAAGTAAGAGCCATGTAGCCAAGCCGTGTTTCATAACCAAGAATAATGGGGTCAGGCCAGATCCGATGGCACTTGTCCCTCCTCCCTAGGACCTGCCGTCAGGAAGTTGTGATCTTTCATAGGTTTTGGGAGATGTAGCTACAAACCTCCAGGGGAGGGGAAACAGGACCCTCCTGAGATGGAAAGGAGTGTGACCAACCAAGGGGATAAAGGCTTGTGTAAGGTGATGTGCTTTCTCTCTGGTTTGCTTGCTGTTCACTTCGAAAAGTGGGGGCTTCATTGAGTATCTTGCTGTGATGGAACTAGGAACCAGCTGGCAGCCCATGCCCCCTTCATCCCAGCGCACACATGATTGAACATCAACCGGAAATGGACTGGATTCATCTGCTTATATCTTTTGCACTTCACATGTATCTGCATATCTGTCCATTGTATATGTATAACCATTGTGTATATAGTGTATTGTCTAGTGTGTCATTAAGGCAATTACATATATAATTTAACTTATCTCGATCTACGAGTCCACACGTCCATATTCTCAGCTTAACTTTCCATGCTACCGGTGCTGGTTTCTGGCCCAATATAATCCTGTTAATGGACCAGGCTTATATCTCACAAGGAACTGGTTTGCAGTTTCCCACCAGGCTGACCAGGTGCCGTTTCACTGGTGCTCGTGAAAAGGACATCTCAGCCTGTCAGGGTAGTGAGTGAGTGCGTCCTCATGCCTCCCTGTGCCCATGTGAAAGGGAGGGGTGTCTGGGCAAAACTGTACCAAGCTGACCTTATATGTTCCCAGGAGGTGTGGAACGTCAAGTTGGTGAAAGTGGGGAGACTGCACTACGTGATCCTTCAGACGTAATAGTGACGTCAGGCAGGGTAGCGAGGTGTGGGTTCTTCACTCATACCAATGAATTTACAACTGAATACATTTTTGTAATCACATTTATAAAAAAAACCTGAATATTAGCTTTAATAAATTATGTTGAACATGAAAGCAACACAGCTATGAACAAGCGTCTGATTTTCCAAGTGCTTTAACTGTAGTGGTTTAACAATGGATTTTTCTGGCAGACATCCCATGTTATTTTTCTCAAACCCATTGCTAGTCCTCCACCCTCTTGCAATTTTTCCCAACCCTCCTTAATTGTCATATCAAGCAAATAACCCATCTCTGCGGGGGATGATATGCAGTGTACAATGCCAATGTCTCCCTGTTTGTACCAGCTAAAGCAGTGAAAGGGATGCTTAAATCTACTGCCAAGTACTTTGATCTGCAAACACTTAAATACCATTGCTTTGATATACACGTTCTACGAGGAAGGGACATCATGAGTCACGCATAAGCCAATGATACTGAGAATCAATATAATGTGAAAACCAGCGTGAAGGCAATAGCTTCAACACAGAAAATACAAATCTTTGAACTCAGAGAAGTTATGCTAAACTCACTAGATTTGTTTTTTAAAAAAAAAACTCTAGATCACAGAATTTAATTAGAGAAAAGTAGAAATAACATGAATCAAACATCTCCATCTTTTTTAGATTTTATAAATGAGGAAAGTAGCCACCAGTGCACCCATCAAAATTTAGGATAGGAGACTAACCAGTTCTGGTCATGTGTCGGAATACACAAGGTTTATGTAATTATAGCTTAGGAGATGTCCACATTGGGTTTAGCCCCTACATTGAATGAGGCATTGAGTTCAATAAAACAAAGGTCTGTCTGCACTTCTGTTCCGCCGCCCACACGTGCTGCCAGAGGTGTAGCTAGGGTTTTGGTACAGTGGGGGTGAAGCTTGTGAGTGGGCCCCTAACCAGGTAACCTTGAGTACAACTCGATGATGCCCCCTAATAGTGAAGGAGAACTATTATCAGCAGATAACCGCGCTGTTACTGAAGATAATCTCTATATAACGACCAACATGGATATTACCGCCATATGGTCAGTGGTAGATACCAGCCCTACAGAACATATAAGAGATCACAGCACAGTTATAGATAATGACTTACCGTTGACGTTCTTTATGATGGAATCGTCACTTTTCCCATCTTTTCCATCTGGCCCAGACCGACATGACAACTTCTTCCAGCTACAACTCGTCTGCAGAGAAAACAACAAAGACACATTTCACTTCTCACATTCCAGCCATCACCATCTATTCCCAACCTGCACAAACTCCTCATCCTGTTGATACCCCGATACTGAGCTGCTGCTGCCATATGTGTCCCTATTACTGCCCCTGATACCCCAATACTGAGCCGCTGCTGCCGTATGTGTCCCTATTACTGCACCTGATACCACAATGCTGCTGCCGTATGTGACCCTATTACTCCACCTGATACCCCAATACTGAGCCGCTGCTGCCGTATGTGTCCCTATTACGCCACCTGATACCCCAATTCTGAGCTGCTGCTGCCGTATGTGACCCTATTACTCCACCTGATACCCCAATACTGAGCCGCTGCTGCCGTATGTGTCCCTATTACGCCACCTGATACCCCAATATTGAGCCGCTGCTGCCGTATGTGACCCTATTACTGCACCTTCTCTTTGGTTCTCTGTATCCTCTAAATTCTAAAGCACCCCTCTATAAAACAGTAATGCCGGGTGCAAGTGCCCTAGAAATCAGAGCCCACATTTTGCCCCCTAGAAAGTAATAATGCCCTCTGTGTGCCCCTTTGATAGTCACAGTAACCTGAGTTCCCCTATTACAATAAGTGCCCACTTTACATTTAATAATGTCCCGGGTCTCCCCCCTGTACAGCTCCCCTATACACAGTATAATGCCCCCTAACTGTATAGTATCACCCACACAGAATACTGACTCCTTAGTAGCTGTTTGATGGCTCCAACACTGTTTAATGTCTCCAAAACTGTAATCCCCACACTGTATGATGGCCCCATAGATAACCTTCATATAGTATAATGTGCCAGATAGTCCTCAATATAGCACAAGGCAGCACCCCTATAGGCAGACCCTGTAGTTTAAAGCAGCTCCCCCCATAGGCAGACCCTGTAGTATAAGGCAGCACCCCCCCCAATAGGCAGATCCTGTAGAATAAGGCAGCACCCCATAGGCAGATCCTGTAGAATAAGTCAGCACTCCCCCTATAGGCAGATCCTGTATATAAGGCAGCACTCCCCCCATAGGCAGATCCTGTATATAAGGCAGCACTCCCCCATAGGCAGATACTGTAGAATAAGGCAGCACTCCCCCCATAGGCAGATACTGCAGAATAAGGCAGCACTCACCCCATAGGCAGATCCTGTATATAAGGCAGCACCCCCCATAGGCAGATCCTGTAGAATAAGGCAGCACTCCCCCCCATAGGCAGATACTGCAGAATAAGGCAGCACTCACCCCCACAGGCAGATCCTGTATATAAGGCAGCATTCCCCCCCATAGGCAGATATTGCAGAATAAGGCAGCACTCCCCCTATAGGCAGATCCTGTATATAAGGCAGCACTCCCCCCCATAGGCAGATACCTTACAATAAGGCAGCACTCCCCCTTATAGGCAGATACTGTAGAATAAGGCAGCACTCCCCCCTATAAGCAGATACTGCAGAATAAGGCAGCACTCCCCCCATAGGCAGATACTGCAGAATAAGGCAGCACTCACCCCCATAGGCAGATCCTGTACATAAGGAACCCCCCCATAGGCAGATCCTGTAGAATAAGGCAGCACTCCCCCATAGGAAGATCTTGTATATAAGGCAGCACCCCCCATAGGCAGATACTGTAGAATAAGGCAGCACTCTCCCATAGGCAGATACTGTAGAATAAGGCAGCACTCCCCCCATAGGCAGATACTGCAGAATAAAGCAGCACTCTCCCTATAGGCAGATCCTGTATATAAGGCAGCACTCCCCCCAAAGGCAGATACTGTAGAATAAGGCAGCACTCCCCCTATAGGCAGATCCTGTATATAAGGCAGCACTCCCCCCCAAAAGCAAATACTGTAGAATAAGGCAGCACTCCCCCCATAGGCAGATCCTGTATATAAGGCAGCACTCCCCCCTTATAGGCAGATACTGTAGAATAAGGCAGCACTCCCCCCAAAGGCAGATACTGTAGAATAAGGCAGCACTCCCCACTATAGGCAGATACTGTAGAATAAGGCAGCACTCCCCCCTATAGGCAGATACTGCAGAATACGGCAGCAATCCCCCCATAGGCAGATACTGTAGAATAAGGCAGCACTCCCCCCATAGGTAGATACTATAGAATAAGGCAGCACTCCCCCTATAGGCAGATACTGCAGAATAAGGCAACATTCCCCCCTTATAGGCAGATACTGTAGAATAAGGCAGCACTCCCCCCATAGGCAAATACTGTATATAAGGAAGCACTCCGCCCTATAGGCAGATAAAGCAGAATAAGACAGCACACCCCCTATAGGCAGATACTGTATGTAAGGCAGCACTCCCCCCATAGGCAGATCCTGTTGAATAAGGCAGCACTCCCCCTATAGGCAGATCCTGTATATAAGGCAGCACTCCCTCCCCTTATAGGCAGATCCTGTATATAAGGAAGCACTCCCCCCTATAGGCAGATACTGTATTTAAGGCAGCACTCCCCCCTATAGGCAGATCCTGTATATAAGGCAGCACTCCCTCCCCTTATAGGAAGATCCTGTATATAAGGCAGCACTCCCCCCTATAGGCAGATCCTGTATATAAGGCAGCACTCCCTCCCCTTATAGGAAGATCCTGTATATAAGGAAGCACTCACCCCTATAGGCAGATACTGTAGTATAAGGCAGCACTCCCCCCTTATAGGCAGATATGTTATGAAAGGCAATTCAGTACTACAATGGACATAGCGGTCAGAGCACATACAGTGATCTGACAATAACCCAAAATCATAGAACGAGCTCTGAGACGTGGGAACTCTGCAGACCGCAATCCCTAATCCTCTCCAAACAACACTAGAGGCAGCCGTGGATTGCGCCTAACTCTGCCTATGCAACTCGGCACAGCCTGAGAAACTAACTAGCCTGAAGATAGAAAATAAGCCTACCTTGCCTCAGAGAAATACCCCAAAGGAAAAGGCAGCCCCCCACATATAATGACTGTGAGTTAAGATGAAAAGACAAACGTAGAGATGAAATAGATTCAGCAAAGTGAGGCCCAACTTTCTTAACAGATCGAGGATAGAAAAGGTAACTTTGCGGTCTACACAAAACCCTAAAGAAAACCACGCAAAGGGGGCAAAAAGACCCTCCGTACCGAACTAACGGCACGGAGGTACACCCTTTGCGTCCCAGAGCTTCCAGCAACAAATTAGACAAGCTGGACAGAAAAAATAGCAAACAAATAGCAAAGAAGAACTTAGCTATGCAGAGCAGCAGGCCACAGGAATGATCCAGGGAAAAGCAAGTCCAACACTGGAACATTGACAGGAAGCCAGGATCAAAGCATTAGGTGGAGTTAAGTAGAGAAGCACCTAACGACCTCACCAGATCACCTGAGGGAGGAAACTCAGAAGCCGCAGTACCACTTCCCTCCACCAACAGAAGCTCACAGAGAGAATCAGGCGAAGTACCACTTGTGACCACAGGAGGGAGCTCTGCCACAGAATTCACAACACAGATACTGTAGAATAAGGCAGAACTCCCCCTAAAGGCAGATCCTGTATATAAGGCAGCACTCCCTCCCCTTATAGGCAGATCCTGTATATAAGGTAGCACTCCTCCCCCTATAGGCAGATACTGTAGAATAAGGCAGCACTCCCCCTATAGGCGGATCCTTTATATAAGGCAGCACTCCCCCCTTATGGGCAGATACCTAAGGCAGCCCCATAAAAACACAGTAAATAAATACTCACCTCTCTTCCTCCTTGTTACAGAGGTGCTTCCTGCTCCTGCTCCCGCTCATCTGACAGCGGGCGCTGGGCAGTGATGTCATCATGCCCGCTGTCAGAAGGTGTGGAGGATGATGGGGGAAGGAGCGCAGCGCTCCTTCCCTCATCACTGCGGTGAGCTGTATTGGCTAGATGCCGATACAGCTCACCATGCAATGACGGGCGGGGGCCCACTGCTGGCACCAGGCCCCCAGCTTGCTCAGGGGCCCCATAGCGGCAGAGCAGGGAGATCGATTCTCTCTGCACTGCCACAGAATGTAACTGTATCGGCCCGCTGCGCGCACCAATACAGTAACAGTAGCGTAGCTCCGGGTGGGCCACCTCAGAGCGCGGGGCCCTGGGCGACTGCCCCCTCTGCCCCCCAGTAGCTACGCTACTGCGTGCTGCTCATTATCTCTCACTCCCCTAAATAGTTAGTAAAAATTAAACAATATACTGAGCCACAACAGTGTGTACATTGTTTACATCCAACCACTACTAGACCGCATAATATATACAAAAAACACCAATATCAGATACTGTACACTCAATTTTCCACTATCATTATATATTATAGAAAAATTAAATGTGGATAATTAAACTAGTGGGACACATCAAGGAATAGCCATAACCGCAGTTCCAAAGGAACAAATGATGTACAAATCCAAATATTAAACATTTGAACTTTATTAACACTTATAAAAAGATTCTTAATTAGTTACATAGTTATTAAGGTTGAAGGAAGACTTTAAGTCCATCTAGTTCAACCCATAGCCTAACCTAACATGCCCTAACATGTTGATCCAGAGGAAGGCAAAAAACCCATGTGGCAAAGAGTAAGCTCCACATTGGGGAAAAAAATTCCTTCCCGACTCCACATACGGCAATCAGACTAGTTCCCTGGATCAACGCCCTATCAAGGAATCTAGTGTATATATCCTGTAACATTATACTTTTCCAGAAAGGTATCCAGTCCCCTCTTAAATTTAAGTAACGAATCACTCATTACAACATCATACGGCAGAGAGTTCCATAGTCTCACTGCTCTTACAGTAAAGAACCCGCGTCTGTTATTATGCCTAAAACTTCTTTCCTCCAGACGTAGAGGATGCCCCCTTGTCCCTGTCTCAGGTCTATGATTAAAAAGATCATCAGAAAGGTCTTTGTACTGTCCCCTCATATAGTTATACATTAAAAAAAGATCACCCCTTAGTCTTCGTTTTTCCAAACTAAATAGCCCCAAGTGTAATAACCTATCTTGGTATTGCAGACCCCCCAGTCCTCTAATAACCTTGGTCGCTCTTCTCTGCACCCGCTCCAGTTCAGCTATGTCTTTCTTATACACCGGAGACCAGAACTGTGCACAGTATTCTAAGTGTGGTCGAACTAGTGACTTGTATAGAGGTAAAATTATGTTCTCCTCATGAGCAGCTATACCTCTTTTAATGCATCCCATTATTTTATTTGCCTTTGTAGCAGCTGCCTGACACTGGCCACTGAACATGAGTTTGTCATCCACCCATACACCCAGGTCTTTTTCATTGACGGTTTTGCCCAGAGTTTTAGAATTAAGCACATAATTATACATCTTATTACTTCTACCCAAGTGCATGACCTTACATTTATCCCCATTAAAGCTCATTTGCCATTTATCAGCCCAAGCTCCTAGTTTACATAAATCATCACTGTAATATAAAATTGTCCTCCTCTGTATTGATTACACTGCAGAGTTTAGTGTCATCTGCAAATATTGAAATTCTACTCTGAATGCCCCCTACAAGGTCATTAATAAATATGTTAAAAAGAAGAGAGCCCAATACTGATCCAGTTGCTGTGTCCGCCAGTACGGCGCCGTGCGCTTCCTCTGCGCTTTCCTTACCCAAGCCTGGATGGTTAGTGGCGTCCGTCAGTGCGGCACCGCACGCACTCTCGTGCCTTTATATTCTATTTATTAGTTTCCTTACACACCTGGTTGCGGTGTTGTGCCAGCAAGTGTCTAATCGGACTTCAATCCTGAGTAGGGGTTGAGTTCGCTGACTTCTTGCTCGCGCTCTATGTGCGGTACTGCGGTCCTGTGACGCAACAGGATCGCTTCCTTCACGCAGGGTGAAGTTAACCCATGTGTGTATACTTAGTACCGCCATATAGTCCATCTTACTAGCAGCAGGGTCTTTTCCTGCACGGTGGACCTCGGACTGCGAACGCACCTGGTTTCATATCATCTATACTTGGTGTGTTCCGCCGGTCCTTAACATAATACTAGCTCCAAGGTCTGGCTAGTAAATGGCGGACATTCAGCAATCTTGGCGGTATATCCAGCAGCTGGAGGGTAGGTTGTTGGCTCTCGAGAGCTCAACCTCAGCTGTGGATGTTACCGCAGTTGCTGTACAGGCTGCTAGCGTGGCTGCAGCAACCTTGTCCACTGCCACGCCTGTTCCGACATTATCTCGCCTCCTGTTGCCAGAAAAATTTTCTGGAGATTGCAAAACTTGTAGGGGATTCGTGAGTCAGTGCTCTATCCATCTCGAGCTCCTGGCTGCACGTTTTCCTACAGAGCGGGCTAAGGTGGGATTTATTGTCTCTCTCTTGTCGGACAGGGCGTTGGAGTGGGCTACGCCGCTGTGGGAGCGTGATGATCATGTGGTGCAGAGTGCTCCGTTGTTTCTGAGCACTCTGAAAAAGGTCTTTTTAGGACCTCAAGTCACCCATGACACAGCGCTCTAACTACTGGCATTAACTCAGGGTGAGTCCTTGGTCAGCCATTTTTCCGTCCGCTTCCGTACTTTAGCTTCTGAGCTGGAGTGGTCGGATAAAGCCCTTATCCCCATATTTTGGAGGGGCCTGGCTGATCACGTTAAGGACGCTCTGGCCACTAGGGAGATTCCTGCCACACTGGAGGAGTTAATAACTGTCTCTACTCGTATTGACCTCCGTTTTAACGAGCGGAGTTTAGAGCGAGCCCAGTGTAGGCAGAGGTTTCGGCTGGCTCCCACCTTCGCCAAACCTTTGGAATCTCCAATCCAGGCATCTGAGTCACATGAGGCCTTAGAGGTGACACGAGCGGGATCCAAATCTCAGTCCGGCCGTGTACATAGGGTCCGTCATGTTTGCCAGCAGTCAGGACATCTTGCCTCCAAGGGTCCTCAGCGGTCGGGGAAACGTCAGCGTCTAGTGGCAGTTGGAGGAGGTACACTAGACACGGCGACATTTGCCTCAAAGTTGTCCTTCAAGGGGACAATTACCATAGGCCCATCCACTCTTATGGTCGAGCTATGCGTGGATTCTGGGGCAGAGGGTAATTTTATGTCTTCCTCTTTTGCCCAGCGTCACGCAATACCCTTGGTGATGCTCGCCAAGCCTGTAACCGTTCGAGTGGTAAATGGGTCAACACTACCCTCACAGATTACCCACTAGACCATTCCTTTCACGCTTTCTGTGTCTCCATCACATCAGGAGATAATCTCCCTATTAGTCATTCCTGAGGGAATTGATGAGGTCCTGTTGGGGATACCATGGCTTCGCTACCATTCTCCTCATATTGAGTGGTCCTCTGGGAGAATTTTGGGATGGAGTAAATCCTGCGAGGGTAGATGTCAGAGGGAGTGCATTCAGGTTGCTACTACACAGGTACCCGCAGATCTTTCCTCTCTCCCCAAGCACTATTGGCCCTATGCAGACGTGTTCTCCAAAAGAGCTGCGGAGACCCTTCCGCCTCACCGCCCCTATGACTGTCCTATTGACCTCTTGCCTGGTGCTGAGCCTCCCCGGGGTCGAGTCTATCTGTTATCTCTCCCAGAGACGGAGGCAATGTCTCAGTATATCCAAGAGAATCTGGCAAGAGGATTCATTAGGAAGTCAGTGTCACCTGCAGGGGCTGGGTTCTTCTTCGTACAGAAGAAGACTGGAGACTTACGTCCATGCATAGACTACAGGGGTCTTAACACCATCACCGTTAAGAACAAGTACCCATTACCCCTGATATCTGAGCTGTTTGATAGGCTACGGGGAGCGAGGATATTTACTAAGTTAGATCTGCGGGGTGCTTACAACCTGATTCGCATCCGTGAGGGGGATGAATGGAAGACGGCTTTTAACACCAGGGATGGGCACTATGAATATCTGGTGATGCCCTTCGGGCTCTGTAATGCCCCAGCCGTTTTCCAAGACTTTGTGAACGACATCTTCCGGGATATGCTCACCACCTCGGTCGTAGTCTATCTGGATGATATTCTCATCTTCTCTCCAGATATTGACTCCCATCGGAGAGATGTTCGCAAAGTCTTCGACCTCTTACGGGCAAACTCCCTCTACGCCAAGTTGGAGAAGTGTGTGTTTGAGCAGGAATCCTTGCCTTTCCTTGGTTATATCATCTCTGCCCAGGGTTTGGCTATGGATCCTGCCAAGCTACAGGCTGTAATGGACTGGCAGGAACCCCATTCTCTTAAAGCGGTGCATCGCTTTATGGGGTTCATTAATTACTATCGCCAGTTCATTCCACACTTCTCAACTTTGGTAGCTCCCTTGGTTGCCCTCACCAAGAAGGGAGCAAATCCCAAGTTGTGGTCAGAGGAGGTCTCCAAAGCCTTTCTCTCGATCAAGTCACACTTCGCTAGCGCTCCCATCCTACATCGCCCCGATGTTGATAAACCATTTATCTTGGAGGTGGATGCCTCATCCGTTGGTGCTGGAGCAGTCCTTTTCCAAAAGGATGCTCAAGGTCGGAAGCATCCTTGCTTCTTCTTCTCCAAGACCTTCGTTTACAGTACGCCACAGTGGTTTAGGCTCTCTAGGGGTTTTCATTTGAGGGGGTTGGGCGTGTTGTCCTTCTTTTCCCTCTCCCCTTAGAGTTCCCTTGTGGGGCATTTGGGCCCAGATCTTCCGGATGCCCGGTTCTTTATGGTATTGCTTTATGTGACATTATATGGTACTTTATCGTTGTACACAGCCGGCTTTACACAGCATGTATATGTATATACTTACGAGCTTTATGGGCCTGACGGGGGGAGTTTTGTTGGATTGCTTTTAAATGTTTTTATTTGTGGTGTTACCCATTAAAGTTGTTCCTTTTTTATACGTATCAGGTGGTGTGCGAACATTCATTTGGTGGCTTCTTTTCTTTTTCTTGTTGTTTTATGTTATACATTCTAGCCACTGGTTCTGCACCCCCACCCATGTTGCATTGACACTAATTTAGGAGTGCGTCAGCTGTTGTGCTACATTGTTCTTCTCCAAGACCTTCACACCAGCGGAGAGGAATTATTTCATCGGGGACAGGGAGTTACTAGCCATGAAGTTGGCTTTTTCTGAGTGGAGACATCTCTTGGAGGGAGCTCGCTTTCCCTTCCAAGTCTTCACTGACCACAAGAACTTGGTATATCTACAAACGGCCCAGCGGCTGAATTCTCGCCAGGCTAGATGGTCCCTGTTCTTCTCCCAGTTTCATTTTACTCTCCATTTCCTCTCCGGGGAGAAGAACGTTCGTGCTGACGCTCTCTCCCGCTCCGTGGTGTCATCGGAGGAGCCTCGGCTTATTGTCCCTTCTGAGAGCCTGAGAACTGTAGCTCCGGTTTCGCTAGAGTCTGTGCCCCCGGGCAAGACTTTCGTACCAGCTAACTTGCGACCGGAGGTTCTCTCTTGGGCTCACTCCTCCAGAGTGGGTGGGCCTTTTGGGACCAAGAGGACATCTGAGCTTTTGGCGAGAACATACTGGTGGCCGCATATGGCCCGAGATGTCAGGGACTATATTCAGGCGTGCGTTTCTTGCGCCCAGAATCGGTCTCCTCGGCAACGGCCTGCTGGGTTGCTTTACCCTCTACCGGTGGCAGACAGGCCCTGGGAGATGGTCGGGATGGAATTTGTGGTGGGCTTACCCAAGTCGCGTGGCTGCTCCATTATTTGGGTTGTCACCGACCATTTCTCTAAGATGGTGCATTTGGTGCCGCTTCCTCGGTTACCCTCAGCACGGGCCTTGGCGGTGTTGTTCATTAAGCACGTTTTCCGATTGCATGGTATGCCTGATAAGATTGTCAGCGATCGGGGTCCCCAGTTCGCGTCTTGGTTTTGGAGAGAGCTCTGCCGTTTACTCAGCATAGAGTTAAACCTCTCCTCTGCATACCATCCCGAGACGAATGGGTTGGTGGAGAGAACCAACCAGACTCTGGTGACATATTTGCGACATTTCGTCTCTGCTAGGCAGGATGACTGGGCATCTTTGCTACCTTGGGTGGAATTTGCCTTGAACAACGCCGTAGCCGATTCCACTGGTCAGACTCCTTTTCTCCTTAATTACGGCCAGCATCCGCATGTCCCTGTGCCCATGCCCATGTCATCGACCGATTCTAGGGTGGCAGACTGGGCGGTGGAGGCACGTGACATCTGGGACCGCACACAGGATGCCATCCGGGCCTCCAAGGAGAGAATGAGGGTTTCGGCTGATACACACCGGCGCCCCGCTCCGGTCTTTGGTCCTGGCGACTTAGTGTGGCTCTCCGCCCGTAACATCAGGCTGCGAGTTGAGTCCACTAAGTTTGCTCCTCGCTACATTGGCCCGTTTAAGGTTCTGGAACAGGTCAACCCTGTGGTCTACCATTTGGCTATTCCTCCTCCTAGGAAGGGGGGTAATGTTAGGAGTCGAGTTTCCTCTGCTGCACAGGGGGAATCTCGATCCGTGTCTGCTGCGGTCTCCCATTCTGCTTCGGCCGCAGTGGGCTCTGTTCAGCGGAGGCGCCGCTCCCAGCGTCTTGCTGGGACTGATTCTGTGCAGGGGGTTACTGCTGCCTTTTCTGGCTCTCCTGTTGTACCCTGCACTGATCTGCGGCGAGCGGGCTTCTCTGGGACTAAGTCCTTATTTACACACACTGAGCATGCCCAGGGCAAGATCTCCCGTTGGAGATCGAGGGTCACATGCTCAGGCACTGCAGCACATCCCATTGGTCCTCTTGGCAGGTCCTGAAAGGGCAAAACTTCTGTAGCTGCTTCCTGTGCTGCAACTATATAAACTGCGCATGACCGCACGGCCATGCGCTAGTATTGTCTTGATAATGTGTGTGTGTAGATGGATGTATGTCGATGGATGAAAGCTCCTAAGTATCCCTCCCTAGTGTTGTTGACTGCTCGCGGATGTTGGTAGCTATCTAGCACCCGACTAGCCATCTGCACGTAACACACATCACAGCGTCCAGTTGCTGTGTCCGCCAGTACGGCGCCGTGCGCTTCCTCTGCGCTTTCCTTACCCAAGCCTGGGTGGTTAGTGGCGTCCGTCAGTGCGGCACCACACGCACTCTCGTGCCTTTATATTCTATTTATTAGTTTCCTTACACACCCAGTTGCGGTGTTGTGCCAGCAAGTGTCTAATCGGACTTCAATCCTGAGTAGGGGTTGAGTTCGCTGACTTCTTGCTCGCGCTCTATGTGCGGTACTGCGGTCCTGTGACGCAACAGGATCGCTTCCTTCACGCAGGGTGAAATTAACCCATGTGTGTATACTTAGTACCGCCATATAGTTACATAGTTACATAGTTATTAAGGTTGAAGGAAGACTATATGTCCATCTAGTTCAACCCATAGCCTAACCTAACATGTTGATCCAGAGGAAGGCAAAAAAAACCCATGTGCAAAGAGTAAGCTCCACATTGGGGAAAAAAATTCCTTCCCGACTCCACATACGGCAATCAGACTAGTTCCCTGGATCAACGCCCTATCAAGGAATCTAGTGTATATACCCTGTAACATTATACTTTTCCAGAAAGGTATCCAGTCCCCTCTTAAATTTAAGTAATGAATCCCTCATTACAACATCATACGGCAGAGAGTTCCATAGTCTCACTGCTCTTACAGTAAAGAACCCGCGTCTGTTATTATGCTTAAACCTTTTTTCCTCCAACCGCAGAGGATGCCCCCTTGTCCCTGTTTCAGGTCTATGATTAAAAAGATCATCAGAAAGGTCTTTGTACTGTCCCCTCATATATTTATACATTAAAATAAGATCACCCCTTAGTCTTCGTTTTTCCAAACTAAATAGCCCCAAGTGTAATAACCTATCTTGGTATTGCAGACCCCCCAGTCCTCTAATAACCTTGGTCGCTCTTCTCTGCACCCGCTCCAGTTCAGCTATGTCTTTCTTAAACACCGGAGACCAGAACTGTGCACAGTATTCTAAGTGTGGTCGAACTAGTGACTTGTATAGAGGTAAAATTATGTTCTCCTCATGAGCATCTATGCCTCTTTTAATGCATCCCATTATTTTATTTGCCTTTGTAGCAGCTGCCTGACACTGGCCACTGAATTTAAGTTTGTCATCCACCCATACACCCAGGTCTTTTTCATTGACGGTTTTGCCCAGAGTTTTAGAATTAAGCACATAATTATACATCTTATTACTTCTACCCAAGTGCATGACCTTACATTTATCCCCATTAAAGCTCATTTGCCATTTATCAGCCCAAGCTTCTAGTTTACATAAATCATCCTGTAATATAAAATTGTCCTCCTCTGTATTGATTACCCTGCAGAGTTTAGTGTCATCTGCAAATATTGAAATTCTACTCTGAATGCCCCCTACAAGGTCATTAATAAATATGTTAAAAAGAAGAGGGCCCAATACTGACCCCTGTGGTACCCCACTGCTAACCGCTACCCAGTCCGAGTGTGCTCCATTAATAACCACCCTTTGTTTCCTATCCCTGAGCCAGCTCTCAACCCACTTGCACATATTTTCCCCTATCCCCATTATTCTCATTTTATGTATCAACCTTTTGTGTGGCACCGTATCAAAAGCTTTTGAAAAGTCCATATACACTACATCCACTGGGTTCCCTTGGTCCAATCTGGAACTTACCTCTTCATAGAAACTGATCAAATTAGTCTGACATGAACGGTCCCTAGTAAACCCGTGCTGATACTGGGTCATGAGGTTATTCCTCTTCAGATACTCCAGTATAGCATCCCTTAGAATGCCCTCCAGTATTTTACCCACAGTAGAGGTTAAGCTTACTGGCCTATAATTTCCGAGTTCAATTTTTGTCCCCTTTTTGAATATTGGCACCACATTTGCTATACGCCAGTCCTGTGGCACAGACCCTGTTATTATGGAGTCTTTAAAGATTAAAAATAATGGTCTATCAATGACTGTACTTAATTCCTGCAGTACTCGAGGGTGTATCCCATCCGGGCCCGGAGATTTGTCAATTTTAGTGATTTTTAGACGCCGCCGCACTTCCTGCTGGGTTAAGCAGGTGACATTTAATTGGGAATTTTTATCACTAGACATTTTGTCTGCCATGGGATTTTCTTGTGTAAATACTGATGAAAAAAAGTCATTTAGCATATTGGCTTTTTCCTCATCCTCATCCACCATCTCACCCAGACTATTTTTAAGGGGGCCAACACTATCATTTTTTAGTTTCTTACTATTTATGTAGTTAAAGAATATTTTAGGATTATTTTTACTCTCTCTGGCAATGAGTCTCTCTGTCTCAATCTTTGCTGCCTTGATTTTCTTTTTACAGAATTTATTTAATTTTCTGTATTTATTTAATGCCTCCTCACTACCTACTTCCTTTAATTCTCTAAATGCTTTCTTTTTGTCACTTATTGCGCCCCTTACAGCTCTATTTAGCCATATTGGTTTCCTCCTATTTCTAGTATGTTTATTCCCATACGGTATATACTGTGCACAGGTCCTATCCAGGATGCTAATAAACGTCTCCCATTTTCTTTGTGTATTTTTGTGTCTCAGGATATCGTCCCAGTTAATTGCACCAAGATCCTCTCTCATCCGTTGGAAATTTGCCCTCCTGAAGTTTAGTGTCCTTGTAACCCCTCTACTACACATCTTTTTAAAGGATACTTGAAAACTTATTATTTTGTGATCGCTATTTCCCAAGTGACCCCCAACCCTTATATTTGCTATGCGGTCTGGCCTGTTGGTTAATATTAGGTCTAGCAGTGCCCCCCTTCTTGTTGGGTCCTGAACCAGTTGTGAAAGGTAATTGTCTCTCATAATTGTCAAAAACTGATTACCTTTGCTGGAACTGCAGGTTTCTATTCCCCAATCTATTTCAGGGTAGTTGATGTCCCCCATAATAATGACTTCTCCTTGAGTCGCAGCTTCATCTATTTGCTTTACGAGGATATTCTCCTTTGCTTCCATTATTTTTGGAGATTTATAACAAACCCCTATCAGTAATTTATTATTTTTTCCCCCTCCCCTTATCTCCACCCACAGGGATTCTACATTTTCATTAAATTCACCTATATTATCGCGCAGGATGGGTTTTAAGGATGATTTTACATATAGACACACCCCTCCCCCTCGCTTATCTGTACGGTCATTTCTGAACAGGCTGTAGCCCTGCAAGTTAACAGCCCAGTCATGGCTCTCATCCAGCCACGTTTCAGATATCCCCACCATGTCATAATTATGCTCCAACAACATTAGTTCTAATTCGTCCATTTTGTTGGCGAGGCTTCTGGCATTAGTATACATGCACTTTATGTTCCTCTCTGTACTTCTATTTCTTAAATTATTAACTGTTCTAACCCCAACCCCCATGCCACCGCCACCCCCAACTTCCTTATTTGTGCCCAGGTCTCTGTCTGCACTATCTTCCCCTCCTATAAAATGAATACCCTCCCCCCAATTCCTAGTTTAAACACTCCTCCAACCTTCTAGCCATTCTCTCCCCCAGCACAGCTGCACCCTCCCCATTGAGGTGCAGCCCGTCCCTAGCGTAGAGCCTGTAGCCAACTGAGAAGTCGGCCCAGTTCTGCAGGAACCCAAACCCCTCTTTCCTACACCAATTCTTGAGCCACTTATTAACCTCCCTAATCTCCCGTTGCCTCTCTGGCGTGGCACGTGGTACCGGCAGTATTTCGGAAAATACCACGTTGGAGGTCCTTGCTTTCAGCTTGCAGCCTAATTCCCTGAAATCATCTTTAAGGACCTTCCACCTACCTCTAACTTTGTCATTAGTGCCAATGTGCACCATGACCGCTGGGTCCTCACCAGCCCCTCCCAATAATCTGTCCACCCGATCAGCGATGTGTCGGACTCGAGCACCAGGTAGGCAGCACACCGTTCGACGATCCCTGTCTTTGTGACAGATTGCCCTATCTGTTCCCCTAATAATTGAGTCCCCCACTACCAGCACCTGTCTGGCCTGCCCTGCTCTCCTATTTCCCTCCTTACTGGAGCAGTCACTCCTCCGGCTTTCAGAGGACATGCCTGGCTGCAGCAGTGCTACCCCTGTACTGGCACCCCCCTCATCCAGAGGCGTATCTAGGGTTTCTGGCACCCGGGGCAAGAATTCATTTCGGCGCCCCCCCCCCAGGACATATGTGATTTTCACACTTAGTCATGTACCCACGAGCTCCTCTCCCTAATGCTCTCAATATTCAGTGAAAAACTGAGAGAAGCAGAAGAGAAGCTCGTTGTCACAGGACCACAAGTCTGAAAGTCGCATATGAGTGAAGTGTCCATGTGACGACTACTGGAACCTGCAGAGCTGAATCCTGACATCGCAGCTTCTGAATTCTTTTAGGATTCTCCCTTGCCGGTGGACGGTCATGTCAGCAAAAGCATGTGATTTGTATACTTCTGACCACATTCCGACTAGACGTGCCGGCCTCGCTCAGTTCATTTTCATTGAGTGAGGCCACACATGTCTAGTCAGCACGTGACCGCATGTATGTAAATCACCAGCACGAGAGAATCCTGACAGCGTGCAGGGCGCACTGTGAGAATTCAGAAGTCTGCAGTCACAAAGAATGACTGCAGACTCATTACAAACCTGGACAACCCCTTTAATGCTCCTAACATAAATAAAAACATGAGTTAGTCAGTATCACAATGTTATGATTAGGTAATTCAGAACCACAATGGACCTTGAAGTTCAGAGCACACAAGTGACCTGACAAAACCCACAAAACATAGGACGAGCTCTGAGACGTGGGAACTCTGCTGACCGCAATCCCTAATCCTATAATACCACACTAAAGGTAGCCGTGGAGCGCTCCTGACAGACCTAGGCGCCTCGGGCACAGCCTGAGAAACTAGCTAGCCCTGAAGGTAGAAAAATAAGCCTACCTTGCCTCAGAGAAATTCCCCAAAGGAAAAGGCAGCCCCCCACATATAATGACTGTGAGTAAGATGAAAATACAAACACAGAGATGAAATAGGTTTAGCAAAGTGAGGCCCGACTTACTGAATAGATCGAGGACAGGAAAGATAGCTTTGCGGTCAACACAAAAACCTGCAAACAACCACGCAGAGGGGCAAAAAGACCCTCCGCACCGACTAACGGTACGGAGGTGCTCCCTCTGCGTCTCAGAGCTTCCAGCAAGCAAGCAAAACCCAAAAAGCAAGCTGGACAGAAAATATAGCAACAAAATAAACACAAGCAGACTTAGCTTATGCTGAGCAGACAGGCCACAGGAAAGATCCAGGAGGAAGCAAGACCAACACTAGAACATTGACTGGAGGCCAGGAGCAAAGCACTAGGTGGAGTTAAATAGAGCAACACCTTACGACTTCACCACATCACCTGAGGAAGGAAACTCAGAAGCCGCAGTACCACTTGTGACCACAGGAGGGAGCTCTGCCACAGAATTCACAACACACAAATAACATTTACATCCAGGTACCTTATAGATGTCGTCATCTCTGGAGTCGTTCTACTTCTTTTCTTCATCTTGTCCAGACCCCATGATGAGTTTTCTCATCCACAGCCGTCTCTGCAGACTTCCATCTTGTCCGCTCTTTTGCAGAAAATCTCCACATGACGCCCTTAAAGATACAAGTGTCATTATAATGCTCCTGAATAAAAAATTGCCCCTCACTATATTGTCTGCCCAAAATATGACCCCCACACTGTCCCTCTTATGGTACATACTCTTCACTCTAACCTCTCCTTTCCATACCGGTCCCCTCTTCACACTGTCCTCTCACACTGTGTCCCCCTCTATAGGGCCCAGTATTTGTACTGTACTCTGATTACACTCCCCCCTCCTTGGTATACCGTCCTCTGCTGGCTGTGCCCTTACACTGTCCCCTCATTCTACACCCCTACTGCTCAGTTTCTATTCTGTGCCCACTCACTTTTCTCCCGCATACTGTCTCCTCACACTATTCCCTTCCCTCCTCATACTGTCTCCTCTCACATCCCTCCTGTTCACCAAACTGTCTCCTCATATATTTACCCCCTCGCTTTCTATACTGCCTGCTCACCCGACTCCCTATATTGTGTCTGCACACATCCCATCACCCTCACTCCCCGTACTCTGTCCACATACATTTTTCACATTGCTACTCATACTGTGTCCACATACATTCCCCCGTTCGCTCCTCATACTGTCTGCACCCATCCCCCATACTGTTTCCTCAGATATGCCCCCCATTCTCCTGAACTGTTTCCTCATATATGCCCATTATTTTCCTCTACCCCACCCCATCATTGCTCTCTTCACCACCTCCATCTTTACTTTCTCCACCACCACTATAATTGCTTTCTCCCCCACCACCCCATAATTTCCCATTCCACCACCTCCATCATTTCCTCCTTTGCCTTTTCTACCATATCCATCATTTTCTTTTCCCCCACCATCTCCATCTTTGCCCTTTCCACCACCATCATCATTGTCCTTTCCACCATCACCATACTTGCCCATTCCACCACCTCCATCATTTTCTCCCCCTCCAATATCATCAGTGTGCTTTCCACCACCACCATCCTTGTCCATTCTACCACCTCCATCATTTCTTCCCCCCCTCATTATTGCCCATTCCACCACATCCATCATTTCCTCCTCCCCCTCCATCCCAATTATTGCCCTCTCCCCGTCAGTCCCATCATTGCCCTCGCCTCTCCTCTCCGTACACACACAAAACCATTTACGTCTCTGCACATTCACCCGCAGCGCTACGCATGCACGCACAAACACACACACACACACTGAGTACAGTAATGTAATGGCCACACCTAGTTACTCCTACACACGTGGCTGAGCTCCGTACACCTTGCACACACGGCTCCGCTCCGTACACACGTGGCTCCACTCCATACACCTTGTATACACACGGCTCAGCTCCGTACACCTTGAACACACGGCTCCGCTCCGTACACCTCGTACACACACGACTCCGCTATGTACACCTCGTACACACACGGCTCCACTATGTACACCTCGTACACACACGGCTCCGCTATGTACACCTTGCACACACGCAGTTCAGCTCTGTACACCTCGTACACACACACACGGCTCCGCTCCGTACACACACACACGGCTCCGCTCCGTACACACACACGGCTCCGCTCCGTACACACACACACGGCTCCGCTCCGTACACACGGCTCCGCTCCGTACACACACACACGGCTCCGCTCCGTACACACACGGCTCCGCTCCGTACACACACACACGGCTCCGCTCCGTACACACACACAGCTCTGCTCCGTACACATATGGCTCCGCTCCGTACACACATGGCTCCGCTCCGTACACACATGGCTCCGCTCCGTACACACACACACGGCTCCGCTCCGTACACACACACAGCTCTGCTCCGTACACATATGGCTCCGCTCCGTACACACATGGCTCCGCTCCGTACACACATGGCTCCGCTCCGTACACACACACACGGCTCTGCTCCGTACACACACACAGCTCTGCTCCGTACACACATGGCCCCGCTCCGTACACACATGGCTCCGCTCCGTACACACACACGGCTCCGCTCCGTAAACACACACGGCTCCGCTCCGTACACACACACGGCTCCGCTCCGTACACACACGGCTCCGCTCCGTACACACACGGCTCCGCTCTGTACACAGACACGGCTCCGCTCCGTACACCTTGCAGACACGGCTTCCGCTCTGTACACCTAGTACACACATGGCTCTGCTACATCCACACAAACCACTCCTGACCCTTACCCTCGTCCAGCACCGAGCACCATGACAATCAGCAGAGTCCTGCACTACACAGAAGCCCTTCATCATGTGACTCCTGACTCCTCCCCCCCGTGACCTCATCACAGGTCCTGTGAGCACAGAGCTGCACAAGCAATAGCTGTGGTGTGCGGCTCTCTGCGGTGGAGGGGCTCTGCTCAGCTGCGGGACAAGTGCAGTCCCACCCGAGCCTCCTTGGACCGCCGCATCATCAGGCGGCCCGCTGGCGCCCCCCTGTCGGCTGCGCCCGGGGCACATGCCCCGGCTGCCCCCCCCTGGATACGCCACTGCCCTCATCTGCCAACTTAGCAAACTTATTGGGGTGTTCCAGATCAGGACTAGCCTCCCTGGCACTCTTCCCTCTACCCCGCTTCCTAACTGTCACCCAGCTTGCTACTTCATTGTCCTGCAGCTCCATCCCACCATCACCCCCCTCATCTATCCCATTGAGCGTCTGCTCCGTGAGCAGAAGACTCCTCTCCATATTGTCTATGGATCTCAGTGTTGCCAGCTGCACATTTAGAGTCAGAATCTGGGTTTCCAAATGCACAACGTGCTCACATCTCGCACAGCAGTATGCACCCTCGATCGGCTGATCAAGGATTGCATACATGTGGCAAGATGTGCACTGGATGGCATTAACAATCGTGGAGCACATTTCCTAATGGGGATTGCACCAGACAGAACAGTTCAATTAAAAAATAAATAAATAAATAAATACAAAGTACTAATAAAAATCAGACAGCAATTCCTCCCCTGGAAACTCCCTGAATCCAAAGTCACTGAATCACAAGTCACACTTACCGCCGTCCACACTTACACTCAGATCACACTCAGCTCGCTCACACTCGCTCTGCTGAAGATTTATAGATTTTTTTTTTTTTTCTAGTTCCCCTCAACAGCAATCAACCTTGCTGTTCAAATGCACTTCCAAAAGGAAGTCCGTCTTACTAGCAGCAGGGTCTTTTCCTGCACAGTGGACCTCGGACTGCGAACGCACCTAGTTTCATATCATCTATACTTGGTGTGTTCCGCCGGTCCTTAACATTTAGCATATTGGCTTTTTCCTCATCCACCATTTCAGCCAGACTATTTTTAAGGGGGCCAACACTATCGTTTTTTAGTTTTTTACTATTTACGTAGTTAAAGAATATTTTGGGATTACTTTTAATCTCTCTGGCAATGAGTCTCTCTGTCTCATTCTTTGCTGCCTTGATTTGCTTTTTACAGAAGTTATTTAATTTTCTGTATTTATTTAATGCCTCCTCACTACCTACTTCCTTTAATTCTCTAAATGCTTTCTTTTTGTCACTTATTGCGCCCCTTACAGCTCTATTTAGCCATATTGGTTTCCTCCTATTTCTAGTATGTTTATTCCCATACGGTATATACTGTGCACAGGTCCTATCCAGGATGCTAATAAGCGTCTCCCATTTTCTTTGTGTATTTTTATGTCTCAGGATATCGTCCCAGTTAATTGCACCAAGATCCTCTCTCATCCATTGGAAATTTGCCCTCCTGAAGTTTAGTGTCCTTGTAACCCCTCTACTACACATCTTATTAAAGGATACATGAAAACTTATTATTTTGTGATCACTATTCCCCAAGTGACCCCCAACCCTTATCTATATATATAATTGCCTAAGGGTTTTTCCGTCTGTCTGTCTGTCTGTCTGTCTGTCTGTCTGTCTGTCTGTCCTGGAAATCCCGGCTCTCTGATTGGTCGAGGCCGCCAGGCCTCGACCAATCAGAGACCGGCACAGCATCGACGTAGTCCTCCTGATACCTCTATATTGATCAGTCCTCCTGATACCTCTATATTGATCAGTCCTCCTGATACCTCTATATTGATCAGTCCTCCTGACACTTCTATATTGATCAGTCCTCCTGATACCTCTATATTGATCAGTCCTCCTGACACTTCTATATTGATCAGTCCTCCTGACATTCTATATTGATCAGTCCTCCTGACACTTCTATATTGATCAGTCCTCCTGACACTTCTATATTGACTAAGGGTTTTTCCGTCTGTCTGTCTTTCTGTCTGTCTGTCTTTCTGTCTGTCTGTCTGTCTGACCTGGAAATCCCACGTCTCTGGTCGACCAATCAGCGACGGGCACAGCATCGACGTAGAAATCCCGCGTCTCTGATTGACACTTCTATATTGATCAGTCCTCCTGACACTTCTGTATTGATCAGTCCTCCTGATACCTCTATATTGATCAGTCCTCCTGATACCTCTATATTGATCAGTCCTCCTGATACCTGTATATTGATCAGTCCTCCTGATACCTCTATATTGATCAGTCCTCCTGACATTCTATATTGATCAGTCCTCCTGACATTCTATATTGATCAGTCCTCCTGATACCTCTATATTGATCAGTCCTCCTGACACTTCTATATTGATCAGTCCTCCTGACACTTCTATATTGATCAGTCCTCCTGACACTTCTATATTGATCAGTCCTCCTGATACCTCTATATTGATCAGTCCTCCTGACACCTCTATATTGATCAGTCCTCCTGACACTTCTATATTGATCAGTCCTCCTGACACTTCTATATTGATCATTCCTCCTGACACTTCTATATTGATCAGTCCTCCTGATATCTCTATATTGATCAGTCCTCCTGACACTTCTATATTGATCAGTCCTCCTGACACCTCTATATTGATCAGTCCTCCTGACACTTCTATATTGATCAGTCCTCCTGACATTCTATATTGATCAGTCCTCCTGGCACTTCTATATTGATCAGTCCTCCTGATACCTCTATATTGATCAGTCCTCCTGACACTTCTATATTGATCAGTCCTCCTGATACCTCTATATTGATCAGTCCTCCTGATACCTCTATATTGATCAGTCCTCCTGACACTTCTATATTGATCAGTCCTCCTGACACTTCTACATTGATCAGTCCTCCTGACACTTCTATATTGATCAGTCCTCCTGACACTTCTATATTGATCAGTCAACCTGATACCTCTATATTGATCAGTCCTCCTGATACCTCTATATTGATCAGTCCTCCTGACACTTCTATATTGATCAGTCCTCCTGATACCTCTATATTGATCAGTCCTCCTGATACCTCTATATTGATCAGTCCTCCTGATACCTCTATATTGATCAGTCCTCCTGATACCTCTATATTGATCAGTCCTCCTGACACTTCTATATTGATCAGTCCTCCTGACATTCTATATTGATCAGTCCTCCTGGTACCTCTATATTGATCAGTCCTCCTGACACTTCTATATTGATCAGTCCTCCTGACACTTCTATATTGATCAGTCCTCCTGACACTTCTATATTGATCAGTCCTCCTGATACCTCTATATTGATCAGTCCTCCTGACACTTCAATATTGATCAGTCCTCCTGACACTTCTATATTGATCAGTCCTCCTGACACTTCTATATTGATCAGTCCTCCTGATATCTCTATATTGATCAGTCCTCCTGACACTTCTATATTGATCAGTCCTCCTGACACCTCTATATTGATCATTCCTCCTGACACTTCTATATTGATCAGTCCTCCTGACACCTCTATATTGATCATTCCTCCTGACACTTCTATATTGATCAGTCCTCCTGACACTTCTATATTGATCAGTCCTCCTGACACTTCTATATTGATCAGTCCTCCTGACACTTCTATATTGATCAGTCCTCCTGACACTTCTATATTGACTAAGGGTTTTTCCGTCTGTCTGTCTTTCTGTCTGTCTGTCTGTCTGTCTGTCTGTCTGTCTGACCTGGAAATCCCACGTCTCTGGTCGACCAATCAGCGACGGGCACAGCATCGACGTAGAAATCCCGCGTCTCTGATTGACACTTCTATATTGATCAGTCCTCCTGACACTTCTGTATTGATCAGTCCTCCTGATACCTCTATATTGATCAGTCCTCCTGATACCTCTATATTGATCAGTCCTCCTGATACCTCTATATTGATCAGTCCTCCTGACACTTCTATATTGATCAGTCCTCCTGACATTCTATATTGATCAGTCCTCCTGATACCTCTATATTGATCAGTCCTCCTGACACTTCTATATTGATCAGTCCTCCTGACACTTCTATATTGATCAGTCCTCCTGACACTTCTATATTGATCAGTCCTCCTGACACTTCTATATTGATCAGTCCTCCTGATACCTCTATATTGATCAGTCCTCCTGACACTTCTATATTGATCAGTCCTCCTGACACTTCTATATTGATCATTCCTCCTGACACTTCTATATTGATCAGTCCTCCTGATATCTCTATATTGATCAGTCCTCCTGACACTTCTATATTGATCAGTCCTCCTGACACCTCTATATTGATCATTCCTCCTGACACTTCTATATTGATCAGTCCTCCTGACACTTCTATATTGATCATTCCTCCTGACACTTCTATATTGATCAGTCCTCCTGACATTCTATATTGATCAGTCCTCCTGGCACTTCTATATTGATCAGTCCTCCTGATACCTCTATATTGATCAGTCCTCCTGACACTTCTATATTGATCAGTCCTCCTGACACTTCTATATTGATCAGTCCTCCTGACACTTCTATATTGATCAGTCCTCCTGACACTTCTATATTGATCAGTCCTCCTGACACTTCTATATTGATCAGTCCTCCTGACACTTCTATATTGATCAGTCCTCCTGACACTTCTATATTGATCAGTACTCCTGACACTTCTATATTGATCAGTCCTCCTGACATTCTATATTGATCAGTCCTCCTGACACTTCTATATTGATCAGTCCTCCTGACACTTCTATATTGATCAGTCCTCCTGACACTTCTATATTGATCAGTCCTCCTGACACTTCTATATTGATCAGTCCTCCTGACACTTCTATATTGATCAGTACTCCTGACACTTCTATATTGATCAGTCCTCCTGACACTTCTATATTGATCAGTCCTCCTGACATTCTATATTGATCAGTCCTCCTGACACTTCTATATTGATCATTCCTCCTGACACTTCTGTATTGATCAGTCCTCCTGACACTTCTATATTGATCAGTCCTCCTGACACTTCTATATTGATCAGTCCTCCTGACACTTCTATATTGATCAGTCCTCCTGACACTTCTATATTGATCAGTCCTCCTCACATTCTATATTGATCAGTCCTCCTGACACTTCTGTATTGATCAGTCCTCCTGACACCTCTATATTGATAAATCCTCCTGACACTTCTATATTGATCAGTCCTCCTGACACTTCTATATTGATCAGTCCTCCTGACACTTCTATATTGATCAGTCCTCCTGAAACTTCTATATTGATCAGTCCTCCTGACACTTCTATATTGATCAGTCCTCCTGTCTGTCTGTCTGTCCAGGAAATCCCGCGTCTCTGATTGGCCTCGCGGCCTCGACCAATCAGCGACGGGCACAGCGACGATGATGTCATAAAGGACGTAGAAATCCCACGTTTCTGATTCAGCGACGGGCACAGTATCGACGTAGATGTCATAATGGTTGCCATGGCGACGATGATGTCATAAAGGTTGCTTCGACCAATCAGGGACGGGAACAGTCTGACGCGAATTCTGGAATCAGGGGACACCCACCTCGACGGGATAGTACGTCCGATGTCAGAAAGGGGTTATACAGTATGGAGCATTGTGGGGCCATTATACAGTATGGAGCATCATGTGTGGCCATTACACAGTACGAAGCATCATGTGTGGCCATTATACAGTACGGAGCATCATGTGTGGCCATTATACAGTATGGAGCATCATGTGCGGTCATTATACAGTATGGAGCATTGTGGGGCCATTATACATTATGGAGCATTGTGGGGCCATTATACAGTATGGAGCATCATGTGTGGCCATTATACAGTATGGAGCATCATGTGTGGCCATTATACAGTATGGAGCATCATGTGTGGCCATTATACAGTATGGAGCATCATGTGCGGGGACAGCCGGCTTGGGAGCCGTGCTATCTCAGGAAGTGAGTGGGGAGGAGCATCCTGTATCTGAGCTGGAAGCTCTCTTCATGGGAGAGAAACTATGGCATCGCTGAGAAAGAGTGCTTAGCCATAAAATGGGCCGCGGATACCCTGAGGTACTACCTGCTAGGCACCCAGAATCCTCCAGTGTACACTGTATAATCTCCCAGCAGTCTCCTCTCATCACCCAGAATCCTCCAGTGTATACTGTATAATCTCCCAGCAGTCTCCTCTCATCACCCAGAATCCTCCAGTGTATACTGTATAATCTCCCAGCAGTCTCCTCTCATCACCCAGAATCCTCCAGTGTATACTGTATAATCTCCCAGCAGTCTCCTCTCATCACCCAGAATCCTCCAGTGTATACTGTATAATCTCCCAGCAGTCTCCTCTCATCACCCAGAATCCTCCAGTGTATACTGTATAATCTCCCAGCAGTCTCCTCTCATCACCCAGAATCCTCCAGTGTATACTGTATAATCTCCCAGCAGTCTCCTCTCATCACCCAGAATCCTCCACTGTATACTGTATAATCTCCCATGTGCAGTCAGTGTAGCAGCCTGTATTGTGCAGAGCAGTCTATTATACAGTGATTAGGAGGAGTCCTCCCCCTGCAGCCAGTGTAGCAGCCTGTATTGTGTAGAGCAGGCTTGTCACGATTCCCCTGACCGCTGTCACCACTGGGTCAGGATTCAGGGACAGGTGGGGTACCTGGACTCTGGTCTAGGCGCATCCTAGATTGTGGCCCGATTCTAACGCATCGGGTATTCTAGAATATGCATGTCCCCGTAGTATATGGACAATGATGATTCCAGAATTCGCGGCAGACTGTGCCCGTCGCTGATTGGTCGAGGCAACCTTTAGGACATCATCGTCGCCATGGCAACCATTATGACATCTACGTCGATACTGTGCCCGTTGCTGATTGGTCGAGGCCTGGCGGCCTCGACCAATCAGAGACGGGCACGGCATCGACGTAGAAATCCCGCGGCTCTGATTGGTCGAGGCCGCCAGGCCTCGACCAATCAGCGACGGGCACAGCGACGATGATGTCATAAACGACGTAGACATTCCGCGTCTCTGATTGGTCGAGGCCGCCAGGCCTCGACCAATCAGCAACGGGCACAGCGACGATGATGTCATAAAGGACGTAGAAATCTCACGTTTCTGATTCAGCGACAGGCACAGTATCGACGTAGATGTCATAATGGTTGCCATGGCGACGAATATTCTAGAATACCCGATGCATTAGAATCGGGCCGCCATCTAGTATATATATATATATAGACAGTATATATGTTTTGTTTTGTTTTTTTACACATGGATCCCTTGTATAGCCGTATGTCGGTTTTGCAAGCCTGCGATAAAAACACGCAGTACGGATGACATACGGATTACATACGGAGGATGCCATGCGCAAAAAACGCTGAAACACCCTGCCTACGGAGGAGCTACGGACCACTATTTTCGGGACTTTTCAGCGTATTACGGCCGTAATATACGGACCGTATTTTCATACGCTGAGTGTGAAGCCGGCCTAACAAGGTGGCTCTTTTAGTTTTTGGTGCATGTATTCCCAAAATAAAGGGTTTTATAACTTCTCCAAAATACCTTTCTTTAGACCTGGAGGCAGGTCTTAACCCCCCTGCTTGAAACGCCACATTGCCGTCACTCAAATCTGCAGGGGCTCCGGGCGCCGTCCCCTCCGCGCTGTTTTCGCATGAAATCCGAAACTTATTATTACACATGTGCACTTATTATTTTGTGATCACTATTCCCCAAGTGACCCCCAACCCTTATCTATATATATAATTGTCTAAGGGTTTTTCCGTCTGTCTGTCTGTCTGTCTGTCTGTCCTGGAAATCCCGGCTCTCTGATTGGTCGAGGCCACCAGGCCTCGACCAATCAGAGACCGGAACAGCATCGACGTAGAAATCCCGCGTCTCTGATTGGTCGAGGCCACCAGGCCTCGACCAATCAGCAACGGGCACAGCGACGATGATGTCATAAAGGACGTAGAAATCCCGCGTCTGATTGGTCGAGGCCGCAAGGCCTCGACCAATCAGCAACGGGCACAGTATCGACGTAGATGTCATAATGGTTGCCATGGCGACGATGATGTCCTAAAGGTTGCCTCGACCAATCAGCGACGGGCACAGTCTGCCGCGAATTCTGGAATCATCATTGTCCATATACTACGGGGACATGCATATTCTAGAATACCCGATGCGTTAGAATCGGGCCACAATCTAGTATTTGATAAGCGGTCTGGCCTGTTGGTTAATATTAGGTCTAGCAGTGCCCCCCTTCTTGTTGGGTCCTGAACCAGTTGTGAAAGGTAATTATCTCTCATAGTTGTCAAAAACCGATTACTTTTGCTGGAACTGCAGGTTTCCGTCCCCCAATCTATTTCAGGGTAGTTGAAGTCCCCCATAATAATGACTTCTCCATGAGTCGCAGCTTCATCTATTTGCTTTACGAGGATATTCTCCATTGCTTCCATTATTTTTGGAGATTTATAACAAACCCCTATCAGTAATTTATTATTTTTTCCCCCTCCCCTTATCTCCACCCACAGGGACTCTACATTTTCATTAAATTCACCTATATTATCACGCCGGATGGGTTTTAAGGATGATTTTACATATAGACACACCCCTCCCCCTTGCTTATCTGTACGGTCATTTCTGAACAGACTATAGCCCTGCAAGTTAACAGCCCAGTCATGGCTCTCATCCAGCCATGTTTCAGATATCCCCACCATGTCATAACTATACTCCAACAACATTAATTCTAATTCATCCATTTTGTTGGCGAGGCTTCAGGCATTAGTATACATGCACTTGATGTTCCTCTCTGCACCTCGATTCTTTCTTAAAATATTAACTGTTCTAACCCCACCCCCCATGCCACCGCCACCCCCAACTTCCTTATTTGTGCCCAGGTCTCTATCTGCACTATCTTCCCCTCCTATAAAATGAATACCCTCCCCCATTCCCTAGTTTAAACACTCCTCCAACCTTCTACCCATTTTCTCCCCCAGCACAGCTGCACCCTCCCCATTGAGGTGCAGCCCGTCCCTAGCCTACAGCCTGTAGCCAACTGAGAAGTCGGCTCAGTTCTGCAGGAACCCGAACCCCTCCTTCCTACACCAATTCTTGAGCCACTTATTGACCTCCCTAATCTCCCGTTGCCTCTCTGGCGTGGCATGTGGTACAGGCAATATTTCGGAAAATACCACGTTGGAGGTCCTTGCTTTCAGCTTGCAGCCTAATTCCCTGAAATCGTCTTTAAGGACCTTCCACCTACCTCTAACTTTTGTCATTTGTGCCAATGTGCACCATGACTGCTGGGACCTGGGACCTCCCCAGCCCCTCCCAGTAATCTGTCAACCCGATCAGCGATGTGTCGGACTCGAGCGCCAGGTAGGCAGCACACCGTTCGACAATCCCTGTCTTTGTGACACATTGCCCTATCTGTTCCCCTAATAAGCGAGTCGCTCACTACCAGCACCTGTCTAGCCTGCCCTGCTCTCCTATTTCCCTCCTTACTGGAGCAGTCACTCCTCCGGCTTTCAGAGGACATGCCTGGCTGCAGCAGTGCTACCCCTGTACTGGCACCCCCCTCATCTGCCAACTTAGCAAACTTATTGGGGTGTTCCAGATCAGGACTAGCCTCCCTGGCACTCTTCCCTCTACCCCGCTTCCTAACTGTCACCCAGCTTGCTATTTCACCGTCCTGCAGCTCCATCCCACCATCCCCCCCTCATCTGTCCGATTGAGCGTCTGCTCCGTGAGCAGAAGACTCCTCTCCATATTGTCTATGGATCTCAGTGTTGCCAGCTGCACATTTAGAGTCAGAATCTGGGTTTCCATATGCACGACGTGCTCACATCTCGCACAGCAGTATGCACCCTCGACCGGCTGATCAAGGATTGCATACATGTGGCAAGATGTGCACTGGATGGCATTAACAATAGTGGATCACATTTCCTAATGGGGATTGCACCAGACAAAAGCGTTAAATAAAAATAAATACAAAGTATTAATAAAAAACAGACAGCAATTCCTCCCTTGGAAACTCCCTGAATCCAAAGTCACTGAATCACAAGTCACACTTACCGCCGTCCACACTTACACTCAGATCACACTCAGCTCGCTCACACTCGCTAAGCTGGAGATTTAAAGATTTTTTTTTTCTTTATCCCCTCAGCAGCAATCCACCTTGCTGTTCAATGCACTTCCACAAAAAAGGATTCAGCAGATGAATAGTATAAAATAAATAATATGCTGTTAAGCAGGTGCATACACCACGTAATTGAGCCCATCAAAAGGTACTATAATTCATATCTCATTATATAATATATAATTGCACACCTAATACAAGGCATGAATCAATACAATTGATATTCAACACTACTACCATCCAAATTATCCTACCCCCACATAGCCATAACAACAAGGGAATGTGAATACAAAAGATTCAAGCTTATACCTATTGTTAAAGTGCAGAGTGCGCAGGGAAGTGTGTGCCCGCCCCAACGCGCGTTTCGGTCCTGCCTTCTTCAGGGTTCACACACTACCCCCATCCACCGCAGTATATACCAGACTCATAATTAACGCCGCTAATCCAGGAGCGGCACCACCCACTGGAAGTTGCATCCTGGCTAGAAATGATGCGCGCTGTTATGAACTGGTGATTCAGAAACACAATGGACCTGATGGTTAAGAGCACACAAAGTGACCTGATAGTTACTAATAACATAGGACGAGCTCTCAGACGTGGGAACCCTGCTGACCGCAATCCCTAATCCTATCACACCACACTAGAGGTAGCCGTGGAGCGCTCCTGACCAGACCTAGGCGCCTCGGGCACAGCCTGAGAAACTAGCTAGCCCTGAAGATAGAAAAATAAGCCTACCTTGCCTCAGAGAAATTCCCCAAAGGAAAAGGCAGCCCCCCACATATAATGACTGTGAGTAAAGATGAAAATACAAACACAGAGATGAAATAGGTTTTAGCAAAGTGAGGCCCGACTTACTGAATAGACCGAGGATAGTAAAGATAGCTTTGCGGTCAGCACAAAAACCTACAAACAACCACGCAGAGGGCGCAAAAAGACTCTCCGTACCGACTAACGGCACGGAGGTGCTCCCTCTGCGTCCCAGAGCTTCCAGCAAGCAAGAAAAACCAATATAGCAAGCTGGACAGAAAAAATAGCAAACAAAAGTAACACAAGCAGAACTTAGCTTATGCAGGGCAGACAGGCCACAAGACGATCCAGGAGAGAGCAAGACCAATACTGGAACATTGACTGGAGGCCAGGAACAAAGAACTAGGTGGAGTTAAATAGAGCAGCACCTAACGACTTAACCTCGTCACCTGAGGAAGGAAACTCAGAAGCCGCAGCCCCACTCACATCCACCAGAGGAAGCTCATAGACAGAACCAGCCGAAGTACCACTCATGACCACAGGAGGGAGCTTGACCACAGAATTCACAACAGTACCCCCCCTTGAGGAGGGGTCACCGAACCCTCACCAGAGCCCCCAGGCCGACCAGGATGAGCCAAATGAAAGGCACGAACAAGATCGGCAGCATGAACATCAGAGGCAAAGACCCAGGAATTATCTTCCTGACCATAACCCTTCCACTTAACCAGGTACTGGAGTTTCCGTCTCGAAATACGAGAATCCAAAATCTTCTCCACTATATACTCCAACTCCCCCTCAACCAAAACCAGGGCAGGAGGATCAACGGATGGAAGCACAGGTGCCACGTATCTCCGCAACAATGACCTATGGAATACATTATGGATGGAAAAAGAAGCTGGAAGGGTCAAACGAAAAGACACAGGATTAAGAACCTCAGAAATCCTATACGGACCAATGAAACGAGGCTTAAACTTAGGAGAGGAAACTTTCATAGGAATATAACGAGACAACAACCAAACCAAATCCCCAACACGAAGTCGGGGACCCACACAGCGCCTACGGTTAGCGAAACGTTGAGCCTTCTCCTGGGACAATGTCAAATTGTCCACTACATGAGTCCAAATCTGCTGCAACCTATCCACCACAGTATCCACACCAGGACAGTCCGAAGACTCAACCTGCCCTGAAGAGAAACGAGGATGGAAACCAGAATTGCAGAAAAACGGCGAAACCAAAGTAGCCGAGCTGGCCCGATTATTAAGGGCGAACTAAGCCAAAGGCAAAAAGGACACCCAATCATCCTGATCAGCAGAAACAAAACATCTCAGATATGATTCCAAGGTCTGATTGGTTCGTTCAGTTTGGCCATTTGTCTGAGGATGGAAAGCCAAGGAAAAAGACAAATCAATGCCCATCCTAGCACAAAAGGCTCGCCAAAACCTCGAAACAAACTGGGAACCTCTGTCAGAAACGATGTTCTCCGGAATGCCAAGTAAACGAACCACATGCTGGAAAAACAATGGCACCAAATCAGAGGAGGAAGGCAATTTAGACAAGGGTACCAAATGGACCATCTTAGAGAAGCGATCACAAACCACCCAAATGACTGACATCTTTTGAGAGACGGGGAGATCCTGAATAAAATCCATAGAGATATGTGTCCAGGGCCTCTTCGGGACTGGCAAGGGCAAAAGCAACCCACTGGCACGAGAACAGCAGGGCTTAGCCCGAGCACAAATCCCACAGGACTGCACAAACAAACGCACATCCCGCGACAGAGAAGGCCACCAAAAGGATCTAGCCACCAAATCTCTGGTACCAAAGATTCCAGGATGACCAGCCAACACCGAACAATGAACCTCAGAGATAACTCTACTCGCCCATTTATCAGGGACAAACAGTTTCTCCGCTGGGCAACGGTCAGGTCTATTAGACTGAAATTTTTGCAGCACCCGCCGCAAATCAGGGGAGATGGCAGACAAAATTACCCCCTCTTTGAGAATACCCTCCGGCTCAGGCAAACCCGGAGAGTCGGGCACAAAACTCCTAGACAGGGCATCCGCCTTCACATTCTTAGAGCCCGGAAGGTACGAAACCACAAAGTCAAAACGGGAGAAAAACAGCGACCAACGAGCCTGTCTAGGATTCAACCGTTTGGCAGACTAGAGATAAGTCAAGTTCTTGTGATCAGTCAATACCACCACGCGATGCTTAGCTCCTTCAAGCCAATGACGCCACTCCTCGAATGCCCACTTCATGGCCAACAACTCTCGATTGCCAACATCATAATTACGCTCAGCAGGCGAAAACTTCCTGGAAAAGAAGGCACATGGTTTCATCACCGAGCCATCAGAACTTCTTTGCGACAAAACAGCCCCTGCTCCAATCTCAGAAGCATCAACCTCGACCTGGAACGGGAGCGAAACATCTGGCTGGCATAACACAGGGGCAGAAGAAAAACGACGCTTCAACTCCTGAAAAGCTTCTACAGCAGCAGAAGAGCAATTGACCACATCAGCACCCTTCTTGGTTAAATCAGTCAACGGCTTAGCAATAGTAGAAAAATTATTGATGAAGCGACGATAAAAATTAGCAAAGCCCAGGAACTTTTGCAGACTCTTCAGAGATGTCGGCTGATTCCAATCATAAATGGCCTGAACTTTAACAGGGTCCATCTCGATAGTAGAAGGGGAAAAACTGAAACCCAAAAATGAAACCTTCTGAACACCAAAGAGACACTTTGACCCCTTCACAAACAAAGAATTCGCACGCAGGACCTGGAACACCATTCTGACCTGCTTCACGTGAGACTCCCAATCATCCGAGAAGACCAAAATATCATCCAAGTATACAATCAGGAATTTATCCAGGTACTCTCTGAAGATGTCATGCATAAAGGACTGAAATACTGATGGAGCATTGGAAAGCCCGAATGGCATAACCAGGTACTCAAAATGGCCCTCGGGCGTATAAAATGCTGTTTTCCATTCATCGCCCTGTTTAATATGCACAAGATTATAAGCACCACGAAGATCTATCTTGGTGAACCAACTAGCCCCCTTAATCCGAGCAAACAAATCAGACAGCAGCGGCAAGGGGTACTGAAATTTGACTGTGATTTTATTTAGAAGGCGGTAATCAATACAAGGTCTCAACGAACCATCCTTCTTGGCCACAAAAAAGAACCCTGCTCCCAATGGCGACGACGACGGGCGAATATGACCCTTCTCCAAGGATTCCTTTACGTAACTCCGCATAGCAGCGTGCTCAGGTACAGACAAATTAAACAGTCGACCCTTAGGGAACTTACTACCAGGAATCAAATCGATAGCACAATCGCAATCCCTATGCGGAGGTAGGGCACTGGATTTGGGCTCATCAAATACATCCCGGTAATCCGACAAGAACTCTGGGACCTCAGAATGGGTGGATGATGAAATAGACAGAACTGGAACATCACCATGTACCCCCTGACAACCCCAGCTGGACACAGACATAGATTTCCAATCCAATACTGGGTTATGGACTTGTAGCCATGGCAACCCCAACACGACCACATCATGCAGATTATGCAACACCAAAAAGCGAATATCCTCCTGATGCGCAGGAGCCATGCACATGGTCAGCTGGGTCCAGTACTGAGGCTTATTCTTGGCCAAAGGCGTAGCTTCAATTCCTCTCAATGGAATAGGATACTGCAAGGGCTCCAAGAAAAACCCACAGCGCCTAGCAAAGTCCAAGTCCATCAAATTCAGGGCAGCGCCTGAATCCACAAATGCCATGACAGAATAGGATGACAAAGAGCAGATCAAAGTAACAGACAAAAGAAATTTCGACTTTACCGTACCAATGGTGGCAGACCTAGCGAACCGCTTAGTGCGCTTAGGACAATCGGAGATAGCATGAGTGGAATCACCACAATAAAAACACAGCCCATTCTGACGTCTGTGTTCTTGGCGTTCAGCTCTGGTCAAAGTCCTATCACATTGCATAGGCTCAGGTTTATGCTCAGATAATACTGCCAAATGGTGCACATTTTTACGCTCACGTAAGCGTCGATCGATCTGAATGGCCAAAGACATAGACTCATTCAGACCAGCAGGCATAGGAAATCCCACCATGACATCCTTAAGGGCTTCAGAGAGACCCTTTCTGAAAATTGCTTCCAGCGCACATTCATTCCACTGAGTGAGCACAGACCACTTCCTAAACTTCTGACAATATATCTCTACCTCATCCTGACCCTGACACAGAGCCAGCAAATTTTTCTCTGCCTGATCCACTGAATTAGGTTCATCATACAGCAATCCGAGCGCCAGAAAATACGCATCAATATTGCATAATGCAGGATCTCCTGGCGCAAGAGAAAATGCCCAGTCTTGAGGGTCGCCACGCAATAAAGAAATAATGATCTTAACTTGTTGACCTGGGTCACCAGAGGAGCGGGGTTTCAAAGCCAGAAACAGTTTACAATTATTTTTGAAATTCAGAAACTTAGCTCTATCTCCAGAAAATAAGTCAGGAATAGGAATTCTAGGTTCTAACATAGATTTCTGAACCGCAATGTCTTGAATATTTTGTACTCTTGCAGCGAGATGATCCACACAAGAAAACAGACCTTTAATGTCCATCACTACACCTGTGTCCTGAACCACCCAAATGTCTAGGGGAAAAGAAAGACAAAACACAGTGCAGAGAAAAAAAAATGGTCTCAGAACTTCTCTTTTCCCTCTATTGAGAAGCATTAGTACTTTGGGCCTCCAGTACTGTTATGAACTGGTGATTCAGAAACACAATGGACCTGATGGTTAAGAGCACACAAAGTGACCTGATAGTTACTAATAACATAGGACGAGCTCTGAGACGTGGGAACTCTGCTGACCGCAATCCCTAATCCTATCACACCACACTAGAGGTAGCCGTGGAGCGCTCCTGACCAGACCTAGGCGCCTCGGGCACAGCCTGAGAAACTAGCTAGCCCTGAAGATAGAAAAATAAGCCTACCTTGCCTCAGAGAAATTCCCCAAAGGAAAAGGCAGCCCCCCACATATAATGACTGTGAGTAAAGATGAAAATACAAACACAGAGATGAAATAGGTTTTAGCAAAGTGAGGCCCGACTTACTGAATAGACCGAGGATAGTAAAGATAGCTTTGCGGTCAGCACAAAAACCTACAAACAACCACGCAGAGGGCGCAAAAAGACCCTCCGTACCGATTAACGGCACGGAGGTGCTCCCTCTGCGTCCCAGAGCTTCCAGCAAGCAAGAAAAACCAATATAGCAAGCTGGACAGAAAAAAGAGCAAACAAAAGTAGCACAAGCAGAACTTAGCTTATGCAGGGCAGACAGGCCACAAGACGATCCAGGAGAGAGCAAGACCAATACTGGAACATTGACTGGAGGCCAGGAACAAAGAACTAGGTGGAGTTAAATAGAGCAGCACCTAACGACTTAACCTCGTCACCTGAGGAAGGAAACTCAGAAGCCGCAGCCCCACTCACATCCACCAGAGGAAGCTCATAGACAGAACCAGCCGAAGTACCACTCATGACCACAGGAGGAAGCTTGACCACAGAATTCACAACAGCGCGCATCGCCGGGACAACGGCGACACCACCCGGCATCATCCAGAAGAGCGCACATGCATGATCCATTGCATAGAGATGCCGAAAGCCAGGAGGAGCCACAGATGCCAGGCCAGCACACACGTACAGGCAAGAGACGCACTTCCCCACAGAAAGGACTTAACCATAATATAATCATCACAAACAGGCATAATTAAGATAAGATAGAATTTAAATACCACCACCTACAATACTGGTCCCCGATGCTAATGTATTCCACAGCATCCCATCACAAAGGCATGGATTACAAATACAAAAACTACAACAAACTTAAAAAAAATTACGTATACATTATAATATAAATGTTCATTATCACATATACAATGCATCCATATATATGTTCACATCTGGAGCCACCAGATGGAATATATGGGGGAACGATTATTCAGGATTACATCAAGGGTGGCACCTGGAATTACTGCATTAAGGACAGGGATTGTTAAAAATTAAAAATAATTAAAATGATAGCATAAACAAAACAATTTAATAATCAGACACATGATCAGAGAAAGGGAGCATAGCTAATGTTTTCATTCAGTCCAGATGGATGTAGAGTACCCAATGTCCAGATCCATCTGTGTTGAGCGATACCTTCCGATATTTGAAAGTATCGGTTTCGGATGGTATCAACTATCAGCCGATACCGGCAAAATATCGGATCTCGCCGATACCGATACCCAATACCAATACAAGTCAATGGGACACAAATATCGGAATGTATCCTCGATGGTTCCCAGGGTCTGAAGGAGAGGAAACTCTCCTTCAGGCCCTGGGATCCATATTAATGTAAAAAATAAAGAATAAAAATAAAAATATGGCTATGCTCACCCCTCCGAAGGACCCTGGCTGTCACCGCTGCAAGCGTCTGCCTCCATTCCTGAGAATTGCAGAGAGTGAAGGACCTTCGATGACGTCGCGGTCAGGTGACCGCTCACCTGACCGTGACATCATCGAAGGTCCTTCACTCACTACATTTTCAGGAACGGAGGCAGACGCTTGCAGCGATGACAGCCAGGGTTCTTCGAAGGGGTGAATATAGCCAAATTTTTTATTTTTATTCTTTATTTTTTACATTAATATGGATCCCAGGGCCTGAAGGAGAGTTTCCTCTCCTCCAGACCCTTGGAACCATATGCACCGCACACTCCGATACCGATTTCCGATATCACAAAAATATCGGAACTCGGTATCGGAATTCCGATACAGCAAGTATCGGCCGATACCCGATGCTTGCAGTATCGGAATGCTCAACACTAATCTGGACTCCATCTGAGCGAGTTTCCTCAAGACATTACCTCCCCAAATACCAACTTCTACCATATTGATCCCTTTTACTGTGGTGCTAAGGTCAGACGAGTTTGCTGTTAATCAAGCCCAGGGATACTGTTGTCTATAAACCAGGTATTGGTACTTTTGGCAGTGTGGACAGGTGCCAAGTCCTGCTGGAGAATTACATTTCCATCTCCAAAAAGCTTGTCGGCAGAGGGAAGCATGAAGTGCTCTAAAATTTCCTGGTAGACGGCTGTGCTAACTTTGGTCTTGATAAAACACAGTGGATCTACACCAGCAGATGACATGGCTCCCCAAACCATCACTGATTGTGGAAACTTCACACCAGACCTCCAGCAGCTTGGATTGTGGCCTCTCCATCCTTCCTCCAGACTCTTGGACCTTGGTTTCCAAGGTCTAGTGTGAAGTATCCACAATCAGTGATGGTTTAACTTTTTACTTTCTGCAGTCTGATCACAGTTATAAGGAATAACAATGCAGGAGCATTGCTATACCTTGTACCCTATCAGCCCTGCAGACACAAGTTAGATCATGCATTGCGCATGACCCAACTGACTTCCCCTGACGAGGCTACCGTGTGTAGCGATATACGCGTTGGGAGTGGGGCCTTTGGATTCCAGTGAGTGGCAAGTATAATTATTGTATGCATATCCATTATTGCTTTCATCTCTTTGTCTATTAGCACCTACCTTGGGCTTGATGTGGGCTGTCCTGCACAGTGATTTTTATACAGATTATTTTGTATTTTATATTGATTGAATATTTGATTTTTCTCTATTTATGGAATCATTATCATATATATGTGGGGATTTTCTACAATTTGAGCCTAGGGTTTGTTGTTGTTATATGCACTTTTAAATATGTATGGGTTACACTCACTGGATTTCTTTTTAGGGGTCATTTATTCCCTTTTCTGTCTGGTTCATGCACACCCTTTTATATAAGGGGTGCTCCCTTTTGGGTATGTCTCAACATACTTTTTAAAATGTTTTTATGTCTTTAGCACTTTATTGCCTCAATAAAGCCTTGTTCACATTTATATGGTTGTGTGTGCACTTGTTTCTGCGCTTCTTTCTTCTTTTTTGTTGGAATTTATGTTTCGGCGCAGTAGTTGCACCCTCCTTAGATATGGTTTCATTTTTTCTAGTGGTGCCCACTCATATTCTTCTTTGTATGATCCAACTAACTTGCTAGTACCTGGTGTCGTCATGAGAACATTGGGTCACCATAGCAACTATCGAGACCCCGCGATTATGCTGCATCAACTCCGATCCAAGGGCAGAGGAGTTTTCTTCCCTCTGCCTGCTCACTACAAGTATTCGCAGCATTTAGGGGGTTAAAGTGCTGGGATTGATGCCTGGCACTGAGAGTTGGATGTCAGCTGTCAGAATCAGCTGACTTCTGGAGGCGATCATGCGTATGTATCCATACTTCCAAGGCTACAAATCTAAAGTCACTCTATATGACTGCAGACTTGTGAAGCCTCGTAACTCATGCTCTGTTCATTGTGAGAATTCTACGATGTTGGCGCATGACTGCAAGTATATGATTTATGTACATGCAGTCATATGTAGACTAGACGAGTCCAGCCTTTCTCAATGAAAGTGTATTGAGCGAGGCCGGACACAGTCTAGTTGGAATGTGGCCAGAAGTTTGCAAAGCGCATGCTTGCGGTCACATGACCACCCACTGCTGCAGCCGACACCCGAGAATCCTCAATGCCCCGCCGTGCACATGATGTGTGGATTCACAAGTCTGCAGTCTTATAGAATGACTGCAGACTTGCAGCTAAAGGCTGTAAAACCCTTTAATATTCCATGCTCTGATTGTCTGATAAGCTTGTGCCTGGACTTCTGTATATACCCAGAAAGAAATCAAAACAAACAGAGATGTGGTGATAAGAAGAAAGCCTACATATGATACCCTCAGTATACATGCGCTGCAAGAATTCCTACTCTAGCAGTAGAGAATGATACCAGATTGTGCTTATGATGAATGATGGCCTATCGGTAACCAGGCTTGCCCAGACTGTTTAGATAATTGTTGAATGAACACTTGTTCAGCTGTTTTTCTTGACATCAACATGCACATGAACGTGGACCACAACACCACCGCCAGGCACCACTGGCAGGACGGACCTTATCTTCTGGGAAAACAAAAGGTTTGGGCATTCAAGTTCAGTGTAACTCATTTCATCTGTCGGAAGGCTCCTTAACACATTACGTGGTTGTCTGACTGTTCTCTAATTTGTATGAAGGCCATAAAACATAAATTATGTTCATTTTTATTTCATAAATCAAAAATGCACATTAAAACAATCATTTTGTATTATATCTTATCAGAGAAATTTGCTTCTTTCTCTTTCTGGACTGATCTTTCACTCTCAATTTTCATTCAATTCATTGGAAGAAATCTGCCTCCGGTGAAGATCTGCATACAGATCTTCCCTGAGATAGAAGAGGACAGTTGGTGCTTTTAAATTTCTATGGAGAAGGCAGGAGGAGGCAGGAGCTAGAGTCAGTCATAGACATTCTGTTATAAGTTCTCATAGAACTTTATGAGCACCAACTGCTATCTCCCTCCTCTGAAGTGGGAAAATCTGTATTCACTGTAGGCAGATTTTACCTCTGAATTGAGAATATTGAGAATGAAAGCTCAGGAAATAAAAATAAGCAGATTTCTTTGATCAGATATATTACAACCTTTCTTATTTTCATGTTAAAAAATAAAACAGAGTTTTTAGAGCAGCAATAGCTGAAGAACTGAATTACCAGTTTGGACAATAGCATGTATTAGAGATGGTCACAAGGGGCACAATTTGTAATATTGGTTTTTGGCACTCAGTTTCTGATAAAAATAAATCGATGTCTGGTTATAATTATAATATACTCCACATATATTACATCCCTAATGACTTCTGGCATCACAGGGGTTAATGACGTTATGATGCTGCTAGATGGGAATGTTATGGAAAAAAGTAAAATGATTAAAACGGACCTTTGACCGGATGAAAAGTGGCAAGATTTGGCTTTTACTTTATTTCCGCAGCTTCTCTGACTATTTCATATTATTTTTTATATTTTAAATCCATCATAGGTTTTCAGAAATATCGTCTTTTTATTCAGTGCAAAAGTTTATGGTCTTTTCAAGGGGTAATTATAGAGAGGAGCCTAAAGACATGCCCCAGAGGATCCTATGAGAAGCACCCCCAGAGATCCTTGTGAGCAACACCCCTTTGTAAAGATTGTAAAAAGTAGATCTAAATGAAAGGTCTCTTACTCTTGAACCATATTGTAGATTTAAAAAAAATTGAAAAAGCAGAGGAGTAACGGGAATAAAATAAGAGCAAAAACTCCTCTTTGCATACTTGTTTTTAGTGGAAACTAGGTAAAAAAATAACTTTTTATTAATGTGATATACATCAGTTAGGTCTATAGAAATGAATGGCAATGACATTTAACGGAAAATGTGAAATGTTCCACAGCAGATCGCAACTAAATACAGAGACAAACGGTTTTACTAATTTTAAAGGTCTTTTTTTTTTTTTAATCCTCTGCTTTTTTTTCTATCCATTCTCATTAGTCTTCAGAATAGGAGGCAAACTGTGGGTTTGCTTGGAAAGAACATATTTAGATTCCTTGTCTCCATGGAAACCAATGGCAGATTCCAAAAGTGGCATTAGAAGACTGTCACCTTTATAGAAACTGGATCAGCACAGAGAAAACTGCTATATAAAGGGATTGTGGTGGAGAGGGGAACACGAGTCGTCCTTCTCTCTGTTTATATACAAAAGATCAAGTCAAGCCTGTATAACGCATCCTCCAAAAACCCTCACCTGGCTGGAATTGTGGGACTTGTCCAAAAATCTTGGCTTTATGAGGGTTAAATACCGAACATGATGACAAAAAGTAATAAGTCAGAAAAAAGTGTCATGCAGAGGTTGATACTTTTCGATTAGTTGGTATATTCACCTTTTGCTTTATTCCATTACATTTTGGCTCATACGTGAAATATAAACTCTTAGAAATGAAAAGTGTCATCTGCCTCACAATAGTCTCTGGATGTTGTTATCTCGTTCACATGCTGAATTTATCACTCTCCACCAGTCTCATAGAGAACGAGTGGAGCAGTGTCGAGCATGCACACTACTTACTGTACTACCCAGTTAGGAAAGTGCCCTATTCTACCAATTGATGGGGTTTCATTGGTCAGACCACCTCTGATCTAGAGTTTATCACCTATTCTGTAGAGAGTTGATAACTTTCTCCGAAGGAGAAAAGAGAGAGAGAGAGAAATTAGCTGAACATAGGAGCTTACACACTGCAGAACAGGGGAAGAGAGGACATTGCTGACCATAAGAGCTTACACTCTACAGGAGGGAAGACTTCACTGACCATAACAGCTTACACTCTATGGGAAGTAAAACATCACTGACCATAAGAGCTTACACTCTACAAGAGAGAGAGAAAGAGCGAAAAGACCCCACTGACCATAAGAGCTTACACTCTACAGGAGAGAGAGGACGCCACTGACCATAAGAGCTTACACTCTACAGGAGAGAGAAAGAGATAGAGAGGACCCACTGACCATAAGAAATTATACTCTACAAGAGAGAGAAAGAAATAGAGAGATGACCCCACTGACCATAAGAGCTTACACTCTACAGGAGAGAAAGAGATGACCCCACTGACCATAAGAGCTTACACTCTACAGGAGAGAGAGAGAGGACCCCACTGACCATAAGAGCTTACACTCTACAGGAGAGAGAGGACGCCACTGACCATAAGAGCTTACACTCTACAGGAGAGAGAAAGAGATAGAGAGGACCCACTGACCATAAGAAATTATACTCTACAAGAGAGAGAAAGAAAGAGAGAGATGACCCCACTGACCATAAGAGCTTACACTCTACAGGAGAGAAAGAGATGACCCCACTGACCATAAGAGCTTACACTCTACAGGAGAGAGAGGACGCCACTGACCATAAGAGCTTACACTCTACAGGAGAGAGAAAGAGATAGAGAGGACCCACTGACCATAAGAAATTATACTCTACAAGAGAGAGAAAGAAAGAGAGAGATGACCCCACTGACCATAAGAGCTTACACTCTACAGGAGAGAAAGAGATGACCCCACTGACCATAAGAGCTTACACTCTACAGGAGAGAGAGAGAGGACCCCACTGACCATAAGAGCTTACACTCTACAGGAGAGAAAGAGAGTACCCCACTGACCATAAGAGCTTACACTCTACAGGAGAAAGAGAGGACCCCACTGACCATAAGAGCTTACACTGTACAGGAGAGAGAGGACCCCACTGACCATAAGAGCTTACACTCTACAGGAGAAAGAGAGGACCCCACTGACCATAAGAGCTTACACTCTACAGGAGAGAGAGGACCCCTCTGACCATAAGAGCTTACACTCTACAGGAAGAGAGGACCCCACTGACCATAAGAGCTTACACTCTACAGGAAGAGAGGACCCCACTGACCATAAGAGTTTACACTCTACAGGAAAGAGAGCGAGAGATAGAGAGGACCCACTGACCATGAGAAATTATACTCTAAAGGAGAAAGAGAGAGAGAGATGACCTAGCTAAACATAAGAGCTTACGCAAGAGAAAGAGAGGACCCTTATGCCCATAAGAGCTTACATTCTACAGAAGAGAGAGAGGACCCCACAAACCACAAGAGCTTACACTCTACAGGAAAGAGAGAGGACCCCACTGACTCTAAGAGCTTCACTCTACAGGAGAGAGAGAGGACCTTGCTGACTGTTAGGCGCAGGGATTCTCTCACTGCTCAGGATGTATAATAATAATAATAATAATCTTTATTTATATAGCGCCAACATATTCCGCAGCGCTTTACAGTTTAACAGTTTCAAACACAACAGTCATAAGTAACAACGTTAACAATACAATAATTAAAGCGAAATAAGATGACCCTGCTCGTGAGAGCTTACAATCTACAATGAGGTGGGGGAGATACAAAGCACAGGTGTGTATTTACAATGATGTATTTACAATGATGGTCCAACCATCTTCAGGGGTGGGGGATAGATGGAGATAGTGAATGGGCACACACAAACATAACATGACTTTGATTACTGAATGTGATAGGCCGCTCTGAGCAAATGTGTTTTGAGCGAGCACCTAAAACTATGCAAATTATGGATGGTCCTAATATCTTGGGGTAGAGCATTCCAGAGAATTGGCGTAGCATGGGAGAAGTCTTGGAGTCAGGAGTGGGAGGTATGGATCAGTGCAGAGGTTAGTCGAAAGTCATTTGCAGAGCGCAGCGGTCCGCTAGTCCGATAGACCGAAATGAGGGAGGAGATGTAAGGGGGTGCCGCACTGTGGAGAGCTTTGTGGGTGAGAACAAGTACTTTGAATTGTATCCTGTAATGAATGGGCAGCCAGTGTAACGACTGGCAAAGAGCGGATACGTCCAAGTAATGACTAGCCAGATGGACGATCCTGGCTGCTGCATTAAGGATAGACTGGAGAAGGGAAAGTTGAGTAAGGGGGAGGCCAATTAGTAGAGCAACCTTTGTCTGCCTCTGCGGTCTCCTATTCAGCTTCGACTGCTGTGAGTACTTTTCAGCAAGGACATCAGTCCCGGCACCTTGCCCAGACTCCTGCTGTATGTGTAGTTACCGCTGGCTCTCCAGCTAAGCCTATGGTGACTACTGGTATACACGTGCAGCATTATGCTCTGGAGCCTAAGTCCAGAATTCACCCTACTGAGCATGTTCATGATGTTGCCCCTTCTCATTGGTGCTCGGACGTCAGCTGCTCTGGTGATGTGGCAGATTCAGATAGGAACTTGCATGTGGACCATTCTGTCTGGACTTGAGCTTAAGGTATAAAAGGTTTCTGAGGCGCACGCCGGTGCGCTAGTATCAACTTATCTTCATGGGTGTATGAATTTTGATACTCTGTGGTCTGTGTCAGCATGTGCTCAGGGTCAGCTGTAAGCCGTTAGAATTCCGGCACCTCCGGAGAGGAGTTGTTTTGAGTGCGGTTGCTGACTGTATGACCACTGTATGCTACCTGCTCTGTTAGTGAGCTTCGATCCTCTGTGAGGTTAACAGGGATCATGTCTAGCATCATATCTTTCATTACTGTGTGCGAGTGACACTGTTCTATTGCAGTGAGAGCTAGCAATCGCTCACTTCGTTCTCCGCCATTGCTCACATTAGCTGCAGTTTTACATCTCTGCACGTTGGACCCCAGGTGGCGAATGCACTATATTATTATATTTTATTTAGTGCTTTCTGCAAACCCGAAGACTGACCTTAAGAGCTTACATTCTATAGGAAAGGGAGGACCCTGCTGACTGTAAGATCTTACACTATACCATAAAGAGAGAGGGAACCCCATTGATCATAAGAGCTTACACTCTACAGGAGAGAGAGGACTCTGCTCACTATAAGAGCTTACACTGTACTGGGAAGAGAGAGGACCCCACTGTCTGTAGGAGCTTACACTTCACCATAGAGAGAGAGAAGCCTCCACTAACCATAAGAGCTTACACACTACAGAGGAGTGAGAGAGGACCCCACTGACCATAACAGATTACACTCTACAGGAGAGATAGAGGATCCCACTGATCATAAGATCTAACACTCTACAGGAGAGAGAGAGGACCCTGCTGACTGTAAGAGCTTACACTCTACAGGAGAGAGAGAGAGGACCCCACTGACCATAAGAGCTTACACTCTACAGGAGAGAGAGCACCCCACTTACCATAAGAACTTACACTCTACAGGAGAGAGAGGACTACACTGACCATAAGATCTAACACTCTACAGGAGAGAGAGTGGACCCTGCTGACTGTAAGAGCTTACACTCTACAGGAGAGAGAGAGAGGACCTCGCTGACTGTAAGAACTTACACTTCACAGTAGAGAGAGAGAGAGGACTCCACTAACCATAAGAACTTACACTCTGCAGGAGAGAGATGCTCCCACTGACCATAAGAGCTTATACTCTACAGTAGAGATAGAGGATCCCACTGACTGTAAGAACTAACACTTTACAAGAGAGAGAGGACCCTGCTGACTGTAAGAGCTTACACTCTATAGGGGAGAGAGGACCTCACTGACCATAAGAGCTTACACTCTACAGGAGAGAGATGACCCTGCTAACTGTAAGAGCTTACACTCTACAGGAAAGAGAAAGGAGCCCACTGACCATAAGAGCTTACACTGTACAGGAGAGAGGACTCCGCTGACCATAAGAGCTTACACTCTACAGGAGAGAGATGACCCTGCTAACTGTAAGAGCTTACACTCTACAGGAAAGAGAGAGAGGACCCCACTGACTGTAAAGCTTACACTCTACAGGAAAGAGAGAGAGGACCCCACTGACTGTAAAGCTTACACACTATAGGAGACTTACCCAGTGACTTTGGAGATGAAAAGGGACTCTGCAAGCTGTTCTCCATTGGGAACCAGTGATGTGTTATATCCCAGGTAATGACCGCCACTGTGCAATGCATGATCATCTACTAGACATCATAGCTGCAGAGCATTATGGGAAGGTCTGCACGACAATGCAAGATGACATTTGCCTGCTCTCTGATGCTTCAGCAGTGTTGCTGCCGAGCAAAGGTTTTTTGTGAACTGCAATTTGAATATAACGTTCTAATTCTTGTTAAACCTCCGATTTCAGGAAATTCAATTTGAGTTGGATTCTTAGTGGGTCGATCCGCTCATCTCTAACAAATTATGCTAGAATTCTGTAAAATGATGATGAACTTTAACCCAAAAGAAATTCTATAGTGGGGCTCCCAGCCTATCACACCATGCCTGTTGGACTTCTTGATGTTTGGGGCCCTGTTACTTGTTAATTTCCAGCTTTCTGAAGGAGTTAGGCCTCTTTCACACTTGCATCGGTACGGGTCTGTCGCAATGCGTCGGGCCGACGTACCGACACACTTTGTGAAATTTTTGCACGACGTGGGCAGCGGATGCAGTTTTTTGACGCATCCGCTGCCCATTCTGCAGTCCGGGGAGGAGGGGGCGGAGTTTCGGCCGCGCCTGCATGGTTGAAAATGGCGGATGCGATGGACAAAAAAACATTCACTTGATTGTTTTTTTGTGACGACGGTCTGCCAAAACACGACGGATCCGTCGCACGACGGACGCGACATGTTGTCATCCGTCACGATCCGTCGCTAATACAAGTCCATGGGCAAAAAACGCATCCTGCGAGCACATTTGCAGGATCCGTTTTTTGCCCAAAACGACGGATTGCGACGGATGCCAAACGACGGAAGTGTGAAAGAGGCCTTAGTGTTTTTTCTCGAGTTTGATATTGACATAGAATCCATAGTACACATTCTCAAGAGCAAATCTGATGTCCAGCATCCCCACCAATCAAATTATGTAGCTGAAGGAAATACTGTGGGCCCTCAGGGTGTTGAGCAGGAGTTGGACCACAACCGATATGAAATGGTAACTTTTCTAAAGTTTCAGAGTACTAGCAAGACTAAAATTTTATAGTTTTGCTAGTACGTTATATGCTTTCTGCAAATGATGGCTCCAATGCCTGTGTGGATGTGATACCTACCATTTAGGTAATGTAAATACACACACAATTGTCTCCAGGCTTAAGCAGTGCTATAAATAAAGTGTTTTAAGGGACACATTCTACAAATAGCATCAAACGTTCAGCAATTTATGTGCTGCTATGTTCTGGTAATTTGCTCGATTTACTTTTATTCCTAAGGTTTACTTCATGCAATAAGACTTTTGCAATAATCCAGAAAAAAATAGGTAATTGTATCTATTTCCATGCACTGTGCATCTGTAACGGTTCCATAATGCTCGAAGATTGAGAACCTTTATTGATTCTTATTTGATATTATCTCAGATCATTTACTTTTCTACATAATATAATTTTAGACAACAGTAAAACAGCGGCACTAAATAGTCAGGCGCTGATGGATGGTTATGCACTGTATGCTCATTTTAGAAGACAGGTAAAAAGGGCATTCTATGGACATTTTCACTCGTAAGTGAAATCTGTGGTTTTCATGGATAACACTTATACCTGTGAGATGTGTGTTGGCTAACCAAGGTGGTATAAATGTGTATACCTGCGTCTCCATCAGTTTAATGTGTATACCTGCGTCTCCATCAGTTTAATACTCTACCTGTTGTAAATAGATTTTATTCTTTGCTGTAATATTGTTATTCGGTCACTAATGTGGCTGTTGCCTAAACATTACCAAAAGACTGTAAAAAGATGCAAAAAGTTAATGCCAGAGGTGTAGTTATGATCTGAAATGATGTGAAACACAGGAACAGGATGTGCGGCCATCTTAACCCCTTTCTGACCTCGGACGGGATAGTACGTCCGAGGTCAGATCCCCTGCTTTGATGCAGGGCTCCGCGGTGAGCCCGCATCAAAGCCGGGACATGTCAGCTGTTTTGAACAGCTGACATGTGCCCGTAATAGGCGTGGGCAGAATCGCGATCTGCCCGCACCTATTAACTAGTTAAATGCCGCTGTCAAACGCAGACAGCGGCATTTAACTACCGCTTCCGGCCGGGCGGCCGGAAATGACGTCATCGCCGACCCCCGTCACATGATCGGGGGTCGGCGATGTGTCAGGATGGTAACCATAGAGGTCCTAGAGACCTCTATGGTTACTGATCACCGGTGGCTGTGAGCGCCACCCTGTGGACGGCGCTCACAGCACACCTCCATTTCTGCTACATAGCAGCGATCAGCAGATTGCTGCTATGTAGCAGAGCCGATCGCGTTGTGCCTGCTTCTAGCCTCCCATGGAGGCTATTGAAGCATGGCAAAAGTAAAAAAAAAAGTTTAAAAAAATGTGAAAAAATTAAAAAAATATAAAAGTTTAAATCACCCCCCTTTCGCCCCAATCAAAATAAATCAATAAAAATAAAATCAAATCTACACATATTTAGTATCGCCGCGCTCAGAATCGCCCGATCTATCAATTAAAAAAAAGCATTAACCTGATCGCTAAACGGTGTAGCGAGAAAAAAATTAGAAACGCCAAAATTACATTTTTCAGGTCGCCGTGACATTGCATTAAAATGCAATACCGGGCGATCAAAAGAACGTATCTGCACCAAAATGCTATCATTAAAAACGTAATCTCGGCATGCAAAAAATAAGCCCTCAACCGACCCCAGATCACGAAAAGTGGAGACGCTACGAGTATCGGAAAATGGCGCAATTTTTTTTTTTTTTTTTTTTTTAGCAAAGTTTGGAATTTTTTTCACCACTTAGATAAAAAATAACCTAGTTATGTTAGGTGTCTATGAACTCGTACTGACCTGGAGAATCATAATGGCAGGTCAGTTTTAGCATTTAGTGAACCTAGCAAAAAAGCCAAACAAAAAACAAGTGTGGGATTGCACTTTTTTTGCAATTTCACCGCACTTGGAATTTTTTTCCCATTTTCTAGTACACGACATGCTAAAACCAATGATGTCGTTCAAAAGTACAACTCATCCCGCAAAAAATAAGCCCTCATATGGCCAAATTGACGGAAAAATTAAAAAGTTATGGCTCTGGGAAGGAGGGGAGTGAAAAACGAACACGGAAAAATGAAAAATCCCAAGGTCATGAAGGGGTCTGCAGTTTTTGAGATCAGGGAGAGGATGTGCTGGAGGGGAATCCAATGACATCATCCCCTGGAAGAATTCCATGGAGACCAGATTAGTGGCAGGGTGGAGCTGATCATGTCTGTGACCAGAACCTATCCAGATGTGAGAACATTTTTGCCAGAGACACTGCTGAGGCAGAAAAGGCCGGGCACCTGGCATGAGAGATGTTGAACACAATTGAGGAGTTAAGTCACAGTCATCAACAGTACTGTTCTGGAGGGGTCCCTCATCCGTTCCGTATATACCAATTGTTTGTCCGGAGCAGACCCTGGTAGGTAAGAAAATAAAGCCCACTATGCTGCCACAACGGGTAACCGTGCATACACCTCACTACATTCTGACACCAAAATATTCAAGGCTGAGATAGGACCTGTAGTTAGATAGATAGGCATATTAACTGTTTCCGGCCATGTTTATTGCCAAAATCAGTGTGTGGAACTTCCTGATTCACTGCCATGTTTCCTGTTTCTTCCTTAGTTAAGAATCCTAATCCACACCGTGGTTCTAACACAGCATACAATGGACTTTAGACCAAACCTGAACTTATTTTTATTTCAGGAAAGAGTTTCTGAGGAACATTATAGCACAGGACATTTGTTCAACTTCTACAGACTTAGTTTACGGCTAAATAGCCATCGCAGTTGGTATTTTTGGTATAGTTCAGGACGGGCTATTCTTCTGAGTTCATTGAAGTCACATCAGGACAGGAAAGGAATATTTGTTTGGAGGATAGAGGTAATTGATTGTAAGATTATAAACTGTGGTGAGCCTGTACATTACACTCATATAATAGTCCCAGTTCTCCGCATGTTAACAGGTAGCCGGTGGCCAGTGTAGACAGTCATGCCAGTAAGTAGATTTATAGAAAGTATAGTGGGTACAGATTGTTTGGGCACCAGCCTGTACAGCACAAGGATCTCAGCCTCAGGCCTGAATGTCTGTTTGATGTTTTGAATGTTGTCTATTTTCTGGTTGAGTAATCCACATATCCAAGTAAATTACTTACAGTGAGTGAACTGTGTAGGACTCAGGCTTTCCCTCCAGTGACTTCACTGTATTTTGAGGAACACACCCCGATACACGACTTACATACAGATGATATTCTATGAGGCAGTGCACATGTCCAATCTTTTGCTTGGATCGAGTGGTCATCGGAGGAAATCAGAGACATGTCCAATTTTGATCCAAGGGAGCTGGATCAAAATTGGCAATGCAAATCTATGGATCTGTGAAAAAAAATCAGACCACACTCAGAAGGAATAAGACTGTGGTTCGATTTTCACGGACAGACATAAAGGACAAGGTGGAAAAACATTTTTTTTCTCTCCGCATACGATAAAAACTGATGCCGCTCTGATCAAAGTCTGATCCATTTATTCACAAATGGTGAGATATCAGTTGTGTGAACCCACCCTTGGGAGGATTATCTATGCAATCAAGGAACCACGTGTTCATGTCCCCCTATGGAACTAATAAACATTGTAGCAGAATAGCCAAAAATGTTTTAAAATATTTATAAATATGCAAAAAAAAACTTTCAAAATAAAATGTTGTTTGATTTAATAAAATAAAAATGCTCAAAGGAGAACACATATTTGGTATCATGTTAATGTAATAACCAGTGGAAAAAAAAATACCAATGTTTATCCTACATGGTGAACTCTTCAAAATAAATTATACAAAACTACATCAAAACTGGCCCTTGTCTGTCGTGCTGTCACACAAACAACAAATGTTCAGGCCCCCTATTCATCTGCATGGTGTCCGGGTTCAGGTTTTTGTTCGGGTACCGTTCTGGTACTCGAGCCAAACTTTTTTTTAGGTGTTTGAACTCACCAGAGCTGAACACCATGGATTCGACCATCACTAGTCTCTATTATACAAACTATGCTCAACTTTGAACCATTGATCTGAGATGGCCAAAGTACTGATGACCACTGTGCAAAGTATGATAATCCACGATATATCTTAGCTGCAGGCAGAAGCATAGCTACTGGGGGGGCAGAGGGGGCGGTGGCCCAGGGCCCTGCACTCTGAGGGGCCCCATCCAGAGCTACGCTATGTAACTGTATTGGCGTACATAGCTTTCTGTGGAAGGGCAGGGAGACACGATCTCCCTGCTCTGCCGTCTGGCCACTGTGCGGCCCCTGAGGAGACGGTCGGGGACCTGGTGCCAGCAGTGGGCCCTCCACCTGTCATCACAGGGTCAGCTGTATCGGCTACAGCTGATCGCATTGTTAACAGAGGGAGTGTTACGCTCCTTCTCCCCTCATCCCACTGTCAGTGTCTGATGTCACCGACGCCGACCCTGACAGGGGGTCGCAATGATGTCAGTGCTAGATGGCTGCCTAATTGGGGTGCATTAAGTTGTACTGGCTGCCTTATGGCGGTGCATTATACTATGAACAATGCTTAATGGTGGTGCATTATACTGTACTGGCTGCCTAATGGGGGTGCATTATACTATACAGACTGCCTAATGGGGGTGCATTATACTATACCGACTGCCTAATGGGGGTGCACTATACTGTACTGGCTGCCTATGGGGTGCATTAAGTTGTACTGGCTGCCTTATGGCGGTGCATTATACTATGAACAATGCTTAATGGTGGTGCATTATACTGTACTGGCTGCCTAATGGGGGTGCATTATACTATACAGACTGCCTAATGGGGGTGCATTATACTATACCGACTGCCTAATGGGGGTGCACTATACTGTACTGGCTGCCTATGGGGTGCATTGTACTATGCTGGCTGCCTATGGGGGTGTATTATATTGTACTGGCTGTCTAATGGGGGGTGCATTATACTATACAGACTGCCTATTGGGGTGCATTATACTATACAGAATACCTAATGGGGGTGCATTATACTATACAGACTGCCTAATGGGGGTGCATTATACTGTACTGGCTGCCTATGGGGTGCATTATATTGTACTGGCTGCCTATGGAGGTGCACTCTACTGCACTGGCTGCCTATGGGGGTGCATTATACTGTGCTGGCTGCCTAATTGGGGTGCATTATATTGTACTGGCTGCCTATGGCGGTGCACTATACTGCACTGGCTGCCTATGGGGGTGGGTGCATTATACTGTGCTGGCTGCCTAATTGGGGTACATTATACTGTACTGGCTGCCTATGGGGGTGCATTATACTTGACAAGCCTATGGGGAGTGCATTATACTATACAGGCCTATGGGGAAGGCATTATACTATACAGGTCTATGGGGAGTGCATTATACTGTACAGGCCTATGGGGGTGCATTATACTATACAGGTCTATGGGGAGTGCATTATAATGTAGAGGCCTATGGGGAGTGCATTATACTATACAGGCCTATAGGGAGTGCATTATGCTATACAGGCCTATGGGGAGTGCATTATACTATGCAGGTCTATGGGGAGTGCATTATAATGTAGAGGCCTATGAGGAGTGCATTATAATACACAGACCTATGGGGAGTGCATTATACTATACAGGCCTATGGAGGGTGCATTATACTACACAGACCTATGGGGAATGCATTATTCTATGCAGGCCTAAGGGGAATGTATTATACTATATTGAGGACTATTTGGCACATTATACTATATGGAGTCTATCTAGGGGGCCATCATACAGTGTGAAGATTACAGTGAAAGGGCCATCACACAGTGAAGGGGCCATCAAGCAGTTTGGGGACTACTAAGGGGTCAGTACACTGTGTGGGGATACATTACAGTGAGGAGGCATCATGTTATGTATAAGAGAGCATCATGCTGTGTATAGGGGAGCTGTACAGGGGGGAGACTCAGGACATTATTCAATGTTAAGTGGGCACTTATTGTTATAGGGGAACTCAGGTTACTGTGACTATCAAAGGGGCTTACAGACGGCAATATTACTTTATAGTGAGCAAAATGTGGGCACTGTATTCTAGGGCACTTGCACCTGGCATTACTATATTGTAGAGGGTTACTTTAGAATTTATAGGGCAGAGAACCACACAGCAGGTGCAGTAATATGGACACATACGGCAGCAGCATTGGGGTACCAATAGGATGAGGAGTTTGTGCAGGTTGGGAATAGATGGTGATGGGGCTGAAAATATGAGAAGTGAAATGTGTTTTTGATGTATTTTCTGCAGCCGAGTCCCGGGTGGAAGAAGTTGTCATGTTGGTCTGGGCCAGATGGAAAAGACCGGAAAAGTGAACAACCCCATCAGAAAGCGGTAAGTCACCATCTATAGCTGTGCTGTGATCTCTTATATGTAGGACTGGTATCTACCACTGACCATATGGCGGTAATATCCATGTTGGTCTTTATGTAGAGATTATTTTCAGTAACAGTGCGGTCATCTGCTGAGGTTCTCCTCCACTATTAGGAGGCGTCATCGAGTTGTAATCACGGTTACCTGGTTAGGGGCCCACTCAGAAGCTTTGCCCCCCCTGAACCAAAACCCTAGCTACCCCTCTGGCTGCAAGACATTATGGAGACACCAACACGGCAACGAAAAATCACACTAGCTCGCTATGCTCTTTGATGCTTCAGCAGTGTGGGAAATGTGTTTTTTTTTTGTGTCCTGCAAATCAAATCTTAAAATGTTCAAAATCAAATTTGATCCTCTGCTGATGGTTCCACTCATCTCTAATCAAGACAAATACTTTAGGTTAACACAATTCAAGACAAGTAATTGGTGGACATCTGTATTTTACTTTCCTCCCATCCATGTAACAAACAGCACAAGACATAGCAATCAAGCAGGAGTTTAACAAAAAGTGATAAATGTCAACTCTTTACACCAAGTCAGGGGTCTGTGGGGAATAATGTCTAGCAAGGAATATCGGTTTATATATATTCCCTTTTACAGTAATCAAATAGAATCTGAAATCTGGTAAATTCATTTTATCAACAATAATGGCTAAAATCTTAGTCTCCATAACAAATAAAACATTCAGATTATGATATAATTGCTTAATAATGTTGTCTACTGTTACTTCCCGTGAAAAAAACACTACTCCTCGTTATATATTCTGCTCATGGCTGTTATGTGGAAAATACCAGCTAGGTGTCTGTCATCCATGGAGAGTGAGCATATCAAATGCTGTGCTCCAACGGTCAATAACCCTTTTGCCTTCTCTGCCCCGCTTCCCTGAAGATTTTATTCATGCATACCTAATTTTGACTCCAACTGATGATGAAAAGGTCCAAGCAACATTTACAGATAATATTCTAATGAGTCAATATCCCAGTATTCAGATGTAACTGGAATATTTAATGCTGCTAAACACTGGTGCAGGATTCTATAATGTCAAATCTTATATTATGTTCTTATTAAACATTATGTTACTTTATATTATGTTTTTATTATATTATGTTCTGTTCTGTTTCCTGCAGTGAAGAATTAGATTTATCAGTTCAGCCAATAATAAGTCCAATTCCAAATTACATTTGTAATAGACACTGATTGAAAAAGGCTTAGGTTTGTTGTTAGACTTACCCAAGTTAGGAGACATCCTTGGGGACAATAGTCCCAAATAAATGAATTGGGAGGAGACAAAGCAAGATATTGTGGAAGAGTCTTGTTTATTTGGATAATCTCAGACCCCAACGTCAAGTACAAAAAGACATGTGGGACCACAGTAGCTTAAGGTCCTTAAATACAATTTAAAATGTTGCCAAACTTCTAAGACCATCTGGTGGGAGGTAATATTTATTATGCCTACATATATAGCACCATCATATTCCACAGCACTTTACAGATATTGGCATTACTGTCCCCATTGGGGCTACAATCTAAATTCCCTGTTAGTCTGTATTTGGATTGTGAGAGGAAATCAGAGAACCCAGAGGAAACAAACAGAAGAACATAAAACTCTTTGCAGATGTTGTCCTTGGTGGAATTTGAACCCAAGATCCCAACACTGCAAAGCAACATTGCAAACTACTTATTGCTCGATGATTCAGTGGTATTAGGGATAACAGACATGTGATGACACACCATTTAATCTTAATTATTCAGTTGTCTTTTTTTAGTAGGCCACGAGACATAGGCTATAGTGATGAGCAAGTATGCTCGATATTCGAGTTTCTCCGAGCATGCTCAGGTGGTCTCCAAGTATTTTGGCGTGCTCGGAGATTTAGTTTCTGTCGACGCAGCTGCATCATTTGCAGCTGCTAGACAGCATGAATACATGTACGATTCTCTAACAAACAGGCAACCCCCACATGTATTCAGGCTGTCTAGCAGCTGCAAATCATGCAGCTGTGTCAACATAAGCTAAATCTCCGAGAAAACTGAAAAACTCAGAGACAACCCGAGCATGCTCGGAGAAACTCAAGCAACGAGCATACTCGCTCATCACTAATAGGCTATTAGGCAATTATTTTGAAGTTGACTATTGAATTTGTGTTTTTCTTCAGTTGGTCAAGGCACATGGTCTATTGTCATATGAGTCTGAATGTTGACACTAGAATTGTTGCTTGTTAAATTGCTTATTAGCTGTTCTTTACCTCTTAAATCATCTCCTACAGGTTATTGTTCCTATTTTTGCAAAACAGGGATGCAGGGTCATTGAACAATCATGTTTGCTAATATGTTGATTACACATTGTATCAGGCCATGCAGTTTGTTAACCTGCAAAACTGAGGAGGACAATGTAAATTGATTAAATACTCAAACAATGAGAGATGAGCCCCTGCCACCTTTTCAAAATCATGAGGAAAAATGCCTGAATAAGAGCTGTGAACTATGAAAGAGGGCTCTGCCTCTGTATCAGGGCAACTTTACAAAACCACTGCCAGGAACACTCTACAGGACAGCTGCCAGAACACCATGGCTCCATCAAGAGAGAAAGAAATTTTACATTCTACAGGATTAAGGACCTTGACCATAGCTGGAAGAATGCAAATCTGCTCCATTGACCATCACTAAACCTACAAAGACATTTGGAGAATCCAAGTTGGGACAATCAAGTCACCTGGCCACATACCTCATTGCATTCGATCAGCTTCCTAAGCTTGTTGTTACCTCCTCCCTGTGGGTGCCCACCAAAATCGGGGTGCCAGTAGTGGGATTAGTTGGCCCTTGAAGCCCCAAAGTTGCAGATTCTCTAATCCCGGCTAGCCAGCAGTAGGGTGAGACTCTGTAGCTTGAGTCATCGTGGATATTTTGCTGGGACAGTTCTATATGTTATTGTATGCTTGTTGGTTCGATAATGTACTGCCACGCTGTTTTACCTTCACCCTGTGTTGTCTGAGTAGTATTCTGTCCACAGGAAAGGAGTACAGGTGTTCTGTGGGATGATCCCTCATCCAGGCGGTCTCGGGCTAGCGGACGAGAGCACCCATGGACCCTCATGTCCCCACAAGTCATGACAACAAAACTTAACAATAAAATATACTAGCCAAGTGCCTAAAAAAATGAACAACGACAAATATAATTATAGGTCCCAGGAAACATGGAAAGGCATCAAAGGTTATTATAGCAAACCTGACAATCTGCACCACACCTCTGAGCAAGGCAAGATTCAAATTGAGAAGGAAAGCTGTTAATAGCAACCCATATATCAAAAGGTTGAGGAAGAGTGACGTAGGCGCAGCCAGACCCATGTCACTGATTGTCCCTGATTGTCCATAGCTGCCAGACTTGAAGCTTCATGTCAGGAAGTGTAGCGTCCCAGTATTAGCTAAAAGTTTGGCTGTAAGGGATAGGATGGAAGACTTGGTGAACTGAAACAGAACTGTGCAAAATAAAATGTAACCTCTTACTGTATCGTGAGATTAGTAGTGGGTTTAATAGCTGGATAAAAATGATTACTCATGATGTTAATGGATGCTGATTAAATACATTTACTTAAAAATCAAATATCAATCATGATTAAAAAATATATAGAAATAAACTTTGTTTTGATGATTGGGTGGGCTGTGACAAAAGGGCCAAAATAGTGCTTAAAAATTAATGCACATACACACAACCTGTCTAGTACTTTTAGGCGCTTTCATCTGTGTACCATTTTGATTTGCCTTCTGGACATGTCAAATGTAGTGCCTTCATGTAGATATTACTAAAACAATTATCCTTGGACTTCCACTATATGACACAATTTACCCTAGAGTCTCTAATGACACAATTTCTTATCATGTCAAAAATGAGCTATTACTCTTATCATTATTGCTTCATGATCGCATCAATCTAACTTTTATTTCATGTTACTGTGAAAAAGGGCAACTATTTACCATTTTTTAAGCCCAGCTAGTCATCTTTGTATTTGTCAAGAAATTGTGATGCAAATAAAGGGGGTTTATTACATACAAAGATCAGAAACGTTTCGGTCTACTCTTGACATTCATCAGTGTGCTAAATACACTTGTATGCTTGCATGAACCCCAAATATTGGATAGTATATTTTTGCATCAGTATAATGGATCTGGTGAACCTGAACCAGATAGGGTTAAGGTAAAGCCAAAAGAATCTACGGCTGTAAAATATAAACAGCCAATCAGCGCACAGGAGAGGATATAGGTATATGCGGTATCCACCGCACACCTTCTTGCGGTGGATACCGCGTATACCTATATCCTCTCCTGTGCGCTGATTGGCTGTTTATATTTTACAGCCGTAGATTCTTTTGGCTTTACCTTTGTTTTGGACAGCCTTCTGTAACCCTATCTGGTTCAGGTTCACCAGATCCATTATACTGATGCAAAAATATACTATCCAATATTTGGGGTTCATGCAAGCATACAAGTGTATTTAGCACACTGATGAAGGTCAAGAGTAGACCGAAACGTTTCTGATCTTTGTATGTAATAAACCCCCTTTATTTGCATCACAATTTCTTGGAGTGTGCTAGTCACTTATAATCTATACATCAAGGTTTGGGCACCTATTGACTGTGCACCTCCCTCCTAGGCTGTGCTTTACATCTTCTATACCATCTTTGTATTTGTGTCCAGTCTGTACGATAATTCCTGAGCTCCCCTGATTCTGAGTCGATCAATTGTAGAGATATTTGTGGTGCACTTGAGGGTCCAGTTGCTACAGATGTACTGCATCTCAGCCAGAGGTGTGGCCTTCACTCTTGAGTAAGAAGGGGGCACTACCCAGGACCCACACACTAGCACCCAACACTGGACCTCTATAGGCCTGGAGGGAACTAGGAAGTTAGAGCTGGGGACTTGAGCAGTAAGGATTTCATCCCAGCACCAGAGGATAGAGAGAGAGAACATGGAAGATAGAGAGAAGCTCCTGACAGAAAGAAGAGAGAGAAGGGGTCCTAGGGGCAGAGGTAGTGAGGAATCCACTCGTGGAGCCTGGATCCATGCCGACTGTAGCTTGGTGGAGGGACCAGGTCACAGTGGGGGAACCGGCCCCCAGACTAGTGGAGAAATACTAGGCTCAGCTAGCCAGCCGGAGGCTGTGGTATCTGTACGTGCCACAGAGTCAACCATACACACTCACTGAAAAGGCAGCCATATAGGATCAAGGGGACCAGGAGGTTGCCTGACAGAATCCAAGGATGCTGGCTTGGGACACTGTGTGTGATGGCACAGGGCAGGAGAGGCAGGAGCCAGCGCAGTGAGACGATAAGGAAGGAACATAAGAAGGGGGTTCTGGCAAAGACCCCAAATTACCTGAGAGCTGGCTGGACCACAGACCCGGAGGACACAGCACCCAGCTGGGACTGCATTTAAGAACTGTGAGTAAAAATGTGGAAACTGCTCCCTGTTGTGTCCTCTGAATTATTACTGTGTCACCTGCCGTGCATCACAACATTCACCATCATTAACTTTAACTCATTAACTGCCCTGGGGCCTAGCTCTACCTGTGGAGAACTGAAACATCTCTGCTGCATCACCATCTGCCCCAGTGGACCTGAACGGCAGCATCGGCCATTTCCCTACTGCCGAGCACCACGGGTGGCGTCACAAACAAATCCCCTATAAACTTTAATTCCCCTTTAATTGACTTTTATTGGACACTGTAGGGATTGTACTCGCTCAGGTGCGGCGGATGACACTCTGGAGGCACATTTCATTAAAAGTTCACAGGTTTATTGCTCCATAAACCACATAGCAACAGGAACAACAGGTAAACAGTCTTACTTCAGACAGTTGAATCCTCAATGTCCATATTAGAGCTCCGCTCTCTCTCAGACCAGTAGGCATACAGGCTGTGCCATGTCCAGCACGTAGGCTCTCCAGCCTAAATATGGTCTCTGTGTGCTGTTCGGGACGTCTGTCCCCACTTGGAACCCTCCAAAACACAGGCCACTCTGCAGTGTCCAGCCAGGACACATGGAAGTCTGTCCACTCTTGCAGACTCCCAAACACACTCACCACATGGGCTACACACACCTCTTTACATAAGTGTAACCACACCCAGATACCTGTCACATGGCCAGTCAGGTGAGTGTGACATCACCACAGGTCCTTCAACACAAAACCATCTTAGGTATTCAAACATGCCTCTTGGGGTGGGTTTGTAGGTGACTGAACCCACCCATCTCTCCAATCACCTGAAAGCCTTCCCAATGTAAACAAATCCCTCAGCAGTAGATCTGCTTGAGCAAAACATACCCAGCCTTCCATCACAGGGCCACCCACCTCTGCGATACATACCGTCCATTAATCACATGACCTTTAGCCACGCTACAACATCAAGGGCCAGGGACCGGGTCACTGCTGCCGTGACCACCCCCCTTAAGAACCGTCGGACCCGGCCCGAGTACCCCATGGCCCTAGCGGGTGCTCTATATTCTCATTTGTTTTGTTCTCTGGAGCTCAGTATGTGAAATCTCTGTGTCACAGTCCAACTTGGTGTTTCTTCATAGACTGCTATATCAGCTGCCCAGATCCCCAGAGAATATCCTGAATAAACACCCAGTTGGTCTGCAAGCAGATATTTCGCATACAGTGATCCAGAAGGAAAAAATGTGAGCATTTGTGCATTGGAATGAAGCAGCTAAAACGGGAAAAGAGCTGCAAAATCAGGGAAGATCAGGGATTATTAGACGGTATTTAACTTTTTTTTTCAGCAAGTGACAGGTCATTTTTCAGCCATTATGCTCCCAAACATCCTCTTCATTCCTCAGAATCTATGGTGCCCACTGATGTCTGCTTACCTGGATCTGTTTAACAACTGACCTAAGTCTTTTTCTGTCAATTTCAACCTTCATTGAACTCAGCAACTCTTCTAGCAGGTTTGGTACATCAGGCTTCATTGATCCTATTGTAAACTATACAATAACATTTTGCTTATCCTAAAAAGCTATCTACCGTAATCCTAACTGATCTCTCTAGCATGAGTATGCAGTAACCCAGAAGTGATACTCTTTTGAGCGCCCTGTTTGTTTGTTTTTTCTCACTGCTATTTCACAAATGATGGAAATCATGTTGGTTAAATGCAGAACTTTTGGACAGATTTAAAAATTTGAAGGATATTTTTAGATATGGAACAAATATGTTATATTCTAACTGTAAGGTAATATTTTGAGCTCAGATTATTTCAGATTTATACGATATTTCCTCCAAAATAAGTATTATCCAGAATGTATCTACAGAAGACAGTATAGTATTAATTAAATCATAACCATTAAATCTGTGAAATGTTAAAACCAAGATGACAAGGCAACCTTCCTGGCATCCACTGTAAGTGGCCTGAAAGGGTACTCTGACTGGCCACTATGCAGTGCAAGTCATAATGAACTGTTAAGGATTGTTCATTTTGACATGCTTCCATCACAGCCAGCTTTAAAAGGAATCTGTCTTCCTCTGGATGACTTTGAGCTATTACTATGGGCATACAGGTAATATAATGGTTAAACCAGCTTTACCCATATCCTCCTAGCTGTGGTGTAGATCTTGAGAAATTCATTTATAATATTATATGTTAATGATTTCTTCCAGGCTTTTGGGCGTGTGGTACCTGGAAGAAATCACTGCCTCCTGACTTCATTATAATAGTACCCCCCTCCCATCAGCGTCACACTGATCTGTTCAGCGCTGCGCGAGGTTATGATAATCTTGCTCGCTCACCTATGGGCAATGTTTGCATTGATCTTCCGCACAGGCATAGGCGAGTCTCCCACTGCACACAGGTAAGGTTGGTTTAACCATTCTAATACCTGTATGCCCATAGTAATAGCTCAAAATTGTCCAGGAGGTGACAGATTCCCTTAACAATGTCTCCAATTTGTTCTACAGTAGCTTTTCTGTGGGATTAGACGAGATGGTTCAAATTTCGCTCTCCATAAGCATTAATGAGTCATCTGGTAGGTATGAAAGACTGTATTTCAAGAAAAAGCCAGAGAGTGCTCTCTAGGGTAACACTACTTGACCACAAGCAATTAGGATAACACAACAAAAAAGGTCTCCAAACAATTGTGGCTGTGCAAGACTCAGACACCACACTATTTAGTTCTTTGTTATAAATTCCAATAAAAAATAATATGAAAACTTCTTCATTGATGAGGATTCTGGAGAGACAATAACGGCAATAAATGAGAACTGTATGAATTTCCTGAGTGTCCAGGTTCCTCGGCGCAGCATTTAATTTGCCCGCCTGTGTAAACATCATCGGTGTGATGCAAAGGTGATGTTTCGCTAGCCATGAAAATCATAAGCTGAGCCTGGAATCCCGAAAAGTAGGGAAATCTGTAAAGTGCTCCAGAGTGATAGTCACGACTGAGCTGCTGTCTGGTTGCGCTCTGTCACTTTACATACAAGGCAAGTCCCATTTCTTGTGTGCTGTAGAACATGGGGTGCATCACACTAAATTGTAGTCAGTAGGCCTCCACTGCTTCCTGGGTTCCATCCTCAGGAGGCGCTGCACACAATGCATGGGACACTAGGTTCTTTGCAACAGTCAAACTTTTACTAAACAGTTCAAGTTCATCAGGAGGGTAGAAGTGGGATAGGGCACAGCAATTCACACTTCCTTCATTCTTAGTACAGCTTCTCTTCTGTCTTGCCACACATTCATTCTGGACTACACCCAAGCCCACTGACTCCACAGGCCTAGGGGATTCGTTGTCCACTCTGGCAGTGCACCCAGGATCGACCATTTGTCCCCCAAGTAACTCCATGTCCATCTACCGCATGATGTCAGAAGACCAGGTCTACTCCATGGTACGTGGCCTGAGCCCTAGGCTCCAGATGCTATTGGAATGACCATCAGAGATCTCTATTTGTCTGCCCATTGCCTTGAATGTCTGGTCTATGCTGCCCCTAACAACCCTCAGCTAAACTTGGACTCCACTGTACACTTCACTAGCTGACACTGAACTCTCTCTAACCAGCAAGTGACCCCATTGTTATCAGAACTAGTGTCCACCTACTAGGCTAATCCTAACCTTAACACGTTCCTTTCTTTCATGCTATTGCTAACCTATTATCCTTATGCTATATTCTATGCTGTCCGAAGCTTATCCTTATGCTATACATCACCATAAAACATTACATTGGATTGCATTAGACACACGTTACTTTTACTTAAAAAAATGCACAACAGTATTCACATAGTGAAGCTGCTGTGTTCAGGGGAAGGAACAGTGTTAGACCACATACCTAAAAATTCACACAGCTCCTGTCGATGGCCAGTAGGCACTGACCCTGATCGTGGACTGTAGTGCAAAGCGATCCATTCATCTCTAGTAGGAAGTGAAACTCCATGCACTGATTTTGCACCACACCAATGTTATTTCCATTTTTTAAATTTTCAAATTCAAATTCATTTTTAAATTAGCATCAAAATTCATTTTGATGCTAAACTTTTTATAATTTGAAAGGAAATGTTTTTTTTCCCCGGCAGAAAATATTCAGACAATTAGTTGGATTAGGATGGATTTTTGTTTCATTTTACATTTTATTAATGAGATCCCCGTGGCGAGCTTTTCAGAACAAAATGCAATTACACTAATACCAACTCGTTCACATTGGAAGCTGAGTAGTTCCTCTCTAATGAAGGTCCAGATCATATCCAGAATGGACAATCATCTGTGCAGAAACTATTGCAAGATCTAAAAGCAGAAAACAACTGTTGAATCATAAGTCCAATACAAAAATCTAATCGTGATGCACACGGTTCATCTGAATTCATTTTCACAACTCAATATTCTGTTTAATGATATCAGAAAGATTATCAAAAAGAATATTCCCTTACTATATGGCAAGATTTCTACAAAGTTCTGATGATGCAGCGTTGCAATATGTTCCATGAAAAGCACCAACATAAAAGAAGTTGCTTTAATCTTTTCTTACGGATGCACCACCACCTCCTGCTGTTGGGTTACCAATCAAACACAACTTCAAAGGCATCCACGCACGTTTGTGCTGTAAAGTTTTGTCAGTATAACTCAATTTTATGTCTAATGATAAAACATTCCAACCTTGCCAATATATGAACTGCAACATTGCTTTTGTGGTGTATTTAATAACTTGTGTTTCCTGCTAAGTACAAGACGTTGGTTAAACTTCCGATAATTTAAAGACTCATATCACAAGACACTTAACTTACGCGGCTGGTACAAGCAAAATAAACATCCCATGTTTTGGTGCATTGCGGGAGGGAAAATACTCCGGAAACACCTCACATTTGAAAGAAGAGGGTACAGATAGAGTTAATGCACCATTCAGGGGTGAAGACCATCTCCAAAAATTGTTCATCAGGAAGACTTATTGGATCTTCTCGATGAATACTTGTGTTCTGTTTGGTTTCATAAAAATACAAGATCTAATAGTAACTTATGTTTCTCATCTTAGTCTTTCCCTTGTGACTTGTGTATTTTCTATGTTTTTAATTCCTAATTTGCCAATGTTTCCATGTTTTGTTTTATAGTGCATCATTTTCCCATGCACCTGCTAATTTTAATAAGGCGTAACTGGAGGTTGGAAAAGATATTTAAGCAACTGACAAATTCTCATCTAGTGTCTATGATTAAGTGTATTATGAACGCTCGAACGGCGTCAGAAGATGTGCTTTCTTTTTTTATTCTACCCTATATTTTCACCCTGTGATATATTTTTATGAGACACCAACATATTTTAAGTTGGAGCTTTAGCTTTTCCAATTTTCATGTGCTGTGTCCAGTGTAATCCTCCTGTTCTGAGTGGCACGTGAAAGGGTGAGATCAAAACTATGAGGACGTGAATTACTTCACTGCTGTGCTAGTTGACTAGAACTGACCATGTTGCAAATCCAGCTGTCCTCAAATGACAGCGTGAGCCCGCAGCTGTGATCGGAAGTAAAAAGTTTACCTCAAGTCACTGGGTTCCCCTGTAATTTTGATAATCATCGAGGCAAAACTCACAGCTTGGGGCTGCAACCCTCAGCTATTTGCTTCAGCAAGACTGGTTATCAAGAATAGAGGGGTTCCATGTCTGATTTTTTTTTAATTATTTAAATACATTTAAATAAATTTTGGCAACCAACCAAACTAAAGCAGACAGCTGAGGATTGGTATTCTCAGGCTGGTAAGGGGCCATGGATATTGCCTCAGCCTTAAAATAGCAGCCCTCGGCAGCCCAGAAAAGGCTCATCTATTAGATGTGCCAATTCTAGCACTTTTCCCGACTCTTCCCACTTGCCCTGTAGCTGTGGCAAATTTCATATTTGTGGGGTTGATGTCACGTTTGTATTGTCCAGTGACATCAAGCCCATGGCTTAGTAATGGAGATGAGTTGAGTTGCAGTACCCAAGAAAGGCCAATAGACAGTGTATAGGGTGGTACTGCTCCATACACTTCCACTGACCACGGGACTAGGTATCAGCTGATTGGTTGGGGTGCTGGTTGTCATCCCCTACCAATTTTTTATATTGGTTACCAGTAGCTCTTGGAATCCTTGTTAGATCTTTTACTTTAAAAATGTTCTAACTTTAATTCAAGATGACTGTATGAGTTCAGATGCTTTCGTTACATGCTGGTGTTTTTTTTTGTAAATTTACTATGGATTCAGTACATTTGCTTTCTGAAAATTAAATCTACTGTGAACGTTTAATGCAAATCCAGCAATCTGGCCACCTTCAGAGCAGCTCTTGCAAGGTGTATAGGAAACATTTTGTAAACTCAAACTCCTTGCCTAGGAAACTAGCTACCTCTCATTTAACCAGCAACCTTGGCAAAGAGCTATAAACTATAAAATTAAAAATCCTTCTGTTTTTTTTAGATCAGATAGGATTTTTAAGAGATAAATTGCATAGTTGCGTATTTTTACAAGCTCTTTCCTTTTTTACCAATTTATTAAAATGAGACAACCCTTTTAGGCTTCCTTCACATGTCCTGCTGATTCCTGTACATGAAAAACCAGTACTGATGAGATCCATGGTCCATGTCTGTGTGCCATGCGTATGTACGTATGTGACATCCATGTATTCGTGTGCTGTCCGTGTGTCCTTGTATCACATCCTTGTGCCATCCGTGTGAAACATACCAGGATCTGGGAAAAGCAGTACAGTTTGCGCTGATTCCAGGCGTCGGCTACTGAAGGCAGCTCTCATTATTGTTGCTTGGTCTCCCTGTGATCAGCGCAACCAGGAGACAATGATTGGAGTTGTATTCAGCACCCGCTGTGTACAATCTGTGTAAAATATATAATGAAATTTAAAAAAGGAATGGGTGTGTAATTTTCATAACCAGCAGATGGAAAGCCCACAGCTGGGGGCTGCTGTTAATAATCTGGGAAAAGGGACAATATCCTAAAAATTTCCGAGCTGTGTGCTTAGCCTTTACTGGTGAACTTACGGGGGACCTCAGAAAAAAAATTACACCCTATAAATGCAAACCAGTAAAGGCTAAACAGACAGCTGTGGGTTGATATTAATAGCCTGGGAAGGGGCCAGAGACATTGCCCAGGGTTTCAACATCAGCCTTCAGTTGCCCCAGAAATGGCGCATCTTATGGCACTTATCCTAGCTCTTCCCACTTGCCCTGTGATGGTAGCAAGTGGGGGAAAAGGTTTATATTAGCTTTGTATTGTCAGCTGGCATCAAGGTACGAATGGATTATCTTCACGTCGGACAGGTGAGGGATATGGTTGTTTATTACTTGGTTTTCTTTTTAGAGGGGACATGGGCATGGGAGGATTATCTTCACGTCGGAGAGGTGAGGGATGTAGTTGTTTATTATTTTTGCTTTCTATGTTTAGAAAAACCCTATTTCTTGCCATTATATGACTTGTATCCTTCATTATTCACTTGTTTCCCTCTGCAAACTCTATCACTGATTTACAGTTGTCTCTGAACTAGTGGGTGGAGACTCACTGTTAGGGTTGGCAGAACGCACCGAGTGTATATATATATCTATATATATATAATTGCCTAAGGGTTTTTCCGTCTGTCTGTCTTTCTTTCTGTCTGTCTGTCTTTCTGTCTGTCTGTCCTGGAAATCCCGCCTCTCTGATTGGTCGAGGCCGCCAGGCCTCGACCAATTAGCCACGGGCACAGCGACGATGATGTCATAAAGGACGTAGATATCCCGCGTCTGATTGGTCGAGGCCGCCAGGCCTCGGCCAATCAGCAACGGGCACAGTATCGACGTAGATGTCATAATGGTTGCCATGGCGACGATGATGTCCTAAAGGTTGCCTCGACCAATCAGCGACGGGCACAGTCTGCCGCGAATTCTGAAATCATCATTGTCCATATACTACGGGGACATGCATATTCTAGAATACCCGATGCGTTAGAATCGGGCCACAATCTAGTATATATATATATATGTATTAATAGGTGCATTCGCAACCCGGGTCCTCCGTGCAGGAGAGGAACCTGCTGCTGGCAAAAGGCGGCGCTATATGGTGGTATAAGCAAACTCTGTTAACTCCACAGATTCATTAGAAACAAGATGCTGTGCCCTGTTAACCTCACAGAGGTAAACAGCTACCAAACAGAGCAAAACTGTGGTCATGCAGTCAGAGAAACAGACAAACAACTCCTCACCGGAGGTGCCGGTATTCTAGCGGCTTATTTCAGCCAAGACCCTGAATACACACATACAAACTCCTCACCGAAGGTGCTGATATTCTAGGGGCTTATTTCAGCCAAACCCTAACCGCATCCAGACATGACCACACTGGCGCTGAGCTCACATACTTTGGTTTGATGCTAGCGCATGGCCATGCAAATCTTTTATAGCTGCAGCAACTTCAGGACCATCCTAGAGGACCAATGGGAGTTGCTACAGTACCTGGGCAACTTCAGGACCTTCCTAGAGGACCAATAGTAGCTGCTGCAGTACCTGAGCATGTGACCCGTGACCTCCAATGAGAGGTCTTACCTTGAGCATGCTCAGAAGAGGAAAAGCAGGACTTAGTCCCAGAGACATCTGCTCACCGCTGACCAGTACTGGCTACAATGGCTGAGCCTGGAAAGGCAGCAGTAACTCTTTGCACAGTATCAGGCTGAGCGAGATGCTGGGACCGACGTCTCCGCTGAGCAGGCTCCACTGCGGCTGAAGCAGAATGGGAGACCACAACAAACAAGGCTCGAGATTCCTCCTGTGCATCAGTGGGAACTCGACTCCTAACGCTCACTGCTATGATAGTTGGATTTTAGCCATTTTTTAGATTGAATGATGAGCTCATGATGGAGAAAAGAAGGCTATTAAAGGGAACCTGTCACCTGAATTTGGCGGGACTGGTTTTGGGTCATATGGGCTGAGTTTTCGGGTGTTTGATTCACCCTTTCCTTACCTGCTGGCTGCATTATTGGATTGAAGTTCATTCTCTGTCCTCCGTAGTACACACCTGCGCAAAGTAATCTTACCTTGCACAGGTAAAACATGTCATGTTTTCAGGATTTCCTTAGTCTTGCCCAGGTAATAATTGCATCACCTGTGCAATGCAAAGGAAATCCTGAACTGTTGGTGGGCCTTGAGGACTGGAGTTGGGGACCCCTGCTATGGAGGACAAAGAATGAACTTCAATCCAATATTTCGGCCAGCATGCAGCCAGCAGGTAAGGAAAGGGTGAATCAAACACCCGAAAACTCCGCCCATATGACCCAAAACTGGTCCCGCCAAATTCAGGTGACAGGTTCCCTTTAAGTGATGAAAGAAGCATATTTTTCTGGTACATAATAATCTTTTATAATAATCTTTATTTTTATATAGCGCTAACATATTCCGCAGCGCTTTATATTTTGCACACATTATCATTACTGTCCCCGATGGGGCTCACAATCTAAATTCCCTATCAGTATGTCTTTGGAATGTGGGATGAAACCGGAGTGCCCGGAGGAAACCCACGCAAACACAGAGAGAACATACAAACTCTTTGCAGATGTTGTCCTTGGTGGGGTTTGAACCCAGGACTCCAGCGCTGCAAGGCTGCAGTGCTAACCACTGCGCCACCGTGCCACTCTGGTACGATATATTACAAAGTTTTTGCAAAGATCGTTAAAGCTATATAAAGTGTATAATGTTGTGAAAATGTCTCTCGACAGAAGTTTAAAAGTGGTTGGAAGTGGGAACAGTAAAGTTGCTTGTACAATGTTGAAAGCCTCCCCTGCAAACTTCCCCAGATTTGAGATTTTTGGGATAACACAGTAGACTTAGCAACCAGTCCAAGTGCTCTGCCAGATAAACTTATGGTTATTTTGAAGTTGGAGCAGTTATATAATTTTTTCCTTACGAATAACAAACAATGCAATTTCTATCAACTTTGGCAAGGTTTTGTGGATCTCTACTGAATGAATTTCTTATCATTGCACCCAGAAATGAAAGTAATCCCACATAAAGTATCTCATAGCCAACTGTATGGCAAAAGCAGAAGGTACTTTACAATTAATAACTATCAAAATATGCCTAAAGAACCATTTTATGGTCCCTTCAGGATTATTTTCAAAGAACTTTAACTAAAGAAACAAACTAACACAGTTGAAGTTAGTTAGAAAAATCACCCCATCCGCATAGAACTACAAAGAGAAAGACGTAATGTATTTCTTAGCACTTGCAGAATCCAATCCTAGTCTCCATGACAACAGATTCCCCAAATATACTCAGATTTTCTGCATTGCTGGAAGGAGCCAAGCATGGGGGAGGTGAAAACTTAAAATCCATGACCACTTTGCTACATGAAATTTGCCTGTTCCACTTGCAGTTTGTATGTCTTAAAATCTTCTCAAATTCCTAAGGAGACGTCTGGTGAGGATGATGATGAAAGTTTTCACACATCGAGAGTGTCGTACTTGTAATGTGCTCATGTCTGTTGTTTTGCAACATTCCCAATCTCAAATGTAAAGATAAATCAACCAAAAAATCAATGACAATACACACCCTTCCAAAACCGGAACCTTTCAGTGATAGAGGTGGGTTACAATTTTTCGAGCTGCCATACAACGCTGAACATAAGCCATTACAAGATGACAGAAATGTCTGTAAGAAATTAATGTAATTGCAGATATACTTAGAGGTTATCCAGGAATTTTTTTTTTTACTATGGGTCTAAAAACTAACAGGCAGGAAGTTGCTAACAGAGGTAATCACCTGCCTGGCACCGGCTCAGAGCAGTCAACGAATCAGCTATTCCATGTCAACAGATCCGCTCTCCTTCTTCTGGGCTATTCGGTCGATGGGTCGTGAATGTCGGCGTCATGCTGATTGACAGCAGTTTTCCAGCATTTTTTTTCTCCATTATTCTCCTCCTGCGCAATTATATTTGTAACTAATAACTTTCTGTCTTGTACTCCCTTTTCCATTTATTCATTACTATCCCTACCTTACATTGTTCACAATTCTGGCCATCACCCCATTTTCACCAACTTATCCCTGTCTCTTTCAGCCCCACACACTTGATGCCGTATTTCCTTCATTGCTCTCACTTCAATTCTGAGTTATGATCCTCCTAGTTCCTCCATTTTCTTTTTTAGCATCACTCCTTTCACTTTTATTTTTTCTTTGTTTTTATCTAATTCTTTTTTTTACTTTTTTTCTCATACTCTTCTTCCTCACACCAACAGCCATTCTTTCTTCCCTTTCACTGTTCTCTTTCTCCACATGCTCTTTTTGTACTCTGCACTAACTTTGCACACAATAAACCTTTTTGCACTTTGCTCTCAGTGATCTTGACCTTGGAATTTCTTTTGATGATAAAATCCTCAAATATTACTTTTTTTTAGATGGCTTTTTTGTCTTTTTACCTTTACACTTTTTCATCCAACCACCCGCATCTCATTTCCCATCTCTCTATGGTCTCACATACTATTTCCTTCATCCCTAATCCCACTTCTGCCCTTAGTCAGGTTCTATTCTTCTGTTCTCACCCCATTTTTTTACATGTTTCATACTGGTTATGCCCCGTTTCATTTACAATTATCTCTAGAGGCAGATTCTCAGGGAGATCTATGTCCGGCCCATAGATCCAAACTGCTCATTTACATATAAGAAAAGTGTTGATTTCTTTGGAATAATACATCAGTTCACAGATATCAAAGTGCAACTATATTCGTGTACCCATATATTCGGCTTAGGAGGGTTGATCCTACTGACAGAATCCTTTTAAAACCACTTCCCATGCCAATAGTAGCTGCCATGTAATGTAAATAACACTTTCTTCAAAGGAAATGATCACAAAATAATCACAGTCTATCAAGAACTAAGTCACTAGCCCATCTCAATACAGAATTAACCTCTTCAAGCCCAAACCTATTTTCACCTTCCTGATGAGGCCAGATTTTACAATTCTAATTTTGCAATTTTCAAACTTTAAATTTCTATGCCCTTAATGAATACCATTTGAAACAAAATGATTTTTAGCCAAAATACCAACATCTACAGGTGTCTTATAGTCTAGACCCCAGATTTTTATGCTATTTTTACAAAAAAAATTTGGTGGAAAAAGTAAATGGATTTTTAGGATAGTTTTTTGTTAGAATAATTTACACATGTTTTAAGCTTGCTTACAAATTGTTATTTTAAGAAAAGAGCATAAATAAGTACTGTAAAAATGCAGTGATGTGGGCAAGGAAAACTAAAGAGTGGTGAATGTTGACCACGATCCCGGCTGTTGTACTTGTCTGAAACAAAAAAAAATAAAGATATTCTTAACTACTTTGATTGTTGCCATCTACTATAGCAGAATTAAAAAAAACTGTAAAAATTACCAAAAAAAATGGCGTCATGCTGAAAATTGAGTATTGATTGAGTATTGCCACTTTTTGGCACAATAGGAGGTCCATCAATATTATATAAAAAAATTTTTGACTTAATTCTAGTACATGAAATAGGCACTTATATGCTGAAAGTGTGTTTACAAGCCCCACTCACTTGACCAGTTGGTTCTGGAGATATTGTGGCCACCGATTTGAAAAAAGTGGTTTTGAGAAAACGTTTTTCGTACTGATTATACAGAGACATGGGTAGTAACAATCAGCTATTTCAGGATTATTGAGTGATCCTTCCTCATGCACATAAAATTCCTGCAGAGCTGCTCTCTCTTTTCGGTGATGAGATCTGTCATGTTGAACGGAGTCAGACGAACGCCACTCCGAGAGACTTGAACGAACCTTGACCCGAGCTTGAGCGTGCATCTCCGCTTGCTCTCCCATAATCATTCCCAGCACGTCCATTACTTCAAGAATTGGCAGAAATCCCTCCTTAAAAATAATTATTGCCAAAAACGTAGTTATGTTCACAATCTTTGCACCCGAATGAAGATGTTTTGAGTGGGTTGAGCGATTCGTTGTTATTTTGTGTTACTGCTCCAACACAACGTTACAGCAAATCATCTGATGACAGCGCTTCATTAATTGTCTTTTTTACCTCCAGTACCATCGCAGTAAGAGGTGGTTTATTTTGATGGAAGGTTGTGAGTGTACTTTCGGCTTTGGTCTTACACCACTTGCACCAGCGGGCAGTTGCGATGTTGCGGTTTATCATCGATAGAACTTTTATGATAGTACGTGGCCCATATTTCTTTCCTCATTTCCTCGAGGAAATCTGAATGTTTGTGAATCGCCAAGTCATAATACTTAGGGAGTTCACCAAGAACTGTATCTGTTAACTTTCCAGTTCCTTTACCACCGATACCTTTGTTATTTTTTTGCCTGGCGAAGTCTCATGTGAATTGTTTTTGCACGTGGCTACACACTCCTTTTTCACGACAGTAGCTTCATCTTCATACGGATTAACAATTCAGTGAAACGTTTTGCTGTCCCTGTCTCCAATGTTCCTTTCCAAAAGAGCTCTGTGCTCCTCCTGTGATCTTAAAAAAATAACAGTGGTAGCGCTGATCTCCATTTTACCCACACTGCCTTGGTGAGTTATGGAGCACATTTCTACGTGTGTTTCATGCCATTCATTGCATTCCTCAATACTGCCGTCCTTTTTGTTCCACATATTACTCGCTTCACACAACCTACTTTTAACCCCATCGTCGACACACCAAATAAAAATGAGATCCTCTTTTTTTTCCATGTCCCTTCACCAGAAACTGATAAATGTGTTGCAACTTTTCCAGATTCTTCATTCTTGTTTTTTTTCCGTCAACTGCTTGCGTTAAAATGTACACTGCAGATGCTGCTATATATATATATATTTTCTAGGAGAGCATATTAAGCGTTTATAGCCATGCCACGGCAAATGTCCATCATGCTGCAAAATAAATGTAGGTCTTCTTGGTTTTTCCGATCCTCTAGACTGAATGACATCATATTGATTAATATTATTGTACTTGTTTTTGTATTTTATTAGGTACACCCTTTTCACATGTAAAGTGCCATGGAATAAATGGTGTAATAATAATAATAATAATAATAATAATAATGAAGTCCCTCCTCCCACCAAATTTGTCCATATTGTTTAATATTATTGTACTTGTTTTTGTATTTTATTATGTATACCCTTTTCACATGTAAAGCGCCATAGAATAAATGGTGCTATAATGATAATAATAATAATAATAATAAAACCCTCACACCAAATTTGTCCATATATTTTAGTAGTATGAAACATTTACCATAATACTATTCCTTTATTCACTGTTTCTGCGGTAAGCAACATTTTTGTTCTTAAGCTGACTCTGTATTTCGAGGGTTTATTAACCACCCAGCTGTCTAAGAAAATAGATTGCCTTGCAAAGACTGAATCCCTGGAGCTTTCACCTTTAACAATTTGTCATCAGGGTAAGCAAGCAATTCAGCTCTGCCTTTCTGAGGAGCTTTGAAGTTCTCAAGTCATTGTGAAAACTATTTTACACTCAGCAGAATGACTCAATGTATACAAAAAAAAGCCCGGCCATACAATGCAGATTATAAGCTTACCCTTAATTTTAACTTTTATGGATCTTCTACTTTCTGATCCTAAATCCTATAAGAAACAAAATGAGCAAAAAACCCTGCTGTAACTAAATAAGTAAAAAGCCAGTGCATTTAACCCCTTAACCCCCAAGGGTGGTTTGCACGTTAGTGACCGGGCTAATTTTTACAATTCTGAGCACTGTCCCTTTATGAGGTTATAACTCTGGAACGCTTCAACGGATCCTGATGATTCTGACATTGTTTTCTCGTGACTAGTGTTGAGCATTCCGATACCGCAAGTATCGGGTATCGGCCGATACTTGCGGTATCGGAATTCCGATACCGAGTTCCGATACTTTTGTGGTATCGGGTATCGGTATCGGATCCATAGTTATGTGTAAAATAAAGAATTAAAATAAAAAATATTGATTTACTTACCTCTCCGGAGGCCCCTGGACATCACCGCTGGTAACCGGCAGCCTTCTTTGTTTAAAATGAGCGCGTTTTGGGACTCCCATGACGTCACGGCTTCTGATTGGTCGCGTGCCGCTCATGTGACCGCCACGCGACCAATCAGAAGCCGCTACGTCATTCTCAGGCCCTAAACTCCTCATTCTAGGAAGTTAGGACCTGAGGAAAGACGTCGCGGCTTCTGATTGGTCGCGTGGCGGTCACATGAGCGGCACGCGACCAATCAGAAGCCGCGACGTCATTCCTCAGGTCCTAAACTCCTCATTCTAGGAATTTAGGACCTGAGGAATGACGTCGCGGCTTCTGATTGGTCGCGTGGTGGTCACATGAGCGGCACACAACCAATCAGAAGCCGCAATGTCATTCTCAGGTCTTAAACGCGCTCATTTTAAACAAAGAAGGCTGCCGGTTACCAGCGGTGATGTCCAGGGGCCACCGGAGAGGTAATTATATCAATATTTTTTATTTTAATTCTTTATTTTACACATTAATATGGATCCCAGGGCCTGAAGGAGAGTTTCCTCTCCTTCAGACCCTGGGAACCATCAGGATACCTTCCGATACTTGGTGTCCCATTGACTTGTATTGGTATCGGGTATCGGTATCAGCGATATCCGATACTTTTCGGGTATCGGCCGATACTATCCGATACCGATACTTTCATGTATCGGACGGTATCGCTCAACACTACTCGTGACGTATGACTTCATGATAGTGGTAAAATTTCTTGATATTACCTGCATTTATTTGTGAAAAAAATGGATATTTGGCGAAAATTTTCAAAATGTTGCTATTTTCCAACTTTGAATTTTTATGCCCTTAAATCACAGAGATACAGTACAGACCAAAAGTTTAGACACACCTCATTTAAAGATTTTTCTGTATTTTCATGACTGTGAAAATTGTACATTCACACTGAAGACTACCTCTTGAAGCTCATTAAGAGAATGCCGAGAGTGTGCAAAGCAGTCATCAAAGGAAAAGGTGGCTACTTTGAAGAACCTAGAATATGAGACATAATTTCAGCTGTTTCACACTTTTTTGTTAAGTGTATAATTCCACATGTGTTAATTCATAGTTTTGATGCCTTCACTGTGAATGTACAATTTTCATAGTCATGAAAATACAGAAAAATCTTTAAATGAGAAGGTGTGTCCAAACTTTTGGTCTGTGCTGTATATCACACAAAATACTTAATAAGTAACATTTCCCACATGTCTACTTTACATCAGCACAATTTTGGAACCAAATATTTTTTTCGTTAGGGAGTTATAAGGGTTAAAAGTTGACCAGCAATTTCTCACTTTTACAACACCATTTTTTTAGTGACCATATCACATTTGAAGCCACTTTGAGGGGTATGTATGATAGAAAATACCCAAGTGTGACACCATTCTAAAAACTGCACCTATCAAGGTGCTCAAAACCATATTCAAGAAGTTTATTAACCCTTCAGGTGTTTCACAGGAATTTTTGGAATATTTAAAAAAAAATGAACATTTAAATTTTTTTCACAAAAAATTTACTTCAGCTCCAATTTGTTTTATTTTACCAAGGATAACAGGAGAAATTGGACCCAAAAGGTTGTTGTACAATTTGTCCTGAGTACGCTATTACCCCATATGTGAAGGTAAACCACTGTTTGGGTGCATTGCAGAGCTCGAAGGGAAGGAGCGCCATTTGACTTTTCAATGCAAAATTGACTGGAATTGAGATAAGATGCCATGTCGCGTTTGGAGAGCCCCTGATGTGCCTAAACATTGAAACTCCCCACATGTGACACCACTTTGGAAAGTAGACCCCCTAAGGAACTTATCTAGATGTGTGGTGAGCACTTTGACCCACCGAGTGCTTCACAGAAGTTTATAATGCACAGCCATAAAAATAAAAAATCATATTGTTTCACAAAAATGATATTTCGCCCCCAATTTTTTATTTTCCCTAAGGTAACAGAAGAAATTGGACTCCGAAAGTTATTGTGCAATTTGTCCTGAGTGCGCTGAAATGCCATATGCGAGAGTAAACCACTGTTTGGGCGCAAGGCAGAGCTCGGAAGGGAAGGAGTGCCATTTGACTTTTCAATGCAAAATTGACTGGAATTGAGATGGGACGCCATGCCGTGTCTGGAGACCCCCTGATATGCCTAAACATTGAAACCCCCCACAAGTGACACCATTTTGTAAAGCAGACCTCCTAAGGAACTTATCTAGATGTGTGGTGAACACTTTGACCCACCGAGTGCTTTACAGAAGTTTATAATGTAGAGCCGCAGAAATAAAAATCATATTTTTTCACAAAAATTAGCTTTTCGCCCCCAATTTTTATTTTCCCAAAAGTAACAGAAGAAATTGGACCCAAAATGTTGTTGTGCAATTTGCCCTCATTACGCTGATACCCCATATGTGGGGGTAAACCACTGTTTGGGTGCATGGCAGAGCTCGGATGGGAAGGAGTGCCGTTTGACTTTTCAATGCAAAACTGACTGGAATTGAGATAGGACACCATGTCGCGTTTGGAGAGCCCCTAATGTGCCTAAACATTAAAGAACCCCACAAGTGACACCATTTTGGAAAGAAGACACCCTAAGGAACTGATCTAGATGTGTTGTGAGAATTTTGAACCTTCAAGTGTTTCACTACAGTTTATAACGCAGAGCTGTAAAAATAAAAATTCTTTTTTTTTCCACAAAAATTATATTTTAGCCCCCAGTTTTGTAATTTCCCAAGGGTAACAGGAGAAATTGGACCAAAAAAGTTGTTGGGCAATTTGTCCTGAGTACGCTGATGCCCCACTTGTTGGGGGGGAACCACCGTTTGGGTGCATGGCAGAGCTCGGAAGGGAAGGAGCGCCATTTGGAATGCAGACTTAGATGGATTGGTCTGCAAGCGTCGCATTGCAGAGCCCCTGATGTACCTAAACAGTAGAAACCCCCCACAAGTGGCCGCATATTAGAAACTAGACCCCCCAAGGAACTTATCTAGATGTGTTATGAGAACTTTGAACCCCCAAGTGTTTCACTACAGTTCATAACGCAGAGCTGTGAAAATAAAAAATCATTTTTTTTCCACAAAAATTATTTTTAGCTCCAGGTTTTGTATTTTCCCAAGGGTAACAGGAAAAATTGGACCCTAAACTTGTTGTCCAATTTGTCCTGAGTATGCTGATACCCCATATGTGGGGGTAAACCCCTGTTTGGGCGCAAGGGAGAGCTCGGAAGGGAAGGAGCAGTGTTTTACTTTTTCAACGCAGAATTGGCTGGAATTGAGATCGGACGCCATGTCGCGTTTGGAGAGCCCCTGATGTGCCTAAACAGTGGAACCCCCCCAATTCTAACTGAAATCCTAACCCAAACACACTCCTAACCCAAATCCTAACCATAACCTTAACCACACCCCTAACCCGAACATGCCCCTAACCCTAATCCCAACCACACCCTTTACCCCAACACACTCTTAACCTTAATCTCAACCCTAACCTCTCCCTAACTCCAACACACCCCTAACCCTAATCCCAACCATAACCCTAACCACATCCCCAACCCTAATCCCAACCGTAAATGTAATCCAAACCCTAACTTTAGCCCCAACATTAACCCTAACTTTAGCCCCAACCCTAGCCCTAACTTTGGCACCAACCTTAACCCTACCTTTAGCCCCAACCCTAACTTTAGCCCCAACCCTAACTTTAGCCCCAACTCTGACCATAACTTTAACCCCAATCCTAACCCTAATTTTAGCCCCATCCCTAACTTTAGCCCTAACCCTAACTGTAGCCCCAACCCTAACCCTAACTGTAGCCCCAACCCTAGCTGTAGCCCCAACCCTAACTGTAGCCCTAGCCCTAACTTTAGCCCCAACCCTAACCATAATGGGAAAATGGAAATAAATACATTGTTTTTATTTTATTTTTTAGCCTAAGGGGATGATGAAGGGGGTTTGACTACCTTTTATAGCGGGTTTTTAGCGGATTTTTATGATTGGCAGCTATCACACACTAAAAGACGCTTTTTGTTGCAAAAAATAGTTTTTGCGTCTCAACATTTTGAGAGCTATAATTTTTCAATATTTTGGCATATCATCATATCAAGTCATGTGAGGTCTTGTTTGTACCATTTTCGGGCACTCAACATTTTTGATCGCTTTTTATTCCAATTTTTGTGAGGCAGAATGACCAAAAGCCAGCTATTCATGAATTTCTTTTGGGGCGGGCGTTTATACCGTTCCACATTTGGTAAAATTGATAAAGCAGTTTTATTCTTCAGGTCAGTACGATTACAGCGATACCTCATTTATATAATTTTTTATGTTTTGGCGCTTTTATACGATAAAAACTATTTTATATAAAAAAAATTTTTTTTTGCATCGCTTTATTCTGAGGACTATAACTTTTTTATTTTTCGCTGCTGATGCTGTATGGGGGCTTGTTTTTTGCGGGACAAGATGACATTTTCAGCGGTACCATGGTTATTTATATCCATATTTTTCACGTGTTATTCCACTTTTTGTTTGGCGGTATGATAATAAAGCATTTCTTTTTGGCTCGTTTTTTTACCATGTTCACTGAAGGGGGTAACTAGTGGGACAGATTTATAGGTCGGGTCGTTACAGACGCGGCAATGCTAATTATGTGTACTTTTATTGTTTTTTTGTTATTATTTAGATAAAGAAATGTATTTATTGGAACAATTTTTTTTTCATTATTTAGGAATTCTTTTTTTTTAATACATGTAAATATCTTTTTTTTATTTACTTTATAGCATTGTCCCAGGGGGGAACATCACTATATATTATCAGATCGCTGATCTGACACTTTGTAGTGCACTGTGTCAGATCAGCAATCTGACAGGCACTACAGTGAGGCTTGCTGGCGCCTGCTCTGAGCAGGCGCTTGCAAGCCACCTCCCTGCAGGACCCGGAAGGAACCCCGTGGCCATTTGGATCTGGGGCCTGCAGGCAAGAGGATGTAGGAGACCCTCTGAGCAAAGCGATCACATCGCGTTGTTCCAAGGGTCTCAGGGAAGCACGCAGGGAGCCCCCTCCCTGCGCGATGCTTCCCTATGCTTCCAGAATGCTGAGATCATGTTTGATCGCAGTGTTCCAGGGGTTAATGTGCCGAGAGCGGTCCGTGACCACTCCTGGCACATAGTGCCAGATGTCAGCTATAATAATCAGCTGATACCCATCAGCAATCGGCCGCGCTCCCCTCGTGAACGCGGACGATCAACTATGATGTACTATCCCGTCACTGGGAATTAAGTCCCGGGTCACTTCGACGGAATAGTACTTCATATGGGATTAAGGAGTTAAATGACACAGGGTTCTTAGTATTACTGTGTTCATCAAAAATAGCATAAAAACCATCCCATCATCGTCAATGTGCCCCTGATCGGGACAGAACCTATACTATCTGATATTAAAAACCTGTGGGGATCAACACAGGGGTGGCCTTCATTAGCTGTCTCTTGCCCACCAGTTCCCCTCTGGACAGCTAGGTTGGGCCTTTTACATTTGCAGTACTTGAAGTAATAATAATAATCTTTATTTTTATATAGCGCTAACATATTCCGCAGCGCTTTACAGTTTTGCACACATTATCATCACTGTCCCTGATGGGGCTCACAATCTAGAATCCCTATCAGTATGTCTTTGGAATGTGGGAGGAAACCGGAGTGCCCGGAGGAAACCCACGCAAACACGGAGAGAACATACAAACTCTTTGCAGATGTTGTCCTGGGTGGGATTAGAACCCAGGACTCAGCGCTGCAAGGCTGCTGTGCTAACCACTGCGTAGGTGCCTCTGCACTTATAGCCCCCCACACACTTTAGGTATCTGTTTGGCTGATTGTTTTTCCTAGTTCTCTTAGGCTACTTTCACACTAGCATTGGAATCTCCCCGTCGCAATGCGTCTGGCAGAGATTCCGACGCTAGCGTTTGATGATGCACTGCACAACGGGTGCAGTGGATGCATTTCTCCGGCGCATCCGCTGCCCCATTGTGAGGTGCGGGGAGGTGGGCGCGGAGTTCCGGCCGCGCATGCATGGTCGGAAAAAGCGGTCCGTCAGGAGCAAAAAACGTTGCATTTAACGTTTTTTGCTACCGGCGGTCCGCCACAACACGGCGCAACCGTCGCATGACGGTTGCGACGTGTGGCAAAGCGCTGCAATGCGTCGCTAATGTTAATCAATGGGGCAAAATCGCATCCTGCAAACAACTTTGCAGGATGCGTTTTTTGCCATAAACGACGCATTGCGACGTCTGGCAAAAAACGCCAGTGTGAAAGTAGCCTAACCCTTACTCTTTCTGCTGAGTACTCCTGTGTTCTCTGTAAGAAAAGAGCTCCCAGACATCTTTGGCTGATGTTTATCACTTAGAGAACAAAAGGATTAGCAGTCCAACATCGGACACCCCAGATCCTAATTGCTGACCTTCATACACGATAAACAGTAGGCCAAACTTCTTGATATCAGCAGTTTTGGCCAACGTTAGCTTAATGTGTATGACGGCCCTATCTTCTTTTTATACTGCCTCCTTCTCCTACATGCACCATTAACCAACAGCGCTTCACTGTGTCTACTGACCTCCACCACCACATGGTATCATCATGGCTAAATATCACCACTGCAAAGAAGATGACAATGTTTTTCTCTCCTTAATTGTTCAGCCCATAAGGAAGCTGTTCTCACATTGAGGACCACGAGTATGCCAATACCGCTGTCTTCTCCTTTCCATTGCTCCACAATCATAGTGAAATGGAGAAGGTATTTGCAGATCTTTTCCATTCCAAACATCAAAAGACAAAATGGACAGACACAGTTAGGACATAACACAGAATATGGCAAAAAGACAGCAGACAATACAGAAGGGGAGGGGATGCTAGACATATACACTCCATTTTAAGAATTAGTTCCAACTAAATAGGTAATATCACCCCTTAAAATTAAAGAGAACATCTCAGTAGGATCAATCCTCCTTAAGCTATTTATATAGGTTTGCAGGTAATAGGAAGTTGAATAAAATGATACCTTGATATCTGAGATCTGATGTCTTACTCCAGAGAAATCCAGATTTTTCATAATATGCAAATGAGCTGTTAAGATCTAAGTCCCGGACATAGATCTCCTTGAAGATTTGCCACCAGGGTGTATTTTTTATTTTTTTGACCTACATACCCATATAGATGACTATAGTGGGTTGATTCTACAGAGAGATTCTCTTTAACAAGTGTTAAAGTGGTCGCTTATCACCAAAACAAATTTTACTTAATTGATTACTACATGATTGGTTTTAAAATGGTAAACAGAGGCATACCCACCATCAACTGCCCCCAAGTATCCAGCGTAGGCTCCTCCAGAGGTCCAAACTTCATCAAAGAGTGATGTCTACGCCGTTCGTAAGTCACCGGAAACAGAAACATCTGATGACACACTTTTCTAATCACCTGAATACTGTAACCAATCACAGGGGCACTGGAAGGTGAGTAAAGAAGTATATTTCGGTGTCGGACAACCCCGTTAACTACTGTATCATCAGCAACAGATTGCAAATTGAGGCTAATGTTCTGAAATGTTTTATTTATGTTATGCTATGGGGGGTTGGGTCGATAGTTATTGCATCAAATCAAAGTACACCAAATTCAATATTCAAAAATAATAATAAACTGCGGAAAGGAATGGACATGTACGGGGTTCAGTACAATACGATAAAATCAGAGAGAGAAAAATGTACACAAGAACCAATGATAGTAAAAAATACAAATGTTTGTTAACAAAAAGAACCAAAGAGACAGACAAGGTTATTAAAAAGTGAAACCAAAAATTTGGCACCAAAAGCCCACCACATGTTACATAGAGGTTGTACATGAAAGTTGGTAAAGTAACACACTTCACAGGATAATACATACAAAAAAATCAACCAAAGAATTCTAGGGAAAGAACATTCTCCTAAAGAAGTGTGAAGAACCCTTAAGAAAAAAATCAAGATAGCACAAAAATTACCTCTGGTGGGTGATGGTGCCTGCCCCTACGCACGTTTCGGCTATTGCCTTCTTTAAATGATTTACTTTTAATATGAGCTGCAATCAGAATGTGATCATTGTACATGGCATATGCACATTAGAAATATACAGGTGCATCTCACAAAATTAGAATATCATCAAAAATTTAATTTATTTCAGTTCTTCAATACAAAAAGTGAAACTCATATATTATATAGAGTCATTACAGACAGAGTGATGTATTTCAATTGTTTATATCTGTTAATGTTGATGATTAGGGTTGAGCGAAATGGATCGGACAATTTCAAAAGTCGCCGACTTTTGGCAAAGTCGGGTTTCATGAAACCCGACCCGATCCTAGTGTGGGATCGGCCATGCGGTCGGCGATCTTCGCACCAAAGTTGGGTTTCATATGACGCGTTCAGCGCCATTTTTATATATATATATATCATTGAGACACATATATATATATATATATATATTTACTTCAGCGTGATATAGCAGAAAAGCCGGTAATTCAATTGCCGGCTTTTCATTTCTAGTTCCTAAACCCGACATGATATGAGACATGGTTCACATACAGTAAACCATGTCATATTCCCATTTTTTTTGCATATTACACACTACTAATGTTAGTAGTGTGTATGTGCAAAATTTGGGCGCTGTAGCTATTAAATTTAAGGGATAAATCACGGAAAAAATTGGCGTGGGCTCCGCGCAATTTTCTCCGCCAGAGTGGTAAAGCCAGTGACTGGGGCAGATATTAATAGCCTGAAGTAGGTCCACAGTTATTGCCCCCCCCTGGCTAAAAACATCTGCCCCCAGCCACCCCAGAAAAGGCACATCTGGAAGATGCGCCTATTCTGGCACTTGGTCACTCTCTTCCCATTCCCGTGTAGCGGTGGGATATGGGGTAATGAAGGGTTAATGTCACCTTGCTATTGTAAGCCAGATTAATAATGGAGAGGCGTCAATTATGACACCTATCCATTATTAATCCAATAGTATGAAATGGTTAAAAAAACACACACACAATATTGCAAAGTATTTTAATGAAATAAACACACAGGTTGTTGTAATATTTTATTCCACTCTCAATCCACCTGAAGACCCTCGATCTGTAACAAAGTAAAAATAATAAACCAACAATATCTCATACCTTCCGTCGATCTGTCCCACGATGTAAATCCATCTGAAGGGGTTAAAATATTTTACAGGCAGGAGCTCTGCTATAATGCAGCTGTGCTCGTGCCTGTAAAACCCCGGGGAAAGAAGGTAATGTAGGTCAATGACCTGTAGTTACCTTCAGTCGGGATGATGCGCTCTCTACTGGATGTCCTCATATAACCTCGATGCTGGGAAAATATTCAGAAAAGTTCCCACTCTCGAGGTCATATGAGGACATCCAGCAGAGGGCGCATCACTGCGAATGAAGGTAACTACAGGTCATTAACCTAGTTTCCATTCATTCGCTGAGGTTTTACAGCCATGAGCACAGCTGCATTAGCACAGCTCCTGGGTGTAAAATATTTTAACCCCTTCAGATGGATTTACAGCGTGGGACGTGACAAATCATCGGAAGGTATGGGATATTGTTGTTTTTTTATATTTCCTTTGTTACAGAGCGAGGGTCTTCAGGTGGATTAAGAGTCTAATAAAATATTACAACAACCTGTGTCTTTATTTCATTAAAAGACTTTGTAATAATGTGTGTGTGTTTTTTAACCTTTTCATGCAATTGGATTAATAATGGATAGGTGTCATAATTGACGCCTCTCCATTATTAATCTGGCTTAATGTCACCTTACAATAGCAAGGTGACATTAAACCTTCATTACCCCATATCCCACCGCTACACGGGAATGGGAAGAGAGTGGCCAAGTGCCAGAATAGGCGCATCTTCCAGATGTGCCTTTTCTGGGGTGGCTGGGGGCAGATGTTTTTAGCCAGGGGGGGGCAATAACTGTGGACCTACTCCAGGCTATTAATATCTGCCCCAGTCACTGGCTTTACCACTCTGGCGGAGAAAATTGCGCGGGAGCCCACGCCAATTTTTTCCGTGATTTATCCCTTAAATTTAATAGCTACAGCGCCCAAATTTTGCACATACACACTACTAACATTAGTAGTGTGTAATATGCAAAAAAATGGGAATATGACATGGTTTACTGTATGTAAACCATGTCTCATATCATGTCGGGTTTAGGAAGGATAAATGAAAAGCCGGCAATTGAATTACCGGCTTTTCTGCTATATCGCGCTGAAGTAAATATAAATATATGGAGAGAGAGATTTCCCATTGACTTGCTTTTGGTTTCGTGTTTCGGTCGATCCCCGACCCCAACTTTTCGCGATAATCGACCAATTTCACTCGACTCGACTTTTGAGAAAGTCAGGTTTCGCGAAACCCGACCTTAAAAAAGTAAAAGTCGCTCAACCCTATTGATGATTATTGCTTACAGCCAATGAAAACCCAAAAGTCATTATCCCAGTAAATTAGAATACTTTATAACATTTGCTTGAAAAATTATTTTATATTCTGAAATGTTGTCCTACTGTCATGTATGTTCAGTAAATTCACTCAATACTTGGTCAGGGCTCATTTTGCATCAATTACTGCATCAATGTGGTGTGGCATGGAGGCCATCAGCCTGTGGCACTGCTGAAGTGTTATGGAAGCTCAAGTTGCTTTCAGCTCATCTGCATTGTTGGTTCTGGTGCCTTTTATCTTTCTCTTGACAATACCCCATAGATTCTATATGTGGTTAAGGTCAGGCGAGTTTGCTGGCCAATCAAGCACAGTGATACTGTTGTTTTTAAACCAGGTATTGGTACTTTTGGCAGTGTGGACAGGTGCCAAGTCCTGCTGGAGAATGAAATTTCCATCTCCAAAAAGCTTTTCGGCAGAGGGAAGCATGAAGTGCGCTAACATTTCCTGGTAGCCGGCTGTGCTGACTTTGATCTTGATAAAACACAGTGGACCTACACCAGCAGATGACATGGCTCCCCAAACCATCACTGTTTGTGAATACTTCACACTAGACCTTGGAAATCAAGGTCCAAGAGTCAGGAGGAAGGATGGAGAGATAGATAATCCAAGCTGCTGGAGGTCTAGTGTTAAATTTCCACAATCAGTGATGGTTTGGGGAGTCATATCATCTGCTTGTGTAGGTCCACTGTGTTTTATCAAAACCAAAGTCAGCGCAGCCGTCTACCAGAAAATTTTAGAGCACTTCATGCTTCCCTCTGCCGACAAGCTTTTTGGAGATGGAAATTTAATTCTCCAGCAGGACTTGGCACCTGTCCACACTGCCAAAAGTACCAATACCTGGGTTAATAAAAACAGTAACTGTGCGTGATTGTCCAGTAAACTCACCTGACCTTAACCCCATAGAGAATTTATGGGGTATTGTCAAGAGGAAGATGAGACACACCAGAACCAGCAATGCAGACGAGCTGAAGGCTGCCATCAAAGCAACCTGGGCTTCCATAACACCTCAGCAGTGCAACAGACTGATTGCCTCCATGCCATGCCGCATTGATGCAGTAATTGATACTAAAGGAGCCCTGACCAAGCATTGAGTACATTTACTGAATGTACATGTCAGTAGCCCAACATTATGGATTTTAACCCCTTTCTGACATTAGACGTACTATCCCGTCGAGGTGGGGTGGGCCCCTATGACCACCGACGGGATAGTACGTCATACGCGATCGGCCGCGCTCACGGGGGGAGCGTGGCCGATCGCGGCCGGGTGTCAGCTGCCTATCGCAGCTGACATCCGGCACTATGTGCCAGGAGCGGTAACGGACCGCTCCCGGAACATTAACCCCCGGCACACCGTGATCAAACATGATCGCGATGTGCCGGCGGTACAGGGAAGCATCGCGCAGGGAAGGGGCTCCCTGCGGGCTTCCCTTAGCCCCTCGCAGCAACGCGATGTGATCGCGTTGCTGTGAGAGTCTCACTACCTCCCTCCCTGCTCCAGGCCCGGATCCAATATGGCCGCGGCATCCGGGTCCTGCAGGGAGGGAGGTGGCTTCACAAAGCCTGCTCAGAGCAGGCACTGTGAAGCCTGCAGCACTGTAAGTCAGATCGGTGATCTGACAGAGTGCTGTGCAAACTGTCAGATCATCGATCTGTGATGTCCCCCCCTGGGACAAAGTAAAAAAGTTAAAAAAAAAATTTCCAAATGTGTAAAAAAAATTAAAAAAAATATTCCTAAACAATGAAAAAAATATATATATTATTCCCATAAATATATTTCTTTATCTAAATAATAAAAAAAAACAATAAAAGTACACATATTTAGTATCGCCGCATCCGTAACGGCCCGTCCTATAAAACTGACCTACTAATTAACCCCTTCAGTAAACACCGTAAGAAAAAAAAAAAAAAAAACGAGGCAAAAAACAACGCTTTATTTTCATACCGCCGAACAAAAAGTAGAATAACACGCAATTAAAAAGACAGATATAAATAACTATGGTACCGCTGAAAGCATCATCTTGTCTCGCAAAAAACGAGCTGCCATACAGCATCATCAGCAAAAAAATAAAAAAGTTATAGTCCTGAGAATAAAGCGATGCAAAAATAATTATTTTTTCTATAAAATAGTTTTTATCGTATAAAAGCGCCAAAACATAAAAAAATGATATAAATGAGGTATCGCTGTAATCGTACTGACCCGAAGAATAAAACTGCTTCATCGATTTTACCAAACATGGAACGGTATAAACGCCTCCTCCAAAAGAAATTCATGAATAGCTGGTTTTTGGTCATTCTGCCTCATATAAATCGAAATAAAAAGCGATCAAAAATTGTCACGTGCCCGAAAATGTTACCAATAAAAACGTTAACTCGTCCCGCAAAAAAGAAGACCTCACATTACTCTGTGGACCAAAATATGGAAAAATTATAGCTCTCAAAATGTGGTAACGCAAAAAATCTTTTTTGCAATAAAAAGCGTCTTTCAGAATGTGACGGCTGCCAATCATAAAAATCCGCTAAAAAAACAGCTATAAAAGTAAATCAAACCCCCTTCATCACCCCCTTAGTGAGGGAAAAATTAAAAGGGTTAGCATTAGGGCTAGGTTAGGGCTAGGGTTAGGGCTAGGGTTAGGGCTAGGGTTAGGATTAGGGCTAGGGTTAGGGTTAGGGCTAGGGTTAGGGTTAGAGTTAGGGTTAGGGCTAGGGTTATGGCTAGGGTTAGGGTTAGGGCTAGAGTTAGGGCTAGGGTTAGGGTTAGGGCTAGAGTTAGGGCTAGGGCTACAGTTAGGGTTGGGGCTAAAGTTAGGGTTAGGGTTCGGGCTAAAGTTACGGTTAGGGTTTAGATTACATTTACAGTTGGGAATAGGGTTGGGATTAGGGTTAGGGGTGTGTCAGGGTTAGAGGTGTGGTTAGGGTTACTGTTGGGATTAGGGTTAGGGGTGTGTTTGGATTAGGGTTTCAGTTATAATTGGAGGGTTTCCACTGTTTAGACACATCAGGGGCTCTCCAAACGCGACATGGCGTCCGATCTCAATTCCAGCCAATTCTGCGTTGAAAAAGTAAAACAGTGCTTCTTCCCTTCTGAGCTCTCCCATGTGCCCAAACAGGAGTTTACCCCAACATATGCAGTGTCAGCGTACTCAGGACAAATAGGACAACAACTTTTGGGGTCCAATTTCTCCTGTTACCCTTGGGAAAATACAAAACTGGGGGCTAAAAAATAATTTGCGTTATAAACTGTAGTGAAACACTTGGGGGTTCAAAGTTCTCACAACACATCTAGATAAGTTCCCTGGGGGGTCTAGTTTCCAATATGGGGTCACTTGTTGGGGATTTCTACTGTTTAGGTACATTAGGGGCTCTGCAAACGCAATGTGACGCCTGCAGACCATTCCATCTAAGTCTGCATTCCAAATGGCACTCCTTCCCTTCCGAGCCCTCCCATGCGCCCAAATGGTGGTTTCCCCCCCACATGTGGGGTATCAGCATACTCAGGACAAATTGGACAACAAATTTTGGAGTTGAATTTCTCCTCTTACCCTCGGGAAAATACAAAACTGGGGGCTAAAAAATAATTTTTGGGGGGAAGTTTTTTTTTTTTATTTTCACGGCTCTGCGTTACAAACTGCAGTGAAACACTTGGGGGTTCAAAGCTCTCCCAACACATCTAGATGAGTTCCTTAGTGGGTTTAGTTTCCCAAATGGTGTCACTTGTGGGGGGTTTCTACTGTTTAGGTACATTAGGGGCTCTGCAAACGCAATGTGACACCTGCAGACCATTCCATCTAAGTCTGCATTCCGAATGGAGCTCCTTCCCTTCCGAGCCCTCCCATTTGCCCAAACAGTGGTTCCCCCCCACATGTGTGGTATCAGCGCATTCAGGACAAATTGGACAACAAATTTTGCGGTCCAATTTCTCCTGTTACCCTCGGGAAAATACAAAACTGGGGGCTAAAATATAATTTTTGTGGGAAAAAAAAATTTTGTTTTATTTTTACGGCTCTGCATTATAAACTTCTGAGAAGCCCTTGGTGGGTCAAAGCGCTCAAAACACATCTAGGTAAGTTCCTTAGGGTGTCTACTTTCCAAAATGGTGTCATTTGTGGGGGGTTTCAATGTTTAGGCACATCAGTGGCTCTCCAAACGCAACATGGCGTCCCATCTCAATTGCTGTCAATTTTGCATTGAAAAGTCAAACGGCGCTCCTTCCCTTCCGAGCTCTCCCATGCGCCCAAACAGTGGTTTACCCCCACATATGGGGTATCAGCGTACTCAGGACAAATTGTACAACAACTTTTGTGGTCCAATTTCTTCTCTTACCCTTGGGAAAATAAAAAATTGGGGGCGAAAATATAATTTTTAGGAAAAAATATGATTTTTTATTTTTACGGTTCTGCATTATAAACTTCTGTGAAGCACTTGGTGGGTCAAAGTGCTCACCACACCTCTAGGTAAGTTCCTTAGGGGGTCTACTTTCCAAAATGGTGTCACTTATGGGGGGTTTCAATGTTTAGGCGCATCAGGGGCTCTCCAAACGCAACATGGCGTCCCATCTCAATTCCTGTCAATTTTGCATTGAAAAGTCAAACGGCGCTCCTTCCCTTCCGAGCTCTCCCATGCGCCCAAACAGTGGTTTACCCCCACATATGGGGTATCAGCATACTCAGGACAAATTGTAAAACAACTTTTGCTGTCCAATTTCTTCTCTTACCCTTGGGAAAATAAAAAATTGGGGGCGAAAAGATAATTTTTGTGAAAAAATATGATTTTTTATTTTTACGGTTCTGCATTATAAACTTCTGTGAAGCACATGGTGGGTCAAAGTGCTCACCACACCTCTAGATAAGTTCCTTAGGGGGTCTACTTTCCAAAATGGTGTCACTTGGGGGGGGGGGGTTTCAATGTTTAGGCACATCAGGGGCTCTCCAAACACAACATGGTGTCCCATCTCGATTCCAGTCAATTTTGCATTGAAAAGTCAAATGGCGCTCCTTCGATTCCGAGCTCTGTCATGCGCCCAAACAGTGGTTTACCCCCACATATGGGGTATCGGTGTACTCAGGACAAGTTGTACAACAACTTTTGTCGTCAATTTTCTCCTGCTACCCTTGGTAAAATAAAACAAATTGGAGCTGAAGTAAATTTTTTGTGAAAAAAAGTTAAATGTTCATTTTTATTTAAACATTCCAAAAATTCCTGTGAAGCACCAGAAGGGTTAATAAACTTCTTGAATATGGTTTTGAGCACCTTGAGGGGTGCAGTTTTTAGAATGGTGTCATACTTGGGTATTTTCTATCATATAGACCCCTCAAAATGACTTCAAATGAGATGGGGTCCATAAAAAAAAATGGTGTTGTAAAAATGAGAAATTGCTGGTCAACTTTTAACCCTTATAACTCCCTAACAAAAAAAATTTGGTTCCAAAATTGTGCTGATGTAAAGTAGACATGTGGGAAATGTTACTTATTAAGTATTTTGTGTGACATATATCTGTGATTTAATTGCATAAAAATTCAAAGTTGGAAAATTGCAAAATTTTCATAATTTTCGCCAAATTTCCGTCTTTTTAACAAATAAACGCAGGTACTATCAAAGAATTTTTACCACTATCAAGAAGTACAATATGTCATGAGAAAACAATGTCAGAATCACTGGGATCCGTTGAAGCGTTCCAGAGTTATAACCTCATAAAGGGACAGTGGTCAGAATTGTAAAAATTGGCCCGGTCATTAATGTGCAAACCACCCCTGGGGGGTAAAGGGGTTAAAGTCATTTTTCAAGTTGGTGTTTTAAAGTATTCTAATTTACTGAGATAATGACTTTGGTGTTTTCATTGGCTGTAAGCCATAATCATCCACATTAACAGAAATAAACACTTAGAATACATCACTCGGCTTGTAAGGACTCTTTCTAATACACAAGTTTCACGTTTTGTATTGAAGAACTGACATAAATTAACTTTTTGATGATATTCTAATTTTGTGAGATGCACCTGTACTGTCCGATTTTCGCATACAAGAGCTACTTGAGTAGTCTGCGGAAAATGCATGAGACATGTCTGATTTTAATCCGAGAGTTGGGTCAAAATCAACAAGGTAAGTCTATGGGTCCGTGAAAATTAAGATTTCATTCTGATGATATCTAAGTGCAGTCAGACTTTCATGAATTGTCAGCACGGAGAAGGTGCAAAATGTTTTTTTTTTTATATAATTTCTCCACGAATGGGAAAAATGGATGCTTTTTGGACCACACTGATGAAAGTCTGATCAGCATAATCAGTCTGTTTTTCTCCTACGTGGGAAGATCGAACTCGTGAATGAGCCCTACATGTAGTAAAATAAAAACAAGTCATTGTGTATTTCATATTTAGCCCTGTAAGTTAATGGATAAGTTAAGAAAAAAGAAATACAGTAGTATGCTAATGAAATAAATGGTTAAAAGACAACAAAGCACAAAAGACAGAAATTATAATCATTCATTGTCAACTGGATAAATGGACGACTCGCTTCTGCCGGGTCCCATGTGAATTTTGTGATTCAGAGCTGGTGTCTCTAAGGCCTGTGAAATGATTTCCCCATTCATTCAGTCACATTATTTGATCCTTTTCCTGCAGCCCAATTTTATTTTTCGTTCATGCAAATATTCTTTTGTTTAATTGTAGATTTGACACGCGGTGAGCACCTTTAAAGATTTGGCATGGTCTGCTTCTCCTGATTGGCATTCTGCTGTTCATTTGCCTCAGAAGGGCTAAATAAAAAATAAAATAAAAATCATCTTTTATTTGCAGACCGGCCTTGTGCAGATTGAAGCTTCTTTCATGATTGGTAAATCCATAATGCATCTGGCAAAGTTAGGATTGAAGTCAACGTCAGCTACAGTATATACCGTAGCAATCAGCCATTGATTACCGTAGGGCAATAGCAGCTTTCAAGATGTGGAGTACATTGGGCAGATAATGAGTAGGCAGTTGTAGAAGTTGATGTTGGAAGCTGGAACATAGACTAGTACCACATTTCCATGATTTAAGGGTTTATCTTAAGGTACCGTCACATTTAGCGACGCTGCAGCGATCTAGACAACGATGCCGATTGCTGCAGCGTCGCTGTGTGGTCGCTGGAGAGCTGTCACACAGACAGCTCTCCAGCGACCAACGATGCCGAAGTCCCCTGGTAACCAGGGTAAACATCGGGTTACTAAGTGCAGGGCCGCGCTTAGTAACCCGATGTTTACCCTGGTTACCAGTGTAAATGTAAAAAAAAACAAACACTACATACTTACCTTCCGGTGTCTGTCGCGTCCCCCGGCGTTCTGCTTCCTGCACTGACTGTGAGCACCGGCCGGCCGTAAAGCGGAGCGGTGATGTCACCGCTGTGCTCTGCTTTACGGCCGGCCGGCGCTGACAGTGCAGGGAAGCAGAACGCCAGGGGACAGACACCGGAAGGTAAGTATGTAGTGTTTTTTTTTTTTTACATTTACACTGGTAACCAGGGTAAATATCAGGTCACTAAGCGCGGCCCTGCGCTTAGTAACCCGATGTTTACCCTGGTTACAAGTAAAGACATCGCTGAATCGGCGTCACACACGCCGATTCAGCGATGTCTGCGGGAGTCCAGCAACGAAATAAAGTTCCAGACTTTCAGCTCCGACCAACGATCTCCCAGCAGGATCCAGATTGCTGCTGCGTGTCAAACACAACGATATCGCTATCCAGGATGCTGCAACGTCACGGATCGCTATCGTTATCATTGTTAAATTGTTCAGTGTGAAGGTACCTTAAGACTACTCTTTTTTAATATGGGCCTAAAAACGAACAGGCAGGTGGGTGCTAAATAACCTGCCTGTTCTACCTGACATCGTCTCACAGCAGTCACCAACTTCTCCTGACTGCTCCATGTCAACAGAGGAGGTCTTCCATTCCGATTCTGCTCTGTCAATGTATATATATACACTTGCAGTGCAAATCAGATGCCACTCAGCTATAAAAGTCTATGTGTGCATGGAAAACATTGGACTGCACTTGGATGTCATCTGAACACAGTCTGATGTCTTCAGACTCACACAATGGAGAAGATGGAGAAATCTTGTTCTCCATCTTCTCCTTACCTGTCATACCTCTCATTCGGGAGAATCGGATCACACTAAGCTGACACTCTGAAACATACAAGAAGCATGTTTGCCCGTTCACACTGTAGGCTTTTATAGCCTAAGAGAGGCATGTTTTAGATGATAGGACCCATCAGAGGAGTGTCACCTTGTCGTGGTTGATGGGCTCACATGAATTGGCCAATTTATGCGCCATGAACCTTCACTTTTGTAAGTACATTTTTAACTTTTTCATACTTGTTATTACAGTTTACTCAGCTATTATGATGGATTTTGTGTTTGCATATATATTGGTCTCTACAGAGTGCTGCTGTGTTCCTCCTTTTTGCAAGTTATGTAGTCATTGCAGCGAGCACTTGTTCACATTATATGGAGGTGCTGGTCAGATTTTTTGTTCTATGATGTTTATGGGTATGTATGAAACATCGGAGTACACTTAAATGTCAGCCAATTCTTTGCCGATGTACGCGTCGCACAGAACCATGGAGAAGACGCAGCATTTAAGTTCTCCATCTTCTCCACATGTGCGCTGCAATTTGGCAAATAGAAATGGAACAACCGGTTTAAAAGGGTTAGGTCAGGATTGGAAGTTAACTTTCTGATTACTGGGGGTCTTACAGCTGGGACCCCGACTGACTCTGAGAACGGGTGCTCTAACAAGCCCCTTGCAATATACGGTGGGGCAAAAAAGTATTTAGTCAGTCAGCAATAGTGCAAGTTCCACCACTTAAAAAGATGAGAGGCGACTGTAATTTACATCATAGGTAGACCTCAACTATGGGAGACAAACTGAGAAAAAAAAATCCAGAAAATCACATTGTCTGTTTTTTTAACATTTTATTTGCATATTATGGTGGAAAATAAGTATTTGGTCAGAAACAAAATTTCATCTCAATACTTTGTAATATATCCTTTGTTGGCAATGACAGAGGTCAAATGTTTTCTGTAAGTCTTCACAAGGTTGCCACACACTGTTGTTGGTATGTTGGCCCATTCCTCCATGCAGATCTCCTCTAGAGCAGTGATGTTTTTGGCTTTTCGCTTGGCAACACGGACTTTCAACTCCCTCCAAAGGTTTTCTATAGGGTTGAGATCTGGAGACTGGCTAGGCCACTCCAGGACCTTGAAATGCTTCTTACGAAGCCACTCCTTCGTTGCCCTGGCGGTGTGCTTTGGATCATTGTCATGTTGAAAGACCCATCCACGTTTCATCTTCAATGCCCTTGCTGATGGAAGGAGGTTTGCACTCAAAATCTCACGATACATGGCCCCATTCATTCTTTCATGTACCCGGATCAGTCGTCCTGGCCCCTTTGCAGAGAAACAGCCCCAAAGCATGATGTTTCCACCACCATGCTTTACAGTAGGTATGGTGTTTGATGGATGCAACTCAGTATTCTTTTTCCTCCAAACACGACAAGTTGTGTTTCTACCAAACAGTTCCAGTTTGGTTTCATCAGACCATAGGACGTTCTCCCAAAACTCCTCTGGATCATCCAAATGCTCTCTAGCAAACTTCAGACGGGCCCGGACATGTACTGGCTTAAGCAGTAGGACACGTCTGGCACTGCAGGATCTGAGTCCATGGTGGCGTAGTGTGTTACTTATGGTAGGCCTTGTTACATTGGTCCCAGCTCTCTGCAGTTCATTCACTAGGTCCCCCCGCGTGGTTCTGGGATTTTTGCTCACCGTTCTTGTGATCATTCTGACCCCACGGGGTGGGATTTTGCGTGGAGCCCCAGATCGAGGGAGATTATCAGTGGTCTTGTATGTCTTCCATTTTCTAATTATTGCTCCCACTGTTGATTTCTTCACTCCAAGCTGGTTGGCTATTGCAGATTCAGTCTTCCCAGCCTGGTGCAGGGCTACAATTTTGTTTCTGGTGTCCTTTGACAGCTCTTTGGTCTTCACCATAGTGGAGTTTGGAGTCAGACTGTTTGAGGGTGTGCACAGGTGTCTTTTTATACTGATAACAAGTTTAAACAGGTGCCATTACTACAGGTAATGAGTGGAGGAAAGAGGAGACTCTTAAAGAAGAAGTTACAGGTCTGTGAGAGCCAGAAATCTTGATTGTTTGTTTCTGACCAAATACTTATTTTCCACCATAATATGCAAAAAAAATGATAAAAAAACAGACAATGTGATTTTCTGGATTTTTTTTTTCTCTGTTTGTCTCCCATAGTTGAGGTCAACCTATGATGTAAATTACAGACGCCTCTCATCTTTTTAAGTGGTGGAACTTGCACTATTGCTGACTGACTAAATACTTTTTTGCCCCACTGTAGCTGTGGTCGATAATGCATACTGCAGCTCCATTCATACGTGGACGTTCCTCATCAAAAAAAATCTTTTAAAGAACTGACGAGGGACATGACCAAGTAAGTCAAAATTTACTGAACATGTATTGTGCTTTGATGGGCAAGGGTGTTATAGAATCATAGAATCTTTGGAAGAGACCTCCAAAGTTATGTGTCAACCTCCGGCTCAATGCAGGATTCTTTCACCCATCTCAGACAGATGTCTGTCCAGCTTCTATTTGAAGACTTCCATTGAAGGAGAACTCACCACCTCTCGTGGCCGCATGTTCCACACATCGATCCCCCGTTCCAATCATTGTCAGAATATTACCATGTTCAGTGCTAAAAAAGTAAACATTATCCTTAACGGTATAAGGTGTTTTTATGTCGCCCTTTATGTAATGGCTACAAAGCCCTGAAAGGTCAGATTATGGACCGGGGAGCAGATACCGGGATTACACTTCTCAGCCACAATCTCTCCTCAATCATTCTGTGATGTCTGAACCATTGAAGCAAATAATCCAGGATATTCCAGCAAGTTGCGTTTAATGAGTTGTACCAGTAAGATATTTACCAAGTTCCTCGTTAAAGTTTACAGCTCGTTTGCTAAATTCTGACCTGGATTCCTCATTGTTGCGTTCAGCTGGTTTCCTACATATATATTTACTGCTGTACACATTAATTGGATAGTACAATGACAGATGCATTACACCCGGCAGCCCAGATTACACATTAGAGAAACATCAGGCAGGATAAGTACAGACTTGGACCTTAGATGCCGATGTTCTGTGCTACTGTCACATTAAGTCGTTTATTATTCAGCCGCTCTACAAAGCACATACAGAAAGTCTTCAAAAAGCATCATGATAAGAGAAGGTATACACATCTGCTAATGGCCTGACAAAAATGGAAAACAAAATTCTTTGAAAAAAAAAGGAAACTAGAAAATGAAAAACATTTATCTATATTTTAATAGACCATGGACATCATAAGGAAGAACAAATATGTGTATATCAAAGGGGTGGTCTGAAACTAACACTGATTTAATCCAAAATGTCTGTCTGCTTAATGTGATGACCTGATTTTTTTTTAATATACCATATTTAAAAAATCCCTACCTTTCTATCTCTACCCTATCGGCGTTTTTTTTTAATCATTTTCCTGTTTAATGAAATTTCATTGGAGAGCCCCCCAGTGCATGCTGGGATACTCAAATGTGACGTCATCAGGGAGCCGAGGCTGCAGTCACTGTCACATCCTCTGTCTCCATCCTAAAATGAAGGGTAATCAATGATGCTGGGCTAGTCCCTGCTCTACTGAGCATGCATTGGTTGTGAATTTCAACGTACGCTCAGTAGGATTTTGTCACAGCGCGATATTCTTTTTAATGCGCAGTGACAGTGCGCTCGTTCACCGACACTGATGAGAAATGACAAGTCAGCAACAGAACGCACTGTCAGTGCGCATTGTAAGGAGAGGACCTGACAAGCAGAAAAAGAAAAGATGAGGCCCACCTTGGAAAGATATCACAGCTGCTGCCCCCTGATGATGTTTCGTTAGAGTATCCCAGCATGGAGATTCTCAAAATAAATGTCATCTAACAGGAACTTGGCAAAAAAAAAGCAGCTAGATAATGTAGAGAGGGAACAGTGGGGAATGCTTCATTAAAGTAGAATAGAAAAGGAATTAGATTATTACATTAAAGGGAACCTGTCACCAGTTTTTTCCTATACAAAGTATGACCATCACCAGTAAGTCCTAGGTGACAGCATTCAAGAATACTGGATATATGTCTCCAATGAGCTCCAACTAACACAAAATATAGCTTTAAATATACTCGTCTATGGGATGCTCCAGACCGATGGGGGTCGCTGGTCTTAATCCGGCGCCTCCTCTCTTCTTGCTTCGTGTAGATGATGTGTTCTATGTCATCCGCACAGTATCCTCAACATCGCGCTCCTACGCAGGTGCCCTTGTTTGCCCTACCGAGGGCAGAGTAAAGTATTATAGTGCGTATGTACCGATGAACTTTGGCCTTTCCCCACGTATGCATATTAAAGTATTTTGCTCTGCCCTTGGCATGGAAAAGAAGTGCGCCTGCGTATGAGAGCAATGCCGAGGACACTGTGTGGATGACGGAGAACACGTGATCTACACAAAGCAAGAAGACAGGAGGCGCCGGATGAAGACCAATGTCGCCCATTGGACCGAATCGCTCCGTAGGTGATTATAATAAAAGCTATTTTTTGTGCTATTCAGAGCGCATTGGAAACACATACACAGCATTCTAGCATGCTGTCATATAGGGCTTACAGGTGCCGGGAAAAACCCGGTGACAGGTTCCCTTTACATAGACAGACATTTACGATTAAATAAGCATTAGTATTGGCCCACACCTTTAAATACTGTTTGGAAACTTATACAGTGTAATGGTTTTTAACTGTGAAAAATGTTCATTTTTGTCTGCATTTATTATTTTACATGCCTAAGGCTGTAGATTCATGGCCACAGGTTTCAATGGGATCTCATTGACTTGTTTTGTACGGCGGTGTAGCAGTGACATCCAGCAAACTTTGGTCACTGTGTAGCCCCAACCTTGACCTTATGTTTATTATATCAATAAAACCTACATTTTAAAAAATATGAACTTTTGATTGATTTTTTTACGATACTTTTTCCCATTCATTTTACTTTTATTAAACTCATTGGAAGATTTATTATTTTTATGTTGTATCAAAAAGTGTGACCTAACAATAGAAAATATGACCGAACAGTCCTTGGGTTGTTTTGCCATTAATGGTGATCATGTGACTGGGATTTCTTATGACAAAAAATAAGCTGGGGTTACATGGGGCTTTCGTCCATTGAGTTCAACCTACCGAACATGATGATCCGAAAAAAGAAGATACGAATAGTTCTATATTTGGGGAAAAATTATTTCTCGACTCCGCATATGGCAATCAGACCAGTTCCCTGGATCAACGTCCATCTCAGAATCTAGTTCCCCTAATTGTAATTTTCAAGAAAGGCATCCAAACCCTCCTTGAACTTTAGTAGTGACTCAACCATTATAACATCATGTGGTCGAGAGTTTCATAGCCTCACTGCTCTTATAGGAAAGAATCTGCGTCTCTGATTATGATTATGATTAACACTTCTTCCTTCTAGACGTAGACGATGCCCCCTTGTCCCCATCACAAGCCTAAGTGCAAAAAGATCATTAGAAAGATCTCTGTACTGCCCCTTATATATTTGTACATGGTAATGAGATAACCCCTAATCTTTTTTCCAAACTGAATAAGTCTTTTGCGAAATGTGATGATTGACAGACACCATAGGAAGTCATTAGACGTGGGATGCATCAAGTTGCGTATAGGCCTAGTCTAAACGAAGGTCTATCAGTGTTCATAGTGACAAATGGTTGCTCTTATCTCTACTGTTAGAGCAATACCGTAGCCTCATATTCTAGCCATTGTCTCGTTTCTGAAAATGTGGCCATTTTTGCCATACTGGATGACCCAACAGTTGCCTGCTGCTTGTGAGGAGCATCCTCATAATGTGTTCGGAAGAAGTTTCTCTCCAAGTGATAGTCATTTTTATAGACTCTCAACAACCTGCCGGTAGCAGCTATTCTTTTTCTTGCAATGATCAGTGCAATACTCTATCAATAGATTTGCACAAAGAAATGAGAAACTCCAGCAGCTCTTCAGCCTCTGTAACTTAAATTGAATTTCTCTTTCAGCCATTAGGATATTCGAAAAAGTCTCCTACTTCCCTAGCGGAGTCTGGAGGCAAACAGAGCATTCATCCATACTATACAATACCACCTGCCAATCTAGACCCTATTTCCACCCACAAGTCACAGAGCTATTCATACAAGTGTGATAAAAGAGACATGAATGAGTCAAGCCATTGCCATATAGATCCAATGAATATTAATTTTCTGAAGTGTACAGATTGAGTATTAAATCCCAAACTACTGTACTTTTAGCAGAAAACCATAAGTAAAAACTTAGTAATTCTACAAGTCTTAAAACAGAACTATAAAACATTAACCCTTTTGCCCATATGGACGTAACGATATGATGGGGTGACCGCATATGGCGGGCTCTCCGCTGCTGACAGTTGTTGACAGCAGTATTAAAGGGGTTATTGGACCTTAGGCAGGGCCAGTTTTATACAAAGTGGGGACTTGGGCAAAAGCTTAAAGTGGGGCCTCAAATGCTCACATATTGCACATCACACAGAAACATTTTGGTTGCATTTACATGCGCTGATTTCAGGCCGCTAAACGAGCGTAATCAACAATATTGATGTCGTTCAAGTCTTCTTTCCCGGACTCTTTATACCGGCTGAGGAAGAATGATTGGGACACAACAATCATTAACAGATCAATCAGTCCATACAGTATCATGCTATCAGCAGCATATCTGCAGTTTTCAGTGAGCGATGTGCTGCCGAGGACTATGATTTTTGATCCGTCATAAACAATCCAATCACTGGATGAATAGGCAGCATTTCCCTTGTTTAGTATAATGCCCCCATAGTCCTCCATATAGTATAATGTGCCCTATAGCACTCCATATTGTATAATACACTCCCCATAGCCCTCCATATAGTATAATACACTCCCCATAGCCCTCCATATAGTATTATATACTGCCTATAGCCCTCCATATAGTATAATACACTCCCCATAGCCCTCCATATAGTATAATACACTCCCCATAGTCCTCCATAAAGTATAATACACACTATTACAATATTACAACATATAATACTCCCATAGAGTATAATGCAACCTCCAAATAGAGTATAATGCAGCCCCTTCAAAGAGTATAATGCAAACCCCATAGTATAATGAAACCTCCCCATACAGTATAATGCAGCCCCCTTGCAAAGTATAATGTAGCCTCCCTCAGAGTATAATGCATCCCCCCTCAGAGTATAATGCAGCCACACCATAGAGAATAATGCAGCCCCCTCATAGAGTATAATGCAGCCACCCCATAGAGAATAATTCAACAACCTCATAGAGTATAATGCAACTCCTCTCATAGAGTTTAATGCAGCCCCCTCATAAAGTATAATGTGACTTTCTTCAGAGTATAATGCAGCCCCTCATAGATTATAATGCAGCCACTCCATAGAGAATTATGCAGCCCCCTCATAGAGTGTCTTGAAACCCCCTCATAGAGTAATGCAGCCACCCCATAGGGAATAATGCAGCCCCCGCATAGAGTATAATGCAGCCCCCTCACGGACTGTAACACAGCCCCCCTCATACAGTATAATGCAACCCCCTTAGAGTATAATGCAGCCCCCTCATAGCGTATAATGCAGCCACCCCATTGAGAATAATGCAGCCCCCTCATAGAGTATAATGCAACCCCCTCAGAATATATTGCAGCCCCCTAATAGAGTATGATGCAGCCACCCCATAGAGAATAATGCAGCCCCCTCACAGAGTATAATGCAGCCCCCTCATAGATATAGAAAACTCAAGGCACGGTACACATAAACAAATAATGTAAAGGAGGGAACCATCACCGCCAATGTGCACCAATAGGATATATAATGGACAAATCGGTAACTCAAATAGAAAACACAAAGAAAAAACCCGAAACAAAGTCCAATGTAAGGTATATATAACAAAATTTATTAAAATATATGTTGATGTGGTAGAGTGGAAAAAATACCAGAAATAGGCACTGTTATGATCTGGTGGCCTAGGAGCAGTATGAGACGTACTCTGGAGAAGGTGGTACCTTTACTGACCGCAAACCCTGAACTAGCAGCGCAACTAGAAGTAGCCGTGGGGGGTACCTAACACTCCCTAGACCCCTCGACACAGCCTAAGAAATAACTACCCCTAAAGACAGAAACGGGAAAACTATCTTGCCTCAGAGAAAATCCCCAAAGGATAGACAGCCGCCCACAAATATTGACTGTGAAAGGAGAGGAAAATAAAATACGCAGACATGAAATCAGGATTTAGCATAGGAGGCCATACTAGCTAAAAAGGAAGAATACAGAGTACTATGCGGTCAGTATTAAAACACTAGAAAATATCCACCACAGAAAATACAAAACACCACATCTGACTAAAGACATGGAGGGTATATCTGCATCTCCAGAGACACAGCTAGGCTGCAAAAAATCCTTCACAGACAAAGCTGGACAAAACAAAACAAGAAAATGCACAGACTATAAGGTCCACAGCAGGTGGACAGCAAAAACAAGGCCAGAACTTATCTTTGAAGAAATGAACAGCAGACCAGGAGAGACCAAGTATGGATGTGAATCCTCCAAAAACAATGGACAACTGGCACTGACTAAAGGATAAAGCAGGACTTAAATAGCCCAGCCCAAATTGCAAAAAATGGATACACCTGATAAATGCTGCGATCCAACTACCGCAGCACTACCACTCATACTCACCGGAGGGAGCCCAAGAGCAGAATTCACAACAGTACACCCCCTTGAGGAAAGGTCACCGAACCCTCACCAGAGCCCCCAGGCCGATCAGGATGAGCCAAATGAAAGGCACGAACCAAATCGTCAGCATGAACATCGGAGGCAACAACCCAAGAATTATCCTCCTGGCCATAACCCTTCCATTTGACCAGATACTGAAGCTTCCGCCTCGAAAAATGAGAATCCAAAATCTTCTCAACCACATACTCCAACTCCCCATCAATCAACACCGGGGCCGGAGGATCAGCAGAGGGAACAACGGGCACCACATACTTCCGCAACAAAGATCTATGGAACATATTATGGATGGAAAAAGAGGCTGGAAGGGCCAAACGAAAAGACACTGGATTGATAATCTCAGAAATCCTATAAGGACCAATAAACCGAGGCTTGAACTTAGGGGAAGAAACCTTCATAGGAACATGACGGGAAGACAACCAGACCAAATCCCCAACCCGAAGCCGGGAACCAACACACCGACGACGGTTAGCAAAACGCTGAGCCTCCTCCTGAGACAACACCAAATTGTCCACCACATGAGCCCAAATCCGCTGCAGCCTGTCAACCACTGAATCCACACCAGGACAATCAGAAGGCTCAACCTGCCCTGAAGAAAGACGAGGATGAAAACCAAAATTACAAAAAAAAGGCGAAACCAAGTTAGCAGAACTAGCCCGATTATTAAGGGCAAACTCGGCCAATGGCAAGAACGCCACCCAATCATCCTGATCAGCAGACACAAAGCATCTCAAATAAGTTTCCAAAGTCTGATTAGTTCGCTCCGTCTGGCCATTTGTCTGAGGATGAAATGCGGAAGAAAAAGACAAATCAATGCCCAGCCTAGCACAAAAGGCCCGACAAAACCTAGAAACAAACTGGGAACCTCTATCGGACACAATATTCTCCGGGATGCCATGCAAACAAACCACATGCTCAAACAACAACGGAACCAAATCAGAAGAGGAAGGCAATTTAGGCAAAGGTACCAAATGAACCATCTTAGAAAACCGGTCACAAACCAACCAGATAACCGACATCCTCTGGGAAACCGGAAGATCTGAAATAAAATCCATAGAAATATGCGTCCAAGGTCTCTTACGGACCGGCAAGGGCAGAAGCAACCCACTAGGGCGGGAACAGCAAGGCTTAGCCCGCGCACAAATCCTACAGGACTGCACAAAAGAACGCAAATCCCGCGACAAAGAAGGCCACCAAAAGGACCTACCAACCAAATCTCTGGTACCAAAAATCCCAGGATGGCCAGCCAACACAGAACAATGAACCTCAGAAATCACTTTACTAGTCCATCTATCAGGAACAAACAGTTTCCCCACTGGACAGCGGTCAGGTTTATTAGCCTGAAATTCCTGAGGAACCCGTCGTAAATCAGGGGAGATGGCAGAAAGAATCACCCCTTCCTTCAGAATGCCGACCGGCTCAAGAACCCCAGGGGAATCAGGAAAAAAACTCCTAGAGAGGGCATCCGCCTTAACATTCTTAGTACCAGGAAGGTACGAGACCACAAAATCAAAACGGGAGAAAAACAGGGACCATCGAGCCTGTCTAGGATTCAGTCGTTTGGCAGACTCGAGGTAAATCAGATTCTTATGATCAGTCAAGACCACAATACGGTGCTTGGCCCCCTCAAGCCAATGACGCCACTCCTCAAATGCCCACTTCATAGACAACAACTCCCGATTGCCGACATCATAATTGCGTTCCGCAGGTGAAAACTTCCGAGAAAAGAAGGCACACTGTTTCATCAAGGAACCATCAGAATTCCTCAGACAAAACGGCCCCTGCCCCAATCTCAGACGCGTCAACCTCATCCTGAAATGGAAGAGAAACATCCGGCTGACGCAACACAGGGGCAGAAGTAAATCGGCGTTTAAGCTCCTGAAAGGCAGAAACAGCCGCAGAGGACCAATTCGTCACATCAGCGCCTTTCTTCGTCAAATCGGTCAGAGGTTTAACCACACTGGAGAAGTTGGCAATGAAACGACGATAAAAATTAGCAAAGCCCAAGAATTTCTGAAGGCTATTCACAGATGTGGGCTGAATCCAATCATGAATGGCCTGAACCTTAACCGGATCCATTTCTATAGATGAGGGAGAAAAAATGAAGCCCAAAAAAGAAACCTTCTGCACTCCAAAGAGGCACTTCGACCCCTTCACAAACAAAGCATTATCACGGAGGATCTGAAATACCATCCTGACCTGTTTCACATGAGACTCCCAATCATCGGAAAAAATCAAAATATCATCCAAATATACAACCATGAACTTATCAAGATAACTCCGAAAGATATCATGCATGAAGGACTGGAACACAGATGGGGCAATAGAGAGTCCGAATGGCATCACTAGGTATTCAAAATGGCCTTCGGGCGTATTAAATGCAGTTTTCCACTCGTCACCCTGTTTAATACGAATAAGATTATATGCCCCTCGAAGGTCAATCTTAGTAAACCAGCTAGCCCCCTTAATCCTAGCAAACAAATCAGTAAGCAAAGGCAAAGGGTATTGAAATTTGACCATGATCTTATTCAAGAGGCAATAATCAATACACGGTCTCAAGGAGCCATCCTTCTTGGCAACAAAAAAAAAACCTGCTCCCAATAGTGAAGAAGATGGCCGAATATGCCCCTTCTCCAAAGACTCCTTAATAGAGCTCCGCATGGCGGCATGTTCTGGCACAGACAGGTTGAAAAGTCGACCCTTAGGGAACTTACAACCTGGAATCAAGTCAATAGCACAATCATAGTCCCTACGTGGTGGAAGGGAACTGGATTTAGGCTCATCGAATACATCTTGGAAATCTGACAAAAACTCAGGAATTTCAGAAGAGGGGGAAGAGGAAATCGACATCAAAGGAACGTTATCATTACCCACTGACAACCCCAACTAGTCACAGACATGGATTTCCAATCTAACACCGGATTATGTAGCTGTAACCATGGAAAACCCAGCACAATATCATCATGCAAATTATGCAACACCAGAAAACGACAATTTCCTGATGGGCTGGCGCCATGCGCATGGTCAGCTGTGTCCAAAACTGAGGTTTATTTTTAGCCAACGGTGTAGCATCAATCCCCCTTAAAGGAATAGGGTTCTGCAAAGGCTGCAAGGGGAAACCACAACGTCTGGCAAATTCTAAGTCCATTAAATTCAGAGCGGCGCCTGAATCCACAAATGCCATGACAAAAAATGACGATAATGAGCAGATCAAGGTCACAGATAACAGAAATTTTGGTTGTACAGTACTGATGGTAACAGAACTAGCGATTCTCTTTGTACGCTTAGGGCAATCAGAAATAACATGAGCAGAATCGCCGCAGTAAAAACACAACCTATTCTGACGCCTAAATCCTTGTCGTTCAGCTCAAGACAAAATCCTATCACACTGCATAGGCTCAGGGCTCCTCTCGGAGGACAACGCCACAGTGTGCAAAACTCTGCGCTCGCGCAAGCGCCGATCAATCTGAATGGCCAGAGACATAGAATCACTCAGACCAGCAGGCGTGGGGAACCCCACCATAACATCTTTAACGGATTCAGAAAGACCCTTTCTGAAAATGGCCGCCAAGGCATCCTCATTCCATTTAGTCAGTACAGACCATTTTCTAAATTTCTGGCAATACGATTCTGCCGCTTCTTGACCCTGACACAGGGCCAACAAGATCTTCTCAGCTTGATCCACAGAATTAGGCTCATCATACAATAACCCCAATGCTTGAAAGAAAGAATCAACATTAAGCAAAGCAGGATTGCCAGATTCCAGGGAAAATGCCCAATCCTGTGGGTCACCACGCAGCAAGGATATGATGATTTTAACCTGCTGAATGGGATCATCAGAAGAACGGGGTCTCAATGCAAAAAACAGTTTACAATTATTTTTGAAACTCAAAAATTTGGATTTGTCACCAAAAAATAAATCAGGAGTGGGAATCTTAGGTTCTAAGGCAGGAGTCTGAGTAATAAAATCTGAAATACCCTGTACCCTAGCAGCAAGCTGATCCACTCGAGAAACTAACTCCTGAACATTCATGTTAATACTAGGTTCCGTAGCCACCCAGAGATTAAGAGGGAAGAGAACACAGAATAGACTGGAGAAAAAAAATGGCTCAAGAGCTTCCTTCCCTTCTTCTGAGATGCATTTAACTCATTGTTGGCCAGTTGTACTGTTATGATCTGGTGGCCTAGGAGCAGCATGAGACGTACTCTGGAGAAGGTGGTACCTTTACTGACCGCAAACCCTGAACTAGCAGCGCAACTAGAAGTAGCCGTGGGGGTACCTAACACTCCCTAGACCCCTCGACACAGCCTAAGAACTAACTGCCCCTAAAGACAGAAACGGGAAAACTATCTTGCCTCAGAGAAAATCCCCAAAGGATAGACAGCCGCCCACAAATATTGACTGTGAAAGGAGAGGAAAGTAACATACGCAGACATGAAATCAGGATTTAGCATAGGAGGCCATACTAGCTAAAAAGGAAGAATACAGAGTACTATGCGGTCAGTATTAAAACACTAGAAAATATCCACCACAGAAAATACAAAACACCACATCTGACTAAAGACATGGAGGGTATATCTGCATCTCCAGAGACACAGCTAGGCTGCAAAAAATCCTTCACAGACAAAGCTGGACAAAACAAAACAAGAAAATGCACAGACTATTAGGTCCACAGCAGGTGGACAGCAAAAACAAGGCCAGAACTTATCTTTGAAGAAATGAACAGCAGACCAGGAGAGACCAAGTATGGATGTGAATCCTCCAAAAACAATGGCTTAAATAGCCCAGCCCAAATTGCAAAAAATGGATATACCTGATGAATGCTGCGATCCAACTACCGCAGCACTACCACTCATAACCACAGGAGGGAGCCCAAGAGCAGAATTCACAACAAGGCACTACATCAGGGACATACAAATGGCAATCATAAATAATAAGTATAGCCACAATGGAAATTCAACATATATATGCATATCTATGTATATATGCCATGAAGATGTAATCAGCAGAAATAACAGAACCTAAATATATTAGTAAAGTGCATGTGTATAATTAGTGAGGTGGCAAGTAAACCTGATATGTGTGAGACACATATATACAACATATATATGTATATATATATACATATATATATATATATATATACAGTATGTTAATATTCCATACAGAGCTAGATAGCAGAAAAGCCAGTAATTCAATTGCCGGCTTTTGCTATCTCCTTCCCAAACCCGACATGATATGAGACATGGTTTACATACAGTAAACCATATCATATCCCTTCTTTTATTACATATTCCACTTTAGTAATGTAAGAAGTGTCTTGATGTAAAATTTGGTGGCTTTAGCTATTAAATTAAAGGGTTAAATCGTGGAAAAAATTGTTGTGGGCTCCCGCGCAATTTTCTCCGCCAGAGTGGGAAAGCCAGTGACTGAGGCAGATATTAATAGCCTGGAGAGGGTCCATGGTTATTGCCCCCCACCCAACCTGGCTAAAAACATCTGACCCCAGCCACCCCAGAAAAGGCACATCTGGAAGATGCGCCTATTCTGGCACTTGGCCACTCACTTCCCATTCCCGTGTAGCGGTGGGATATGGGGTAATGAAGGGTTAATGCCACCTTGCTATTGTAAGGTGACATTAAGCCAGATTAATAATGGAGAGGCGTCAATTATGACACCTATCCATTATTAATCCAATTGTATGAAATGGTTAATAAAACACACACATTATTACAAAGTACGGTACTTTAATGAAATATAGACACTGGGTGTTGTAATATTTTATTATACTCTAAATCCACCTGAAGACCCTTGTCACCTGAAACAAAGTTAAAAAAAATCAAACAACAATATTCCATACCTTCCGTCATTCAGTCTTGTCCCACGCTGTAAATCTATCTGAAGGGGTTAAATCATTTTACACCCAGGAGCTCTGCTAATGCAGCTGTGCTCGTGGCTGTAAAAACCCGGGGAATGAATGAAATGCAGGGGAATGTACTGTAGTTACCTTAAGTCACGGTGATGCGCCCTCTGCTGGATGTCCTCATATGAACTCGAGCCTGGGAACTTTTCAGAATATTTTCCCAGGCTCGAGTTCATAAGGGCGCACCAGAGGAACTTCACAGCATGCAGTGTGAGCAATGTGAAGATTCACAAGCCTGCAGTCACATAGAGTTGTTTAATGCTGAACAACCCCTTTAAGTAGTTGGAATTTGTCTCTAACAGATGGAGTCGAGTTACTGAATTTGGGTATGGTGAATTTGAGTTAGAATATTCAGAATATTGCTCTGAGGAGGCCCCGAAACATATGATAGCTGTCGGCTGAACATTCCTTAGGCCATTCTTCTTATATACAATCATGCTCATCTGACCAAGTGCAAATGTTGGAGAATAAGTCGCTATCATGCACTTGTGGAAGAGTCTTATTTCACATAGCATGAGGCATGTGAACTTTCAGAATCCACTATCCTTCTTTCCATTGACATCTGCCTTTATGGGAAGGGTTGGAACAACACTACAAACACTATATAATTGTCCAATGCCATTAAAATTTGTGAGTTCAAATTGCCTATATGTATTGGAACTTAGCCTTGGTTATCCCATGAACAGCATTAATCACCTATCGATCGTAAGGAAAGAGCCAGATGGACATATAATTCGGATGAGGATCGTATCGCAATGCTTGGACTAGCTCTTGGCTCTCCCAACCCGAGTGTGGCAGCAGCATAGAAATATATGTTGTCATGCTCGGAGTGGGAGATCCGATGGCCAGGCTGAGAATTGTGATGTGATTCTCTTCCGAATTATACAGAGTCTGATGCTTCCTTAATGGTGATAATTGAATGGTTTTAGGGGATCAACCACTAGGTGTTATGATCTGGTGGTTTAGGAACAACATGAGACAAGCTCTGAATGAGGTGGTATCTGTACTGACCGCAAACCCTAAACCTAGCAGCGCAACTAAAAATAGCCGTGGGGGGTACCTGACGCTCCCTAGACCCCTCGGCACAGCCTAAGATCTAACTTCCCCTAAAGATGGAAACAGGAAACCTATCTTGCCTCAGAGAAAATCCCCAAAGGAAAGATAGCCCCCCACAAATATTGACGGTGAGAGGAGGGGAAAATAACATACGCAGAAATGAAATCAGATTTTAGCATAGGAGGCCAGTCTAGCTTGATAGATAGCACAGGAAAGGATACTGTGCGGTCAGTATAAAAACTACAAAACAATCCACACAGAGTTTACAAAATCTCCACACCTGACTAAAGGTGTGGAGGGTAAATCTGCTTCCCAGAGCTTCTAGCTAACAGAAAAAATCCATACTGACAAGCTGGACAAATATAGAATGCACAGAACAATAAGTCCACAACATGTGGACTGAAATGAGCAAAGCCAGAACTTATCTTTGCAGAACTGGTCAGGAAACCAGGAGAATCCAAGCAGAGATGTGAATCCAGCCAGGAAACATTGACAAGTGGCACAGGCTGAAGAAAGAGCCAGACTTAAATAGCGGACGATAAGTGGAGGCAGCTGATGACAGCTAACTCCAAGGAGCAGCCATACCACTAGAAACCACAAGAGGGAGCCCAAGAGCAGAACTCACAAAAGTGCCACTTACAACCACCGGAGGGAGCCCAAGAGCAGAATTCACAACACTAGGACTTCCAATATCATAAAAATGGTAATTCCATGTCACCCCTTGAATGAAGAGGAATTGTAAGTATGTGACCACTACACCATTGACTAGATGATAATTGTGGACAAGCATGTGCACATCCAGTTCCAAAGGCTTACAAACATGAATGGAGCAGATATGAAGCATGTGTGCTGCGACTTTAATCAACAAAAAGGTGCGAATGGAGTTTTTTAGCTTAAAAATATATAGAGGGTGGGCCATTTATATGGATACACCTAAATAAAATGGGAATGCTTGGTGATATCAACTTCCTGTTTGCGGCACATTAGTATATGGAAGGGGAAAAACTTTTCAAGATGGGTGGTGACCATTGTGGCCATTTTGAAGTTGGCCATTTTGTATCCAACTTTATTTTTTATACTGGGAAGAGGGTCATGTGACACATCAAACATATTGAAAATTTCACAAGAAAAACAATGGTGTGCTTGGTTTTAGCGTAACTTTATTCTTTCATGAGTTAATTACAAGTTTGTGACCACTTATAAAATACTAGATTGTGGCCCGATTCTAACGCATCGGGTATTCTAGAATATGCATGTCCCCGTAGTATGTGGACAATGATGATTCCAGAATTCGCGGCAGACTGTGCCCGTTGCTGATTGGCCGCCAGAATATGCATGTCCCCGTAGTATATGGACAATGATGATTCCAGAATTCGCGGCAGACTGTGCCCGTCGCTGATTGGTCGAGGCAACCTTTAGGACATCATCGTCGCCATGGCAACCATTATGACATCTACGTCGATACTGTGCCCGTTGCTGATTGGTCGAGGCGTAACGGCCTCGACCAATCAGACGCGGGATATCGACGTCCTTTATGACATCATCGTCGCTGTGCCCGTCGCTGATTGGTCGAGGCCTGGCGGCCTCGACCAATCAGAGACGCGGGATTTCCAGGACAGACAGACAGACAGACAGACAGACAGACAGAAAGACAGACAGACGGAAAAACCCTTAGGCAATTATATATATAGATGTTCAAAGTGCTGTCCATTGTTTTGGATTGTCAATGCAACTCTCTTCTCCCACTCTTGTCACACTGATAGCAACACCGCAGAAGAAATGCTAGCACAGGCTTCCAGTATCCGTTGTTTCAGATGCTGCACATCTCGTATCTTCACAGCATAGACAATTGCCTTCAGATGACCCCAAAGATAAAAGTCTAAGGGGGTCAGATTGGGAGACCTTGGTGGCCGTTCAACTGACCCACGATGACCAATCCACTTTCCAGTTAACTGTTCATGTAGGAATGCTCGGACCTGACACCCATAATGTGGTGGTGCTTAAAGAATGACAACACTGTAATTCGTGTTACTCTCTCTGGGATGATGACCTGGGCACTACTTTGAGTGTTCAGAATAGTTGTGGTCTGTTTTGCTTACTCAGCACAAGATGTGACAAAATAGAAAGAGGGTTTGGCATGCAGCTGTATCTTGCTCTATTTCACATTGTTGACAAATTTTTTATTTGTTGTATTACTCTAAATTTTTTTACATGCAAATATCTAAATCTATAAACTGCGGAGATCTGTGGGGTTTGTGAAGAGTGAACCCTTATAGAAAAGTTTTTCCTATAAGTTCGGCTAGATTTAGAAAAGACACACACACAAAGCAACGCACCACATACACACACGCAGACACGCAGGCACACAGAGCAGAAGATCCCGGCATCCTGCTTCCTGTCTGAGACAGCCCAGCTGGATGACGTCATCATCCAGCGCGCTGTCTCAGACAGAATTTGAAAGCTGCCGGTGAGGAAGAGGCTGCCGGGATGAGTTGCTGCTGCGGCGAGGTGAGCTGTGCTGTGTGCCTATGTGTATGTGGTGCTGTGATTTGTGTGTGAGTGTGATAGTGATGCAGTGCTGTGTGTGTGTGGGAGAGAGGGGTGGTGGGGGAGGCAATGATGCAGGTCATGCACAATGATGGCGGTGGAGGGAGACAGTGATGGAAGTGATGGGCAATGATGGTGGTGGGGGAAGGCAATGATCGAAGTGATGGGCAATGATGGTGGGGAGGCAATGATAGTGGGGGATGCAATGAAGGTGATGATGGGCAATAATGTTGGGGGAGGCAATGATGGAGGTGATGGGCAATGATGGCAGTGGGGGAGGCAATGATGGAGGTGATGGCCAATGATGGTGGTGGGGGAGGCAATGATGGAGATGATGAAATGGGCAATGATGGTGGTGATGAAATGGACAATGATGGTGGTGGGGGAAGAGGCAATGATGGAGGTGGTGATTAGGACAATGATGGGGTGGAAGGGACTGCATTATACTTAATGAGGGGGCTACATTATATTCTGTGGGGGACCTTATTATTCTCAGGAGACTACATTATATTCTGCGTGGCTACAACATAATATGAGGGGGCTACAGTATACTCTATGGGGGGCTGCATTATATTCTGTGGTAGGCCTGCATTATTATCTCAGGGGACTACATTATATTCTGGGGGCTAAATCATGAGGGGGCAGCATTATGCCCTATGAGGGGGCTACAGTATACTATATGGGGGCTGCATTATATTCTGTGGTGGTCTGCATTATACTTTATGAGGGGGGCTGCATTATACCCTATGAGGGTGCTACATTATATTCTATGGTGGGGACTGCGTTATACGTGAGGGGGTTGCATTATATTTTGCGGGGTGCTGCATTGTATTCTATGAGAGGGGGCTGCATTATATTTCATGGAGGGGGCTACATTATATTCTATGAGGGGGCGACATTATATTCTATGAGGGGGCTACCCCTCTATGATTCTACCCCAATCCTGCTACATAATTAAGACGTGAATACCTTACATTATACCCTGATATTAGCGCTTTTTATTACACAGTTGGTGGTCTTGTATTTATTTCTATGTAGCTACATAGTGGGCAATAAAAATGATTTTCTCTGGTGGGCCCAAGGTGCTCTAGTCCGACGCTGGGTACCAGGGTGTGAAGGAACAGTAGCCGCTCGTCATGACTACCACTCTGGAGACCTCACGATTAATGAAATCCATGGTATAGATCTAGCAGAAGCTTCTTTATTAGCCTCCTATACAATATGGTTTCACGACCCAACAGCCCCCTTTATCCAATGGTCGAGATAGACCATGACCTGTTCACTACTTTGGCTGGTCATGTAGTCAGATATGTACGTGAAAATCCTGAAACAGACCATACTAAAATGTCTACCTCTAGCGTATGCTGTCATCAGATTTGTAGGGGAGCAGTGGGGACCTGACAGATCATCTTTGTGATGACATTAGAGTTCTAAACCATTTGACATAGCAGCACTATTTGTTCAAATTAGTTAAAATAGTGAGCATGTGAGTGATAGGAATCTGCATAAATAATTCACAAAGGCTGTTTAAAGTAATTCAAGTTAGGTAAGAAAGTCCTAAAGAAATGCTAAGTATAGCTTTGACAAGACTTCATTATGGCAACTAGTGACGGAAAGGCCCCGACTCCATTAAGCTATTGTGCAGACATCTCAGATATATCACATAAAAGTAATAATACCCGTCTGCATAGCAACGTGAAGTCATGCCGTGTTTCAATGCTTTATAATAATGAATGCTGAAAGCAGCAAGGTACCTAGGCAGGTGTTATGCAAGGTCCACTTCTGAAGCAAAGGCTCCGCTCATAGTCACATTACACATTTAATAAGGCAGCAGGCAAACATGTAATAATGAAACAAAAAGGAATACAAACAAGTTGAAACAACAACCTTCTGAACGGCAGGACCACACATTAAGGGGAAAGATTAAAGGAAATCTGTCAGCAGGTTTTTGCTATGTACTGGGCTGCTTGTAGTTTCACAATAAAATCAGTGTTTTATCAGCAGGAGATTATCACTAGAAGACTAGGTGTCTCATGCCATGTAGTCCTTCTGCTCTGAGCAGTCCCATCCCCATGACTGAGTAGCAGCTTTCTGCTTATCCACAGAAAAAAAAACTACCAATTAGTAATGTGGTCCTACAGATAAACTAAGAGCATACTGCCCCAAAATAGATATGACGTCACCAAATTAGTATAAAAATATAAACTTTATTAGTACTATCACACAATATATAATATTTTGTAAAACCAGTAATTGCACAATATCAGTATGATTAGGGTCAGTGAATGATCAAACGAACGATTCCAGCTGAAAAGCCCACATTCAGAATATAAAGGTGCACCACAATGCGGCACATCATATAATACTAAGTAACACAAAACAATTGCTACGTCTCAGGGATATAAGGAATATATGGAATTAGTCCCATATGGACCAAAACTCAATCCTATTGTGGAATATGAACCAATTGTTCAACCCCATAAATTCCCTCCCATATTGCACATAGCCCAGTTTTATTCACACAAAGGTGCATCAATCCAAAGTGCCATCAGTACTGCTTACCCATGTTAGACCTGCCACTGGATACGTCCACCATAAGCCCCGACGCGCGTTTCGCGTACTGAGCTTCCTCGGGGGGCTTTGTGCATTATGGATAGTGTTGGGTTTATATCTCCCTACCACATCTGTAACTAATTGTTGCTTAGATCATGCGGCGCATAGGGGCGGGTCTCCCAAGCCAGTATTGCGCTCTTTCCGGCCATCTCAGCGGTGCACAGATGAGGAATAAAATTCCTGTGACGTCAGTAGTCTGTGCGTCGCTGTGGCAGATGCCTTCTGGAACGCAAACAGGCAGGGATCCACCGCGCATGCGCACCACTAAGAGGCCATTTTAGAGCAGGGAACAAGTACTGGCAGGTCATTCAAAGAGTCGGATCGCTAACCAAAGTCAATAACTGGAAAATACTAGTGTATGTATCTGCAAGGTCGGTTTTTGTCAAAGATCAATTAGTAATGTGGGTAGAGTTATATAGAGCTCAACATTCAGAAAATTGATAGATCAGCAGCAGAGAAAACAGGGATTCCATAAAAACTAGACTAAGCAAACCAGTATATAATTACTGGTACCAGGTTCTCTGCCCCACCATCACGCTGCTCTCAAATTTCATAGCAAAAACCTGGTGACAGATTCCATCTAATAATAGTCTCAAACTTCATCCACCTAAGATTACACCATACATGTTAACTTTGTGAAGTAGCTTTGCGAGATATTCCAAAATATGGAGCGTAAGGTGGCAGCTGGACAGATCCTAGATGTGAAATATGTGTCACGGAGGTGGTTAGCTTTTGTGATGTGAGCCTGGAAAAGCAGGCTTCAGCACAGATCACGCGGAGAGGTTTTGTAATGGGTGCAGATTTTGGGACCGGGCTTTAGGAACGGCCAAAAGAGATGGGTGGGCTATATATTTGCTGGTGCAAGAACTGTTTATTTTCTGTTATACCTTTGGGCCCAGAAGAGACTGTTTTGTTTTTGTAACCACTGAAGTTTTATGAAAGCAATAAAACATTGAGACGTTGCCTGTGTAGATGCTAACGGCTGCCAAAGGAGCATGAAATCCCTACAGGAAGCATATGAATTTTTTAGATAATAATACCTCTTTTACAGGCCTGTGCATCTGGATGCTGGCGCTTGCAATGCTGATGAAGCAACCCAACTCTACAATGAGGAAACCTTCAGAGATCCATAGCAGGGACAGCTCCAGGTTTTCGTGGGCCCCTGATGAAAGAGTCTCAGTTGGTCCCTTTAACACATACCATGGTTCATGATGCACAGATACAGCAGAGAAATATATGTAGGTATAGTACAATGCCAAAGATTTCACTTATTACATTACAGGAGTTATATCTATTGTACATCCTACAATAGCTCAGAAACTGGAGAATCCTCGCAGCGCACAGTGCATGCCCTGGGGGAATGCAAAAGTTTTCATTTTAGATAGGATAGTATAGTCTTCCATACAGTATTATCGGCACCACATAGTGCTCCATACAGTATAATAAGCCCCATATATTGTTCCATACAGTATAATAAGCCCCATATATTGTTCCATACAGTATAATGAGCCCCATATATTTTTCCATACAGTATAATGAGCCCCATATATTTTTCCATACAGTATAATAAGCCCCATATATTGTTCTATACAGTATAATAAGCCCCATATATTGTTCCATACAGTATAATGAGCCCCATATATTGTTCCATACAATATAATGAACCCCATATATTGTTCCATACAGTATAATGAGCCCCATATATTGTTCCATACAGTATAATGAGCCAATAAATAGCTCGATACAGAATAACGAACCCCATATAATGCTCCATGCAGAAGGACCTCCTTATAATGCTCCATACAAAACAATGGGTACCATATAATGCTTCATACAGAATGGGCCCCATGTATTGCTCCATGCAGAGTAATGGGCCGCATATAATGCTCTATACAGAATAATGATTCCCATATAATGCTTCCTACAAAATAATGGGCCCCATACATTGCTTCATACAGTACAATGGGCCACATATATTGCTCCATATAGAGTGGGCCCCATATATTGCTCCATACAGTAAGGGCCCTATATAACACTCCATACAGAATGGGCCCTAAATATTGCTCTATACAGAATGGACCCCATATATTGCTCTATACAGAATGGATCCCATATAATGCTCCTCAGAATGATCCCCATAAAAGCTCCATACAGAATGGGCCCTAAATATTGCTCTATACAGAATGGACCCCATATAACGCTCCATACAGAATGGATCCCATATAATGCTCCTCAGAATGATCCCCATAAAAGCTCCATACAGAATGGGCCCTAAATATTGCTCTATACAGAATGGACCCCATATAATGCTCCACACATTAAAAAAAATCAAATACTCACCTCTCCTTGCTGGCCGCAGGTCCAGTCTCTTCAGCGGCTTCTGCCTCCCTGCTGCTCAGGGCAGCGGACGCGCTGTAGTGATGTTATTGCCCCTTCTGCCTTGTGATGTCATTAAGTTACAAAACGCAGAAGAGACAGCACCTGGGGCCAGCTGGGAAAAAGGAGAGGTAAGGCTTGCAAACAGTGTGAAGCATGGGCATGGGGGGCGCTGGCATCGGGGCACTTCCGGCTCATGGGCCCCATAGCATGCCAGTGTACCCAACAGCCAGTGACTCCCCCCCCCCCCCCACTTGCTCAGGGCCCCGAATCTGGGTGGTGACATTGGCCCTGCATAGGAGCTTCAAGGAGTCTTCTGCAACACCCAGGAAACTTGCCATCATAAGGAGGTCTTCCCATTTTTCTGGAGCCTCCCGGACATCTTGGAAAAATTAGCAAATTTGGATAACACTATTTTAAGGTGTGGAAACTTCATGGAGTCACCAGCTGTAATTTCTGTAAGGATAGTATGGTGGCCAGCACTATGTGCCCGATTCACTATTGCATTTGCATTTGTTTTTTGTTGAGTTTTTACTTTTTTTGCACCTTTTTTTATGTTTACAACACATTACACCTTTTGAACAAAGGGCAAGATCTGCACAAAAACAACATGTTAACAGGTAAAATAAACTTCCTTAAAAAAGGTCCAAATTAAAAAAGTAATTAGGGGCAAATGAAAAAATAGATGAAAAACACCAAAAAAAGAAAAGCAAATGAACTAATGAATTGGGCCAAAGATGTTTTTATACCTCTTATGATGTAGCCATAGTGAAACCTATTCAGACCTGATCTATTCCTAAAGTAGAGCGAAAACAACAAACGTTTGTAATCTACTTTACTTACGAATGACTTGAAGTAGAAGTCACATAGGTTCAATTTTCATTTAATGAACATAATAAAAAATAATGTCAATAAAATCATCACAAGAAACTGGTGAACAAAACATAAAACCTCTCATCTTTTTTTTCTCCTTGTTTAACTGTTTATTTGATTTTTCTATGTATCCCAACAATAAAAGTCAATCAGTGCTAGAGAAAGGAGTTAGTGATGGCCAGTAATCATAAAATAGTCATAGAGCATTCAAGTTAAAGTCAGAAAAAGGTCACATTTGGATGCATATGTTTTTCTTTTTTTTTTCCAAACGGAACATTTTGATGTTTTCAAGAAAATGTATAACAACATAATAATAATAATCATAGACTAATAAAACCAAAACACACGGAGAAAACTAAAATAAACCCTCTCAAGCCTTCATTTACTCAATTACTTTATTTACTCAATATGTGGGTCTTATGTGTTACTAAGTCCAAGGGAGCTAGTGGAAATTCTTAATAGAGGCTTCATGAGATGCAGAAAAGGTTGCATGTTGGATAAATCAATCGACTGCATCTTTTTTTCAAAATCTGTTGGAGATTTACTGTTTGATTTTTTTGTTGAAATGCCAAGTATCGCAAGTTTGATGCGATTCTCCGCAACCCTAGTGTAAAAGGGTGAGCAATGGTCAAGAAAAAGCCATGGCAAGAGAGAGTTGTATCTCATAGAGGTGTTATGGTTACGTGTTTTATATATTTATATATATATATATAATATAAATGTGCATTTTGCCCTTATTGCTGGCCTGTGTTTCGGTTTCCTGGAGGCTTTACCTCAAGGCCATCTCCGGGAATTGGGGAGGGCTGACCAATAGGGGAGCTGTTGGGATGTGGTTAGTACATACAGAGTTAAGAAACAGATAAATGTTTTGGGAATTGCCCACATATTGGCAGGGATTATGTCTAACAAAAAGCAGAAGCACTTCCTGATGAAAAGAGTTTAGAGAGGAGTGCGAGTTTCCAACAGTGATAGCACCAAGTTGAAGTCAGTTCAAGTACAAGCTGCAATGGGCCCTAACAGAACCAAGCTGCCAAACAGCAGGAGGCCGCAGCGAGAATATAGCGTAGATCCCTGGACGGTCCGAGGCCTATGGCTCGGAAGAGGCATTGGAGTCCATGTTTCATTCTATCCAAAGAAAAAGAGCAAGAGGACCTGGTGACCAGCCTCAGAAAAGCTGGATTGCCAGTCAAGGAGTACTTAGTCCCAACAGAAGCGGATGATGTAGGGAGAGATCGGGCAGACCGAAGGCAGGACCTTGAAGTGTACTGTTTTATGGGAACATCAACCAGAGGGCGCTCTGCCCCAAACTGTGTGCCGCAGTTGAATGTAACGAAACTGTACAGTAAAACAAAACCTGTTGACCCAGACCCAAGGCCTCCTGCTGTGTGTGCTACTAATCCCAGTCCCAAGGAAACAAATGTAGCAGAGGCTTCCAGCCCACAAGTAAGTGCAGAGCGAGCACAACACACATGGGAAGAATATCAGTTTAGAAGAGGGGTTTTAGGGTGAAAAAAAGTCACAACCGGCCCTGAGCCCCCTTCACTAGTGTCATAGCTTATACTATTTGGCAAAATAATGCTAACATTTGGCGAAGTGAAGTTCCTTTGCAATACTCATGGAGATGCTGTGCACAAATCATAGTGCAATAAAAAAGTAATAATGAATATCATTGGCTTGAATAATTTTTCTAATTCTTTACATTGGATGGCTCAATAATAGTATAGGCCATCAATATTAGGTTTGTAGGGTTTTGACTCTTGTAAACACTCCTGATTAGCTGTTTGAAGGCATCGAAGTGCTCCTGCATTCTCTTCTTTATGCGCCTGGTATTACTACTTTATTTCCAAGTGAATGTTTTTGAGCTATAAAACTGAACACAAGTTCCATCTGATTAAGACGAAGCCTCCGTCGAAACGAGTTGTGGCTAAACCCCATCCCAGTATCTGAGTCTCTTTCCAGCACTCCTGTGACCGTCTTCTTTCTCTGCAAACCATAAAACTAAACACAGGCAGTTCTAAAGCTATGGCATTGTGTGGAAACAATAAAAGGGATGCCGTGCTCTCTCCATTCAAGCAGCTGTTTGGCAAGGGTGCAAAGAGCTAGATGCCCACAAATCTACTGTAATATTGATGTCCTATACTGAAACTTTCTCTGTTAGGACGGCCATAGCAGTAAAGTAAATTGCTGCTGTTTTGGGTGTTTGCAATAATCAGGCTGACTGATTTAGACACAAAGTGTTGTCCCATCATTTTGAAATCAACAAATCAGGTTTGATTGGGTTCAAAACAGTTGACATGTGCCAGGAAACATGTGGGCTCATCACCGAAGCCCACATCAAAGGGAGGGACAAGACAGGCACATTTCCTTTGTATTTTAGGCAAAAAAAAAGAATATTGTCATCTATCTTTTACATTTTAAAAATTACAAAAAGAAATATGGGCAGATGAAAAAGTTTGGGCACCTTGCATGATTGGTATTTAGTAGCACCCCCTTTTGAAAGTATCACAGCTTGTAAACGCTTTTTGCAGCAAGACAAGAGTCTTTCAATTCTTGTTTAAGGGATTTTTATCCATTCTTCATCAAAGAATTCTTCCAGTTCTGGAGATTCCAAGGTCGACTTGCATGCTCTGCTATTTTGAGGTCTAGCCACAGATTTTCAATGATTTTCAGATCAGTGGACTATGAGGGCTATTGTAAAACCTTCAACCTCTGCCTTTTGAGATTGTCTATTGTGAGTTTTGACATGTGTTTAGGATAATTATACATTTGTGGAAACCATGCTCTTTTCAACTTCAGCTTTTTTACAGATGGTGTTATTTTTGCATCAAGAATTTGTTTCATTGAATCCATTCTTCTCTCTACCAGTGAAATGTTCACTGTGCCATTAGCTGCAACACAACCACAAAGCATGATTGATCCACCCCCATGCTTAATGGTTGGCGAGATGTTCATTTCCTGAAATTCTGTGCCCTTTTTTTTCCACATATACCTTTGGTCATTGGGGCCAAAGAGTTCTATTGTAACCTCATTGGTTCACAGGACTTGTTTGCAAAATGCATCAGCAGTGGCATAACTACAAAGTTATGGGCCCCAGTGCGAACTTTCAAATGGGGCCCCCTCAATGCCAAAATATTTCCCACCGAAATTCACATTTTCCCTATTCAATTCGCACACTATAGTTTTGTTGCAATGTTGTGTAGTCTGACCTAATACTGTCCTGTAATCGCTGAGAAAAATGATTTTATAACTAACATGTCCCTATGCTAATTAGGGTGATGTCCTCGGAAGTGCACTCTGGGCGTTCATATCCTCCCTCGCTCTAATTCCAAGTGCACTCCCGGCGTTTGAAATCTGTATGCTGTTTCTTCCTAGTATGACGCGCGTCTGCGTCATTTCCAGTCCTGTGCAGTGTGGGGGTATATTGGGTGTACTGGTTGGCTCTGGAGCATACGCCCTGCACATTCTGACGCTGGCGAGTACACGCAATACTCCCCCACAGTGCACATGACACATGCTGAGCTCTGCCCACAGCCGTGTACCATTAACATAGTAACATAGTAACATAGTTAGTAAGGCCGAAAAAAGACATTTGTCCATCCAGTTCAGCCTATATTCCATCATAATAAATACCCAGATCTACGTCCTTCTACAGAACCTAATTGTATGATACAATATTGTTCTGCTCCAGGAAGACATCCAGGTCTCTCTTGAACCCCTCGACTGAGTTCGCCATCACCACCTCCTCAGGCAAGCAATTCCAGATTCTCACTGCCCTAACAGTAAAGAATCCTCTTCTATGTTGGTGGAAAAACCTTCTCTCCTCCAGACGCAAAGAATGCCCCCTTGTGCCCGTCACCTTCCTTGGTATAAACAGATCCTCAGCGAGATATTTGTATTGTCCCCTTATATACTTATACATGGTTATTAGATCGCCCCTCAGTCGTCTTTTTTCTAGACTAAATAATCCTAATTTCGCTAATCTATCTGGGTATTGTAGTTCTCCCATCCCTTTTATTAATTTTGTTGCCCTCCTTTGTACTCTCTCTAGTTCCATTATATCCTTCCTGAGCACCGGTGCCCAAAACTGGACACAGTACTCCATGTGCGGTCTAACTAGGGATTTGTACAGAGGCAGTATAATGCTCTCATCATGTGTATCCAGACCTCTTTTAATGCACCCCATGATCCTGTTTGCCTTGGCAGCTGCTGCCTGGCACTGGCTGCTCCAGGTAAGTTTATCATTAACTAGGATCCCCAAGTCCTTCTCCCTGTCAGATTTACCCAATGGTTTCCCATTCAGTGTGTAATGGTGACATTGATTCCTTCTTCCCATGTGTATAACCTTACATTTATCATTGTTAAACCTCATCTGCCACCTTTCAGCCCAAGTTTCCAACTTATCCAGATCCATCTGTAGCAGAATACTATCTTCACTTGTATTAACTGCTTTACATAGTTTTGTATCATCTGCAAATATCGATATTTTACTGTGTAAACCTTCTACCAGATCATTAATGAATATGTTGAAGAGAACAGGTCCCAATACTGACCCCTGCGGTACCCCACTGGTCACAGCGACCCAGTTAGAGACTATACCATTTATAACCACCCTCTGCTTTCTATCACTAAGCCAGTTACTAACCCATTTACACACATTTTCCCCCAGACCAAGCATTCTCATTTTGTGTACCAACCTCTTGTGCGGCACGGTATCAAACGCTTTGGAAAAATCGAGATATACCACGTCCAATGACTCACCGTGGTCCAGCCTATAGCTTACCTCTTCATAAAAACTGATTAGATTGGTTTGACAGGAGCGATTTCTCATAAACCCATGCTGATATGGAGTTAAACAGTTATTCTCATTGAGATAATCCAGAATAACATCCCTCAGAAACCCTTCAAATATTTTACCAACAATAGAGGTTAGACTTACTGGCCTATAATTTCCAGGTTCACTTTTAGAGCCCTTTTTGAATATTGGCACCACATTTGCTATGCGCCAATCCTGCGGAACAGACCCTGTCGCTGTAGAGTCCCTAAAAATAAGAAATAATGGTTTATCTATTACATTACTTAGTTCTCTTAGTACTCGTGGGTGTATGCCATCCGGACCCGGAGATTTATCTATTTTAATCTCTAAGCTGGTCAAACTTTGCCTTCCTAAAGTTCAGTGTTTTTGTGACTCCCTGACAAGTCCCCCTAGTGAAAGACAGGTGAAACTGTACAATATTGTGGTCGCTATTTCCTAGATGCCCGACCACCTGCAGATTTGTTATTCTGTCAGGTCTATTAGATAGTATTAGGTCTAAAAGTGCTGCTCCTCTGGTTGGATTCTGCACCAATTGTGAAAGATAATTTTTCTTGGTTATTAGCAGAAACCTGTTGCCTTTATGGGTTTCACAGGTTTCTGTTTCCCAGTTAATATCCGGGTAGTTAAAGTCCCCCATAACCAGGACCTCATTATGGGTTGCAGCTTCATCTATCTGCTTTAGAAGTAGACTTTCCATGGTTTCTGTTATATTTGGGGGTTTGTAACAGACCCCAATGAGAATTTTGTTACCATTTTTCCCTCCATGAATTTCGACCCATATGGACTCGACATCCTCATTTCCTTCGCTAATATCCTCCCTTAAAGTGGACTTTAGACAAGACTTTACATAGAGACAAACCCCTCCTCCTCTCCGATTTTTACGATCCTTTCTAAACAGACTGTAACCCTGTAAGTTAACTGCCCAGTCATAGCTTTCATCTAACCATGTCTCGGTTATTCCCACTATGTCAAAGTTACCTGTAGATATTTCTGCTTCTAGTTCTTCCATCTTGTTTGTCAGGCTTCTGGCGTTTGCAAGCATGCAGTTTAGAGGATTTTGTTTTGTTCCAATCTCCTCGCTGTGGATTGTTTTAGAAATGTTCTTACCTCCCTTCTGAGTATGTTTTCCTGGATCTTCTTTGTTCAAGTCTAATGTTTTTCTTCCCGTCCCCTCTTCTTCTAGTTTAACGCCCTCCTGATGAGTGTAGCGAGTCTTCTGGCGAATGTGTGTTTCCCAGGTTTGTTGAGGTGTAGTCCGTCTCTGGCGAGGAGTCCATCGTACAAGTAATTCACACCGTGGTCCAGGAATCCGAATCCTTGTTGTCTGCACCATCGTCTTAGCCAGTTGTTTGCATCAAGGATCCTGTTCCATCTCCTGGTGCCATGCCCGTCTACTGGAAGGATAGAAGAAAAAACTACCTGTGCATCCAGTTCCTTTACTTTCTTCCCCAACTCTTCAAAGTCTTTGCAGATTGTCGGTAGGTCCTTCCTTGCCGTGTCATTGGTGCCAACATATATCAGAAGAAATGGGTGGACATCCTTGGAGTTGAAGAGCTTTGGTATCCTATCGGTCACATCCTTGATCATTGCACCTGGAAGGCAGCATACTTCTCTTGCAGTTATGTCCGGTCTGCAGATGGCTGCTTCTGTGCCTCTCAGTAGTGAGTCTCCCACCACCACCACTCTTCGTTGCTTCTTGGCTGTACTTTTTGCTGTCACTTGTTGCTGTGTGCCCTTTTCTTTTTTGCTTGCTGGTATTGCTTCATCCTTAGGTGTGCCATCTTCATCCTCTACAAAGATTTGATATCGGTTCTTCAGTTGTGTGGTTGGTGATTTCTCCATGGTCTTCTTGCTTCTTTTGGTCACATGCTTCCACTCATCTGCTTTTGGAGGTTCTCTGACACTTTTTTCACCTTCTGTGACCAGTAGAGATGCTTCTGTTCTGTCTAGAAAGTCTTCATTCTCTTTGATGAGTTTCAAAGTTGCTATTCTTTCTTCCAGACCCCGCACCTTTTCTTCTAAAAGGGCCACTAGTCTACACTTCTGACAGGTGAAATTTAATTCTTCTTCTGGTCGATCTGTGAACATGTAGCACATGCTGCAGCTCACCATGTAGGTTGTCACATCTGCCATGTTGCTCCTAGATCCTGCTGAGTTGCTGTGTGTTTTCCTTCTTGTGTAATCTACTCAGCCAAGCTCTCTTGCAATAATGTCCTACAGGCAAAAATTACGGCGCGCGGTTTGGTGATTCTTTCCAAGCAGCTGGTCCCGGCTGTACCCAACGATCTTCTAGCTTAGGGAGACTCTTCGCTTTCCCAGAAGGCACATTCTTCCCGACTTGGAAATTTGCAGCCCGTACACACGCGGCTTCACTCCGTAAACCCCATACACAGACAGCTCCACTCCGTACACCTCGTACACATGCGGCCCCTCTCCTTACACCCGCAGATCTGCTCCGTACACCTTTTACACACGCGGATCCACTCCATACAACTCGTACACACACAGCTCCGCTTTGTACACCCCGTACACACGTGGCTCCATTTCGTACACTCCATACGCATGCGGTTCCGCTTCGTACACTCCATACACACGTGGCTCCGCTCTGTCCACCCCGTACACATGCGGCTCCGCTCCGCACACCTCGTACACAAGCGGCTCCGCTCCATACACGTCGTAAACACGCAGCACCACTCCATACACCCCATACATACATGACTCCACTCCGTACACCTCTTTCACACTGGGCTCAGCTCTGTACACCTTTTACACACCTCACTGCACTTCGTACACTTCGTACACACACAGCTCCGCTCCGTACACCCCGTACACACGCGGCTCCGATCCGCACACCTTTTACACAAGCGGCTCCACTCCATACACCTCATAAACACGCAGCACCACTCCGTACACCCCATACATACAAGACTCCGCTCCGTACACCTCTTTCACACTCTGCTCAGCTCTGTACACCTCGTACACACCTGACTGCGCTTTGTACACCTCGTACACATGGCTCCACTACACACACGGCTCTGCTCCGTACACCTTGAACACACACGACTCTGCTACATCCACACTGTAAACCCTCTTGACCCCACACATAAACTTCCCCTCATCCAGCACCATGACAACCAGCACAGCAGAGTCCTGCATACACTGAGGCACCTGATCATGGACCCCTGACTCCTCGCCTCCTGTGATTTCAGTGGAACGTTATCATAACCAACTGAAGAATCGCAAACATACACAGTTTATGCGGGACTCTGAGGAATTTAAAACCAACAGAGCCTATAACTTTTCAGGAGGCATAGAAACTGTTTCTGAGATCTCATCTTCTGAGGCAGAGGGCTCAGACACAGAAAAGCCAGGGGGATATTGGAAACAAAGAGGTGGAGGAGGTTCCTCGTCATATAGGGGGAAAGGAAAATGGCAGAGACCAAGAGGCCAGATGGGCAGATATCAGGGTGGCAGGGACCGGGATCAGGGCTTCATGGGCCACATGAAAGGAGCAAATGGCTTTGGGGCACCAAACAGGTCTTCGGTTCCAGCGCCAGGATCTTCCTACTCTTCTATCTCTGAACCTCAATCTTCCTCTTTTTTAGAGCAGAGGGCTCCTGCGGGGTACGATCTGAGGAAACGGATGTGAGAACTACGTTTGATGATAATCAGATTATGAACCTTAGTAGTTATGCTTTGTCATCTGGAGAGATTAATGTATTAAAAAAGGGGCTTACGTTTGTCCCTACTACTTGCTATAATACTTTTTCTTGGGTTAAAGACTTGAATCTTTACTGCCGTAAGCTGAGATGGAAAAAGTTTTTTTCTTTACACAATAAACAACAGTGTTTAGAACTTGGTATCTCGGAAGAGGATCTAGAGGGGGTTAATGCCCTGAGAGACCTCTTGGAAGACAATGAAAGGGGGAGAGGGATGGGTCCACATACTGACCTTAAATTGAAGAGTAATAGATTGCCCCCCCCCCCCCCCCCCCCGGAGATTACACTAATATTGACATTTTCCTTAAATTGGTCGAGGATGACCTCAAAAAGATTGGCCGTAGAAATGGAGATGTACCATCAAATCTGAATAGTGATGAATGGGAGGCCTTAGAGAGATTGGAGAAAAATGATCAAATTATAGTCAAGCAATCTGACAAAGGTGGTAATTTGGTCATCCTCGACCATCAGAAGTATGTCGATATGTGTAAACTAATCCTTGATGACAAGGAGACTTATGGCAGATTGGAAAATGACCCTACAGAAAGGTTTACAGCATCATTGATGACTATTTTGGACGCTGGTCTGAATGAAAAGCTAATCTCTTTTAATGAGCATAAGTTCTTGGCCCCCCGTACCCCAATGATTCCAACCTTTTACGCACTCCCTAAAGTGCATAAAGGCCTCTCGCCCCTTAGGGGACGCCCCATAGTTTCAGGGGTTGGCTCATTGAGCCAAAATGTCGGTATCTATGTAGACAATATCCTACGTCCATTTGTAACATCATTGCCTTCATATGTGCGGGACACCTCTGATTTACTTCAAAAGATTGACGGCGTTGTAGTTGAACAAGGTACCATTTTGGTCTCGATCGATGTGGAGGCCTTATATAGTAGCATTCCCCACAACATGGGCCTTAGGGCGCTTGAATACTTTCTAAGAACTAGAGCCGTCTTCTTTGAGAAACACAACAAATTTGTGGTTGAATTGATGGAGTTTATCTTAACCCACAACTATTTTCTTTTTGACAGGAAGTACTTCCACCAGCTCAGGGGGACCGCGATGGGTTGCTCTTGTGCACCCTCGTATGCTAATCTCCTCCTGGGCTGGTGGGAGGAAACCGTTGTGTTCTCTGGTACAGAGGAATGGTGGACAGATAAGATATCAGCTTGGTATAGATATATCGATGATGTCCTGGTGATATGGAATGGCACAGCAATGGAGTTTAACAGCTTTGTACATGGTCTAAACAATAATGCGGTGGGCCTTAAATTCACGTCAGAGAATGATATGTGTGAACTGGCCTTTCTTGATGTTAAGATCACCATCAATGAGAATGGTATTCTAGATATACGACTGTTTCGCAAGCTGACGGCTACAAATGCCCTTCTTCGGTGGGAGAGTCATCATCCGGCCCCCCTGAAGAGGGGCATCCCGAGAGGCCAATATCTACGAGCAAGAAGAAACTGCTCCAGTCCTGCTACTTTCAGGGTACAGGTATGTGATCTAAGAAAGAGGTTTAGGGACTGAGGTTATCCGGATGAGGTCCTTGATCCGGCCTTTAGAAACGCTGTGGGGAAAGATAGACGGTCTCTCCTACAGACTAATAGTAAACCAGAGGTCAAAGATATCCCGAGGATCATTGGTACCTATGACAATCAGGTCAATCGAATTTACAGTGTCCTCAATAGACATTGGGGTATTCTACAAATGGATGAGACCTTGGTAGATATCATCCCAGGTAGACCTCAGATCACCTTCCGTAGGGGACATTCCCTGAAAGATCGGCTTGTACACAGCCATTATAAAAGACCAAAGTATGAAGGAACCTGGCTGGAGAGACGGGTTAATGGCACTTTCAAGTGTGGAAATTGTTCATTTTGTGACTTCATAGTACCGTGTAAAAGTTTCACCAGTGCATCTAACGGAAAACAATTTTTCTGTAGGGATTTTGCCAACTGTAAAACCATCGGGGTGGTTTATATGGCTACATGTACATGTCCACGAAATTATATAGGGAAGACAAAAAGAGAACTGAGAAGGAGGATCGGGGAACACCTGGGAGATATAAAGAATGGTAGAGATACCCCCATAGCACGCCATGTCTGGGAGTCACATCAGGGCGATAATAGGGTACTGTCTTTCTGTGTCTTAGAGGTGGTTAAACAAAATGGTAGGCGAGGTGATTGGGATAAGGTTATCCTGCAGAAGGAAACCCAATGGATATTTAGGATGGAGTCGGTGGTCCCGAGAGGACTAAATGAGCGGTTGACTTATAGTTGTTTTGTGTGAACTGTTTTCATCTGGTTCCGCTTTTTGTCCATCTTCCCCTGATATGAATAAGATAGCCGTGTAGACCTAGTAGACGGTTTGCAGTACGTATTATCAGAGTATAGGAGTTTTACTATAACTCCATTAGTATCTAATAATAAGTATTATCTTTATAATGGGTGTTTGATTAGGGTAATGGGGTTTTGGGGAATTGCCAATTGTTTTTGTGCACGTTAATTTTTTATCTGAGGGCCTGCCTGTGGGTCTATCTGTGTACCCTAGTCTAATAAATAGGTTTTAGCCATGAGCTCCATTGTTTAGGTGTACTGGCAGGATTTAGGGGTATATAATCAATGGTATACTTACATTGGGGTACCTTGATATAGTCTCAGTGGACTTAGTTGTCTTATGTGGCTAACATGCATATATATATGTTCAGTGTGGTGGCCCACTATTTAGCGCATATTCAAACTGATCATATACCAGAGACTTTGTCATTATGCCTAGTTTAATGCTATAACAGGTCTTTTTGACCGAGAGCTTATGTACCCGGCGACTAAGTTAATGGCGCCTGTGTATTGCGCTTTTGTCTTTGGGAATAGGGCGAACGGCAGCGGATGCGTAGTGCCGTTCCGGGACCCGGCGACTAAGTAAATGGCGCCTGCGTGGTACGCTGTGGTCTTCAATATAATGGTGGATGGCAGCGCTTGCGTGATGCCGCTCCGGGACCCGGCGATTGAGTTAACGGCGCCTGCGTAGTGCGCTGTGGTCTTCAAGGTAGTGGAGGACAGCAGCGCATGCGCAGTGCCAAATAGAGAGAAATGTACCTCTAGGGTCTGCATTTGGCACACGTGCAGAACCAGGACGCCGGTGGGAACATGAGGATTATGGCGGCTGTGGCTTATAGCCGCACAAGTTACAGTACAGGTACCCAGTTAGATTGTGTAATAGCTATTACATATGAGCATCATTCAGCCCCCTCCCCTTCCTTTGTGCATTTTAAGGGCGGTGGCTATTTAATGATGGCTTGGGCAGTGCTATCCCCATGCCTACAACCAGGCACAGCACCTATCTTTGATGTGTCTTCAGCACACGGATTCTGATTTACCCATACGCCTCCTGAGGAACCATATCATGGGGGGGAAACGCGTAGAGGCAAGACCTGAACACAGATAAGTGTATCTGGTCTTTTAGTTGTATTCTCTTTGGTATTCCACCATCTGTATGTTTATAATTGGGGCACCATATGAATGTTTATATATCAGCTGTATTGTGCCCTTGGTAATATGAGATCTTTACATCTGAGTTAGTGTTATGGCTATGAGCAATTAAGATTTATAACACTGTACCTGGGCGAGGTTACTGTTATACCCATTTAATATGTGCTAACATCTGTTTAATACTCTGGTGGGCTTTAATAAGGATATCGTTTTAGACCACTGTGTGCTTGTGTCATTGGGTATCTGTTTTTGATCTGACTGAGCAATAGGGGTAATTTGGTAAAGCACACTAGTGTAGCCCCTTAGACACCTTTTTACAGGATTCCTGTTTTATAGGGATTGTCTAGGGGTCAGTAGGGACAGCCGCCGAGGAGCGGGGACGCCAATTTGCGTTCAAGAGGGTGCCAACATCCGCCGTTAGGCAGGTATTACCAGGTAGGGTTTTTTGAGGGTGTAATAGCCATTAAGTAGGATAGTCATATACAGTTAGGGCCAGAAATATTTGGACAGTGACACAATTTTCGCGAGTTGGGCTCTGCATGCCACCACATTGGATTTGAAATGAAACCTCTACAACAGAATTCAAGTGCAGATTGTAACGTTTAATTTGAAGGGTTGAACAAAAATATCTGATAGAAAATGTAGGAATTGTACACATTTCTTTACAAACACTCCACATTTTAGGAGGTCAAAAGTAATTGGACAAATAAACATAACCCAAACAAAATATTTTTATTTTCAATATTTTGTTGCAAATCCTTTGGAGGCAATCACTGCCTTAAGTCTGGAACCCATGGACATCACCAAACGCTGGGTTTCCTCCTTCTTAATGCTTTGCCAGGCCTTTACAGCCACAGCCTTCAGGTCTTGCTTGTTTGTGGGTCTTTCCGTCTTAAGTCTGGATTTGAGCAAGTGAAATGCATGCTCAATTGGGTTTAGATCTGGAGATTGACTTGGCCATTGCAGAATGTGCCACTTTTTGGCACTCATGAACTCCTGGGTAGCTTTCGCTGTATGCTTGGGGTCATTGTCCATCTGTACTATGAAGCGCCGTCCAATCAACTTTGCAGCATTTGGCTGAATCTGGGCTGAAAGTATATCCTGGTACACTTCAGAATTCATCCGGCTACTCTTGTCTGCTCTTATGTCATCAATAAACACAAGTGACCCAGTGCCATTGAAAGCCATGCATGCCCATGCCATCACGTTGCCTCCACCATGTTTTACAGAGGATGTGGTGTGCCTTGGATCATGTGCCGTTCCCTTTCTTCTCCAAACTTTTTTCTTCCCATCATTCTGGTACAGGTTGATCTTTGTCTCATCTGTCCATAGAATACTTTTCCAGAACTGAGCTGGCATCTTGAGGTGTTTTTCTGCACATTTAACTCTGGCCTGTCTATTTTTGGTATTGATGAATGGTTTGCATCTAGATGTGAACCCTTTGTATTTACTGTCATGGAGTCTTCTCTTTACTGTTGACTTAGAGACAGATACACCTACTTCACTGAGAGTGTTCTGGACTTCAGTTGATGTTGTGAACGGGTTCTTCTTCACCAAATTAAGTATGCGGCGATCATCCACCACTGTTGTCATCCGTGGACGCCCAGGCCTTTTTGAGTTTCCAAGCTCACCAGTCAATTCCTTTTTTCTCAGAATGTACCCAACTGTTGATTTTGCTACTCCAAGCATGTCTGCTATCTCTCTGATGGATTTTTTCTTTTTTTTCAGCCTCAGGATGTTCTGCTTCACCTCAATTGAGAGTTCCTTTGACCGCATGTTGTCTGCTCACAGCAACAGCTTCCAAATGCAAAACCACACACCTGGAATCCACCCCTGACCTTTTAACTACTTCATTGATTACAGGTTAATGAGGGAGACGCCTTCAGAGTTAATTGCAGCCCTTAGAGTCCATTGTCCAATTACTTTTGGTCCCTTGAAAAAGAGGACGCTATGCATTACAGAGCTATGATTCCTAAACCCTTTCTCCGATTTGGATGTGGAAACTATCATATTGCAGCTGGGAGTGTGCACTTTCAGCCCATATTATATATATAATTGTATTTCTGAACATGTTTTTGTAAACAGCTAAAATAACAAAACTTGTGTCACTGTCCAAATATTTCTGGCCCTAACTGTATCTGTAGGGTGTGGTACGGTCAGATCGAGCTTTCCTAACTTAATTTATTTTTGGTGGTTTACCATCTGGTGTTTTTGGTGGTATATGTGGTTTGTGTGTCTGGGTGCTAGTTAGTAGGTATCTAGAGGTATTTAGCATTCCCCCATTTTTATATTTGTAGGGCTTTTAGGTTTAGCCGTCGAGGAGCGGGGGCGCCATATTGCGTCCAAGAGGGTGCCAACTTCCGCTGACAGGCAGGGAGAAATCAGGGACGTATAGGGTTTTCTATCCTGCTCCCACCCATCTGTCCTTTCACCAATAGGCCAGATTTTTTATCTACCCATTCCCTAACTATAAGGGATTTTGGGCGTTGTGCTAAAGTTTTTAATCCCATTTTTTTTTGGTTTGAAATAAAGTTATTGTATATATTAGTTTTGGAATATTTTTCTTTGTCTGACCTAATACTGCCCTCTAATCGCTGAGAAAAATGATTTTATAACTAACATGTCCCTATGCTAATTAAGGTGATGTCCTCGGAAGTGCACTCTGGGCGTTCATATCCTCCCTCGCTCTAATTCCAAGTGCACTCCCGGCGTTTGAAATCTGTATGCTGTTTCTTCCTAGTATGACGCCCGTCTGCGTCATTTCCAGTCCTGTGCAGTGTGGGGGTATATTGGGTGTACTGGTTGGCTCTGGAGCATACGCCCTGCACATTCTGACGCTGGCGAGTACACGCAATACTCCCCCACAGTGCACATGACACATGCTGAGCTCTGCCCACAGCCGTGTACCATTCTTCCCGACTTGGAAATTTGCAGCCCGTACACACGCGGCTTCACTCCGTAAACCCCATACACACACAGCTCCACTCCGTACACCTCGTACACATGCGGCCCCTCTCCTTACACCCGCAGATCTGCTCCGTACACCTTTTACACACGCGGATCCACTCCATACAACTCGTACACACACAGCTCCGCTTTGTACACCCTGTACACACGTGGCTCCATTTCGTACACTCCATACGCATGCGGCTCCGCTTCGTACACTCCATACACACGTGGCTCCGCTCTGTCCACCCCGTACACATGCGGCTCCGCTCCGCACACCTCGTACACAAGCGGCTCCGCTCCATACATGTCGTAAACACGCAGCACCACTCCATACACCCCATACATACATGACTCCACTCCGTACACCTCTTTCACACTGGGCTCAGCTCTGTACACCTTTTACACACCTCACTGCACTTCGTACACTTCGTACACACACAGCTCCGCTCCGTACACCCCGTACACACGCGGCTCCGATCCGCACACCTTTTACACAAGCGGCTCCACTCCATACACCTCAAAAACACGCAGCACCACTCCGTACACTCCATACATACACGACTCCGCTCCGTACACCTCTTTCACACTCTGCTCAGCTCTGTACACCTCGTACACACCTGACTGCGCTTTGTACATCTCGTACACATGGCTCCACTACACACACGGCTCTGCTCCGTACACCTTGAACACACACGACTCTGCTACATCCACACTGTAAACCCTCTTGACCCCACACATAAACTTCCCCTCATCCAGCACCATGACAACCAGCACAGCAGAGTCCTGCATACACTGAGGCACCTGATCATGGACCCCTGACTCCTCGCCTCCTGTGACCTCATCACAGGTTCTGTGTGCACAGGTGTGCGGCTCTGCGGGTGGAGGTAGGTGCATGCATGACAGGTGGAAGCAGCACACTGGCCGCACATCAGCTGCTGCCTTCGCGACTCACCCGGACTCTGTGACAGCTGCTGCAGGCTCCTTGGCTTTGTTCTTTCCCCTCTATCTCTGTCAAGCTTAAGCGACACGCTCAACCCTACTGCTAGGTCAAGTGTCCTTCAGGGACACGCCCACTCGCTTCACACCGCTGGAAATCTGGGGAAGTTGAATGGCGGGGCATTATACTATATTGAGCACTATGAGGAATGTATTATACTATTTGGAGGACTGAGGAGTGTATTAAACTATATGGAGGACTGTGGCAGTACATTATACTATATGGAGGACTGAGGAGTGTATCTATATATATAATTGTCTAAGGGTTTTTTCCGTCTGTCTGTCTGTCTGTCTGTCCTGGAAATCCCACGTCTCTGATTGGTCGAGGCCCCCAGGCCTCGACCAATCAGCGACGGGCACAGCGACGATGATGTCATAAAGGACGTAGACATCCCGCGTCTCTGATTGGTCGAGGCCACCACGGGCACAGCGACGATGATGTCATAAAGGACGTAGAAATCCCACGTTTCTGATTCAGCGACGGGCACAGTATCGACGTAGATGTCATAATGGTTGCCATGGCGACGATGATGTCATAAAGGTTGCCTCAACCAATCAGCATCGGGCACAGTCTGCCGCAAATTCTGGAATCACCATTGTCCATATACTACGGGGACATGCATATTCTAGAATACCCGATGCGTTAGAATCGGGCCACAATCTAGTTACACTATATGGAGGAATTGCAGTGTATTTTAATATATGGAGGACTATGAGAAGTGTATTATACTATATGGAGGACTATGTGGAGTGTATTATACTATTTGGAGGAATTGCAGTGTATTTTAATGTATGGAGGACTATGAGGAGTGTATAATACTATATGGAGGACTATGTGGAGTGTATAATACTATATGGAGGACTGAGGAGTGTATTATACTATATGGAGGACTGAGGAGTGTATTATACTAAACAAGCAAAATTCTGCCTATTCATCGAGTGATTGTATTGTCTATGTGGGAACAGAAATCCTTGTTCCCAGCAGCACATCGCCGGTGTAAACTGTAGTTGTGCTGCTGATAACATGATACTGTATGGGAACAGATTGATCTAATTGTGATTGTTCTGTTCCCTTCATTCTTTCTCAGTTGGTGTAAAGAGGCCAGGAAACAAGCGAATGACTTCAGTATTGTCGATCAGTATTGTCGATCACACTCGTTTAGTGGCCTGAGATCAGCGCATGTAAATACAGCAGAAATGCTTCGCAGGGAGACCAGGCAAGGATGATGACAGTTGTAGTTAGCACCCGACGCCTGGGAATAGCGCTAACTCTACTGCTTTTCACAGCCGCCAAAGCACTTAATTCTGGTATGTGTAATGATTTTTAGGGTTGATGTCAGCTGCGTAATGTCAGCTGCTATCAATCCCTGGTGTAAGTAATGGAGAGGTGTCTATCAGACACCCCCACTACTAGCTCAGACCTGGCGAGACCCAGCGACTCTGAAGAGCGGTGACGGTTGTAACAACACCGCTCTTTACAGTCGCCGAGCTCAGCGCAAGACCCGGAATATCTGAAGAGTGGTGACGTTACTGATGTCACCGCTCTTCAGAGTCAACGGGTCTCGTGCGGCGCAGCAGAACCAAAAGTGGCTGTAGGCAAAGTATATGGAGCATCAGAATGAGGTTCCTTAGCCTTTACTCTTCTCAATCCCTTCATTATCTACGAGATCCAGTTATGTAGGTAAAGTAGCGGCTTTTCTTGGTACCGCAACTAAAAGCAATAAATAGGACTGAGCTGTAATGCTGGATACAGCTGTGATTATATGTTATATAGTCGTGTTACACTCCCCTCACTTCTTGTAACCTACAAGTGTACACAGATATTATACAGTCACCATGTGACAAGTAGGCCTGTGTAACTTCAAATGCCAGGGCTGAATTTTAGTCCCAGTCCGGCCCTGGCCTCCACCATTTTCATTTTCACAGTACTTGGCAGCAGCTTAGACAACACCAGGTTAGAGGAGGCTTGGTTTTTATAAAGCTGAGAAATTTGAATCACCTTGCCATTCTTAACAATGATAGTGAGCAAGCCATATTGCTAACAGGCCAATTAAAGTCAAAGTTATCTGAGCACAAATCTCCAAAGGTGCCCAAATATTTGCATCGGACTACATTCCTTTTTGTAATTTTGAAAATGTACAGGAAGCCAATAGTTGTTTTTTGCCTAAAATTAAAAATGTAAATTTTTATTCACTCTTAAATCAATGTTTTCTAGGGTTTTCATGTTAATATACTGTAAAAGATAGAACTAAAAGAGATTAACATGAATATAAATCACAGTGCATCCACTCAGACATCTTATTTCCATAAACTACACTTGACTCGTTGACTGGATCCCTAAGCATAATTAGTAATATATTTAAATTTAGTTTCATCTAAATGTATAATTATAATAATTACATGATTTCTTGACTGCAGTAGTGACATTTGTAGAGAATCAGAACGGTGTGGATTGGGTTAATGGAATGATGTTGGATGGGGTGCCGTAGAGATAATACAGCTGGCCAGTCAGCAGGACCCCGAATTAATGCTTTCCCATTATCCTTAAAACGATGTCCTTGAGTGCAGGTAAGAAAATAATAACGTGCAGGATCTGGAACATCTGTAGCTATGTGAATGTAAATTTATAGATGAGACCAGAGATAATAGCATTCACTTTCTGATTTTTCTACATTTTTTCCACAGATCAATAGATCACTCTATATTATAATCTACAGATTTTACTTGTGATTCCTGACTCGTAAGCTTGGTTTATCTCACTGCATTATGTTATCGACCTAAATATATGGTTCTGATCCTCATGGGGACATGAAACTCATCTCAACTACCTTCACACCAAACTACTAAATGATGATATTTCCTACAAAATACAGTTGGGATTGTATTGGTGAGTTCTCCTCGCCTCTATACAGACACTGTGTGATGTCGGAAAATTATGATTTACTAAAGGGGATTTCAGCATCATAATAATGTCACAAAACAGAAGGGTGAGGGTCTTACTCTAGGCACTCCCACCAATGAGCTGTAATAAGAGATTGCGGTGTTCGTACGAGCGCTGTCCTTTGGTCCATTTAGTGGGTTCACTGTTCTGTATACAGCAGCAGCTATATTAGATATTGCCCTATTGTGCTATTAACATGAATGAGGAAGCACCACAATACCCAGAAAACGCAACTACTAAAGATTTGAGTATTCTGCTTACAATAAGCTAAACAGCAGCACTCAATGCCAAGCAGCAGCTGCAAAAGCAAGCAAAATTTTAGGGGGTCCAAAAAGAGAGATAAAATCCTGCAATCCCGATGTATTGTATTTGGTTGATGAAATCCGTCCTGTGGTTGTTCTTTAATCTTTATTTTAAGCTTTGAGTTAACGATATGCTCATGCTCCAGAGACGGACTGTGGGGGTCTTCATGTGGTGCTTTGATTAGATGATCGCAGATAGCTGCTACTCCGTAAGAGTGGCGCCATCTTGGAGGAGGATTTTTTTTTCCTCTTGCAAGATGGCGCATGCGCAGCCAGTGCCATTTTCAAACTGATTTTTTTTTTAAAGAAATGATGGATAACTTGAAGGAAAAGGATTGCATTCATATTGTTGATGCGATCATGCTGCAGCACAGGTGCCGCCGCAGACGCTGTTTGCAAGATATATACATATACATATATATATATATTTATACAGCTGTGGCAAAAATTAAAAGACCGCTGCAAAATGTTCAGATTGCCTGATTTTCTCTTTATAGGTATATTTTTGAGTTTAATGTAAATTGTTCTTTTAGTCTATAAACTTCTGACAACATGTCTCCAAATTTCCAAGCGACACATTTTGTATTTTTTTTCTCACAAACAAAAATGGTCAAAATTAAAAAAAAAAAACTGTGATTTCAGACAGACCTCAAATAATGTTAAGAAAACACGTTCATAATCATTTAGAAACAACAATACTAATGTTTTAAATCAGGAGGAGTTCAGAAAGCAATAAATATTTTTATTAAAACAGTCAGTGAAATATTTTACCTCACAAAATGAATCCACTGTGATCCCCTGCTCTAATGTCAGTATTATCTTTTGCTTCCTCCCCTGCCATGGAGATGTGGTATGTTCTGTACATGGTCAGACACAGTCAATTTTTAAAATGAACTTTCGTTTGTGGGAAAACCTGCCACCGGGATCAGCCGAATGATTCACTGCACTTGCGCGTAATCTGCCATCTTTGTGCAGACAGATAGCGGCGGTCACATTAAAACTGCGCATGCGCTCCTCCTGTACGAAGATGGCGGCAGTCGGTGAATCATTTGGCTGATCCCAGCGGCAGCGTGTTCGCGACGGTGTTCTGCTGGTGGTAGCGCTCAAGAGGCTGCATGTGTGAGTGTGTGAGTGTGTGTGTGTGTGTGTGGTGCGTACGGCGTGTGTGTGTATGGTGTGATGGTGCTCCGCTGGTGGTACCGCGCAATAGGTTGGTACCAGCAGCAGTTTCCATATTGGGACACTCATCACTTGGGTGTCAAAATATGGCAGCCGGTGAACTTCCTCCGCTTGGAATTCTGGAATATGGTGACAGCTGGACAGAACAGGAAATAAAAACATTACAAGGCAACTATATAAATAAATAAATAAATAAATATATATATATATATATACTAGATGGTGGCCCGATTCTAACGCATCGGGTATTCTAGAATATGTATGTATGTGTATAGCAGCAACATAGTATATAGCACAGGCCACGTAGTATATAGCAAATATTACGTGGCCTGTGCTATATACTATGTGGCTGCTATATACATACATACATATTGTAGAATACCCGATGCATTTATACAGGCCACGCAGTATATAACCGTGGCCACGCAGTATATAACACAGCCCAAACAGTATATAACACAGGCCACGCGGTATATAGCAGCCACGCAGTATATAACACAGGTCACGTAGTATATAACACAGGCCACCCAGTATATCACACAGCTCACGGAGTATATAACACAGCCCATGTACTATATAACACAGTCCATGCAGTATATAGCAGCCACGCAGTATATAACACAGGACACGCAGTATATAACACAGGTCCCGCAGTATATCACACAGCCCACGGAGTATATAACACAGCCCACGTACTATATAACACAGTCCATGCAGTATATTGCAGCCACGCAGTATATCACACAGCCCACAGAGTATATAACACAGCCCACAGAGTATATAACACAGCCCACATAGTATATAACACAGCCCACATACTATATAACACAGCCCACGCAGTATATAGCAGCCACGCAATATATAACACAGGCGACGTAGTATATAACACAGCCCACGCAGTATATAACACAGCCCACGTAGTATATAGCATAGCCCATGCAGTATATAACACAGCCCACGTACTATATAAAACACAGCCCACGTACTATATAACACAACCCACACAGTATATAACACTGCCCACACAGTATATAACACAGCCCACATACTATATAACACAGCCCACGGAGTATATAGCAGCTATGCAGTATATAACACAGGCGACATAGTATAAACCACAGGTCACGCAGTATATAACACAGGGCACGAAGTATATAGCACAGCCCACGCAGTATATCACACAGCCCACGGAGTATATAACACTGTCCATGTAGTATATAGCAGCCACGCGCGGTGTATAACACAGCCCACGCAGTATATAACACAGGGCACGTGGTATATAGCACTGCCCACGCAGTATATCACACAGCCCACGGAGTATATAACACTGCCCATGTAGTATATAGCAGCCATGTAGTATATAACGCAGCCCACGTAGTATTTAGCAGTGTGGGCACCATATCCCTGTTAAAAAAAAAATTAAAATAACAAATAGTTATATACTCACTCCCTGAGATCCAGCGAAGCTGTGCCGAGCAGAACGGCTGCCGCCATCTTCCGTTCCCAGGATGCATTACGAAATTACCCAGATGACTTAGCGCTAAGTCTTCTGGGTAATTTTGCAATGCATCTCTGGGAACGGGAGATGGCGGCCGGTGCGAGCGCATCGTCGGACTACGGGAGGTGAGAATAGCAGGTTTTTTTTTTTATTATTATTTTTAACATTACATCTGTTTACTATTGATGCTGCATAGGCAGCCTTAACAGTAAAAAGTCCTGTGGCAATGTCGCTGATTGGTCGCGCCGGCTGGGCGCGACCAATCAGGGAAGCGGGATTTAAGTCCCGCAGCAATGTCGCTGATTGGGCGTGACCAATCAGCGAAGTGGGATTTAAATCCCGCGCCAATGTCACTGATTGGTCACGTGCGCCGGCTGGGCGCTACCAATCAGCGAAGCGGGATTTAAGTCCCGCAGCAATGTCGCTGATTGGGCGCGACCAATCAGCGAAGAGGGATTTAAATCCCGCACCAATGTCAGCTGGGCGCGACCAATCAGCAAAGCGGGATTTAAGTCCCGCGCCAATGTCACTGATTGGTCGTGCCAGCTGGGCGCTACCAATCAGCGAAGCGGGTTTTCAATCCCGCGGCAATGTCACTGATTGGTCGCGCCGGCTGGGCGCTATCAATCAGCGAAGCGGGATTTAAATCCCACGCCAATGTCGGCTGGGCGCGACCAATCAGCGAAGCGGGATTTAAATCCCGCGCCAATGTCACTGATTGGTCATGTGCGCCGGCTGGGTGCTACCAATCAGCGAAGCGGGATTTAAATCCCATGCCAAGGTCAGCTGGGCGAGACAAATCAGCAAAGCAGGATTTAAATCCCGCGCCAATGTCGCTGATTGGTCACGCGGTGTATTGCGGTCTCGCAAGATCATGATGTAGTGGTCTCGTAAGACCGCCACGTCATCATCTCACGAGACCGCAATGCATAGACTGGTCACCGGAGCGACGCGAGGAGCGGTAAAGGCCGGTTCTGGATGTGGGCGCCAACGGACGGTGAGTAAATAATGATTTTTTTATTTTTTTTATTTTTTTTAACATTAGAACTTTTTACTATTGATAAAAAGTTGGTCACACAGGGTTAATCGCAGCGTTAAGGGAGTGCGTTACACCGCGGCATAACGCGCTGACTGGAGGGGAGTATGGAGCGGGCACTGACTCATATGAACTCGAGCGTGGGAAAATATTCTGAAAAGTTCCCAGGCTCGAGTTCATATGAGGACATCCAGCAGAGGGCGCATCACCACGACTCAAGGCAACTACAGTACATTCCCCTGCATTCCATTCATTCCCTGGTTTATGCATCCACGAGCACAGATGTATTAGCAGAGCTCCTGGGTGTAAAATGATTTAACCCGTTCAGATGGATTTACAGTGTGGGACAAGACTGTAATGACAGAAAGTATGGAATATTGTTGTTTGGTTTTTTTTTACTTTGGTTCAGGTGACAAGGGTCTTCAGGTGGATTAAGAGTATAATAAAATATTAAAACACCCTGTGTCTTTATTTCATTAAAAGACTTTGTAATAATGTGTGTGTGTTTTATTAACCATTTTGCACTATTGGATTAATAATGGATAGGTGTCATAATTGACGTCTCTCCATTATTAATCTGGCTTAATGTCACCTTACAATAGCAAGGTGACATTAACCCTTCATTACCCCATATCCCACCTCTACAGGGGAGTGGGAAGAGAGAGGCTAAGTGCCAGAATAGGCAAATCTTCCAGATGTGCCTTTTCTGGGGTGGCTTGGGGCAGATGTTTTTAGCCGTGGGGGGGGGGGCAATAACCATGGACCATCTCCAGGCTATTAATATCTGCCCTCAGTCACTGGCTTTCCCACTCTGGCGGAGAAAATTGTGCGGGAGCCCACGCTAGTTTTTTATGGGATTTAACCCTTTAATTTAATAGCTAGACACACCAAATTTTACACCAAGACACTTCTTACATTACTAAAGAGGAATATATAATAAAAGAAGGGATATGAGATGGTTTACTATATGTAAACCATGTCTCATATCATGTCGGGTTTTAGAAGGAGATAGGAAAAGCCGGCAATTGAATTACTGGCTTTTCTGCTATCTAGCGCTGTATGAAATATTATTATATATACATATATGTGTCTCACCGACATATATATATATATACAGTGGGGCAAAAAAGTATTTAGTCAGTCAGCAATAGTGCAAGTTCCACCACTTAAAAAGATGAGAGGCGTCTGTAATTTACATCATAGGTAGACCTCAACTATGGGAGACAAACTGAGAAAAAAAAATCCAGAAAATCACATTGTCTGTTTTTTTAACATTTTTTTTGCATATTATGGTGGAAAATAAGTATTTGGTCAGAAACAAAATTTCATCTCAATACTTTGTAATATATCCTTTGTTGGCAATGACAGAGGTCAAACATTTTCTGTAAGTCTTCACAAGGTTGCCACACACTGTTGTTGGTATGTTGGCCCATTCCTCCATGCAGATCTCCTCTAGAGCAGTGATGTTTTTGGCTTTTCGCTTGGCAACACGGACTTTCAACTCCCTCCAAAGGTTTTCTATAGGGTTGAGATCTGGAGACTGGCTAGGCCACTCCAGGACCTTGAAATGCTTCTTACGAAGCCACTCCTTCATTGCCCTGGCGGTGTGCTTTGGATCATTGTCATGTTGAAAGACCCAGCCACGTTTCATCTTCAATGCCCTTGCTGATGGAAGGAGGTTTGCACTCAGAATCTCACGATACATGGCCCCATTCATTCTTTCATGTACCCGGATCAGTCGTCCTGGCCCCTTTGCAGAGAAACAGCCCCAAAGCATGATGTTTCCACCACCATGCTTTACAGTAGGTATGATGTTTGATGGATGCAACTCAGTATTCTTTTTCCTCCAAACACGACAAGTTGTGTTTCTACCAAACAGTTCCAGTTTGGTTTCATCAGACCATAGGACATTCTCCCAAAACTCCTCTGGATCATCCAAATGCTCTCTAGCAAACTTCAGACGGGCCCGAACATGTACTGGCTTAAGCAGTGGGACACGTTTGGCACTGCAGGATCTGAGTCCATGGTGGCGTAGTGTGTTACTTATGGTAGGCCTTGTTACATTGGTCCCAGCTCTCTGCAGTTCATTCACTCGGTCCCCCCGCGTGGTTCTGGGATTTTTGCTCACCGTTCTTGTGATCATTCTGACCCCACGGGGTGGGATTTTGCGTGGAGCCCCAGATTGAGGGAGATTATCAGTGGTCTTGTATGTTTTCCATTTTCTAATTATTGCTCCCACTGTTGATTTCTTCACTCCAAGCTGGTTGGCTATTGCAGATTCAGTCTTCCCAGCCTGGTGCAGGGCTACAATTTTGTTTCTGGTGTCCTTTGACAGCTCTTTGGTCTTCACCATAGTGGAGTTTGGAGTCAGACTGTTTGAGGGTGTGCACAGGTGTCTTTTTATACTGATAACAAGTTTAAACAGGTGCCATTACTACAGGTAATGAGTGGAGGAAAGAGGAGACTCTTAAAGAAGAAGTTACAGGTCTGTGAGAGCCAGAAATCTTGATTGTTTGTTTCTGACCAAATACTTATTTTCCACCATAATATGCAAAAAAAATGTTAAAAAAACAGACAATGTGATTTTCTGGATTTTTTTTTCTCAGTTTGTCTCCCATAGTTGAGGTCTACCTATGATGTAAATTACAGACGCCTCTCATCTTTTTAAGTGGTGGAACTTGCACTATTGCTGACTGACTAAATACTTTTTTGCCCCACTGTATATATATATATATATATATATATATATATAGACAGTATATATGTTTTAACGAATATTTGAGACCATGGATCCATTGTATGTCCGGTTTGCAAACCTGCGAGAAAATCTCGAAGCACGGATGCCATACGGATTATGTAGGGAGGATGACATGCGCAAAATACGCTGACACACCCTGCCTACGGATGACATATGGATCAGTATTTTGGGAACATTTCTGCGTATTACGGCCGTAAAAAACGGACCGTATTTTCATACGCTGAGTGTGACGCCAGCCTTAGGGGTTGTCCGGTCTGTAAACATTTTTTTAAGGCAGCCAGAATGTGGTAACATTATAAAATAATTGCATGCATAACCTATAAGTCTCCTTACCCTGGTACATCAGGCATGTTAGTCTACACAAGGAAAAAAGTAACCCCTTAGTCTCTAGTTTGAGTTCTCTTACACAGCCAAAATCAGATGTCACACTTTTCACTGAGGAGGGGCAACACCCCAAAACGTGTCTAAGTCATATAGCAAGGCTCCTTAAGGGGTCGGTATTGATTTTTAGGATTGATACCTCCTATAGGTGGCACTAGAGTTCAAGTCCTCTTCATCTCTAAAGAAGCAATTTGCATATTTCATTTCTCAGAGGAGCATTGCATGGCCTATAAGTCTCCTTACCCTGGAATGTCAGGCATGTCACTCTCTACAAGGAGAAACATTACCCCTTAAACCTCATGGTAAAATAAAGTCAATGTGCCAATTCCACATCCCTCCTACACTGGCCATTGTATCCCACTGGTCTCTGTGGAGCGCTGGAATTTCTGCAGGCAGTCCTTCTCCTCCTGCAGAGATGCAGTGTGCTCACCGCCTCGGCACCCGTTCTGCTCTGTCTCCTCCTTTCAAGTCTGCAGCTGCCCGGGGTGCATGCAGCACAGGTCCCCGGGCACTGTGCTTAGGGCACATGCACACTTCCCCTTTCTTAAAGGAGCAGTGCATGTTCCCCTAAAGTGTCCTCAGCCAATAGCTGGAGGACACTAACTATTTAAGGCACCTCCTCCAAAGTGGAGGTGCCTGTGAAGCGTTGTGAGTTTGTTTTTAACACTCTTATGAGTTCTCAGGTCTCTGTACCCTCTACCTACCAGTGCTCATCTCAACGTCAGCCAATCCCGCTACACCTGCCAGTGCTCATCTCAATGTCAGCTGATCCCGCTGCACTTGCCAGTTCTCATCTCAACATCAGCCGCTCCCGTGGCACCTGCCATGCAATACTCAAAGTCAGCCTGTCTCATTGCACCTGCCTTTGCTTATCACTACATCATTTGGTCCAGTTGCATTTGCTAGTTCCCAATTCTTCATCAGCAGGTCCAGTATGAATCCGTGGTTCCTGTCCTCTTACTCTGTCTGCCTGCATCTGTTGAACATTCCCTCGGGCCGCCTCAACTATCCCTTCCTAGGGGGTCAGCGGCCACCTACCCAAGGTCAGTCCTGGAGTAGCACCTGGACTACTTCTCTTGTCTCTCCTTGGATCTCGGTATTGTATGTTGCTGCGTATCCATGGTCAGATTAGTGGAGGCTCCTAGTCACGCCCCTCCAGGTTTTTCTTGGGCTTCGGCACAGTTGTTCCACTACCCAGCCCGTTTCACTCTGTATTCCCTGTTTGCTTCGAGTCTGTCCTTTCACAAGCAGCATGATCAAGTGGTTTCCAATTTTGTATGAAGCTTCATAGAAAAAAAAAGTATCGAAAGCATCTATTAATTGTAACGACATGCGAATTGGCCTAGTTTCAAGACAAGGGTAAAAGGTTTCTAAATGTTGATTTGATTGACAATGTTACTAACGACTATTTACACAAGTCTAAATGATTCTAGTTTTCTGTTGATGCTAGAAAACAGGAAAATACCACAGCAAAAATACATTGCCATGATAACTTATTTTTAGAAAACCAATAAACAAAACTTCACATCAAAATCCAAACACAGTCACATTAGCATATTGTTCTGGAGTTACTGGCTGGAAGGATTTTGCCTCTGACGCAATGCAGTTTTGTGCATTTAGCACAGCTGGCCACTGATGGATGCCGCCCAGAGCAATTTTTCACTTGCTTTTTATTCGCTTCACTTTCTGATGTACGCCCGTGATCAATATAAACTGTGACATTAATAAACTGCATTACGGCCTCATTCAGATATCTGTGTTGGCTCACGTGCGAAAAGAAAATTTATTAAAAAAGTAGGATTTTCATCAGTGTTTCGGATCTAATTTTTATAATTTTTTTTTTCTCCGTGTGTCTGTTTCTACCAGTTATTTCACATATAGATGAATAAGTAAATAAATACAAAGCTTCTCCAATAAATGGACAGTACAAAGACTTTGCACTGATGCTATCCGTGTGCGGTCCGTAATTTTTACCGACCCATAGATTTATATTGGTACTTTTCATCCATGATGCCAGTAAAAAATGGAAATGTTGTCATGATTTTTGCATTGACACAATACGTAAAAAACCATGGACATGTGAACAGCCCCATAGACTATCATGGGTACGTGTTCTGTCCATGAAAACCATGGGCAGAACAATTACGTGAAAAACAAAAGTCTGAGGCGTTAAGACCCACACAGGTTTTGCTTTTTCTTTCATGAAGAATGTTACAGCTATTCAGAAGAAAATTTAGTGTCTTTTTTTTTTTACTCCAGTGTCATATTTCATTATCAATTTTATGTTGGCGCTATATAAATAAAATTATTATTATTATAAATAAATTATTATTACTAAATAATAAACTGCGATATTCTTCTTAATCCTTTTTAGGGCTGCAATATTCTTTATTGCTTGCTTTATATGACCACGGGTCAAGGTTTAGTCTGCTGCCTATCGCTACTTAAAAAAACACAGATATTTTTCCTTAAATGTCATCTATATTATGTGTGTTTGTTAAGAGGGATTTCAATCTTTAAAATTAAGGTAATAATATTCAATTCAACCACCGCTGCTCTGGCACTGAATCTCCGCTGCTGCTCATGGATTCTATTGGCATAGCTACATGTGAGGTCAGAAAGTCTCTCAACAACTTATTTTGGCAGATGACAGTCATATTATTACCGATACTTCTACTTCAAGGGGTTGTCCGAGTATAAAATAATGGTGACCTATGCTTAGAATAGGTTATTAATATCACATCGATGAGTATCGGATTAACATAGAACCTGACTCCCCTTTATGTTTGCTCATGGGCCTCCCCTCTTATGTTTCTGCTCACCGGGCCCCAGGGTATAATAAACCATTGTGTGCTAGGGCACCGCCATCGGTGCCATACATCTTGACACAGGCAGCCTTCCTGGAGCTTCAAGGAACAGCCGTGCAACTCCAAGGGAGTCCCTCCGCCTGTTCTGTGATACCCTGGTGACGGTGTGTATGTAATAACTTCTTCTCATATGCACGCACGCCACTTGCCAGGACATCAGAAGCGGAGCGGAGCCTGCAGGGGATCATATGAGAGGTAAGTATGAATTTTTATTTTTTTTAGTGAAATGAATTAAATGGGCTTGGGTGGGAGCAAATGAATGATGATGAGTTGAGGTGGAGGAGCATAAAAAAATAATAAATTGGGAGTGGGGGACGGTAAATGATGAATTCAGGGTGGAGGACAGTGAATGATGATATATTTTATGGTGGGGGAGCGCAAATAATGATGAATTGGGGTAGGGAACAGCAAATGATAAATTGAGGGTTGGGGACAGCAAATGATTATTTAGTGGTGAGGGGATGGAGAGAGCAAATAATGAATTGATGGTGGAAGAGAAAGGGGACATGACAATGAAATGGGGTGGAGAGGGCATATAAATATAATGAATCGGGAGAGCTGGAGGTGTAAAGTGGAGGCATTGAAGATGCAGGCGTGTGACTGGTAATGAATTGGTGGAAAGAGTACAGGTTCTAATTAATTTATGTATTTATTAGGTGGGAAAAGTGGCTATGTATAGTTATTGATGGCGCAGTGGTGGATTACAATTTATATTTGGAATGGTGGGTTGCATATTAACTTATTATATATTAATGGTGGGTGCACATCTGCATTAGTAGTGTAGAAGTTGGGGAAAAAGTGGGGAATGTGCTCTGGAATTGGTGCTCTGGATAACAGTGCTATTTTCTGCAGAGATGAGTCTGGCTGGAAGAAGTGATGGTGATCTATGCTGGATGAAGAAGAAAAGCAAAGATGAAGGACTTCAACTAGAGATATCACCGGTGAGTCAGTGTGTTACCTGTACACTGATACTATATACTATATACAGAGCTCCTGCGTATAAGGTCACTAAAAAGTCAGTGTATTACCTGTACAGTTACCCTATGCATTTATTACTATATACAGAACTCCTGTGTATAATGGCACTGGTGATCCCTTAATTACCTGTACGCTATAAACTATATACAGAGCTCTAGTGTATAATGGCACTTATGGCAATATTAGTATTGTCCAACAGAACAGAAGAAAAGTGCGACACTCACCCTTTTTTGCTGTGGAATTCGTGTTCTTTATTTGGAAAATTGAAATAGTAACATCTAATACATCCGTTAGGACATCAGGTCAGACAGGAGGGTGCGGGAGTGGAGAAAGGACAACGGCCGTTTCGCACGGTGTGTGCTTCAACGGGTCATCACCTTTTCACCAAAACAAAAGCTGCTGGCTATGTACTGTATGTGATCTGGTGTTCGATGGCAACTGTTAATGTGTGATTGGGGAGGACGTGGTGCAAAGGTGGAGTTTTTCCAAGAGTGGGCAGTGGCACTGTGGAATGTTTGAAGGGTGGAGGTTGGGCGGATTCTCAAGGGGGCCCAAAAATTTTGACAGTATGGGACCCTGAAATTCCTGGTGGCAGCCCTATGTTGGAGGAGAGGGGCAGTCACGGGTTCTGATTAGCCATACACAGTATTACAGATATTTAAGTGCTATCACCTATTGCAACTTTCAGCACCAGATTTAGAAGCAGAAATGTATAAATCAAGTATAAATGTTGCAGTACATAGCGATTTGTTTCTTTCTTTTACATGAAACTATATAAGTCAGATATGTAATGAAAGTGAACAACAAACATTTATAACTCGCTAATCAGAGTCATGTGCAAGTATCTTAGGAAAGCTACCAGCGCCTGGGGATATGTTCTTGTCTCAGACAACTTGACAATTGCTATATTTAAACATGCTTTAAATTGGTCTGAGAATCTGATGTACAGTATAAGCTAATTAGGATAGGAAATCTACATTCTGCTCATCTAAATTACTGTATAAAACGGAAGGCTCCGTGTTTCTGAGATTTAGTCATTCCATCTGGTTCCTATGTATCTTATTTAATGGCTGTATAGTGAATTCTATTATTGGTACAATGTACAAAACACTGACATTTTGAAAGTTAAGGCCCCATGCACATTAGATGGCTGTCAGCTGAATGATGCTTTGGCCAATCATTCGGCAATCATCTTGAATGTGTCTCCCATACACAGGGCGCTTGTGTTCTCTATGGAATATCCCCCAACAGACATGCCTGCCGGTAGCTTATCTCTGGGGAGACAAAGTAATCAGCTGTCCGAAATCGGACATTCCCAATCAACATTTCACCTACAATCTGTCGACCGGTGCCCCATACACAATATATTGTTGGCCGAATCTGACGATATCATTGAGTGTGGCTCAGTTTAATGTTTTGTGAGGGTTACAGGCAGTGTTTAGATTGAAATTGGTCAGTTACTTTTCTACAAGAGTTGAATCAGTTTTATGTCAGACTATTTTCTGCTTTTCACTGACCTAATTACTTTCAATGGGGAAAATTCAACCAAGAATTTTTAGGGTGGACAAGTTCCACAAAGCTGTTAATATTAGTTAACACATTATGTTAGAGATCTGTGATTAATTACGGTTAGACTTCATGTACAGGGATGGAAAATAATAATGGCTAATCTAATTTGAATGGAAAAAATTATTTGGCGCATTAATGTGGTCTTGTTGTCTCTTTATGAAAGTGTGAAAGTAGTGATATGCGGTATGTATAAGCTTCTTACTAGAGATGACCTTTTATAATACTAATTCACCGACTTTGCCAAATTTTTCCCAAATATTTGATTGATGGTGAATAAAAATTCCCGTGATTCTGAGAGACAGAATGTGAGAGAGCGAGAGAGATGATAATAGGAGCTAACACTATAGTAAAGAGAGACAGGACCCTGCTGATCATAAGAGCTTGCACTCGACAGGAGACAGAGAGGGGTGAAAAGACACTAGAGGACCCCACTGATAGCATATACTATACAGGGGAAAGAAGACACTGTTGACCATAAAAGCTGCACTCTACTGAAGACAAAGAGAAAGAAGCTCCCACAGATCTTAAGAGATTACACTCTACTGTACAGAAGTGAGAGAACCCAGCAAATGCTAAGAGCTTACATGTTACAGGAGAGAGAGAACCACACTGACCAGAAGAGGTTACACTTTACAGGAGATTGAGGACCAGACTGACCACCAGAAGAGGTTACCATTTACAGGAGAGAGAGAGGACCCCACTGACAAGAAGAGGTTACACCTTACAGGAGAGAGAGGACCCCACTGACCATAAGAGCTTACACTCTACAGGAGAAAGAAAACCCCACTGACCATAAGAGCTTACACTCTACAGGAGAAAGAAAACCCCACTGACCATAAGAGCTTACACTCTACAGGAGAAAGAAAACCCCACTGACCATAAAAGCTTACACTCTACAGGAGAGAGAGGACCCCACTGACCATAAGAGCTTACACTCTACAGGAGAGAGGGGATCACACTGACCATAAGAGCTTACACTCTACAGGAGAGAGAGGACACCGCTGACTGTAAGAGCTTACACTCTACAGGAAACAGAGGACCCCACTAACCATAAGAGCTTACACTCTACAGGAGAGAGAGGACACCGCTGACTGTAAGAGCTTACACTCTACAGGAGAGAGAGGACCCCACTGACCATAGGAGCTTACACTCTACAGGAGAGAGATGACCACACTGATCATAAGAGCTTACACTCTACAGAAAAGAGAAAGGAGCCCACTGACCATAAGAGCTTACACTCTACAGAAAAGAGAGGACCCCACTGACCATAAGAGCTTACACTCTACAGGAGAGAGAGGACCCCACTGACCATAAGACCTTACACTCTACAGGAGAGATAGAGGACCCCACTGACCATAAGAGCTTACACTCTACAGGAGAGAGAGGACCCCACTAATCATAAGAGCTTACACTCTACAGGAGAGAGAGGACCACACTGATCATAAGAGCTTACACTCTACAGGAGAGAGAGAGAGGACCCCACTGACCATAAGAGCTTACACTCTACAGGAGAGAGAGGACCCCACTGACCATAAGAGCTTACACTCTACAGGAGAGAGAGGACCCCACTGACCATAAGAGCTTACACTCTACAGGAGAGAGAGAGGACCCCACTGACCATAAGAGCTTACACTCTACAGGAGAGAGATGACCACACTGACCATAAGAGCTTACACTCTACAGGAGAGAGAGAGGACCCCGCTGACCATAAGAGCTTACACTCTACAGGAAAGAGAAAGGAGCCCACTGACCATAAGAGCTTACACTCTACAGAAAAGAGAGGACCCCACTGACCATAAGAGCTTACACACTACAGTAAAGAGGACCCCACTGACCATAAGAGCTTACACTCTACAGGAGAGAGAGAGGACCCCACTGACCATAAGAGCTTACACTCTACAGGAGAGAGAGGACCCCACTGACCATAAGAGCTTACACTTTACAAGAGAGAGAGAACAGCACTGACGAGAAGACGTTACATGTTACAGGAGATTGAGGACCAGACTGACCAGAAGAGCTTACACTTTACAGGAGAGAGAGGACCCCACTGACCATAAGAGCTTATACTCTACAGGAGAGAGAGAGGACCACACTGACCATAAGAGCTTACACTGTACAAAAGGGAGAGGATCACACTGACCATAAGAGCTTACACTTTACAGGAGAAAGAGACTTACCCAGTGACTCTTGAGATAGAAAACAACTCTGCTGTACAAACTGTGTTCCACTGCGAAACACTGATCTGTGATGGCCCCGGCATTGACCACCACTGAACAAGGTATGATCATCCGTAAGATGTCATTGCTGAATGGCATTGTACGGAGGCCCACGAAACCACACAAAATTATGTCAGCTTGAGCTCTAATGCTTCAGCAGTGAGAGAAATGGTGCCCGGCAAGTGTTTCTTTATTTTTTCAAAACAAATGTCAAAATGTTCTAAATTCAACTCAAACTCGATCCTCCGCTGAGCCATGCGCTCATCTCTTCTTCTTACCTTACACTTTTCTGCTGAGTACATTTTGGTTGCATGACAAGTTTGTCAATAATTAGCATATTTGCAAATATTGCACATCTTTGCATGGTCTGGTGTTTTAGTGCATAGTAAGGGTGTTTTACGTAATTTTTATTTACTGTACAATAGGGTACCAGAGGTGCAAAATGTCTGACAGGACAATTCTTTTTTAATAGTTTATTTTATAGGCATTAGGGAAGCGTCTGAGAAAGCATGCTTGTGTGACTTCCACAGATTAAAATGGAATGAGCCATGAACATGCATGACATCATCTCTCCCATCAGTCTGCGCCTGGATGATGGTGGACGTATTAAAAGGTGGATCGGAGGTCTGAGGACTCTGGTCGTCTGAGAAATACTAATCTTGATGAAGTCCTGATATAAGTAATAAACTTTGAGTAGGAAAAATATTTGCTCACAGAGGAGTGCCCAAACTGATACCTATTTGAAAACCCCCAGTGAGAATTTCATTTTGTACTGAATCAAGAACGTTTTCATTCACTGACAATCAGAGATCTCGAGGATTGTGAAGGACTGAAGTGAAGTATAATGGAAAGTTGTGACTTAAAGTTCATTATATGTGCTAAATCTTGAAGCCTGAAGTTTATTTGTTCTTTCCATGTTTAAATGGGTCTCCTCTAGATATTCCAAGTTCCCTCTACACATGAGAAATATACTAAGAGATTAATTGACTTGCCACTAAATATCATTAAATCAGTAACTTTTTAATTACAAATTGTTAAAAGTTATATTTTAATATTTGTTCAAATAAGCTTAGTCTACGGTGATTCAATTTCAATGTATACTCAGTTTGGGCTCCCTTCTTAGGCTGCCGTCACACTAGCAGTATTTGATCAGTATTTTACATCAGTATTTGTAAGCCAAAACCAGGAGTGGAACAATTAGAGGAAAAGTATAATAGAAACATCTGCACCACTTCTGCATTTATCACCCACTCCTGGTTTTGGCTTACAAATACTGATGTAAAATACTGACCAAATACTGCTAGTGTGACGGCAGCCTTACTGTGCAATCTTCTTCTCAGTGCACACTGACAGTGCACACTTTCACAGGCTCTAATTAGAAGTGAAAAGCAAGCAAAAGAGCGCACTGTAAGTGCACATTGTAAAGAGAGAGCACGGCAAGCAGAAACCAGCCCACCCCGCCCCAAAACAGGCGTCACTTGTGAGGGTGGGCCTTTTTTCCGCTCCCCGTGCTATGGACAAAATTTGGGGTCTCCTGATATTTATGACTAATTCATCAATTTCAACTTTTGAAAAAGTCACATCATTTTACAGGAATTTTACATCTGCATGAAGTTTTGATCCAATTTTGCAATAATTTAGAGGCACATGAGACTTTTTGCACTAAGGAGATGAAAGAAAGCAATTATATCACATTATTCAAAAATCACAAACCCTCTGCACCATTTTGAAGAATTTAGAGCAAAAACCATCAACAATTACCATAAAACGAGAAAAGAAAATTGACCAAACAAAACTCAAATGAAGAATTGGGCCCAATGGATCAGTTTTTCCTGTAGTGCTCCCCCTTATTATTGTCATCCTTATTTGCTAAAAATTGTACAATAGTATGGAATCAGTCATGTTTGGTATTAATGTGATGGAAGGCAATACCTTTGGCAAAATGACTGATTCCAAAATGCTATGCAATCGTTTACCTTCCCTACCTGCCCTGCTCCACTAATTAAAGGAAAACTACTTAAAAATGAAGTTTTACATTATTAAGCAGGCCACAGGTTTCAAGCAATATGGGAACTGAAAGGATCTCTCTGCTGCTGAAAAGCATTAAATAGTGCAATGCCTTGGACAAGGTATGAAAACATTAGATATTTCACAAAAATGAGTGATCATCATACCGTGAAGAGATTTTTGACTGAAACAGAGCACAGACAGAGTTCATGCAGATAAAGGCATAATGAGGAAGGTTTCTGCCAGACAAATTCATTGCATTAAGATAGCAGCTGCCAAAATACCATTACAAAGCAGCAAACAGTTATTTGAAGCTGCTGGTGCCTCTGGAGTCCCTAGAACCGCAAGGTGTAGGATCCTACAAAGGCTTGCTGTGGTGCATAAACCTACAATTCGGCCACCCCTTAACAGTGTTCACAAGCAGAAATGGTTGCAGTGGGCCCAGACATACATGAAGACTAATTTCCAAACAGTTGTTTACTGATGAGTGTCGAGCAACCCTGGATGGTCCAGATGGATGGAGTAGTGGATGGGTGGTGGATGGCCACCATGTCCCATCAAGGCTGCGACGTCAGCAAGGAGGTGGAGTCATGTTTTGGGCCAGAATCATGGGGAAACAGCCCTTTAAGGTTCCTCAAGGTGTGAAAATGACATCTGCAAAGTATTTAGAGTTTCTGACTGACAACTTTCTTCCATGGTATAAAAAGCAGAAACGTGCCTTCAGGAGCAAAATCATCTTCCTGCATGACAATGCACCATCTCATGCTGCAAAGAATACCTCTGAGTCATTGGCTGCTATGGGCATAGAAGGAGATAAACTCATGGTGTGGCCACCATCTTCCCCTGACCTCAACCCTATAGAGAACCTTTGGAGTATCATCCAGCACAAGATCTATGAGGGTGGGAGGTGGTTCACCTCAAAACAGCGGCTCTGGGAAGCTATTCTGACTTCATGAAAAGAAATATGAGCAGAAACTCTCCAAAAACTCACAAGTTCAATGGATGCAAGAATTGTGAAGGTGATATCAAAGAAGGGGTCCTATGTTAACATATAACTTTGCCTGTTAGGATGATTTGGAGTTACCGTAAATAGCTTTTTGTTCAATGAATGTGACCTCCTAATGCTGCAAATTCCACAAATGAGCATTTTCATTTCTTTAAAACATCAAATGTATAGAAATTCTACTGTGCCTAATAATTTGGAACAGTGCATTTTGAGTTTTTATTCATTTTGGAGATTATTCTGTTATCATTGGGAGGTTTCTTCAATAAAATTCGATGTATAATCTAATGGGTGATGACTTTTATTAGACTGACCAGTAGTGTAGCTACCGGGGGGCAGAGGGTACGGTGGCCCCGGGCCCGGCGCTCTGAGGGGGCCCAACCGGATCTACGCTACTGTAACTGTATCGGCGCGCGCAGCGCGCCGATACAGTTACATTCAGCGGCAGAGCAGGGAGAATCAATCTCCCTGCTCTGCCACTATGGGGCCCCTGAGCAGGCAGGGGGGCCTGGTGCCAGCAGTGGGCCCCCCGCCATCATCGGAAGGTCAGCTGTACCAGCATTTAGCCGATATAGCTGATCGCAATGATGGGAGAAGGAGCGCTGCACTCCTTCTCCCATCATCCCCCTGTCAGTGTCGGCATCTGATGTCACCGAAACTGACAGCGGGCGCGATGACGTCACTGCCCTGGCGCCCGCTGTCAAGAGATCAGTGGGAGCAATGCAGGAATCAGGAAGAAGAAAGGGGAGTATTTTTTTTTAATGGGTGCTGCTGCCTTATCACAGGGTCTGACTATGGGGGTGCTGTCTTATTACAGGGTCTGACTATGGGGGTGCTGCCTCATTACAGGGTCTGCCGCCTTGTTACAGGGTCTGCCTGTAGGGGTGCTGCCGAATTACAGGGCCTGACTGTGGGGGTGCTGCCTTATTACAGGGTCTGACTATGGGGGTGCTGCCTTATTACAGGGTCTGACTAAGGGGGCTGCCTTATTACAGGTTCTGACTATGGGGGTGCTGCCTCATTACAGGGTCTGCCGCCTTGTTACAGGGTCTGCCTATAGGGGTGCTGCCGAATTACAGGGCCTGACTGTGGGGGCTGCCTTATTACCGGGTCTGCCTATGGGGGGCTGCCTTATTACAGGGTCTGACTGTGGGGGCTGTCTTATTACAGGGTCTGACTATAGGGGGGCTACCTCATTACAGACAGGGGTGAACCTAGCCTCTCTGCTGCCTGAGGCGAACAGAAAAATGGCACCCCCCCCCACAGTCCCTGCTGGAGGGAGGCGGGAAGGAGGGAGGGAGGAGGGGGCGGGCACTTGACCCCGGAGTTTTATAAAAAAAAACAAAAAAACCTAGCGGCGCAAATCCAGCTACCGTATATACTCGAGTATAAGCCGACCCGAGTAGTATAAGGCGTCCCCCCTAATTTTGCCACAAAAAACTGGGAAAACTTAATGACTCGAGTATAAGCCTAGGGTGGAAAATGCAGCAGCTACCGGTCAATTTCAAAAGTAAAAATAGATACCAATAAAAGTAAAATTAATTGAGACATCAGTAGTTTAAGTGTTTTTGAATATCCATATTGAATCAGGAGCCTCATATAATGCTCCATAAAGTTTGATGGGCCCTATTAGATGCTCCATATTAAAATATGCCCCATATAATCCTGCATAAAGGGTAATAAGGGCCCCATAAGATGCTCCATAGAGATATTTGCCCTATATAGTGCTGCACAAGCGTTATGGCCCCATAAGATGCTACGTACAGCCACTTGCCCCTTATAGTGCTGCACAATCGTTATTGCCCCATACAGATGCTCCATACAGCCACTTGCCCCTTATAGTGCTGCACAAGTGTTATGGCCCCATAAGATGCTCCGCACAGCCACTTGCCCCTTATAGCGCTGCACAATCGTTATTGCCCCATACAGATGCTCCATACAGTCACGGCCCCTTATAGTGCTGCACAAACATTATGGCCCCATAAGATGCTCCGTATAGTCACTTGCCCCTTATAGTGCTGCACAAGTGTTATGGCCCCATAAGATGCTCCGTACAGCTACTTGCCCCTTATAGTGCTGCACAAGTGTTATGGCCCCATAAGATGCTCCGTACAGCCACTTGCCCCTTATAGTGCTGCACAAGTGTTATGGCCCCATAAGATGCTCCGTACAGCCACTTGCCCCTTATAGTGCTGCACAAGAGTTATGGTCCCATAAGATGCTCTGTATAGTCACTTGCCCCATATGATTTTGCTGCGATAAAAAAAAATAAATCACATACTCACCTCTCTTCGCTCAGGACCCCGGCACTGGCAATATTTACCTGCTCCTCGTGCGGCTCCGTCTTCGGCACTGACGTTCAGCAGAGGGCGCGCACTGACGTCACTGCGCCCTCTGACCTGAGCGTCACTGCCAGAGGACGCTGAAGACGGAGCTGCACTGGAACGAGGAGAGGTAAGTATCGCGCAGCGCTGCGCTGCGCTACCCCTCCCCGTATACTCACCTGCTCCTGGCGCTGCGTCCCTGCTTCTTCCACCGCTGCATCTCTGGAACTCTCTACCCCAACACATCAGACTTGCGCCTACCATAGAAACCTTCAAAAAGAACCTGAAGGCTCATCTCTTCCGACAAGCCTACAGCCTCCAGTGATCCTCAACCTACTGAACAGCCGCACAGCCAGCTCTTCCCTCTCCTAGTGTTTCATCACCCATCCCCTGCAGACTGTGAGCCCTCGCGGGCAGGGTCCTCCCTCCTTATGTACTCGTGTGCCTTGTTATCTGCTCATGTTTAATGTATTTGTCTATATTTGCCCCGTATTCACATGTAAAGCGCCATGGAATAAATGGCGCTATAAAAATGTATAATAATAATAATAATAATAATCTTCTTCCTGTATTTAGCGGTCACAGTTACCGCTTATTACAGAAATGAATATGCGGCTCCACCCCTATGGGAGGTGGAGCTGCAAATTCATTTCTGTAATGAGCGGTACCATGTGACCGCTCAGTGCAGGAAGAATCTGCAGCGCTGGAAGAAGCAGGGACGTCCAGGGACCACGCCGGGAGTAGGTGAGTATAATACTACAGAATCTGCCGCCCACTCTCTTCTGCCGCCTGAGCCAAAGAGCTCAAAATGTCTCATGGTAGCAGCGTCACTGATTACAGGGTCTGACTATGGGGGCTGCCTTATTACAGGGTCTGACTATGGGGGTGCTGCCTTATTACAGGGTCTGACTAAGGGGGCTGCCTTATTACAGGTTCTGACTATGGGGGTGCTGCCTCATTACAGGGTCTGCCGCCTTGTTACAGGGTCTGCCTATAGGGGTGCTGCCTTACTACAGGGTCTGACTATGGGAACTGCCTTATTACAGGGTCTGCCTATGGGGGTGCTGCCTTATTACAGGTTCTGACTATGGGGGTGCTGCCTCATTACAGGGTCTGCCGCCTTGTTACAGGGTCTTCCTATAGGAGTGCTGCCTTATTACAGGGTCTGACTATGGGAGCTGCCTAATTACAGAGTCTGAATATGGGGGTGCTGCCTTATTACAGGGTCTGCCTATGGGGCTGCTGCCTTATACTACAGAGTCTGCCTATGGGGGTACTGCCTTATTACATGGCCTGCCTATAGGGGTGCTGCCTTATTACAGGGTCTGACTATGAGGGCTGCCTTATTACAGGGTCTGACTATGGGGGTGCTGCCTTATACTACAGAGTCTGCCTACGGGGGTACTGCCTTATGCTATGAAGTCTGCCTATGGGGAGTGCATTATACTATATTGTGGACTATTTAATGCAATATGCTACTGTATATGGAGGCTATCTAAGGGGCCATCATACAGTATGGAGATTACAGTGTGGAGGTCATTATACAGTGTTGGAGCCATCAAACAGTTGCGGGGCTACTAAGGAGTCAGTATACTGTGTGGGTGCATTATACTGTGTATAAGAGAGCATCATGCTGTGTAAAGGGGAGCTGTACAGGGGGAGATTCGGGACTTTATTAAATGTAAAGAGGGCACTTATTGTTATAGGGGAACTCAAGTTACTGTGGCTATCAAAGGGGCACACAGGGCATTATTACTTTCTAGGGGAAAAATATGGGCACTGTTTTCTAGGGCACTTGCACCCGGCATTACTATAATGTAGAGAGTTGCTTCAGAATTTAGAGGGCACAGAGAACCACACAGCAGGTGCAGTAATAGGGACACATACCGCAGCAGCAGCTCAGTATTGTGGTATCAGGTGTAGTAATAAGGACACATACTGGCAGCAGTGGCTCAGTATTAGGGTGTCAGGTGCAGTAATAAGGACACATACGGCAGCAGTGGCTCAGTATTATGGTATCAGGTGCAGTAATAGGAACACATATGGCAGCAGCGGCTCAGTATTGGGTTATTAGGCTGGGGTCACACTAGCGAGAGCATCGGATGCAATATGCTAATGACACTCGGCTCCTGCTCGCAGCAGAGCAGGAGCCGAGTGTCATGCGTCTGTGCTCCGATTCTCTCGCACAGGGAGGATCGGAGCACAGCTGCGGAGGAGGCGGAGAAATGAATTTCTCCATCTCCTCCATTGCTGGGGTCCGCTTATAGCGCACATCACTTGGATGATATCCGAGTGGTGTGTGCTGTCTCACTCGCACCCATAGGCTTATATGGCTGCGAGTGAGCCGAGAGTTTTCCTCGGTCCGAGACAATCGCAGCATGCTGCGATTGTCTCGGGCTGAGGAAAACGGCCGACAAAAAGTCGGCTGGTGGGAGCGGCCCCATATGGTAACCTTGGTCCGAGTGCAATGCGATTTTTTATCGCATTGCACTAGGCCATATTACGGTCTAGTGTGACCCCGGCATTAGGTGCAGTAATAAGGACACATATGGCAGCGGTGGCTCAGTATTAGGGTATCAGGTGCAGTAATAAGGACACATACGGCAGCAGTGGCTCAGTATTAGGGTATCAGGTGCAGTAATAAGGACACATACGGCAGCGGTGGCTCAGTATTAGGGTATCAGGTGCAGTAATAGGGACACATACGGCAGCGGCGGCTCAGTATTGGGGTATCAGGTGCAGTAATAGGGACACATACGGCAGCGGCGGCTCAGTATTGGGGTATCAGGTGCAGTAATAGGGACACATATGGCAGCAGCGGCTCAGTATTAGGGTATCAGGTGCAGTAATAGGGACACATATGGCAGCAGCAGCTCAGTATTGGGGTATCAGGTGCAGTAATAGGGACACATATGGCAGCAGTGGCTCAGTATTAGGGTATCAGGTGCAGTAATAGGGAACATACGGCAGCAGTGGCTCAGTATTAGGGTATCAGGTGCAGTAATAGGGACACATACGGCAGCAGCAGCTCAGTATTGGGGTATCAGGTGCAGTAATAGGGAAACATACGGCAGCAGTGGCTCAGTATTAGGGTATCAGGTGCAGTAATAGGGACACATAGGGCTGCAGCGGCTCAGTATTGGGGTATCAGGTGCAGTAATAGGGACACATATGGCAGCAGCGGCTCAGTATTGGGGTATCAGGTGCAGTAATAGGGACACATATGGCAGCAGTGGCTCAGTATTGGGGTATCAGGGGCAGTAATAGGAACACATATGGCAGGAGCGGCTCAGTATTGGGGTATCAGGTGCAGTAATAGGGACACATACGGCTGCAGCGGCTCAGTATTGGGGTATCAGGTGCAGTAATAGGGACACATACGGCAGCAGCGGCTCAGTATTGGGGTATCAGGTGCAGTAATAAGGACACATATGGCAGCAGCGGCTCAGTATTGGGGTATCAGGTGCAGTAATAGGGACACATATGGCAGCAGCGGCTCAGTATTGGGGCATCAGGTGCAGTAATAGGGACACATACGGCAGCAGCGACTCAGTATTAGGGTATCAGGTGCAGTAATAAGGACACATATGGCAGCAGCGGCTCAGTATTGGGGTATCAGGTGCAGTAATAGGGACACATACGGCAGCAGCAGCGCAGTATTGGGGAATCAGGGGCAGTAAAAGGGACACATACGGCAGCAGCGGCTCAGTATTGGGGTATCAGGTGCAGTAATAAGGACACATACAGCAGCAGTGACTCAGTATTGGGGTATCAGGTGCAGTAATATGGACACATATGGCAGCAGCGGCTCAGTATTGGGGTATCAGGGGCAGTAATAGGGACACATACAGCAGCAGCGGCTCAGTATTGGGGTATCAGGTGCAGTAATAGGGACACATACGGCAGCAGCGGCTCAGTATTGGGGTATCAGGTGCAGTAATAAGGACACATACGGCAGCAGTGGCTCAGTATTAGGGTATCAGGGGCAGTAATAGGAACACATATGTCAGCAGCGGCTCAGTATTGGGGTATCAGGTGCAGTAATAGGGACACATACGGCAGCAGTGGCTCAGTATTGGGGTATCAGGGGCAGTAATAGGAACACATATGGCAGGAGCGGCTCAGTATTGGGGTATCAGGTGCAGTAATAGGGACACATATGGCTGCAGCGGCTCAGTATTAGGGTATCAGGTGCAGTAATAAGGACACATACGGCAGCAGTGGCTGAGTATTGGGGTATCAGGGGCAGTAATTGGGACACATACGGCAGCAGCGGCTCAGTATTGGGGTATCAGGTGCAGTAATAGGGACACATACGGCAGCAGCGGCTCAGTATTGGGGTATCAGGTGCAGTAATAGGGACACATACGGCATCGGCAGCTCAGTATTGGGGTATCAGGTGCAGTAATAAGGACACATACAGCAGCAGTGGCTCAGTATTAGGGTATCAGGGGCAGTAATAGGAACACATATGGCAGCAGCGGCTCAGTATTGGGGTATCAGGTGCAGTAATAGGGACACATACGGCAGCAGCAGCTCAGTATTGGGGTATCAGCAGGATGAGGAGTTTGTGCAGGTTGGGAATAGATGGTGACGGGGCTGGAATATGAGAAGTTAATTGTGTCTTTGTTGTATTCTTTGCAGGTGAGTCATTGCTGGAAGAGGTTGTTATGTCGGTCTGGGCCAGATGGAAAAGATGGGAAAAATGAACGATTCCATCAGAAAGGACGTCAGTGGTAAGTCACCATCTATAATTGTGCAGTGATCTGTTATATGTTCTGTAGGACTGGTTTCTACCACTGACCATATGGCGGTAATATCCATATTGGTCTTGATATAGAGATTTTCTTCAGTAATAGCGCGGTCATCTGCTGAGGTTCTCCTCCACTATTAGGGCGCATCACCGAGTTGTAATCAAGGTTACCTGGTTAGGGGCCCACTCAGAAGCTTTGCCCCCCCCTGGACCAAAACCCTAGCTACGCCTCTGAGACTGACTGTAATTTACACCGACCATTTAGGAAAGTCCGAGAAAAATATCATTTGCATAATAATTTGGAACAAATATGGCCTTCTTGTATGGTAAATGCCGCTCATCAACCTAAGACTAAGAGAACTAAGGAGTGGTTGGGAGGTGGTGGGACCCTTGAAATAATATATAGATAAAGTCATCCTTAAAGCACATTCAGACATTTGTACAAATCTGCCAGTGTGATTACTAGGACAGCAGAAAGAAGCCCTGTCTTTACATAATGCTTGTTTGGAGGTGTGTATGCAGTGTTCAGAAAGACAGAGATGGTAATAAACCTAATCTGCCTTCTCAATGGGGAGTCTGACAGTTCACCTGCAGTTAATAAATTAATACTGAGCTCCGATTAATTGCTATAGGTTGTTCAGTAATGAGGCCCTCTCTGTTTATTTTGAGAAATTATTGGTAACAGTAGCCTATCGTTTAAGTATCAGTAGATGCAGCACATCTTATTTGCTGTAAGCAAATAAAAAGGTATGAAGAAACCTGTCACCCCGTTATTGCATATGGTGAGGCTTGTTCGACTTTGAAAAAAAAATTATAGAAGGAAGGGATGGTTAAAAAATAATGAAAGAAGGTACACTCAACCACTCCAACCTCTGCAACGTCAGTGGACTTCAGTTAAGCAGGAAGCGATGATGACCCGTTCTTCAGACAATTGACCACAGAGAACTATCATTGGTGACTGGAATGGAACATCATCAATGGCATTTTAAGGAGATGTCAATTTAAAGTGGGTCCATCAACTCCAAAATTCATTCTAAATGGACCATACAGTGTTGTACGGGATTAACCCCCTATTACAACCATACTAGCAGTGTACCTGTTTCTGGTACAGATGCTGAGAAAGTAACTGTTAATTCATCTGCCAATGAAGAGGCTTTGGTACACCCTTGCTACGGCCAAGATTTTGGTGCACCATTACGCCTCCTCATTAGAGATGAGCGGTGTTCAAGTCGAATTGTTCGCCAATTTCAAATTTGAGCTGTTTTGGGCGGTGTTCGAGTCGTTCGACAAACTCAAACTATTTGCTTGAAATTCGGCCGTTCGAGTTTCTGTTCGATAACTGTTCATTCACCAAAAGCCTAACTTGATTTGCACATTAAAACTGTTTATCATTGTTAATAGACTGTTTCAGTGTATAGTGGGAGGGGGATAGATCTGTGCAGAAATAATGCCGATCTCCATTTTCCTTTCCCGCATTTATAGTGGGGCGGTGCAGTCTCTCAGCCTATCAGCAGTGCACACACACACAGCAATGTGCAGGTGATGCACACAAGCAAGGGCAGGTGTCATTGGCTGTGTATGTCACATGTCCTTGCCCTATGAAAACCAGCCATTTTCCCCGTCGCCACCATTTCCTCACTGCTGCAGCTTAGTGTTTGACGGCACCACTGCTGCTGTGGGCGCTATACAGACTATGAGTCTTTTTTGGGAGCGAATTGTCAGAGAGATAGGTTTAGAGAGTCGGGAGGAGTCGGGACTAGTTGTAATATCAGCCCTTTTCAGGGTAGGTTACAGCAGTTCATAGCACTTTTTGCCAGGCAGGTCTGTGCCAGTGATGTGCAAGTGTTTGTCACAGCATTTGGTGTAATCTAGCTCAGCCAATCCTTTTGGGCTAGTAGCATTGTCTGGTAGTCATCTGAGTAGCCCGCCTGTGAAGCTAGCTACACCGCCTGTGTATCTAAATTTTTACTGCATCTAACCCAGTAAATCTTTCTGGGCTTAGTAGCAGTGTCTGCACTTCAGCGGAGTAGCCCACCTGTGAAACTAACTACACCGCCTGTGTATCTAAATTTTTACTGCATCTAACCCAGTAAATCTTTCTGGGCTTAGTAGCAGTGTTTGCACGTCAGCGGAGTAGCCCGCCTGTGAAACTAACTACACTGCCTGTGTATCTAAATTTTTACTGCATCTAACCCAGTAAATAGATTTGGGCCTAGTAGTAGTGTCTGCACGTCAGAGGAGTAGCCCGCCTGTGAAGCTATCTACACCACCTGTGTATCTAAATTTTACTGCATCTAACCCAGTAAATCGTTTTGGGCCTAGGAGCAGTGTCTGCACATCAGCGGAGTAACCCGCCTGTGAAGCTAGCTACACCGCCTGTGTATCTAAATTTTTACTGCATCTAACCCAGTAAATTGTTTTGGGCCTAGGAGCAGTGTCTGCACGTCAAGGGAGTAGCCCGCCTGTGAAGCTAGCTACACCACCTGTGTATCTAAATTTTTACTGCATCTAACCCAGTAAATCCTTTACAGGGTGATTCCATAATTTTTTCTTCAGAATTGAGTGATTACGGAATTTTTCCCCTATTTTTTGTTAAAAACGTAACCATTACTGACTACCACATTTTTTGTTATTGATTTCTTTTAGTGTTTCTTAAAGCTAGAAAGCTTCCATTTGAAATGACTTTAGTTTTGTGCCATGTCTGTGATCTGCTTTTTTCCTACAAAATTAAACAACTGAATGAACATGCTCCAAAGCCTGTGATTCCATAATTTTTGCCAGGGGTTATATATTTTGTGTATTTTGGTAGGAAACATCGTATCATGGGGCAGCATGGTGACTCAGTGATTAGCAGCGCTGTAGTCTTGGGTTCATATCCCACCAAGGGCAACATCTGCAAGGTGTTTGCACGTTTGTATGTTTTTGCCAGGGGTTGTAGCAGTAAAAATGGATTTGATGCCTTTCACAAAAGAAACGTGTTCATCAGCTGTAACATCAGCAGAAAGTAACAGTATAATCATGGATTTAAAAGGATTGCAAAATTCTCAGACATCGGAGCAGTATTATGGGATGACATGGACTGCTGACTCGGATGTGATGACGGACTGCAGCCTTTTATAGCGTAGTGTACGGTTCTGCATAAATTACGCACTGTTGATATGATAATCTGCCATTCCTAAAGGCCCCTTCACATTTAGCGACGCTGCAGCGATACCGACAACGATCCGAATCGCTGCAGCGTCGCTGTTTGGTCGCTGGAGAGCTGTCACACAGACCGCTCTCCAGCGACCAACGATGCCGGTAACCAGGGTAAACATCGGGTAACTAAGCGCAGGGCCGCGCTTAGTAACCCGATGTTTACCCTGGTTACCATGCTAAAAGTAAAAAAAAACAAACACTACATACTTACCTACCGCTGTCTGTCCTCCAGCGCTGTGCTCTGCTTCTCTGCTCTCCTCCTGTACTGTCTGGGAGCCGGAAAGCAGAGCGGTGACGTCACCGCTCTGCTTTCCGGCTCACAGCCAGTACAGGAGGAGTGCAGAGCGCAGCGCTGGAGGACAGACAGCGGTAGGTAAGTATGTACTGTTTGTTTTTTTTTACTTTTAGCATGGTAACCAGGGTAAACATCGGGTTACTAAGCGCGGCCCTGCGCTTAGTTACCCGATGTTTACCCTGGTTACCAGTGAAGACATCGCTGGATCGGTGTCACACACGCCGATCCAGCGATGTCAGCAGGGAGTCCAGCGACGAAATAAAGTTCTGGACTTTATTCAGCGACCAACGATCTCCCAGCAGGGGCCTGATCGTTGGTCGCTGTCACACATAACGATTTCATTAACGATATCGTTGCTACGTCACAAATAGCAACGATATCGTTAACAATATCGTTATGTGTGAAGGTACCTTTAGAGAGCTTCCATACACTGCACCACCATGTTTTGATGGAATTTCCTACAGAGTCAAGTCACATGGAGATGACAAGAGTACTTTTCTCACATGCATCAGCAGGGGACAATCTCATTAGTATTGTTGCATTTTCAGGCTCAGCAGGACATTAGCCTCCAGATGGACACATACCGCTAGCATGCATGAGACAGATTTTGCCCAAACTAAAAAAAAAAGGTCACATTTAAAGATCATACACAAAAGCATTACAAATGTCGGAAGGTGCGAAGCAATAGAGACAATCACAAATTAATGTTTATTTCCGACACATTAAAGTTCAAAAATGGATGTTTCAATAAACTCAATGACTGTTCCCCATTCCTAAGCAGCAAATGCAGAAGGTTTTAATTAATATTAACAGATAATGTCTTTTTGTCATTTTCTCTTAGGAACAAAAAAAACCACAAGATGGAATGCAAATTAATTAATTAATTAATTAATAATGAATTAACTCGGCGACTTCTCGCTTTCATAAAACCCATCAGTAAATAATGCTTTTGCGCTAACCTTCTTATTCAGTACACCGGGTCATTATGACTTGCTGACGATCTTTGTAAAGAGCTCATGCAATAACTACATGTATTCCATAAACAAAAAGACCATACATCTTCATAAAAACGCCAAAATAATACTTTGTGTTTCTACTCCTTTTTATCTAATGAGATTATTGAGAACACATACAGAAGAGCCTGTTCTTTGGTTTCAATATATAATCTAAGGACCCAAAGTAGCTGCAAAAATGTATAATCAAGTGTTGGATGAGAAGTTGATTGGGCTTTTAAGACCTTTTACTTAGTTATTATTTTTTAAAGTTTACTTCGCATCAGCTCTCCACAGGACACATAGTACATGTGTGATTATTATTACTAATATTATTACTATTTATTTATTTATATAGCACCATTGATTCCATGGGAGAAATTACTGGGGTCCTACCAAAACGTCAAAATAAAATACAATGACAGGCGATCAAAAGATCATATCCACACCAAAATGGTATCAATAAAAATGGCAGCTCGACCCACAAAAAATAAGCCCTCACCCAGCCCCAAACCCCGAAAAATGGAGACGCTACAGGTCTCGGAAAATGGCACCATTTTTGTTTTAACCAAACATTTGATTTTTTTTTTCACCACTTAACTAAAAAAGAACCTAGACATATTTGGTGTCTATGAATTCGCAATGACCTGTAGATTCACAATGACAGGTCAGGTTTAGCATTTAATGAAAATAGTGAAAAAAAAGAAAAAAAAACTGTGGAATTTCACTTTTTTGCAATTTCACCGCACTTTAAATCTTATTCCTGTTTTCCAGTACACAATATGTTAAAAACAATGGTGTCTTTCAAAAGTACCACTTGTCCCGCAAAAAACAAGCCCTCACTTGGCCACGGCCACAAATATAAAAGTTATGGCTCTGGGAAGAAGGGAAGCAAAAAATGAAAACGCAAAAATGCAAATAGCTCTGGTCATGAAGGGGTTAAAAGAGTTATCCCTATTGGACAATGGTCACAAAGTGCTGCATAAAATAAAACAAATGAATACTTGCCTTTTGGACCAATAGTGTTCTGATGAAATTGTGAAACAGTGACTGCTGGTTGGCTGCAGTGGTCACAAGGCATGGATTACGCACAAGACCTGTGGTGACATAGCGCTGAGAGTGAAGAAGCGGAGTGTGTGGAGTGCAGGTAAGGTCAATTTTTTATTTTATGCAGCACTCTAAGATCGTTCACAAGGAGTTGTCCATTAGTAGAAAACCCTTAATCACGCACTCTTGCATTATCCAATCCAAACCCATGTCATAGATTTTTTTCTAGTGTTTATAACTACTTATATCAACAGTAAAGACCACACATGACAGGCCGATCCAATTATTATATTAATATCATTTTAATAAAACAATAAAAAATAAAATGTAAAGATGAGCAAACCAATTCTCAAGCCACATTAATCTGAAGCTACTCGATGGGAATAATGTGAACTAACTCCTACCTGCCGCCATTTCTGGTGCTTCTTCTCATTAGTAGGCCTGGCGTGATGTCATGCACATGTCACATGGCAAAAATGATGTCACATCGAACCTACAGATCAGAAGAGACGCCAGAGATTATGGCAATAAGGAGACGGATCGCAAGGCTCCATCTCAGCAGCCACGGACTTCTGACATGGCCTCTGGATCAGGGTCTTGTGAATAGATACGTTCACCTCGAATACAAAGGAAACAACATGACATGATCGGTCTGTTAGTAAGATGGAAACTGCCAAAGATTCATGCCAATATCAGATAGTTCATGAACACATTCCACAACATCCTGAAAAACAAAGTTCATTGATCTAATAATCTCTGTTGCAAAACATGTTTCTTAATCATGCCAGAGAATAACATCTTTCTAGGAATACAGTGGGTCATTCATCCCTGACCTGTTTTTCCTTCTCATCTATTATTCCTATTGTATATAGCGCAATACGCCGATCCATACTGGTTAACAGTTTCATTTTTAATGTCAACTCCTTTTTCAAATTGATGGCTTATTTTCATGTGCAGGATGGCTTTATCCCAAACAAAACATGTTAAGATCATCCTTATTTCTGAAGAATGAAGCACACGAGTCATTGCAGAAGATTTCATCCAACGCCAACCAGCGATGGCAGTAGCCAAACTCCTTGCCGTCACTGAACAGTATTTAATACAGAAAATGATCGTTTAGTTAAAGTTACTGTGTCACTCATTTTAATTCAATTCTATCAAAATTTCTATCCGAATTTTTGGATCGTCTTTGCTAGGGTTGAGCGACTTTTCTTTTTATAGGGTCGGATTTCACGAAACCCGACTTTTTCAAAAGTCGGGTCGAGTGAAATCGGCCGATCCTATAGAAAAGTCGGGGTCGGGGTCGGCCGAAACACGAAACCCAATGCAGTGCATTGGGTTTCTAATGGTTCCCAGGGTCTGAAGGAGAGGAAACTCTCCTTCAGGCTCTGGGATCCATATTTAAGTGTAAAATAAAGAATCAAAATAAAAAATATTGCTATACTCACCCTCGGACGCGCCCTGGTTCTTACCGGCAGCCTTCCTTCCTAAGAATTAGCACCTGAAGGACCTTAGATGACGTTGCGGCTTGTGATTGGCCGCGTGACCGCCCATGTGACCGCTCACGCGACCAATCAGAAGCCGCGACGTCATCGAAGGCCCTTCAGGCGCTCATTCTTAGGAAGGAAGGCTGTCGGTGAGAACCAGGGCGCGTCCGAGGGTGAGTATAGCAATATTTTTTTTTTTTTATTCTTTATTTTACACTTAAATATGAATTCCGATACAAATTCCCGATATCTTAAACATATCGGGAATCGGTATCGGAATTCCGATTCCAGATCAGAAGATCGCCGACCTCATGGCCGACCCCACACAGGGGTCGGGTCGGGTTTCATGAAACCCGACCTTGCCAAAAGTCGGCGACTTCTGAATCTGGCCGACCCGTTTCGCTCAACCCTAGTCTTTGCAGTATCTTAATGGGTAGACAAAAATCACTGAATTGAGGCTTTGAAGGCCTCTGATAGACGATGAAGGCTACATTGTGGACTCTTGCTGAATGATGCCAGTACAATAACTTCTGCTGATACATCCGTAGTGGTTTTGCTAATTCAGCTATTAATTCCTTCTGTTTTAAAACATTTGGCAATAAGTTTGGATGATAAAGAGGCATGCTTTGGTGATGACGGCTCACCACATAAGCACACATTCTGCTTGGGATAATGCCATCCTGCACATCGCCTGTAAAGAAGAAAAATCTATGTTTTAACATGAAAACTCATGCCACACCTGTCTTCCCAAGTGAAAAACTGAAGTTGAATTCAAATCGAGAACTTCAAGATGGCTGCAATGGTGGTGGCATGGCCAAACAAATTTCACCCTTTCCCCACAGCTGATATCTATAATTTAGTTTCTAACTACCAAACCTTTTCTATTTTATATACAAGTAGGCGTTTTTTTTTTGTTTTTTTTAGATTTCTTTTTGCATTTGTTTCGAAGACAATAAGCTCTAAAATCTGAATATATGAACGCTGGTATCATTTATCATTTTGCCTTGTTTTATTACCAGCATTGTAACTACAGAAAGGAGAGGACATACCATAGTTTATTTCAATTGTGAACAAGTATATTTTCACTAAAGGAATTGTAACTTCAAAAAGTAATTTGTTCTTAAAGAAAAATACTAGATAAGCAAAACTGATTCTAACAGTCTTTAGTGTTGATATTCACTTTAGTAAGTCTGAGATGCCAAGAGAGAAAATCAGACAAATATATAACCAAAAACAATTATATTTACAGATGTAAACTCTTGCAAATGGCTGCAAGAACCACAAATGGCCCATATCCATAAAACCACTTAGACCTCCATTAAAACACAAGTGCACTCACTAATCGTTGATTCAGCACATCATGAACACAATGGCTTCCTACCTTGCAGTGCTCACATTGTGCAGCAAGTACTAAGGGTGGGTTTTATAAAACTAGTGCATATTCACACACAGAAGACATGCTGCGGAAATCAGGTCTGTCATAATTTCAAGCAGCATTAATGTAATTATTGGGTAGCTCGCTACCTGCTACCTGACCAAGAGTGGACTGCAATGCATGTGAAAGGAGGTGACAGAGTCCGTCATATGCTTCCCCCTCTTTGAAGAGTATTCACATTAACTGTGTGCGGTTCCATAGTGCTTATAACGGTTTATGTATTCATGTAATGTGTATGTATTATGCATGTGTTATGCATAGGGTTAGGGAAAGGTATAAAGGACAAAGGGGTAGACAATCGCAAAGATAGAATAGTGGGGCACATTAGAGATAGGGAATGAGAGTGTAAGAATAGGCAAATAATGGTTTTCCAGACTTGGAGGAGTAACAGTAGAGTGTAGTGATAGGACTTTCTGGTTAGAGAGCAGTAAGGATGCAGCAGTGACAGATGACAGTCTGATAGCCATGGGGTTGAAGCTGCTAATGCAGGAAGCGACCCCAGGCTCAGTGGCATGCAGGGGGTCACCTGCTTAAACGGTAACCATTGTGAAGAGGATCTAGGGCCTACAGCCAGGACTAGGCAAAGCTGAGATGGTGAGCCTTTTACCTTTTCCTTTTGAAGCTGGGCAAGGGGAATAGGAGGAAGTTGGTGGACCTAAAGGCACGGACTGGACAGGGATTGTCCAGGAAGAGCAGTGATTGCTAGGACAAGACAGGGATTGTCCAGGAAGAGCAGTGATTGCTAGGACAAGACAGGGATTGTCCAAGAAGAGCAGTGATTGCCAGGATGGGACAGGGATTGGTCAGGAAGAGCAGTGATTGCCCGGACGGGACAGGGATTGTCCAGGAAGAGCAGTGATTGCCAGGATGGGACAGGGATTGTCCAGGAAGAGCAGTGATTGCCAGGATGTAAAGTTGAACTGTTGAGAATGAACATTGAATCTGGAGTTGTTTGTGAGACCCGTAGATCCGGAGCCAGAATGACCAAAGATGAGGGGACTCCGGCAACTAATGTGACTGTTTTGCTGCGCACGTTGTATATACCGCAGAAGGGACATTATACTTCATTTGTGAGGCACCAGGGTGTGGGAACACTACAACTCATTGCCATGACTACCACCCTGGCCTCCTTACACATGATCCAGTCAGCGGCTCTCCCGACCCAAGCTTGATGGTTACATGGTTACATGTGTTCCTATGCAGCTGTCACACTTGGATCAGGAGTGCTGCCGGCCAATCTGTACATAGAGTTATGATCTCATTCTGATTTATATGGCCATCTGATTTCACCCAAACTGCCAGCAATCAAGTTCCAGAGGCATTCTGTGCATGCACAGTAAGGGTATGGCCAGATGGTGTAGCTGGCTGCATGTGTCCAAAGCTGAATCCACAGTGATGGTAAATTGCTGCACAATTTTGTTTAACAATCGAGGGGCCATTTCTCAGCCATGAGTGGGCAGAGCTTTGGTCACGTGGCAGTAACACTGTTTGATCTTACCCTAGAGATGTCCTGACCATCGCTTTATCAGCCACCACACATGTGTTGGATGCAACATTCCTACTTGAGAAAGTTCTTGTTAAATGAAGAGAAAAAAAAAAGTTTATTAGTTCTGGCTGATGACGCCCCCTGTAATCTGCCTCCTTAGGCACTGAACCTTCAGTGTCTGGTGGAAAAAAATTGCCCTAGGTTCATAGTAAAAGTAGGGAAAGTCTAATCTAAATGTCTTATATAAAATATATTGGTCTTGAGTTGCATTATGTTTTACATCCCAGAGCTGCATTTAAAGTTCTGCTGGTGGCTCTTGGAAAATATCAACAAGCTTATCACCAGATACACCTTAGCCTAGCTAAACGCCTACACTGCAGCAATGGAGGGACTATTCCCTGCATGAAATTATTGCACAGCGCCCGAAGTAAGAAGGGTGACAGTTCCCAGAATGCTAATTATCACTGTGCAGACACTGAGCCAGAAAAAAGCATTGTGAATTGTGAATGCCGCTCTGAGCTATAATACATGCCTATGGATGAGGACAAGATTAGTAATGCGATGTATTTTCAAAGTCACTCAAGCATTTAGGTAGATTATCTATGTAAACTGTATAATGGTGTTCACAGATAATCATAGACTTTAAAGCTTTGAGTTCTGTATTCTGTTCACAGTCCTTTTTCTAATCTCCATTTCTAAAGTTATTACAAAATATTTCCACTTCTAAACATTTTTATGGAAATCACTAGTAATAATTCATTAGTTTACAGACCTGTGCTGGAAGTAGCTTAGCAAATATTTTGTAAAAATAAATTGTCAGTGAGAAACACTACAATGAAAAGGATAATCATTATAGGAGTGCTCTAAGTTCTAAGTTCTAAGAATCTTTTTGTTCCTTGGCTTCCCCCCTGTAAAAAATAATAAAATGAATCATTGAATCCCCACTGCAGGTTCAAGTGCTGGCTCTTTGCTGCTGCACCGGTATTTGTTGATAGACTGCAGTGGTGATTTCAAGACTACCGCACACATAACTGAAGCCAATCGCTGGGTTGGGGTAGTTAGCAAGAGACTGCTGAGCGCTGTGATTGTCTGCAGATGTCAGATGTGCGGTGGCCGTGAAGTCACTACTGCAGCCTGTAAACAAAGTTTAAGGATTGTAGTAGAGAGGCAGCACTGAACCTGCAATAAGTGAGTAAAGAATTTTTACAGCCATGGAACAAAAAAGTCATACACCTTTAACCCCTTCCCGACAAGTGCAGTATATGTACGGCTCAGTGTGAGCTGCATTCCTGCAAACCGCTGCACAAATACTTCCTGATGATCACATGGGCTCACGCTGAGCACCGCTACAATTGTGGCACCCCAGGAGTCCGGTTGCCACAATGGCATTGCCTTCCTCACAGGGGGTGATGTCATGCCTGGAAACACTGTCCCCAATCAACTCTTTTTCCTGTCCTGATCTGGCGGTACATCACTACAATGACACTCTTAGAAGCACCCTAGACCAAGTAGCTCCCCTCACCCTCAGAACCTCCAAACACAGAGTGAAACAGCCCGGGCTCACATCACAAACCCGATTTCTCCAGTGATGCTCTAGGAGTGCTGAACGCTTATGGAGGAAAACTCGCACACCAGAAGACTTCATACACTTCAAATTTATGCTAAAAACCTATAACTCTGCCCTTCACATTGCCAAACAGACCTACTTCACCACTCTGATCTCCTCACTATCCAACAACCCTAAGAAACTTTTTGACACATTTCACTCCCTCCTCAGGCCAAAAACTCAAGCCCCTATCACAGACATTTGTGCTGATGACCTGGCCTCCCACTTTATAGACAAAATAGACAATATCCATCAGGAAATCCGCTCCAAGACACCGAGTGCAATGACTCCCATCCCTCCCTGCATCTCCCCTGGCTCACTCTCCACATTTGATCCCATCACAGAAGAAGAAGTCTCCAGGCTCCTCTCTTCTTCTCATCCAACTACATGCTCTACAGACCCCATTCCCTCTCATCTCCTCCAGTCTCTCTCTCCAGTCGTCACTACTCACCTAACTACAATCTTTAATCTCTCACTCTCCTCAGGCATTTTCCCATCCTCCTTCAAACACTCTATCATTACTCCGTTACTAAAGAAACCCACCCTCGACCCATCCTGCACAAACAACTACAGACCGGTCTCCAATCTCCCCTTCATCTCTAAACTCTTGGAGCGCCTAGTCTACTCCCGCCTTACCTGTTACCTCTCCATTCACTCCCTCCTAGACCCTTCACAGTCCGGCTTCATCCCCATACACTCGACAGAAACTGCACTCAAAGTGACCAACGACCTTCTGACACAAAATGTAACGGTGACCACTCTCTGCTCATTCTTCTTGATCTTTTGGCAGCTTTCGACACTGTTGACCACCCTCTCTTACTCTCTAGGCTCCAGTCACTTGGCATTAAGGACACTGCTCTGTCCTGGTTCTCCTCCTATCTTTCTGACCGTTCCTTCAGTGTTCTGTTCTCTGGCTCCACTTCATCTTCTATTCCTCTCACTGTCGGGGTACCTCAGGGCTCAGTCCTTGGCCACCTTCTCTTCTCCCTCTACACGGCCCCAATTGGACAGACCATCAGCAGATTTGGCTTTATGCACCATCTTTATGCCGACAACACACAACTATATACGTCATCCCCTGGCCTTACTCCTGCTCTACTACAGAACACCACTGACTGTCTGTCCGCAGTCTCTGACATCATGTCCGCTCTCTATCTGAAACTCAACCTCTCCAAAACTGAACTTCTTCTGCTTCCACCATTTACTAACCTCCCTAAACCTGACATTTCCCTCTCTCTGGGTGGCACCATAATAACACCCTGGCAGCAGGCACGCTGTCTGGGTGTTATGTTTGACTCCGATCTCTCCTTCACATCCCATATATAATCTCTTGCCCGCGCATGCCGCTCACACCTAAAGAACATCTCTAGAATCCGCCCTTTTCTCACCATAGAAACAACAAAAACCCTCACTGTCACCCTGATCCACTCCCGTCTGGACTACTGCAATGCTCTATTAATTGGCCTCCCCCTCACTCGACTTTCCCCTCTCCAGTCTATCCTTAATGCAGCATACAGGGTTGTCTATCTGGCTAATCATTACTCAAACGCGTCCGCTCTTCGCCAGTCATTACACTGGCTGCCCATTCATTACAGGATACAATTCAAAGTATTTGTTCTCACCCACAAAGCTCTCCACAGTGCGGCACCCCCTTACATCTCCTCCCTCATTTCTGTCTATCGGCCTAACCGACCTCTGTGCTCTGCAAATTACTTTTGACTAACCTCTGCACTAATCCGTACCTCCCACTCCCGACTACAAGACTTCTCCCGTGCTGCGCCAATCCTCTGGAATGCTCTACCCCAAGAAATTAGGACCATCCACAATTTGCAGAGTTTTAGGTGCTCCCTCAAAACACATTTGTTCAGAGCGGCCTATCATGTTCCCTAATCAGTTATTTTGTTTGTGTGTAGCCCATTCACTACTTCCATCTATCCCCCACTCCCTGAAGATGCCTGGACCATCATTGTAAATACATCATTGTAAATACACACCTGTACTTTGTATTTCCCCACCTCATTGTAGATTGTAAGCTCTCACGAGCGGGGTCGTCTTGTGTTGCTTTAATTATTGTATTGTTAACATTGTTACTTATGACTGTTGTATTTGAAGCTGTTAAACTGTAAAGCGCTGCGGAATATGTTGGCGCTATATAAATAAAGATTGTTATTATTATTATTATTATATGATCCCCTTGGCAGGTAACACAAACATGCAACACCTTCCTGACTCCAGACGAGAAGGGGTAGCTCTAAACCCGGTTTCAGGGGAACTTCCCTATAATTTCTGGTCTGGAGGCGGGGTTAGTTAGTTGGTGGTGTAGAGACAGTGAGTGAGGGTCGAGGAGGCAAGAGAGGAAAGCCTGGGGTGTGGAGCTGCGACTGAGCTCACCCCAGGATTAAACCAAAGAGACCGGACTCCGGAATCCGTGGTTGCATGGGTACTAAATGCCAAGCAACTAAAGACGGAGGGCAGGAGATTGCAAGTTTCCTCTCCCCATTTGATACCTGCAGGCACCACAGCAGGTCAGGAGCCTGGGTCTGCCAGTGAGAAGACAGTGCCCATGAAAGTCTCAAGCTGTCAGCCATACGGGTTAGGAGTAACAGACACTGACTGGAACTTGTGCAAAGCTTCAGGCAGCAAGAGACAGAAAATACAGCGCAGAAGGGAAGCCTCCAAACCCACCTGTTTAGGTGGATCCCAAGTTACTTCCAAGCCACCCGTACCCCATCATCACCTGTTACCTGTGCCCCGGACCTGCAATTCACCAGTAAAAGGTAAAGGAAACGGCAATCCACGTGTCGTCCAATCATTTCCTACGCCCTCCGTCCTGCACGCCTCCGTCAATCACCCCTTACCAACTGTACCAGTAGCTCTGGGGCCCCGCTCCACCGGTGGAGAGCAGAACCATCCCCACTGCATTACCATCAGCCCCGGCGGTCCCTTTAAGCAGCGTCAGCCATCCTGACCGAACATCACAGGTGGCTGTTATGAAAGGCAATTCAGTACCACAATGGACATAGCGGTCAGAGCACATACAGTGATATGACAATAACCCAAAATCATAGAACGAGCTCTGAGACGTGGGAACTCTGCAGACCGCAATCCCTAATCCTCTCCAAAACAACACTAGAGGCAGCCGTGGATTGCGCCTAACTCTGCATATGCAACTCGGCACAGCCTGAGAAACTAACTAGCCTGAAGATAGAAAATAAGCCTACCTTGCCTCAGAGAAATACCCCAAAGGAAAAGGCAGCCCCCCACATATAATGACTGTGAGTTAAAATGAAAAGACAAACGTAGAGATGAAATAGATTCAGCAAAGTGAGGCCCGACTTTCTTAACAGAGCGAGGATAGAAAGGTAACTTTGCGGTCTACACAAAACCCTAAAGAAAACCACGCAAAGGGGGCAAAAAGACCCTCCGCACCGAACTAACGGCACGGAGGTACACCCTTTGCGTCCCAGAGCTTCCAGCAACAAATTAGACAAGCTGGACAGAAAAAATAGCAAACAAATAGCAAAGAAGAACTTAGCTATGCAGAGCAGCAGGCCACAGAAATGATCCAAGGAAAAGCAAGTCCAACACTGGAACATTGACAGGAAGCCAGGATCAAAGCATTAGGTGGAGTTAAGTAGAGAAGCACCTAACGACCTCACCAGATCACCTGAGGGAGGAAACTCAGAAGCCGCAGTACCACTTCCCTCCACCAACAGAAGCTCACAGAGAGAATCAGCCGAAGTACCACTTGTGACCACAGGAGGGAGCTCTGCCACAGAATTCACAACAGTACCCCCCCTTGAGGAGGGGTCACCAAACCCTCACCAGAGCCCCCAGGCCGACCAGGATGAGCCACATGAAAGGCACGAACAAGATCGGGAGCATGGACATCAGAGGCAAAAACCCAGGAATTATCTTCCTGAGCATAACCCTTCCATTTAACCAGATACTGGAGTTTCCGTCTAGAAACACGAGAATCCAAAATCTTCTCCACAATATACTCCAATTCCCCCTCCACCAAAACCGGGGCAGGAGGATCAACAGATGGAACCATAGGTGCCACGTATCTCCGCAACAATGACCTATGGAATACGTTATGTATGGAAAAAGAATCTGGAAGGGTCAGACGAAAAGACACAGGATTAAGAACCTCAGAAATCCTATACGGACCAATGAAACGAGGTTTAAACTTAGGAGAGGAAACCTTCATAGGAATATGACGAGAAGATAACCAAACCAGATCCCCAACACGAAGTCGGGGACCCACACGGCGTCTGCGATTAGCGAAACGTTGAGCCTTCTCCTGGGACAAGGTCAAATTGTCCACTACATGACTCCAAATCTGCTGCAACCTGTCCACCATGACATCCTTAAGGGCTTCAGAGAGACCCTTTCTGAACATAGCTGCCAGCGCAGATTCATTCCATTGAGTGAGCACGGACCACTTTCTAAATTTCTGACAATATACCTCTATCTCATCCTGACCCTGACAAAGAGCCAGCAAATTTTTCTCTGCCCGATCCACTGAATTAGGTTCATCGTACAGCAATCCGAGCGCCAGGAAAAACGCATCGATATTACTCAATGCAGGATCTCCTGGCGCAAGAGAAAATGCCCAGTCCTGAGGGTCGCCGCGCAAAAAAGAAATAACAATCAAAACCTGTTGAACTGGATCACCAGAGGAGCGAGGTTTCAAGGCCAGAAATAATTTACAATTATTTTTGAAACTCAGAAACTTAGTTCTATCTCCAAAAAACAAATCAGGAATAGGAATTCTTGGTTCTAACATAGATTTCTGATCAATAGTGTCTTGAATCTTTTGTACTCTTGCCGAGAGCTGATCCACAGATGAAGACAGACTTCTAATGTCCATCGCTACACCTGTGTACTGAACCACCCAAATGTCTAGGGGAAAAAAAAGGCAAAACACAGTGCAAAGAAAAAAAAATGGTCTCAGAACTTCTTTTTTCCCTCTATTGAGAATCCTTAGTACTTTGGGCTTCCTGTACTGTTATGAAAGGCAATTCAGTACCACAATGGACATAGCGGTCAGAGCACATACAGTGATATGACAATAACCCAAAATCATAGAACGAGCTCTGAGACGTGGGAACTCTGCAGACCGCAATCCCTAATCCTCTCCAAAACAACACTAGAGGCAGCCGTGGATTGCGCCTAACTCTGCCTATGCAACTCGGCACAGCCTGAGAAACTAACTAGCCTGAAGATAGAAAATAAGCCTACCTTGCCTCAGAGAAATACCCCAAAGGAAAAGGCAGCCCCCCACATATAATGACTGTGAGTTAAGATGAAAAGACAAACGTAGAGATGAAATAGATTCAGCAAAGTGAGGCCCGACTTTCTTAACAGAGCGAGGATAGAAAGGTAACTTTGCGGTCTACACAAAACCCTAAAGAAAACCACGCAAAGGGGGCAAAAAGACCCTCCGCACCGAACTAACGGCACGGAGGTACACCCTTTGTGTCCCAGAGCTTCCAGCAACAAATTAGACAAGCTGGACAGAAAAAATAGCAAACAAATAGCAAAGAAGAACTTAGCTATGCAGAGCAGCAGGCCACAGGAATGATCCAGGGAAAAGCAAGTCCAACACTGGAACATTGACAGGAAGCCAGGATCAAAGGATTAGGTGGAGTTAAGTAGAGAAGCACCTAACGACCTCACCAGATCACCTGAGGGAGGAAACTCAGAAGCCGCAGTACCACTTCCCTCCACCAACAGAAGCTCACAGAGAGAATCAGCCGAAGTACCACTTGTGACCACAGGAGGGAGCTCTGCCACAGAATTCACAACAGGTGGCATCACGAGTTATTCCCTATAGACTTTATTTTCCCACTGTCCTTTGTCATTTTTATTGGTTACCCAGGGCCATAGATCGGGTCACCACTTCTGTGACCACCCCTTTAAGTACCACTGGACCCGGCCCAAGTACCCCATGGCCCTAGCGGGCGCTCCACAATCAACTGAAGGTGTCTGACCTATATGACAACTGACACTCTGCAACAACATCAGGGATCAATGCTATCTCGGATCTCACATTTAACCCCTCTGATACCGCTCTTAATAGTGACAGCGATATAGATGGGCATCGCAAAGGGAGGGAGCTCCCTCTCTGCTCCCATCGGCACATCGGCAATTGTGCCTATTGTCTCCATAGTAGAAAGATAAGCACGTGCACAGCCGTATATAAGGTGCCAGAGTAGGTTCCAATACCGTGAAGTTTAGCAAAAAACTCGGTGTTACAGAACCCCCAGCACCAAGAATATGTTATGCTATATATATATTATGTATAATAGGTTCCATATGAAATGCATCAGTCCACAGGCTGCATCCCTGGGCAGAGGGGACAAGATATTCTCCTTCTGACCTCCCCCACCTTTGTAATTCCCACAGTAAATAACAGCAGGCTCCGGCCCCCTGCGGCTATTGTAATGTATGTCTGGCCTGCTTTTTCTATTGGCCTGCCCTGTGTATCTGTGTTATATATTCTCTGTGTTGTAAATAAAGTGTGTTCTTTTAGACTGGAAATACCTGGAGTAGCAGTCAGCTTTTATATGTTCCCATGTAATCAAGAAATTCTAGCCAGCGTCCTTCATTCAGAATCCAGCAAAAGCAGAGTGGACCTCCTGAAACACGGGGGGTGCTGAAAGAGGTACTACAGCACAGTAGACCCCGTTACACTCGGCACTCAAACTTGGCTTTATAAGTGGTTTAATTGTATCCACGCTTAGTAGCAGAAAAAGTTTCTGTCCTATTAGCCGGACCTTCATCAGTCACGTAGCAGAAGGTGGACGCAGTCCGTGTCTCAGGAGTGTAGCCGAATTCGGATCCCCTGACGGAAGATTCCCTATAATGAGCCAGATGGAGGCAGTATGGGCGCCATATCTCCTGTGATCCGGTGGTGGCCGTCTTTTTAGGATTGCATAAAAGCATTCCGTCAATAGATAATTGATGGAAAACCTTTCAATAGATAATGAATGGAAAAGAGGTGGAGCATGTGCACCTACACTCCATTCAAGACAGAGTTTAGCGGACGGTGCACACATTTTGTGGTTCTGTAGCCCTGCTCTCAGGATCGCTGGGGATCAATCAATAAGTTCTCTATGCCCTATCTTAGGGATTGGAAAGAATTTACTATCTTGGGAATAACTCTTTAAGCCATCAACTTCATCATATGCCTCACAAAGAAACCAAACAGTTCTTGAGAACTTTTCAACTGTCATAACATTGGTGGGACAGTCAAGCCAACTGACAGTAAAGGAGAGGGGTTTAGAGAAACCACAAGTAAGTATAATAAATAAATAATGGGCTGCTTGCCGCAGTTTTTATAAAACAGGAATTTTATTTGCAGCAGTTCTTGGAATTTTGAGCTCCACCTACACCACTGATTGGTAGCTAATTTTCTGTATACACCATGCATAGGCAGAAAGCTGCCAATTAAGTGGTGGAGGCGGGATTAGACTACATGAAAGCAGATTGAGCAGTTCTTGTGAATCACTTAACGTGGCACTAGTTCCCCAGACTGTGAATTCTGTTGGGAAGTCAATAGCTCCAACAACGGCTGGTGCTGTGCTTGTACAAGAAGGTTCAGCTGGTAACAGTGGTCCATCTTATGCTGGCAGCGGTCGGTGTGTGGTACCTTCCGCTAAGCCCATAGTCCATGAACATATGTGGCAGGAGCAAACAAGGCTGCAGCACAATCATGGTCTCCCGTGGGCGGGAAGGTATATGCTGGTAAGGTGGGTTGCAAAAGTCTGTCCAGTACTTGGTTCTCGCCTTGCGGTACGTGCACTGTACCCACGGTCACGAAGCACACGGCACCTCGCTCTCTGCCTGCTATCGGGCGCACTGCACTTCTCTCTCTCTGCTGCGCGCTGCCTGTTCCCACCAAATCTGTAGCGCCAACAACAGCTGGTACGATGTTTCTCCAAAAAGGTCCTGTAGACAACAGTCTGACGACAACGGTAGCAGCTAACAGTCCCGAACTCTACCCTGGCTCTTAGGCTGACGTGCGGAGCTTAGCTGAGCAGGGCTCCCGGCTCTTTCCTTGTTACTGCAGTGGGCTCTGGTAGCATCCCAGCATTGGATCACCCGCGTATCTTTGTGGCCCGGCTGCGCACCCCTTCAGAGCTTGCTGTGCACGCACCTTGCCTCTGTCACCGCTGGCGGGAAACTGCCCAACGCTGCAGGCGGTTTTGTTTTTTTATAACCACACCCCCAGCTTCCAGGTCAGGTAACCTGTCCGGGCCTTTTTGCCTTCCCCCGGACAACTAAATTCTCCATTTAATACATATATTCATGTAAGAAAAACAACATATAATACTATATATATATACTGTATATATAAATATCTCAGAATTCAGTGTTTGCATAATTCTAGGTTACACATTTTCAATTTATGTATTAAATTCAAACCTCGGATAAAGGATGCAATGCCAAAGCATTTTGAAGTTGTCATAGAAACCCTGAAAGAAAACATTTCTAGTCCTAAATATTGAAAAAAAAAATCTAATTTATAAAGGTAATTAAATGACAGGTTAGATACAAGGCTCCTTTTTTCATTCCGTGAGCACCAGTTATCCTAGAGCCGGATTGACGGTTCAGACTGTTTTATCCTTGTTGTTTAATTAGCGAATAAAAGCATCAAATTAATAGTTCAAATAATCCGAATTACAAAGGAGGAAAATTACTAGACTATCAGCCGGATCTGCTCTGCAACAGTAATATGCAGAATGCTGCTATAGAGTAATAGAGCGAGTGCCAACCTCAAGCCAGGGGGCCACAACTGGTTATTATGGTGCGCGGTGGGGACCCTCAGATGTTTGTGGTTCTTTAAAATTTACAATTGATGTAGAATACAATAATAATTTGATGACAACAATTAAGCTACAACTATTGTGTGTAATTGCCACTACCACTTTGCTCCCTGCTATTACTTCAGTTTAACTATTACTTAGTGGCTAAGGCCTTGTTGTGACTGAATTCAATCAGTTTACGTGTTAAGCTGGGCTTAAAAGCCATGGTTCACTAAACAGCCAATCCGAGAGTGATGATGATAGCATTATTATGTTTTAGATGTGCCATTTAAGGGTTGTCAACATTTGAATACATTTTTTTCTTATGTATTTTGGGCTAAAAACTATTTTTCGTAGTGAGATTTCATAAATAAATTTTCATAGTTTTCTTTCTATATCCTCTGCCTTACCTTGTTTATGCCAGGCTGCAAGATGAGTAAGCTGGGAATCATTGATTGATCCCATTCTGATGGCCCAATAGGAGAGTCTCAAATTCTCTTACCTAACTTTTTTCTGAGCTCCTCTCAGCTGATTTATGACCACAGATCACAATAAAGATGAAATAAAAGTCAAACGGTGCAACATCATTCATGAAACCAATTTGTTAAAATTATTTTTAGCCCATAATACATGCATTTGATTAAAAGAAGTTGTCCTCAGAGTTGGACAATCCATTAAGATCACTATTTTATAAACCAGTTCCAATAAAGTGCCCGCTAGAGTAATTTATCAAGAGGCTGGAAAATGAGGTGCATCTTTGCGCATCTGTTTACAAAAGAAGTTAAAATGAGAACCAGCTGGCTTAAAGAATGGAAAATTTGTTGGACCGTGGGTTACCATGCCAACATTTTCTGGAGTAAAATTTAAGAGAGGGTTTATCCAGGACTATTTTTTTTTCACCATAGGACTAGAAACCAACCAGCTCCGATCTCCGCCAACACAGCATGGTTACAGACAGCCGGCGATTAAGCGGCTTCAGCTGATGTCACATCAACAGGGCGGCAGCTTCTCTTAATCTCTACTCTGCTGATGGGGCGTGACTGCCGACATCATGATGATTGATACCTGGCTTCCCGCTGCTTAACTGCAGGGAGCCAGATGTCAATCAGCATGACATCGGTGGTCATGCCTTGTTGACAGAGAAGCCCAGAAGAAGAAGAGGTACTCTTTTGTGACAGAGCAGCTGAATTGTCGACAGCAGCGTGCTTGTGCTGTGTTGACCAGGCAGGTAGTTGGCAAATAAACCTATAAAAAATAGTCCAGTATAAACTCTTTTATGATAAATTTAATCCAAAAATTATATAACAATATTGGTCACCAGGGGTGTATATACTGTAGTAAGTGAAGAAGTAGCAGTCACATCTGGGCCCAAAAGGTCCCTTTGGCCCATTTTAGAAGAATGATACTATTAAAGACTCGTGATATTTGGAGGCCCTGTTTTACAGTTTGCATTGGGGCCCACCAGCTTCATGTTATGCCACTGTTAGAGTTGAAAGAATTTTTCAAAATTAGTTTTTGGTTCAGGGCGAGAAAAAAGGTTAAGAAACAATAAAAGATTGTACTCACCTGTCCTGTTGATATTGCACCCCACTCAGTCCTCTAGTCTTCACTTCAGACCTTCTATTCTCTGTGACCGGATAGTTTTGCCTGAGGTCTTTGGGTCTTCCAGCACTGGCCAAACCTCACGCAGTCACACAGCATGCAACACATGTCATTGATATGCATTGTGCCCTATGTGACTGTGTGAGGTCTAGTCAGGGTCTGAAAACCCGAAGGTCATAGGCCAGAAGATCCAAAGACTGGGGCCAGAAGATCCAATGCAAAGCTTTGAGAACCATGGAAGAAGCAGTTATGGCAGGACAGTTAAAGGGCAGGTCTTGGACAGGAGAGTATAATCTTTTATTGTTAAATTAGAACATCCCTAGCCCTCAAGAGAATCCATCAAATTGGCCAGCCATCATTTTTTGGGATTTGAAAAAACTAATCAGGAAAAATTTGGATTCTGATGAGTTCAAATTTATAATGAAATTTGTGATGAATTTGATTAGTATGAATACATTTGCTCAGTACTTGTCATTGTTGAGCAATGCCTGATCATGAGAGGACATTAATTATTGTGCAGAAGATAGAAGTGGGTGGATCGATTAACAGGACTCCTCCTTCCTAAATTTCCAATGCGGCTTTTAATTAGATGGTTTGGTGAGATAGCATTGTTGTGACATGACACACATATGACATTGCACCAGACTGACTAATCAAAAGCCATTCTTGGGATCCCTGAAGATAAGAGATTTGTGAACCATCCAGCTGCAAGAGACTACTGATCTGGCCGATGGACCAATGTCCTGTAAATCGATCTGCCCAACTCTAGCAGCAGATGCAAAACTATAATAATTACCCTGTACTCTCACCCACTATAATAGTACAGAACACCACTTTTTTTATGAAATGAAGGTAGCACTAACTCTACTGATTCCAGAACCTGGAGTCTCACCCTACACATTCTGATGTTCCACTTGAAAACAATTGGATAAACTGAAGTGCTGAAGTGGTGTCACTAATGTAAGGAACCTGACTCTAGTATTATACCTACTAGGGATTTCTTCTGCTGTTCCCAGTGCCAATCTAGGCCCTTGGCGCCATCTCGTGACCGCAACTTCTTACTGACTTGAAGTCAGAGATAACGGTCACAAGTTCTCAGCGTAAGTCTATGAGACCCTCATTCTGGCCTCGTCCTAGCTCTCATAGGCATACATTAAGTTGGGACTCAGATCACTAAGCAAACATTAGAGCCATCCGGCAGGTTACAAATTGCTGCTGACTATTGATGAGCGAGTGTACTCGTTACTCGAGTTCTCTGAGCATGCTCAGGTGTTCTCCGAGTATTTTGGGCATGCTTGTAAATTATCTTTTAGTCCCTGCAGCTGCATGATTTGCGGCTGCTAGAAAGCCTGAATACATGTAGTGATTACCTAACAAACAGGTAATCCCTGCATGTGGTCAGGTTGTCTAACAGCCACAAATCATGCAGCTGCGAGGACTAAAACAAAATCTACCAGCATGCCCAAGATACTCAGAGAACACCCGAGCATGCTCGGAAAACTCGAGTAACGAGTACACTCGCTCATCACTACTGTTGACCAAAAAAAGCGGCACTGATAAAAAAAGAAGATGGTGGTTGGTAAGTACAAGACTAAGGACAAGAAACTTAGATTATAAGCACCACTCCAGTGCTGCAATAATAAAATCACTGGAGTGGTGCTTTATCTATTTCATCACTTCTTTTCCTCACCAATCCATAATATTATTATTTCCAGTTAAAACTCTTTATTTTTCTCCTCCCATTTTCTATATATACAGTTTAGCTGACTCCTGGCTCTGTCCTTTTCTTCTACAAGTAAGGATTTGTACACAAATAGTATATCTCGACTTCAGGAAATCATTTGATAAAGCATCTAATACTATCCTTATTGAACAAATGACCAAGTGTGGGACTGACCAGGCTACGGTTAGGTGGATTCATAACTGGCTCAGTGATCGTACTCCAAGAGTGGTAATAAATGGCTGCACATCCAATTGGAGCAGTGTTTGAACTGGGGTAGCACAAGGCTTTGTCCTGGCTCCAGTGTTGTTCAACATTTTTATAAATGATCTACATAAGGGAACTGAAGGTAAACTGATCAAACTTGCAGACGATGCAAAGCTAGGAGAGATAGCTAACATCAAGGAAGACAGAGAAAAGATTCATAAGGATCTAAATAAACTTGAACAATGGGCAGCGACTAATAGAATGGTATTTGACAGGTAAAAATGCAAGATTCTACATTTGGACAAGAAAAACAAAAATTACATCTACAGAATGGGAGGAATAAAATGAAGCAATAGCGCATGTGAAAAAGACTTGGTTATAATTGTAGATCACAGACTGCACATGAGTCAACAGTGTGATGCAGCAGCAAAAAGGCAAACAGTTCTAGGATGTTTTAAGAGAAGCAAAGAGTCTAAATCATGTGAAGTAATTATACCCCTCTACTCCTTCTTGGTCAAGCCGCATCTGAAATACTGTGTCCAGTTTGGGGAACCATGTTTTAAAAGAGACATTGAAAGACTGAAGGAAGTTCAGAGTAGAGCTACCAGGATGGTGAGCGGACTGCAAAGCATGTCCTACATGGAGTGATAAAAGGATCAGGGAATGTTAAAGGGACACTGTCACCTGAATTTGGAGGGAACAATCTTCAGCCATGGAGGCGGGGTTTTTGTGTGTTTGATTCACCCTTTCCTTACCCGCTGGCTGCATGCTGGCTGCAATATTGGATTGAAGTTCATTCTCAGTCCTCCATAGTACACGCCTGCGCAAGGCAATCTTGCCTTGTGCAGGCATGTGCTACGGAGGACAGAGAATGAACTTCAATCCAATATTGCAGCCAGCATGCAGCCAGCGGGTAAGGAAAGGGTGAATCAAACACACAAAAACCCCGCCTCCATGGCTGAAGATTGTTCCCTCCAAATTCAGGTGACAGTGTCCCTTTAAGCTTGCAAAAACAAAGGCTAAAAGGAGACTTAATAGCTGTCTACAAATATCTAAAGGTTTGTCACTGTCACAGAGCAGAGGGATCATCCTTATTCTCATTAGCAAATGGAAGCACAAGAAGCAATGGAATGAAACTGAAAAGGAGAAGATACAGATTAGATATTAGAAGAAGAATAGGGGGTATAAAATTTGTAAAATTTCTATGGATATTTATAAATATTTACAAATATCCTCTATTCTTATTAATTTTATTTGTGCACACAAAGCTGATTCATGCTGCCCAAACCGCAAGAAACATTAATCAGAACCTGTCAGAATGAATGCAAGCCGGTACATTCTCCTCTGAAGCTCTTTGGCGTTTCAGAGAAAACATAAAGGTTTAAAGATCTCTCTAGATGTACCACATGGGAGAGCCCTGTCAGTCAACTTGAGCGGTGCGGAAAGAAGCCGGCCGGGCAGCGCCGGACTAATCTCATCTCAGCCTGTGATCTTTAAACTATGTTAGAATAAATGGAATAAAATATTTAATTGTGTAAACAAGTTCTTTTAAATATTTTATATCTTGTATTAGTATTCCCTTTATTTGTGCATAGCATTGAAAGCAGTTTTTATATCGTAAATCGATTCAAAGCTGGAAGCCAATTTAGCAGATAGCGCCTAACATTTTACACTTTTATCTAACACTATCTAGTTCCGCAGCTCAGTCTTCATATAGATGACTATAAACTGCAAAGCTCTTTCTCTGGCTGCAGTTATCTTTGATTTAGCAGCATGGTTAACTCATTTTTCTCATTTAAATTTTAGTCAGAGTTTAGGACACAAAAGAAAGGTAAACTGATGAGTATTTTTTATGTTGGTGTTTGCATCCTTACACTGGTATTGTCGAAGTTCTACCTGTGGGGATACCCTATAATATAATTATACCCCTTAACTATACCTCCCCTTATTTACCAATCCTTAAAATAAAACGGTGACTACAAAATTGTTGGATAATTATGGCCACAGCAGCCTTTATTAAAACAAATATGCAATAATAAGCAACAAACAAATAACAATAACGCGCTGGGAGGGGTCCTTGAAGCTCCCAAAATCTGGTGATTAACAAATATAAAAAAGTGAACATAAAATATACCATCAATTACTCCAAGCTGTTACCCCACTGGCTCAGGAGCACCATAACCACAAGGGTTCCAATGTTCACTTGAACTTCCTGGGGATCTGACAATCCCCTCCACATTTCACCAGATCCAACACCAAGTTAAATTCCAAATTGAGGAATCCATATCCCAATTGATCCCCAGACCAGTTTGCAACCAACTTCAAGGACTCCCCCAACCGCCACGACAAGGGCCTTTGACCACCTCAAATGACCGAGACTCCCCTACACCGAAATGCTATGGCTCTTTCAATACCATCTTGTAAACCAAGTGCCACTACCCACTGATTTCAAATGAATCCCATCTGCCAACCAGAAATCATTATTCCCCTTTTCCAACTCAAAATGCCGAACCAAAACACCCCCGTTCCTACAAACAAAACTAGACACTGCCCTGTTTACAGGTAGACAAAGAAGGAAGGAGAAGACCAGGTTTCTCAATGTATCCGCGCTGACCACACACGATGGAAATGTTCTTGAAAGCTTTATTGTGCTGACGCGTTTTGTGGCAATCTGCCACTTCCTCAGGGCCAAAGATTCTGTTTACAGGTAGGAGAGAGAGGTAGGGTGCTGCAAATGTTATCCAGATGAATGCACGTGAGATTGAGTCCAAATGAAAATTCCGGGTGAGTGCTTGTTCCGCTGGGGAGCATTGAAATCACAGGAAAACAAAGGAATGGATCTGACACACCAACCCATGTAACGTGCACATGGGTATCCTGGGGAATAGGGCGAGCTAGGGTGCCCCCTAGTGTTAGGGACAAGGAAGGAGCCCCGGGTCCCGGGTCACCCGACAGCTGAGTTGTGACAATTAGACTGCAAAGGGCACATCAATCCTTTTTCACAGGTGCCTTCTTCTGTCTGTGTCCACTCCTGGACATAGGTGTTCTTTATGCTCCGTGACTTACCATTATGTTGTGAAGCGTCAGTGACTTTGGAGAAGACTCAGAAGCGTAGCCTGCTCATTACAAGGCATATGCCAACTATAATAAACAAATACTCCACTCTGGGAGGCACGTTAGTACTGGGACACAACTTTCCAGTAAAGTGCCGGGGCAATGTGAAGCAGCAACTCCGTCATGGCTACCACCTTCGGTCACTTTACAATGGTTTGAAGGCGCATCATGTAATTTTGGATATAACATTTGGAGCAGTCTCCTCATCTTATTCTGTTGAATTACTGGGCAGAAGAGAATGATTGTTCTTGGAAGTTTTCATGTTGTCTCAATTATTGCTTGTGATGTCATTATCTGCCAAATGGTTCTTGCTTAAACATTAGTTGAGAAATTCTGCCCAACAGTATTAGAGCTTCTGGACCAAATGGGGCATCTCCTGATCATAGAAAGACTCAACACTGAAAAGAAATAGGTCAGGCAGAGGGATAGTTTCTATAAGAGATGGAGGCAATTTATTTTGAAGTATTTCACACCTGAGAAAATCGAACGGATAGTTACCATTCTTAAAATTAATTATAAATTATTATAGTCTCTTCCTGCTAGAAATGTGAAATATTGCATCTTATGCTTCTAAAATGTGAATATTGGTTTCATGCTATTATCCAACCAAGCTCGCGAGCTGGCATTTTGAATGATTATTTTGTTTTATTATTATTTTTTCTGTTGAAAATAAAAATGAAAGATCATAAAAAAAATATATACATTTTAAAAAAATAAGCCCTCTTATGGTTATTTCTACTGAAATTTCAACAAAGTTACGACTTTTGGAAATGAGTCAAGAAAAACAAAAGTGGAAAAATGAAATCTGGGATGAAATTACACACATGGTCTGGGGGTCAATAACAGCAAAACAGCAATAAGTTACCGTAATTTAAAAAAAAATGCTGAATAAGGCTAAGTATGCGCATACAGTTGTGAATTCCGTTCTTGGGCTCCCTCCAGTGGTTGAAAATGGCACTTTTGTGAATTCTGTCCTTGGGCTCCCTCTGGTGGTTTTGAGTGGAACTGCCGCTCCTTGGAGTTAGCTGTCATCAGCTGCTTTCACTTATCGTCTCTTCTGCTCTGCTATTTAACCTGGCTCTAGTCTTCAGCCTATGCCACTTGTCATTGTTCTCTGGCTGGATTCACATCTCTGCTTGGATTCTCCTGGTTTCCTGACCAGTTCTGCAAAGATAAGTTCTGGCTTTGCTCATTTTAGTCCACATGTTGTGGACTTATTGTTCTGTGCATTCTATTTTTGTCCAGCTTGTCATTATGGATTTTTTCTGTTAGCTGGAAGCTCTGGGAAGCAGATTTACCCTCCACACCTTTAGTCAGGTGTGGAGATTTTGTAAACTCTGCGTGGATTGTTTTGTAGTTTTTATACTGACCGCATTGTATCCTTTCCTGTCCTATCTATCAAGCTAGACTGGCCTCCTATGCTAAAATCTGATTTCATCTCTGCGTATGTTATTTTCCCCTCCTCTCACCGTCAATATTTGTGGGGGGCTATCTTTCCTTTGGGGATTTTCTCTGAGGCAAGATAGGTTTCCTGTTTCCATCTTTAGGGGAAGTTAGATCTTAGGCTGTGTCGAGGGGTCTAGGGAGCGTCAGGTACCCCCCACGGCTATTTCTAGTTGCGCTGCTAGGTTCAGGGTCTGCGGTCAGTACAGATACCACTTCCTTCAGAGCTTGTCTCATGTTGTTCCTAAACCACCAGATCATAACAGCATGCATTCGATATTTCCAGGAGGGCTTGTCTGGGTATGTCTCAATCACTTCCTGAAAGCGGATAGGATCAGGCTCATCCACTGTTAGGTGCTCAGGGGTAAAACGGTAAGACAATACAAAAGATCTAACCCCGGCACACTGCAAAAACGTGAAGACAGAACTGTTGCTTTCAAAGTTTTTTTTAATTTATCTTGTGCAAAAGAGAATGGTTTCCAATGTTTCAGCTCAGGTACAAGCCTTCATCAGGAGAACAATCTTATGGTAGTTCTGTATATTGTATGTATGTCCCGTGTTCTCAGATTGCCCTATGGAAGTCTGTCAAAAGTGGTCTTGATTGGCCGGTGGTCAGTGGAGTATGCCAGGGTTAGATCTTTTGCATCAATCAGTTCCTGGACATGTGCAGTCTGAAGTACACAAGCTCATTGAACGCATGCGTATGCATGTCCTTGCGTACCAATGCATTCCCATAGACAGCAGTGCGTTATTTTGACGCACTCATCCGCAAGCGCATGTCTGCGCTTAATTGATGCCTCAAAAAATGCAGCATGTTGTATTCGACGTACACCGCGAAACGACCCTTGTGTACACATCCGCATGCGAACTGATGCAAACACATGTCCCTGCGTACACAATGTTAAATATATGTACTCAAGACGCATGCGGATCGGTGTGCAGGTATATGCTGCTCACACTTACGCTAATGTGAACCCGGCCTTAGTATTAATGTAAAAAATGGCAATTTTAGTAACATTCCCTACTAACTGTATCGAAATCTCCATGATAACAAGTTGCTCCAATAATTAAAGTGATGACTAATTGTTCCAAGTGGTTTAATAACAGATGCAATAGGAATTAATTATTCCTGCCCGATTACCAAAAGAATAAAAATAAAATACATATGACGATATTATGGATGACTAAACGTGGAGGTCATGTTACCCGTATTGGAATATCATGAAGTCTTTAGAATGGAAGAAATTGTTCTGCATGATGCACTTTTTCTTCCGTTCTAAAAACAGAGACATGAAGGCCCCATAATAATCAATGGAGTCCCTCAGCTTCCATTTTCGTCAGTTGTACAACAGTTGACATAGAAGGGAGTTGTCCAGTGAAAAACAGGTTATTATATCCATCAGGTGGATAACTTACTGATTAGTGGTGGTCCAAAAATTGGGAACTGAGCCAATTTATAGAACTGGTGGTTGGGACTTTATCCCCATGCGGAAGCCAGCATGATCGACCGCTACTCCAGTCATTCTTTATGGGGCTGCTAGAAGCTGTGCTCCACTTTTTCTCACAGCCCCATAAAGAAACAATAGATGTGGTCATGCATCCAGTACGCCACTACTTTTTGTAACAGGGGTTAAAGTTTTCTTGGGGATAAAAGTTACCTGATATACCGATCAGTCCAGTGGTTGGAACTCACCGATCAGCAACGTGTCACCTATCTTGTAGGTATATGATAACTTGTATTCACTGGACAAATATATTAATTCCATTAATTTATTCCTAAAATTGAGCAAACATTATGTTAAAATGTAAGTTTGAATATAGACTAATAATCAGAAACTGCAATGCAAGTGCAAGCATGGCGGAAACATTTTTTGTTAGCTACAGTATTTTTCTTATTTTCCACTGACTTTGGAATTTTTGAGCATTCAATAATTTAGTGCAACCATTAGGCTTATTGTACAGTGTAATAGAACGAAAAATAACAATGATTATGAAATTGTTCAATAAAATTAATCATTAAAATGATTTGTTCAGCCATTTAGTCAAGACATTGCTGTCCAGCACTTGGCTATCATGAGAAAAGCCATTAGGCAACACCGACACTCCTTAATAGGAGATCTGTGCTATATTATCATTTATTTACATGGGCCTTAATCTTTAAGGAAATAAACACCATTGAGTCATTTTTTTTGCTTGAATGTTTCTTTGGGTAAAAGCAATTTTATCAATAGGGTTTCTTTAAAAGTTTTTGACGGTTTGGCTCCTATGTATCACTCAATACGCACAGTAACTGAGTAATTACATCATTGTGTTTCTTTGATGGTCAAGATGATGACCCTTGTCATTCTTCTCCTGAATGGTCTTCTGACCTCTACTAACTTTGATGTGGTCCTAAATCAGTATAGCTATTACAGTAACACTCAGAACTCAATATAAGAGATAAATGGATCAGTCAAATTTCAAATTCATCTTCTCAAGCAAATTTTCCAGAAAATTCGATTCTCAGAAAAATTATTCTCTCCAAACTGAATATCCCTTGCTATACTCCCCTCTCCGGCCCCTCAGTCAATTCCTCAGTACATATTGATATCACCACCGAGCACTAAATTCATCTGCCTCTTTACCCCAGGTCAGGACTTCCGGCTCTGATGAGGCCTGGAACATCTCTGAATAAGGTCATGATGTACTGATGTCACAATGTGTGCCTTGACCTTGGATACACAACCTGTGCCTTGACTTTGGGTGCACAACATATCCCTTGACACAACGTGTGCCTTGACCTTGGGTGCAAAATGTATGCCTTGACCTTGGATACACAACGTGTGCCTTGACCTTGGATACACAACGTGTGCCTTGACCTTGTATACTCAACGTGCGCCTTGACCTTGGGTGCACAACGTACCAGTTGACCTTGGATATAAAAAGTGTGCCTTGACCTTGGATACACAACGTGTGCCTTGACCTTGGGTGCACAACATGTGCTTTGACCTTGGGTGCACAACGTATCCCTTGACCTTGGATACACAACATGTGCCTTCACCTTGGGTGCACAATGTATACCTTAAACTTGGATACACAACATATGCATTGACCTTGGTTGCACAATGTGTGCCTTGACTTTTGGTGCACAAGTATAGAAACCTTCCAGATGGAAAGTTAAGCATAATTATTGTTTTTATTGTTTTTTACAATTTTTTATCCTTTTGATACCTCTTCACCATTTTTCTGACTCTGCGGAAGCAAGTTATAAACTTTTTGGAATATTCAAGTAGAATTCAACTCCAATCAAAAATAACTACTCAGTACATCTGTTACAATAAAGATTTATCACGGCAATTCTCAGACAGTATATTTGTGCCATTTTGGCCTTTGTGGTTTACTATAATACTGTCTAATGATTGCACTTATAATTTCTTATTTTAATGGATCGGAGTTCCGAGTGTTGCTCTGATTTTGGTTTACAAAGTGGAATCCTGATCCAGCACTAGAACAAGCCATTAGCAACTTACGATCAATATGTGAATGCTAACGATGCGTCCCATTGCCTAATGCCTTAGACTTAGGCTGCTATTGACCGTGGCATTTAAGAGGTTAAACCACAGGGCTCAGATCTGTCTCTATTTCAGCAGCTGAAGAGTACTGTCAGTTGTATAAAACAGCTTGTACAAGACATGTATGAAGCTTGCTCACACCACTCAAAGTGTCATACATGTCACAAATGGGTTAACTGCTTACTTCCTGCAACTGCACCATTCCAACAGTTTAAATTATTGTTTCCTATCCAGGCTGCAGCCAATGAGCGGACAATTGTCAGCTGCAGCCTTTACTCTTCCATCCTGATGGAATATTGATGAGCTGCAGCCAAAGAGTGACCACTCACTGGCTGCGGTTTGTATATTGTGACAGGGTCATGAGCACCGTATGTGAGGGGAGATACGTGTCACGGAGATTGCTTTCTTCCGTGATCTAAAAACCCATAAGTTTCTTTCCAGCGTGCTATGTTTTGAAGAGGTCAATCAACCATGATAAGGGATGGGTTTTTAGGTGAGTAGGTGAGAGAGGGGTGGGTGGCCTACTCACCATATCTCCGCCTTAAGGCAGTGGCTGGGGAGTTAAATGTTGAGCCACTGTTTTTTTTTCTTAGTGTTGTGGTTTGGAAAGGAGAGACTCCAGGCGTGGCTCCAGGAGGAACAGAAGACATATGCTGGTCTGAGCTGGTGAACCCCTCAGATATAAGGACTTTGCTGTGATTTATCTTTCTGTTTGGCCGTTATGCCAGAAAGGCCACGTTTACTTTACTGAACCCTGCCATGGTTTATGCTGTTCCATAATAAACCAGCAGGTGAGTTACGTTCCTGTGTCTACTTCTGAAAGCAGGTGAGTGAGTCAACTCCTCACGATGTGTCTCGACAAGTCACGTTATGCACCAAGAACAGGTGCGCCAACATCGCTGGAATGGTGCCACTGCAGGAGGTAAGTATATATTGCTATTTTATTTGGGGGTCCTAAATCGATTAAACTGGGGTTAATAGTGGACAACTTCTTTAAGGTTTTTAAAGCTCACGACAATGACACATCCACGTATCCAACATCTGTATTCCAAAATGTGAACGTTCAATTGCTGCAGTTTGAATATCGTACTTGGAACATACAGAGAAGTAAGGGAGCACAGAATTGTGATATCGGCATAAACATTTTAATGCCTGTTAATTAAGTAATTAAGCGCAGCCTGCTATGCTACATGATATGGGTTTGGCATATTTTAAATTAAATTGCGGTATGCTATATGTATTTCCAGGCATTGGAGAATTAGGCAGCCAGTATTACCTACAGCAAAAGAAAAGGCGTTCTGAATAAATGAATCATTTTCTCCTCTGCACAGCTGCAAAAAAATAGCAGAGGGCATCCTCTAGAGAAAATGAGAGGAACAGAGAACGCACAAATAAAGCAAAGCATAAAATAAACATCTTACCCTGGCACTGGAATCCTTGTTTTCCAATTCCCCTGTGGAGATGAAAGAACAAATAGGATTCATTAGATGAATATGGAATGTGAATATTATGGAATGGGGCATCATCAAAGAATCTCAGCTGTGGACTAGAGTGGATACATGACTTTCTATATCATTCACAGTACATGGTATAATAATATGTTTATATTTATACGGAAATACAATCAGGGCTCATAATTGTGTGATCCTATCACATCTTATATACTTCTGGTATACCCTTCTTTCATATACTCACATCCCAGCAATATGCCATTTACTGGGCTACTTGGTGTAGCATTGATAAAATACCTGTTTTCTCAGCAGGAGGACTAGTAAACCTTCTACCAAGTAGTCCAGCATAATAATGAGCTCTGTATAACCCCGCCCCCCAGCACTAATTGGCAGCTTTCTGCGTACATGGGCAGAAAGCTGCTAATCAGTGGTGTGGACAGGGTTAAACCGAGCTCAGCATTCAGAGAGATTCATTTCAAAAACATTATTCCTGAATTGATTGGGCCCATGTAGATTTCCAATATCTTAAGGATGACATCCTTAGCAGCTGCCAAAAAGCATCGGAGCAGGCCAAGTCAACTGTGGGATATTCCTTAATGTAGTTACAAAAAGATGGTTGTAAATCTCAAATATGGCTTCCAGAAGGGGTGTGAAGATGCACCACTGCACCAAGCATGGAGAATAGCCCGGGTCAGAGTCATAGTCAGCACAGCTCCGATACAGAGGGGAACATCCTGTGAAGCATGGTGGGTACTGTGTACCAGTGAGACAACGTTTTATAATTTTTTTCCGAGCATGATGTGCCAAGGGAATTCTATGCTTTAAGAGAAAAATGTTGGTGCATTGCCCAGAATTGGAAATTATCTCTAATTTCTCTATCCACAATCTGGAAAAATAAACAAGAGAGAAATCAGTAGGTAGATTTCTAGTAGAAAGCAAAAAAAGGTTCAGAATCGGTGTGGATGCAATCTCACTAACAAACCATTGTAATTGTGAATACTGTAGCTGAACCAGCGATAAATCAGGTAGGACCCACTGAACGTATTGAGTAAACCAATCTCCCCCGATGTTGAGGTCATTTCATTTAGACATGGTTTGCCGGTCGACTATGACCAAAGAAACTGAGAAACAGCTATGGTTGGATAAAAATGAAGATTACAAAAAAAGGAATGATAAAGGACCTGGAACAACGAGTAGATTTTTTTCTAGACTTAGGTAATAACTCCAAACCTCTAAAGTGCGAATGGTCGCTAATGAGAAATGTATCCATCTTCATAGTCATTACTTTCTGAGATCCATGTAGAGATATCAGCTTATAAGGAGAAAAGATCACTTTCAAGTCTCATTCACTGCCTGATTTCAAAGGATAGAGATCAATTAACTGTCCTAGATAAGATGGCTGCATGAAAGGATTGACTAAAATTAAGGTGGCCAACTACAAAAGTAGCCTTTTCTTCAAATATTGTGTCTAACCTCATCTGAGGTTTGGCCAACACCTATACGAAATGGCGAAACCCTACTGAGAGATCCTTCGATAAGGAGGACTGATTTGATAAATATATAGAATGTGTTTTTTAATAATTTATCCACACAAGGACAAAGATTTATTATATTACTTTAGTTTGTTAAGTACTGTATATGGTTTAATAGAGATTTAGATTTAGGTCAAACATGTCCATCAATGGTATGAGAATCGAAACGCCAACATACTTTTATCCCCTATCTCAAAGTGGATAGAAGAAATTGGGTTGCCTGCAATAATTGCCATAGGTGCATAGAAATTATCAATGATTTTGTCTTATAATAAATTATTTTAAAGTTACTGACAAGATTATATCGCTCAAATTCTGCAACACCGCATCCAGCATCCCCCCATGGCTCCTTCTCCATGCAGGAACGGTGAGATACTCACTGCCCCGGCCACGCGGTGTCTCCCTGCGTCTCTGAATTTCTGATAGCACACATAGTACATGCACGCACGTGCTGCCCTGTTCTTAGAATGCCACGTTCAAGATGACCCCAGCCAATAACTGGGAGGCATATTGCTTAAAAGGCAGCCTCCTCATTAGGGAGGTGCAGACACAACGTAGAATCATTAGGTGGTGTGGTAGTCTACTAGTGAGTTATGAGATCCCTTAGTGCTGGTGTGGCCAGTGTTCTGAATCCAAACCACTAGTCCTCATGTGGGCAATGGGAACCCGTAGTCCCTGTTCTTTGCATGGTCAGTCCTGAACCCATAGTCCCTAGTCTCTGTGCGGCCAGTTTTTTAACCTCATCCGTCGGTCCATGTGCGGCCAGTATCTGAATGTGTACCTATGCAAGTATTTCATGTATCTGGACCTATCAGTCTCTGGGTCAATCCTGTCTGAGTTTCCATGTCAGCAACCACTCTACCCATCGATCCTGAATGGAGACCAAGTCATATCCGTGTCTGCATATCTATCCCTGTGCTCAACATTTGCAGTACTGGAGGCTGCCTAGGAGTGGTACCTGACGGCTACCTGTAGCTCAAACTTGTCTCCACCATCAGGAGCTCTAATGAACACCAGGCTGCCGTTTAGCTACGTCCCTCCTAAGTAAATCCAGCACCGTGTTAGAGTATGTCCACAAACTACATGCGCCACCTGCATGCGTGGAGAAATAAAAATAATTGGATAACTTAAATATAGAAAATCAACCACAGAAAGGGTTAATTTATAATGCTTCACTGTGTTATTCACCTGTCCTGGCTCCAGTGTTAGACTCTGCAGGCTCCTCTTCCGATATACAGCTCTATTTGCTCTTATGTGCATCAATTTACCAACATAACCAGTCACGCACCTCTGATGGAAGACTGCTAAAACTTCTAGGCTGGCTCAGGCAGCACACCACCTGAGTATTCAGGTAATTTGACCATTACAACTGTCACACCTCTGGGCTCTTCTTATCAGTGCTAGCACAAGTATATCTCCTAACACATGCAGCATTGTCTGGTATACCACTGGGCTCTGTTACACTTCCTGACACACTCAGCTTAGCTTCACACCTGGGCTCTGCTATTTTGCAACAAGTGTGCTTTCTGACATAGACAGCCATGTTTTGTGGCTGGGCTCTGCTATTTTGCTACAAGTGTGCCTCTTGACATTCCCTGCTTTGTTGGGTTTTGCTACATTGCCATGAATCCTCCAAACACAAATCATGAATGTCACCAAAAATAATCAGTAAAAACTTTACGCAAACTGTATTTGATAATGCATATTAAAATAAGACACTGATAAAAAGACGTTTTAAATAGTAAACTCGAACGTAAGAAATGTGTGGAGCATTATAGAACCTCAATAACATCTATAGAATCAAGTATTGAATTGATTTAATAGTTTAGTAAGTATACATACATATACACAACAACACTCCAGGCTCAGTTTTAAAATGAACTGACAAATAAGTATTATTAAAAAAACAAGTAAAAAAAAGTCTATATATTCCAATGTATACAGAGTAAAAAAGCCAGGGACAAATCCAAATTAAGAATAAAATACTGATAAAGTGCAAGCAGGGAATCTAGTCACCTATCAGGCTCAACACACGTTTCACACAATGTGCTTCCTCAAAGGGTGAGCTCTAATCCACTATTCCACTCAGCTGCAGTACCTTCATTGACTTTACTGCATTTTATTCTACCATATGCTGTACCTGCTTTGCACAGGACTGTGCCTCATGCCTAGATTTGTTGTACTTAGATTTCGGACTCTGCCACGTAGTCAACTTCACCACATCACTCAGTCTACTCGCCTACACCGCTATCTTTGCTTTGCTTCATCAGATTCCCTAAGTGTAGACCATAGATATAAAAGGACGAGACAACCAGTTTAACAATATCCTTAAAGTTTGAGTCTTGGAGGATTTACAGTATGCTTTTTTTAAAATCCACATGGTTTCCTCATTTTGGACAGCAAGGCAAGTGTTGCAATTTTGACTATTCTTGATGTTAAAAAACTGGAACCCTGGTGGAAGGGGAACAAACACCAACAAGAACAGAGCCTAAATCTACATTAAAAAAAAACTAAAGTATATGCTGTACAGTATATTGTTTTAAATTCACAAAAAACTATAAGATTATTGCACATAATTGAAATATTGTGAATTATCTCCCCCATATTCAGAAAGTTCCTGTGACATAAAGATCTACATAATTAATGTGATAGTAACAGGCACAGCATGTTTAATTCCCAGCGAGATAACTGGAATAAATATGGCTTACATTGATTTTATTATGGCTTTCATTTCAGGACAGCATGTATTAGAGGAAAGTCTATTAGATTTTGGTAATGAGCTTAAAGAATCTTTGACCTTTGAAATTGAACCAAAGATTTGTCTTCATTTAAAATAAATACGTTTTAGCCAGACAAGTACTATCATCTTTGATTTCATCCTAGTATAAAATATAATCTCTTCTTGGCTGGTTAAATGTAAAAATGTTATTTCGGTATTTAACTTGAAAATATTTGGACTCCCTATTAACGAACATATGAACATTATCAAAAGAGGTCCTCACTCAGGACCACCCCCTATGAGCCAAAGTGGAGTGCCAGTCACTTACTGGGTCACCAACAGAAAATCAAAGTGATAATACTTCCCTATCTGCTCTCTATTCTCTCTCTGTATATAGTGATTGTGTCCACTGGAGGTTGAGTAGATCATAGGGGGGTTCATCCTCCTTCTTGACTTTAGTAAGCCCCCATACAAGAGAGGCTGCTACAGAGAAATGCAAGGCTGAATGGTAACTTCAACCTGAGAGCTTCCTCCAAACAGCTGGATAGAGATCACTTGAACCTGGTGAGACAACCCTTTCACCATAGAATTAAATATAGCAGAGTTTGTCTTGACTAGTTATGAGCGAGTGTACTAGTTGCTTGGGTTTTCCCGAGCACGCTCGGGTGACCTCCGAGTATTTGTAACTGCTCGGAGATTAAGTTTTCATAGCGGCAGCTGAATGATTTACAGCTACTAGCCAGCCTGAGTACATGTGGGGGTTGCCTGGTTGCTAGGGAATCCTCACATGTAATCAAGCTGGCTAGTAGCTGTAAATCATTCAGCTGCCGCGATGAAAACTAAATCTCCGAGCAGTCAAATACTCGGAGGTCACCTGATCGTGCTCGGGGAAAACCCAAGCAACGAGTACACTCGCTCATCGCTAGTCTTCACCGGTAAATAATCCTAATGAGAAAGAAAATGAGACCGCCAGGTACTACGTGTCCAAGAAGTCAAATGTAGGAAAAATCTAATTTAGCTCCATATCCCTTCGCTGTATTTCACGGCACAGCATCATTTCCAAGTACTCACTGTGCAAGTGAATGTGGCCATTCTTCATTCCCTGCACAATCGGTGGCCAGGAGCCCGAGTATATAGTAAAAAGTATGAATGGTAACAGCACTAAACCAATGCTATAGCCACTTCACTCCGTATTTTCACTTATCAAGTAACGCTATTTCCTAGAGATGTGTCATCATTTTAGGAAATGGAAAAAATCCCTTAATTAGTAAAGTTTTCAACATTATGTGGGAGCTGACATGCAGATTTCAGAGAGGTTTCACTTATTAGTCTCTATGCTGTTGTGTCAATACAATGAGTTTTTTATCAGCAGGAGCGGTCCAGACTGGTGCTTACCTGCATTGAGATTCAACTCCACCCCCAGCACTGATTAGCAGTTTACTGTCAACAGACAATGCACACAAAAGCTGTGTTGGTGTGTGTTCTGTTTAATGAATCCTGTCATAAATCACACTCTGTGAGTATCTCCAGGCTCTTTATTCACATCATGTCTCAACCTCCATTACATGAATTCCGAGTACTAGAGTTGAGCGATCTTGACCTTTTTAGAGTCGAGCCGGGTTTCGCGAAACCCGACTATCTCAAAAGTCGGGTCGAGTGAAATCGGCCGATTATGACGTAAAGTCGGGATCGACCGAAACACGAAACCCAATGCAAGTCAATGGGGCAGCATAGTCGGCAGTGAGTGGGGGCCAGGAAAACACCTAGAGTGCCCATTTTAATGTCAAAACCATCCATTCTTCTTAATGAAGCTTGTCAAGCGTAATTTACCTTATAATAATTGGAAGGCATTTGAAATTGGGGGTCATTTGGCTAAAGTTGTGGTGGGTAGGGCTGGTTCAAGTAATTAGTGGGCCCAGGAAATCTGGACCACGTCACGGCAGTGGAGCAGGGAGAGGTAAGTATTTCAACTTTGCAAGTGCTGTGAACCTGAGCAAGCAGGGGGGGTCCACTCGTTGGCATTGGCACTGGCACAGGGCCCCTCAAAGTACAGCGTTGTGTTTGCAATGCGGGGGCGCCTCCCACTGGCAGCAACACTTTTGCGTACTATGAGAGGCCCTGTGCCAGTGACGTCGCCAACTAGTATTCCTCCCCCCACCTGATGAAGGAACCTGCACTTTCATCTGCACCTTCCTGTTTGTCCCCGTGTAAGGTGGTATGGTATGTGGGAAGAGCAACCTGACTTTCAGCAGGGTCACAATGTTGTTGTGTAGCGTGCACGGGGAATGTTGCGTTATGGGTCAATGTACCAGCAGACTCATCTATCACTGGCTGGGCAATGGGCAGGATGAGGAGGAAACACAGATATAGGCCCAAATAATAAAGTTGGCTAAATGCAGTTCAAAATTGGTAACACAGGAATAACCAGGGGGCATTGCAGTGGAGGACAACTGGAATGAGAGGCTGACACAGAGAGTAGGCCCAAATCAGTAAGTAGTCGAAATGCAGTTCAAAATTGGCAACCGTAGTAAACAGGCGGCACAGCTTTGTTCAGTGGAGGAGAACAGCAAGGAGTGGCAGACACCGATAGTAGGCCCAAACCCAACTAGTAGGCCAAATGCAGTCTAACATTAACAACTACTTAACGAGCGCCTGAAAATGGAATTTCAGGACAGGAAACCAGGAGAACAGCAAGGAGTGGCAGACACCGATAGTAGGCCCCAAACCAACTAGTACGCCAAATGCAGTTGTTCCGTTTAACCACAATTTAATGAGAGCCTGAAGATAGAAGTTCAGGAAAGGCAACCTGGAGAACACCTTGGAGTGGAACACACCATCTCTCTACACCCCATACCCAATTTGTAGGCCTAATGCAGTGTAGTTTCCAAGAACTACTAAACGAGAGCCGGAAGATCGAAGCTCAGGAAAGGCAACCTGGAGAACACCTTGGAGTGGAACACACCATCTCTCTACACCCCATACCCAATTTGTAGGCCTAATGCAGTGTAGTTTCCAACAACTACTAAACGAGAGCATGAAGATCGAAGCATTGGCGAGGAAACCTGGGGAACACCTTGGAGTGGAACACACCATCTCTCTACACCCCATACCCAATTTGTAGGCCTAATGCAGTGTAGTTTCCAAGAACTACTAAACGAGAGCCGGAAGATCGAAGCTCAGGAAAGGCAACCTGGAGAACACCTTGGAGTGGAACACACTATCTCTCTACACCCCATACCCAATTTGTAGGCCTAATGCAGTGTAGTTTCCAACAACTACTAAACGAGAGCCGGAAGATCGAAGCTCAGGAAAGGCAACCTGGAGAACACCTTGGAGTGGAACACACCATCTCTCTACACCCCATACCCAATTTGTAGGCCTAATGCAGTGTAGTTTCCAACAACTACTAAACGAGAGCCGGAAGATCGAAGCTCAGGAAAGGCAACCTGGAGAACACCTTGGAGTTGAACACACCATCTCTCTACACCCCATACCCAATTTGTAGGCCTAATGCAGCCTACTTTCCGACAACTACTAAACGAGAGCATGAAGATCGAAGCTCAGGAAAGGCAACCTGGGGAACACCTTGGAGTGTAACACACCCTCTCTCTACACCACGGAAGGGCTGATTCTTAGGAAGGAAGGCTGTCGGAAAGAAGCAGGGCGCGTCCGAGGGTGATTATATTCTTATTAGGTATATACTCACCCTCGGACGCGCCCTGTTTCTTTATTTGTAATGAATGTTTATTTGCAATGTGGTTTTGACTTACTCAATTTTTTTGGTAAATAATGATTTTATTATTTTCATTGTTTTGCATCTTCTTGACAATTATATAAAGAAGACGCGACAGGACAACACTCGGTGGATGCCATATCTGTGTTTTAAATTGAAAAAAACTTTCAGTTAACTACTTGCAGGAGAAAGTTATTGTAGCTGGTGGCCATTTTTAGTATTGTACCAGATTTTTGTTGTATGTGTTTGTTTTTAATGTTAAAATGTCTGCATTTGATATCTCTCCAGTATTTTCTTTTTTATAAGCAAAATACTTATTTTTATATTTTCTGATGTTGGTTCAAGGGGTACACGGGCAGCAGTAGACAGGTCAGTGGAGGCCTAGTGGAAGGAGGGACCGCAGACAGGCTTTGAAGGCCTAACATAATAAATTGGGCTGGCTGTAGGCAATTTAAAATTGGTTCCAGGGGAACACGGGCAGCAGTGGCCTGGTCAGTGTAGTAGTAGTGGAAAGAACGGGCCGCAGACAGGCTTCGAAGGCCTAACATAACAAAAATTGGGATGTAGGCAATTTACAATTGGTTCCAGGGGAACACGGACAGCGGTAGACAGGTCAGTGGAGGCCTAGTGGAAGGAGGGACCGCAGACAGGCTTCGAAGCCCTAACATAATAAATTGGGCTGGCTGTAGGCAATTTAAAATTGGTTCCAGGGGAACCCAGGCAGCAGTAGACAGGTCAGTGGAGGCATAGTGGAAGGAGGGACCGCAGACAGGCTTCGAAGCCCTAACATAATAAATTGGGCTGGCTGTAGGCAATTTAAAATTGGTTCCAGGGGAACACGGCCGGCAGTAGACAGGTCAGTGGAGGCCTAGTGGAAGGAGGGACCGCAGACAGGCTTCGAAGCCCTAACATAATAAATTGGGCTGGCTGTAGGCAATTTAAAATTGGTTCCAGGGGAACACGGGCAGCAGTGGCCTGGTCAGTGTAGTAGTAGTGGAAAGAACGGGCCGCAGACAGGCTTCGAAGGCCTAACATAACAAAAATTGGGATGTAGGCAATTTACAATTGGTTCCAGGGGAACACGGGCAGCAGTAGACAGGTCAGTGGAGGCCTAGTGGAAGGAGGGACCGCAGACAGGCTTCGAAGCCCTAACATAACAAAAATTGGGCTGTAGGCAATTTAAAATTGGTTCCAGGGGAACCCGGGCAGCAGTAGACAGGTCAGTGGAGGCCTAGTGGAAGGAGGGACCGCAGACAGGCTTCGAAGCCCTAACATAATAAATTGGGCTGGCTGTAGGCAATTTAAAATTGGTTCCAGGGGAACCCGGGCAGCAGTAGACAGGTCAGTGGAGGCCTAGTGGAAGAAGGGACCGCAGACAGGCTTCGAAGCCCTAACATAATAAATTGGGTTGGCTGTAGGCAATTTAAAATTGGTTCCAGGGGAACACGGGCAGCAGTGGCCTGGTCAGTGTAGTAGTAGTGGAAAGAACGGGCCACAGACAGGCTTCGAAGGCCTAACATAACAAAAATTGGGATGTAGGCAATTTACAATTGGTTCCAGGGGAACACGGACAGCAGTAGACAGGTCAGTGGAGGCCTAGTGGAAGGACGGACCGCAGACAGGCTTCGAAGCCCTAACATAATAAATTGGGCTGGCTGTAGGCAATTTAAAATTGGTTCCAGGGGAACCCGGGCAGCAGTAGACAGGTCAGTGGAGGCCTAGTGGAAGGAGGGACCGCAGACAAGCTTCGAAGCCCTAACATAATAAATTGGGCTGGCTGTAGGCAATTTAAAATTGGTTCCAGGGGAACACGGGTGGCAGTAGACAGGTCAGTGGAGGCCTAGTGGAAGGAGGGACCGCAGACAGGCTTCGAAGCCCTAACATAATAAATTGGGCTGGCTGTAGGCAATTTAAAATTGGTTCCAGGGGAACACGGGCGGCAGTAGACAGGTCAGTGGAGGCCTAGTGGAAGGAGGGACCGCAGACAGGCTTCGAAGCCCTAACATAATAAATTGGGCTGGCTGTAGGCAATTTAAAATTGGTTCCAGGGGAACACGGGCGGCAGTAGACAGGTCAGTGGAGGCCTAGTGGAAGGAGGGACCGCAGACAGGCTTCGAAGCCCTAACATAATAAATTGGGCTGGCTGTAGGCAATTTAAAATTGGTTCCAGGGGAACACGGGCGGCAGTAGACAGGTCAGTGGAGGCCTAGTGGAAGGAGGGACCGCAGACAGGCTTCGAAGCCCTAACATAATAAATTGGGCTGGCTGTAGGCAATTTAAAATTGGTTCCAGGGGAACATGGGCAGCAGTGGCCTGGTCAGTGTAGTAGTAGTGGAAAGAACGGGCCGCAGACAGGCTTCGAAGGCCTAACATAACAAAAATTGGGCTGTAGGCAATTTAAAATTGGTTCCAGGGGAACCCGGGCAGCAGTAGACAGGTCAGTGGAGGCCTAGTGGAAGGAGTGACCGCAGACAGGCTTCGAAGGCCTAACATAAAAAAAATGTCAATACAATGGTATTGACAGTGCCAGGCATTGAAGGATGTCAGCGCATAGACTAAACATTGGTGGAGCTGTGAGAGAAAATTTTGCAAGTCGTAGAGCACTGTTTGACCTGGGGGGGGGGACTGTCTTGTGGCCGGCGGTACAGGCCCAGGGCCCCTCATATTACAACGGTGTGTCTGACGTTGGGTGCGCACCACCACCGCCAGACACTTTATTGTACTATGAGGGACCTAGTGGCAGTGCCGTCGACCAAAAGCGGGCACACCCACCTCTTCAGACAAACAGTACTCTCACGGGTGCTGGCGCCAAGTGGCGATACCACGGCCCCGTGTGGGGACTTTGGCCATTTAGGGAGGTGTTAACATGTCGGATGCTGGACAATCAGGTGCTGCAAATTACGAGATTGGAAAAGTCGTTCAGAATAGTCCACAGGCAAGACCTTTACATAGGAAAGCTAGGTGTCAGCCGGGCAAGGTGGGGCAAAAGATTTCGAAATCCAGTTGTGGTTCATTTTAATGAAGGTTAGATCATCTACATTTTGGGTAGCCGAGACGAGTCCTTTTTTCTGTTAGTATTGAACCTGCAGCACTGAATACTCTTTCTGATAGGACACTAGCTGCCGGGCAAGCAAGCTCCTGCAATGCATATTCTGCCAATTCTGGCCAGGTGTCTAATTTTGATGCCCAGTAATCAAATGGGAATGACGGTTGAGGGAGAACGTCGATAAGGGATGAAAAATAGTTAGTAACCATACTGGACAAATGTTGTCTCCTGTCACTTTGAATTGATGCTGCAGTACCTGTCCTGTCTGCGGTCATAGCAAAATCACTCCACAACCTGGTCAGAAAACCCCTCTGGCCAACGCCACTTCTGATTTCTGCCCCTCTAACACCTCTGGTCTGCTGGCCCCTGCAGCTCGTGTTAGAACGATCACGGGCGCTGTGTGCAGGGAATGCCAGAAGCAAACGGTCAATAAGAGTTGATTGTTTGGTTGCTAATATTAGTTCCAAGTTCTCATGTGGCATTATATTTTGCAATTTGCCTTTATAGCGAGGATCAAGGAGGCAGGCCAACCAGTAATCGTCATCGTTCATCATTTTTGTTATGCGTGTGTCCCTTTTGAGGATACGTAAGGCATAATCCGCCATGTGGCCCAAAGTTCCAGTTCTCAAATCTGTGGTTGTGCTTGGTTGAGGGGCAGTTTCAGGCAAATCCACGTCACTTGTGTCCCTCCAAAAACCAGAACCCGGCCTTGCCGCGCCAACAATTTCCACTGGCCCCGGAAAAGCTTCCTCATTAAAAATATAATCATCCCCATCATCCTCCTCGTCCTCCTCCTCCTGTTCGCCCGCTACCTCGTCCTGTACACTGCCCTGGCCAGACAATGGCTGACTGTCATCAAGGCTTTCCTCTTCCTCAGCTGCAGACGCCTGATCCTTTATGTGCGTCAAACTTTGCAACAGCAGACGCATTAGGGAGATGCTCATGCTTATTATGGCGTTGTCTGCACTAACCAGCCGTGTGCATTCCTCAAAACACTGAAGGAATTGACACATGTCTTGAATCTTCGACCACTGCACACCTGACAACTCCATGTCTGCCATCCTACTGCCTGCCCGTGTATGTGTATCCTCCCACAAAAACATAACAGCCCGCCTCTGTTCACACAGTCTCTGAAGCATGTGCAGTGTTGAGTTCCACCTTGTTGCAACGTCTATGATTAGGCGATGCTGGGGAAGGTTCAAAGAACGCTGATAGGTCTGCATACGGCTGGAGTGTACGGGCGAACGGCGGATATGTGAGCAAAGTCCACGCACTTTGAGGAGCAGGTCGGATAACCCCGGATAACTTTTCAGGAAGCACTGCACCACCAGGTTTAAGGTGTGAGCCAGGCAAGGAATGTGTTTCAGTTGGGAAAGGGAGATGGCAGCCATGAAATTCCTTCCGTTATCACTCACTACCTTGCCTGCCTCAAGATCTACAGTGCCCAGCCACGACTGCGTTTCTTTCTGCAAGAACTCGGACAGAACTTCAGCGGTGTGTCTGTTGTCGCCCAAACACTTCATAGCCAATACAGCCTGCTGACGTTTGCCAGTAGCTGCCCCATAATGGGAGAACTGGTGTGCAACAGTGGCAGCTGCGGATGGAGTGGTTGTGCGACTGCGGTCTGTGGACGAGGTCTCGCTTCTGCAGGAGGACGAGGAGGAGGAGGAGGGGGTGCGAACGGCTACAGCCAACTGTTTTCTAGACCGTGGGCTAGGCAGAACTGTCGCAAACTTGCTGTCCCCTGTGGACCCTGCATCCACCACATTTACCCAGTGTGCCGTGATGGACACGTAACGTCCCTGGCCATGCCTACTGGTCCATGCATCTGTTGTCAGGTGCACCTTTGTGCTCACACATTGCCTGAGTGCATGGACGATGCGCTCTTTAACATGCTGGTGGAGGGCTGGGATGGCTTTTCTGGAAAAAAAAGTGTCGACTGGGTAGCTCGTAGCTTGGTACAGCGTAGTCCATCAGGGCTTTGAAAGCTTCGCTTTCAACTAACCGGTAGGGCATCATCTCTAACGAGATTAGTCTAGCTATGTGGGCGTTCAAACCCTGTGTACGCGGATGCGAGGCTAAGTACTTCCTTTTTCTAACCATAGTCTCATGTAGGGTGAGCTGGACTGGAGAGCTGGAGATCGTGGAACTAGCGGGGGTGCCGGTGGACATGGCAGACTGAGAGACGGTGGGAGATGGTATTGTTGCCGCCAGTGCCCTAGATGCAGTGTTTCCTACTACGAAACTGGTGATTCCCTGACCCTGACTGCTTTGGCCTGGCAAAGAAACCTGCACAGATACTGCAGGGGGTGCAGAAAATGGTGGCCCTACACTGCCGGAAGGGATGTTGCATTGATGACTAGCTTCATTGGCCGAGGGTGCTACAACCTTAAGGGACGTTTGGTAGTTAGTCCAAGCTTGCAAATGCATGGTGGTTAAATGTCTATGCATGCAACTTGTATTGAGACTTTTCAGATTCTGCCCTCTGCTTAAGGTAGTTGAACATTTTTGACAGATGACTTTGCGCTGATCAATTGGATGTTGTTTAAAAAAATGCCAGACTGCACTCTTTCTAGCATCGGATACCTTTTCAGGCATTGCAGACTGAGCTTTAACTGGATGGCCACGCTGTCCTCCAACAGGTTTTGACTTTGCCACGCGTTTTGGGCAAGATACGGGCCCGGCAGATGGAACCTGTTGCGATGTTGATGCCTGCTGCGGCCCCTCCTCCTCCGCTTCAGAACTGCTGCCACCTGCACCCTGTTTCCCCAATGGCTGCCAATCGGGGTCAAGAACTGGGTCATCTATTACCTCTTCTTGTAGCTCGTGTGCAACTTCGTCTGTGTCACCGTGTCGGTCGGTGGTATAGCGTTCGTGATGGGGCAACATAGTCTCATCAGGGTCTGATTCTTGATCAGCACCCTGCGAGGGCAATGTTGTGGTCTGAGTCAAAGGACCAGCATAGTAGTCTGGCTGTGGCTGTGCATCAGTGCACTCCATGTCAGATTCAACTTGTAATGGGCATGGACTGTTAACTGCTTCACTTTCTAAGCCAGGGACGGTATGTGTAAAGAGCTCCATGGAGTAACCCGTTGTGTCGCCTGCTGCATTCTTCTCTGTTGTTGTTTTTGCTGAAGAGGACAAGGAAGCGACTTGTCCCTGACCGTGAACATCCACTAACGACGCGCTGCTTTTACTTTTACCAGTTTCACGAGAGGAGGCAAAAGAGCTAGAGGCTGAGTCAGCAAGATAAGCCAAAACTTGCTCTTGCTGCTCCGGCTTTAAAAGCGGTTTTCCTACTCCCAGAAAAGGGAGCGTTCGAGGCCTTGTGTAGCCAGACGACGAACCTGGCTCCACAGCTCCAGACTTAGGTGCAATATTTTTTTTCCCACGACCACCTGATGCTCCACCACTACCACTACCCTCATTACCAGCTGACAATGAACGCCCCCGGCCACGACCTCTTCCACCAGACTTCCTCATTTTTTTAAAAACGTTACCAAACTAACGGTATTTGTTGCTGTCACACAACTTACACGGTGAGCTATAACTTCAGTATGATTTAGCTACCCCTTTACAGGTGGGTGAGACCACAACGAAAATCAGGCACAATGTTACACACTCTGTTGTTGGTGGCAACAAATGAGAGCGATGCCACACACGCAGGACTGTCACTGAAGCGCAAATGTAAATATTAATCTCCCACTGATTTGTTTGTTTTTTTTTAACAGGGAGACTTTAGAAAAAAAATAATAATTAAAAAAAATGATTTTTTAAGGAAGAATTTATAAACCAAATAAAATGAAATGATTGTTTCAGGGAGAATTTAGAAAACAAATAAAAAAAAAATAGGCTTTCTATGGCCCACTGAGTGAGAGATGACGCACACAGGAGTCAGGAGTGGCACACAAGCCCAGAGGCCAATATTTATCTCCCACTGATTGATTTAGTGATTTATTCAGGTAGATTTTGGAACCCAAATTGTTATGCTGTGCTATCAGGCAACACAGTGTGCAGTAATCAGCGCACATACAGTGATATGGCAATAACCCAAAAACAATAGAACAAGCTCTGAGACGTGGAATCTCTGCAGACTGCAATACCTGAACCTATCCTCACACAACTAAAAGCAGCAGTGGATTGCGCCTAACACTACCTATGCAACTCGGCACTGCCTGAGGAGCTGACTAGCCTGAAGATAGAAATACAAGCCTGACTTGCCTCAGAGAAATACCCCAAAGGAATAGGCAGCCCCCCACATATAATGACTGTTAGCAAGATGAAAAGACAAAACGTAGGAATGAAATAGATTCAGCAAAGTGAGGCCCGATATTCTAGACAGAGCGAGGATAGCAAAGAGAACTATGCAGTCTACAAAAAACCCTAAAGCAGAACCACGCAAAGGGGGGCAAAAAGACCCACCGTGCCGAACTAACGGCACGGCGGTGCACCCTTTGCGTCTCAGAGCTTCCAGCAAAAGAGAATAGCACAGCTGGACAGAAAAAACGGAAACAAAAACAAAGTAACACTTATCTAGCAGAGCAGCAGGCCACAGGAAAGATGCAGTAGCTCAGATCCAACACTGGAACATTGACAAGGAGCAAGGAAGACAGACTCAGGTGGAGTTAAATAGCAAGGCAGCCAACGAGCTCACCAAAACACCTGAGGGAGGAAGCCCAGAGGCTGCAATACCACTTGTGACCACAGGAGTGAATTCAGCCACAGAATTCACAACAGTACCCCCCCCTTGAGGAGGGGTCACTGAACCCTCACCAGAACCCCCAGGCCGACCAGGATGAGCCACATGAAAGGCACGAACAAGATCTGGGGCATGGACATCAGAGGCAAAAACCCAGGAATTATCCTCCTGAGCATAACCCTTCCATTTGACCAGATACTGGAGTTTCCGTCTAGAGACACGAGAATCCAAAATTTTCTCCACAATATACTCCAATTCCCCCTCCACCAAAACAGGGGCAGGAGGCTCCACAGATGGAACCATAGGTGCCACGTATCTTCTCAACAACAACCTATGGAATACATTATGTATGGAAAAGGAGTCTGGGAGGGTCAGACGAAAAGACACCGGATTGAGAATCTCAGAAATCCTATACGGACCAATAAAACGAGGTTTAAATTTAGGAGAGGAAACCTTCATAGGAATATGACGAGAAGATAACCAAACCAGATCCCCAACACGAAGTCGGGGACCCACACGGCGTCTACGATTAGCGAAAAGCTGAGCCTTCTCCTGGGACAAGGTCAAATTGTCCACTACCTGAGTCCAGATCTGCTGCAACCTATCCACCACAGAATCCACACCAGGACAGTCCGAAGACTCAACCTGTCCTGAAGAGAAACGAGGATGGAACCCAGAATTGCAGAAAAATGGAGAGACCAAGGTAGCCGAGCTGGCCCGATTATTAAGGGCGAACTCAGCCAACGGCAAAAATGACACCCAATCATCCTGGTCAGCAGAAACAAAACATCTCAGATATGTTTCCAAGGTCTGATTGGTTCGTTCGGTCTGGCCATTAGTCTGAGGATGGAAGGCCGAGGAAAAAGATAGGTCAATGCCCATCCTACCACAAAAGGCTCGCCAGAACCTCGAGACAAACTGGGAACCTCTGTCAGAAACAATATTCTCAGGAATGCCATGCAAACGAACCACATGCTGGAAGAACAAAGGCACCAAATCAGAGGAGGAAGGCAATTTAACCAAGGGCACCAGATGGACCATTTTAGAAAAGCGATCACAGACCACCCAAATGACCGACATCTTTTGAGAAACGGGAAGGTCAGAAATGAAATCCATCGAAATATGTGTCCAAGGCCTCTTCGGGACCGGCAAGGGCAAAAGCAACCCACTGGCACGTGAACAGCAGGGCTTAGCCCTAGCACAAATCCCACAGGACTGCACAAAAGCACGCACATCCCGTGACAGAGATGGCCACCAGAAGGATCTAGCCACTAACTCTCTGGTACCCAAGATTCCTGGATGACCAGCCAGCACCGAACAATGAAGTTCAGAGATAACTTTACTAGTCCACCTATCAGGGACGAACAGTTTCTCGGCCGGACAACGATCAGGTTTATTAGCCTGAAATTTCTGCAACACTCTCCGCAAATCAGGAGAGATGGCAGACACAATGACTCCTTCCTTGAGGATACTCGCCGGCTCAGATAACCCCGGAGAGTCGGGCACAAAACTCCTAGACAGAGCATCCGCCTTCACATTTTTAGAGCCCGGAAGGTACGAAATCACAAAATCAAAACGAGCAAAAAATAACGACCAACGGGCCTGTCTAGGATTCAAGTGCTTGGCAGACTCGAGATAAGTAAGATTCTTATGATCAGTCAATACCACCACGCGATGCTTAGCTCCCTCAAGCCAATGACGCCACTCCTCGAATGCCCACTTCATGGCCAGCAACTCTCGGTTGCCCACATCATAATTACGCTCAGCAGCAGAAAATTTCCTGGAAAAGAAAGCACATGGTTTCAACACTGAGCAACCAGAACCTCTCTGTGACAAAACCGCCCCTGCTCCAATCTCAGAAGCATCAACCTCGACCTGGAACGGAAGAGAAACATCTGGTTGACACAACACAGGGGCACAGCAAAAACGACGCTTCAACTCCTGAAAAGCTTCCACGGCAGCAGAAGACCAATTAACCAAATCAGCACCCTTCTTGGTCAAATCGGTCAATGGTCTGGCAATGCTAGAAAAATTACAGATGAAGCGACGATAAAAATTAGCAAAGCCCAGGAATTTCTGCAGACTTTTCAGAGATGTCGGCTGAGTCCAATCCTGGATGGCCTGAACCTTAACCGGATCCATCTCGATAGTAGAAGGGGAAAAGATGAACCCCAAAAATGAAACTTTCTGCACACCGAAGAGACACTTTGATCCCTTCACGAACAAGGAATTAGCACGCAGTACCTGGAAAACCATTCTGACTTGCTTCACATGAGACTCCCAATCATCAGAGAAGATCAAAATGTCATCCAAGTAAACAATCAGGAATTTATCCAGATACTCACGGAAAATGTCATGCATAAAAGACTGAAAAACAGATGGAGCATTGGCAAGTCCGAACGGCATCACCAGATACTCAAAATGACCCTCGGGCGTGTTAAATGCCGTTTTCCATTCATCTCCCTGCCTGATTCTCACCAGATTATACGCACCACGAAGATCAATCTTAGTAAACCAACTAGCCCCCTTAATCCGAGCAAACAAGTCAGATATCAATGGCAAGGGATACTGAAACTTAACAGTGATCTTATTAAGAAGGCGGTAATCAATACACGGTCTTAGCGAACCATCCTTTTTGGCTACAAAAAAGAACCCTGCTCCCAATGGTGATGACGATGGGCGAATATGTCCCTTCTCCAGGGATTCTTTCACATAACTGCGCATAGCGGTGTGTTCAGGCACGGACAAATTAAATAAACGACCCTTAGGGAATTTACTACCAGGAATCAAATTGATAGCACAATCACAATTCCTATGCGGAGGTAGGGCATCAGACTTGGGCTCTTCAAATACATCCTGAAAGTCAGACAAGAACTCTGGGATGTCAGAAGGAATGGATGACGAAATAGACAAAAATGGAACATCACCATGTACTCCCTGACAACCCCAGCTGGTTACCGACATAGAGTTCCAATCTAATACTGGATTATGGGTTTGTAGCCATGGCAACCCCAACACGACCACATCATGCAGATTATGCAGTACCAGAAAGCGAATAACTTCCTGATGTGCAGGAGCCATGCACATGGTCAGCTGGGCCCAGTACTGAGGCTTATTCTTGGCCAAAGGTGTAGCATCAATTCCTCTCAACGGAATAGGACACCGCAAAGGCTCCAAGAAAAATCCACAACGTTTAGCATAATCCAAATCCATCAGATTCAGGGCAGCGCCTGAATCCACAAACGCCATGACAGAATACGATGACAAAGAGCATATCAAGGTAATGGACAGAAGGAATTTGGACTGTACAGTACCAATGACGGCAGAGCTATCGAACCGCCTAGTGTGCTTAGGACAATTAGAAATAGCATGAGTGGAATCACCACAGTAGAAACACAGCCTGTTCAGACGTCTGTGTTCTTGCCGTTCAACTTTAGTCATAGTCCTGTCGCACTGCATAGGCTCAGGTTTAATCTCAGACAATACCGCCAGATGGTGCACAGATTTACGCTCGCGCAAGCGACGACCGATCTGAATGACCAAGGACATAGACTCATTCAAACCAGCAGGCATAGGAAATCCCACCATGACATCCTTAAGAGCTTCAGAGAGACCCTTTCTGACCAAAGCTGCCAGCGCAGATTCATTCCACAGAGTAAGTACTGACCACTTCCTAAATTTCTGACAATATACTTCTACATCATCCTGACCCTGGCATAAAGCCAGCAAATTTTTCTCAGCCTGATCCACTGAATTAGGCTCATCGTAAAGCAATCCAAGCGCCTGGAAAAACGCATCAACATTACTCAATGCAGGGTCTCCTGGCGCAAGAAAAAACGCCCAGTCCTGTGGGTCGCCGCGCAAAAAAGAAATAATAATCAAAACCTGTTGAATTGGATTACCAGAAGAATGAGGTTTCAAGGCCAGAAATAGCTTACAATTATTTTTGAAGCTCAGGAACTTAGTTCTGTCACCAAAAAACAAATCAGGAATAGGAATTCTTGGTTCTAGCATAGATTTCTGATCAATTGTATCTTGAATCTTTTGTACATTTATAACGAGATTATCCATTGAGGAGCACAGAGCCTGAATATCCATGTCCACAGCTGTGTCCTGAAGCACTCTAATGTCTAGGGGAAAAAAAAACAAAAAAAAAAACACTGAAGACAGAGCTGAGGAAAAAAAAAAATGATGTCAGGACTTCTTTTTTCCCTCTATTGAGAATCATTGGTTTGGGCTCCTTGTACTGTTATGCTGTGCTATCAGGCAACACAGTGTGCAGTAATCAGCGCACATACAGTGATATGGCAATAACCCAAAAACAATAGAACAAGCTCTGAGACGTGGAATCTCTGCAGACTGCAATACCTGAACCTATCCTCACACAACTAAAAGCAGCAGTGGATTGCGCCTAACACTACCTATGCAACTCGGCACTGCCTGAGGAGCTGACTAGCCTGAAGATAGAAATACAAGCCTGACTTGCCTCAGAGAAATACCCCAAAGGAATAGGCAGCCCCCCACATATAATGACTGTTAGCAAGATGAAAAGACAAAACGTAGGAATGAAATAGATTCAGCAAAGTGAGGCCCGATATTCTAGACAGAGCGAGGATAGCAAAGAGAACTATGCAGTCTACAAAAAACCCTAAAGCAGAACCACGCAAAGGGGGGCAAAAAGACCCACCGTGCCGAACTAACGGCACGGCGGTGCACCCTTTGCGTCTCAGAGCTTCCAGCAAAAGAGAATAGCACAGCTGGACAGAAAAAACGGAAACAAAAACAAAGTAACACTTATCTAGCAGAGCAGCAGGCCACAGGAAAGATGCAGTAGCTCAGATCCAACACTGGAACATTGACAAGGAGCAAGGAAGACAGACTCAGGTGGAGTTAAATAGCAAGGCAGCCAACGAGCTCACCAAAACACCTGAGGGAGGAAGCCCAGAGGCTGCAATACCACTTGTGACCACAGGAGTGAACTCAGCCACAGAATTCACAACACCAAATCAAGCAAAAAAATAAATAGGCTTTCTATGGCCCACAATTGGAGAGAGAGAGAGAGAGATGGCACACCCAGGAGTCAAGACTGTCACACAAGCAGAAAGGGCAATATTAATCTCCCACTGATTTGATTTTTTTTTTTTTTTCAGGGAGACTTTAGAAAAAAAAAATACAAAAAAAAGAATTTTTCAGGAAGAATTTAGAAACAAAATAAAATAAAATGATTGTTTCAGGGAGAATTTAGAAAACAAAAAAAAAAAAAAGGCTTTGTAGGGCCCACTGAGTGAGAGAGGACGCACACAGGAGTCAGGAGTGGCACACAAGCCCAGAGGCCAATATTTATCTCCCACTGATTGATTTAGTGATTTTTTCAGGTAGATTTTGGAACCCAAATCAAGCAAAAAAATTAATAGGCTTTCTATGGCCCACAATTGGAGAGAGAGAGATGGCACACCCAGGAGTCAAGACTGGCACACAAGCAGAAAGGGCAATATTAATCTCCCACTGATTTGATTTTTTTTTTTTGTTTCAGGGAGACTTTAGAAAAAAAATATACAAAAAAAATGATTTTTTCAGGAATAATTTAGAAACCAAATAAAATAAAATGATTTTTTCAGGGAGAATTTAGAAAACAAATAAAACAAAAAATAGGCTTTCTAGGGCCCACTGAGTGAGAGATGACGCACACAGGAGTCAGGAGTGGCACACAAGCCCAGAGGCCAATATTTATCTCCCACTGATTGATTTAGTGATTTTTTCAGGTAGATTTTGGAACCCAAATCAAGCAAAAAAATAAATAGGCTTTCTATGGCCCACAATTGGAGAGAGAGATGGCACACCCAGGAGTCAAGACTGGCACACAAGCAGAAAGGGCAATATTAATCTCCCACTGATTTGATTTTTTTTTTTTTGTTTCAGGGAGACTTTAGAAAAAAAAATAATAGAATAAAATGATTTTTTCAGGAAGAATTTAGAAACCAAATAAAATAAAATGATTTTTTCAGGGAGAATTTAGAAAACAAATAAAACAAAAAAGGCTTTCTATGGCCCACTGAGTGAGAGATGACGCACACAGGAGTCAGGAGTGGCACACAAGCCCAGAGGCCAATATTTATCTCCCACTGATTGATGTAGTGATTTTTTCAGGTAGATTTTGGAACCCAAATCAAGCTAAAAAAATAATAGGCTTTCTATGGCCCACAATTGGAGAGAGAGAGAGAGATGGCACACCCAGGAGTCAAGACTGGCACACAAGCAGAAAGGGCAATATTAATCTCCCACTGATTTGTTTTTTGTTTTTTTTTTCAGGGAGACTTTAGGAAAAAAAAATAATAGAATAAAATGATTTTTTCAGGAAGAATTTAGAAACCAAATAAAATAAAATGATTTTTTCAGGGAGAATTTAGAAAACAAATAAAACAAAAAAAGGCTTTCTATGGCCCACTGAGTGAGAGATGACGCACACAGGAGTCAGGAGTGGCACACAAGCCCAGAGGCCAATATTTATCTCCCACTGTTTTCTTTTTGTTCCAGGGAAAATTTATAAACCCAATAAAAAAAATAATAAATAGGCTTTCTATGGCCCACTATCTGAGAGAGAGAGAGATGGCACGCTTAGGACTGGCACACAAGCCCAAAGGCCAATATTAATCTCCCTTTTTTTTTTCAGGGAGAATTTATAAAAAAAAAAAAAAATAAATAAATAGGCTTTCTATGGCCCACTATTTGTGAGAGAGATGGCACGCTCAGGACTGGCACACAAGCCCAGAGGCCAATATTAATCTCCCACTTTATTTTTTTTTGGTCCAGGGAAAATTTATAAACCCAATAAAAAAAATAATAAATAGGCTTTCTATGGCCCACTATCTGAGAGAGAGATGGCACGCTTAGGACTGGCACACAAGCCCAAAGGCCAATATTAATCTCCCACTGATTGATTTATTGATTTTTTCAGGTAGAATTTAGAACCCAAATAAAGCAAAAAAAAAAAAAATGGGCTTTCTATGGCCCACTGAGTGAGTGATGATGCACACAGGAGTCAGGAGTGGCACACAAGCCCTGAGGCCAATATTTTTCTCCCACTGATTGATGTAGTGATTTTTTCAGGTAGATTTTAGAACCCAAATCAAGCAAAAAAATAAATAGGCTTTCTATGGCCCACTGAGTGAGAGATGGCACACACAGGGATGGCACTCTAGCAGAAATGTCAATCTTAATCTCCCACAAAAAAAAAAAAAAAAAAAACAGGGAGTGTCCTTCAATTACTATCTCCCTGCAGTAATCTCAGCCAGGTATGGCAGGCAGCAATACGGAGTGGACTGATGCACAAATTAAATAAAAAGTGTGTACAAACAAAAAAGATAGCTGTGCAGAAAGGAAGGAACAAGAGGATTTGTGCTTTGAAAAAAGCAGTTGGTTTGCACAGCGGCGTACACACAGCAATGCAGCTATCAGGGAGCCTTCTAGGGCAGCCCAATGAGCTACAGCGCTGAGGGGAAAAAAAAAAAAATGTAGCTTCCACTGTCCCTGCACACCGAAGGTGGTGTTGGGCAGTGGAAATCGCTACAGCACAAGCGGTTTGGTGGTTAATGGACCCTGCCTAACGCTATCCCTGCTTCTGACGAAGCGGCAGCAACCTCTCCCTAAGCTCAGATCAGCAGCAGTAACATGGCGGTCGGCGGGAACGCCCCTTTATAGCCCCTGTGACGCCGCGGACAGCAAGCCAATCACTGCAATGCCCTTCTCTAAGATGGTGGGGACCAGGACCTATGTCATCACGCTGCCCACACTCTGCGTTTACCTTCATTGGCTGAGAAATGGCGCTTTTCGCGTCATTGAAACGCGACTTTGGCGCGAAAGTCGCGTACCGCATGGCCGAACCCGCACAGGGGTCGGATCGGGTTTCATGAAACCCGACTTTGCCAAAAGTCGGCGACTTTTGAAAATGAACGACCCGTTTCGCTCAAAACTACCGAGTACAACAACATCCAACAAGTTCCAAACAAAGAATATAGAACACACATAAAAGTAGTGAGACCCCTAGAGGCCACATGAACATATAACATATTGCTACAGTGTGTAGGGCTAGCTTCCTGAGCTTTCCTTCACACGTCCGTTTTTCATGTTCGTATGTGGTCCATTTCTTAAGGACCGCAAATATGTACACACGCACACCCATTGTATTTAATGGTGGTGTGCACATGTCAGGCTTTTAACACGGACAGTATGTCCATATGAAAAACTTGCAGACATGTCCGTTTTTTAACAGCACCACGGACAGAATGCATGCTGCACACGTCCACACTGATAACACGGATAACATCTGTGTGTCATCAGTGTGTCACGTACCAGCATCCGTGAAAACACGTATAGTTTGCTCTGTTCCCAGACACCAAATTCGGAAGGCAGCTCATCATTATCACCTACTCTCCCTGCGATCAGCGAGAGCAGGCAACACTGCTGATAGTTGTAGTCATAGCGTGTGTCCAGGGGTGTATTAAATAAATGTTAAAAAAGAACAGTGTGGGCTCACGCTTATTTTTCATAACCAGCAGAGAAAAAGCCAACTGCTGGAAGCTGATAATAATAGGGGCCATTAGTCCTAAATGTTCCCAGGCTATTAATAACAGCTCACATCTGTTTGTTTAGCCTTTACTGGTTATTGTACAGGGGGACCACAGAAAAAAAAATTACATTAAGTCCCCCTATAAATTCTAACCTACAGGTAGGGTAATAGGGTTGGGTTTGATATCAGCTGTTTTATGGCTGCTGACATCAAGAAATTTCTCACGGTGCTAGAGGTGATCTCACTGAGGTCACCGCAGTTCATCAGGATGCTCACAATGAGCAGTCTGTGGGAACCACAGCTTTAGTGACCTGCAGTAACCTCAATGAAGTCACCGCAAGTCACTGAAGCTGTGCTCTGACTCTCAGCTCAGTGTCTTCTGGATGCCAGGCTGAACGGTCACATCATGAAACTGTTCAGCAAGGCATCCAGATGAACCAGAGATGGATTATGGCGTGGGACAAATTGATTATCGTCGGACTGGTGAGGAATGTTTTTTTTTTTTTTTTTTTTACACTAGTAAATAGGTAAGTGTGTGGGAAGTGTTCATTTCAAATAAAAGAGTCTGTGGTTTCTTTTAAATAAAGAAATTCTGGCTGTATATTTTTAACAATATGACTATGGGGTTAGTAATGGGGGCGTCCTATAGCTGCCTCTCTATTACTATCCCCTGGGCTTGATGCCATAAAACAGCTGACATCAACCCCAACCATATTACCCCACTTGCCACCCAATCAGGGCAAGTGGGAGGAGTGAGACTAAGTGCCAGATTTGGCGCATCTTATTGATGTGCCATTTCTGAGGCCACTAAAGGCTGATGTTATTAGCCTGAGAAGGTGACCAATATCCATGGCCCCTTCCCTGGCTATTAATATCAATCCACAGCTGTCTGTTTAGCCTTTACTGGCTACAATTTATAAGGAGACTGTACGTCATTTTTTTCTGGTGTCCCTGTATAAACTAACAAGTAATGGCTAAGCAAACAGCTATGAGCTGTTATTAATAGCCGGGGAACATTTTGGAATATTGTCCCCTTTCCCAGAATAGTAACATCAGCTCCCAGAAAGCAGGTTTCCCTCTGCTGGTTATGAAAATTACATGGGAACCCATGCCATTTTTTTTAAATCAAGTTATTTGCCTAAAAATAAAAAGCTAGTACAAAAAAACAAAATATGCAAAGAACTGATTATACAGCACACTGGCATATTTCTATCTATTTGATGAGCGAATATGCTCGTTACTCGAGATTTCAGGAGCACGCTCGGGGTCCTCCAAATATTTTTTAGTGCTCGGAGATTTAGTTTTTCTTGCCGCAGCTGAATGATTTACATATGATAGCCAGCATAAGTACATGTGGGGATTCCCTAGCAACCAGGCAACCCCCACATGTACTTATGCTGGCTAACAGATGTAAATCATTCAGCTGCGGCAAGAAAAACGAAATCTCCGAGCACTAAAAAATACTCCGAGGACACCCGAGCACGCTCGAGAAATCTCGAGTAACGAGTATATTCGCTCATCACTACTATCTATCTATCTATCTATCTATCTATCTATCTATCTATCTATCTATCTATCTATCTATCTATCTAATATGTTCATCACTATCTCTATCTTTGAACATCTTTAATACATAACACTCTTTAATTTCTATGCTGCATTTCATTCCATACGTGTTACACTGTTATCACACTGACAGCACATGGATGTCACATGCCCACACACATGGATGGCACATAGGCAGTACCAAAATCACCAGGGCGTGTAATGGGAGCTTAAAAATGCTGATTGTTTCACAACTGCTACACTCAGTAAATTAAGTGATGCATAGCTGGAATCAGGGTCTCTTTTCTTACATTATGCTGCTCTCAAATGAGGAAGCAAAATCCTTGTAACAATTTCCCTTTAGCCCCTTTCTCGACATCTTGCGCTGCTTACTCCGGCAAAACGAAAAGCAGGTGCCAGCGCTATATAAAAGCTGACACCCTGCAGCAAGACCCATGATCGGTGCTAACACCAATTGTGGGCGTTTAACTCCTCTGATGCCACTGTCAATAGTGACAGCAACATCAATGAGCATCGCAGAGGGAGGGAGCTCCCTCTCTGCTCCGAAAGATGGCCGCGGGGTCACCCAGGTACAGTGGCCTGTAAGCTCCTGCTCCAAGCAGGAGGTCACACACCTCCTACCTGTGTGAGATGCATTTGCAGAGTATTAGATCAGTGCTTGGGGTAGGGAAAGTTACTGCCCCATCTTGTGACAAAATAAAAAAGTATAAATAAGTTTTTCAGAATTGTAAAAATATTTAAAAAATGACAAAATAAAGAGCAAAAAATATTAATCCAATAAATACATACAGTATATGCAAAATCAAAAATAAGCAAATAAAGTACACACATTTGGTATTGCCACATCTGGAATGACCTGACCTATAAAACTGTCATACTAATAAACCCCTTCAGGGAACACTGTAAAAAAGGGGCAAAAAACATAAAGTGGAATAAAAAGCAATGAAAAAGACAAATGTAAATATAAATGGTATAGCTGAAAACATCATCTTGTCCCGCAAAAACAAGCCACAATACGGCTCAATCAGCGGAAAAATAAAAAAGGAATAGCTCTCTGAATACAGTGATGTAAAAACAATTCTTTTTTCTATGAAATAGTTTTTATTGTGTAAAAGCAACAAAACATTAAAAAAAATATAAACTTGGTTTCACTGTAATCGCACTGACCCGAAGAATAAAGTCGCCTAATCATTTATACCGCACAAGGAATGGCATAAAAATAAATAAAACCCATTCTTCAGCTGCTGATGATTCATTCATTCATTCTGCCGAAACAAAAAAATTCCTAAATTGCTGATTTTTGTTTATTCTATCTCACAAAATCATAATAGACACAGTGATCAAAAAGTGTTACATGCCCGGGGCGTGGTTTGCCAAGGGACAGGAGCAGACGTGCTTGTCTGAAGCTCCTGCTATTCCCTTGTTTGCTACTATTCAAACATACTTAAACGTGGACTATCTTACTCCCCAACCAACAAGAACATGTCAGGACCAGGGGGGACGAAGAAAAATGCCAGCACTCCGACGAAATCTCCCTCATTTGGGCTCAGAAGTACCCGGGAGAATCTCAGTAATGGCGGCCACAAGCTTCCTTCTGGAGAGAGAGGAAGTAGTTCCGGGACTCAGAGCAGCAGAGCGGCTGGTCGGAATACAGCGGTCCTGCAGCCCCAAAGACTACCGAAGACCACCCAAGCGGCTGTGTGGAGGTCCCCTATCCCTGCCTCTACCCCGGCACAGATTGCGGATAACCCGATAAGAAGCAAAGAGACAGCCGGGCTCCACTATGCAGCGACGCAGCGGAGGTATACCGCAAATAGTGCAGCGGCGCCAGCGACGAGGATCCCTGCACCCGTCCAGCTACCGATGACAGGCGGGGAAGTGGATAGAAGACGCCGAGAGTCCACCCCAGCGTCGCAAGCCCTGGCATCGCTGAGGAAGCCGACAGAAGAGACACAGGCAGCTCAGCAGCCCAGCCGCTGAGAGATCCCCCTGACACACCGGAGCACACTAAGGTACGATGCCCAAGAATTCGTACCTGGATGTGAAGGGGGCAGAGGGGATCAATCACGGGGAGTGGCGGCAGAGGATGGTGAAGCCGGAGAGCAGCGGCAAGGCTTAACCGCTTCACTACACCCTGAGAGAGAGCATTACGGGTGCCGCACACCCCTCCAGAGCATGAGGGGGAAATTGCCTAATGATAAAAAAAGCGGCAATAAGTGTAATTCATCAGACTGGGACAGACCCCTTAGGGATGGGACAGAATCGTACCCACAACAGGGGCACAATCACAGAGACAACTCCCTATCACCTCCAGTGCTGAATTTTGAGGAGGAAGAAGAAGTACTATCACTGGAGCTGGATCCTCAATGACTGTGTATCCTCAAAAAATAAATCCAATATGTGTAAGAATAAATCCTCTTCACTAAGAGAAATAGCAGAACTTGCTGCAACGATGCCCCAGGCATTTATTGACTCACTCAATGCACAACTTGAAACCCTTACTGGAGGGATATCTAAAGATCAGCCCAATACTGACTATTCTCAGTTAACCCCTGACCCTCCTATGTCACCATTAGAAGAGAAATATGCACACCCAGACAACTGCATGGAATCTTCAGTTTCCTCCGACATTGACTACAACGGTTCATCTGATGACTTTGACAATGAGGGCCTATCAGGCTCAGACGGGTACTCAGAGGGGTCTACCGACACTGAGGATTTGAGCGGCTTAGACGATATGTCAAAGTCCTCAGATAATAGCGACATGGAGCATGAACATTCTTGCTATGAGGTCCCTAATTACTCCTTGATAGACAAAATCTCAGCCTCTGACAGCTACCCCTCAGTGAAATTCATGGTTAATCTATGTAAGGCTCTCCTAACATCTATGGACATAACGGGAACCAGAACATCTGAGAAAATCTTCAAAAAACTATTTAAAGACATTTTTTCACAAATTAATGCTGTTCCAACCTCTAACTTTAAAATGTCCTCTGTCAAACCTCCCGTCACCCTGAAAAAGTCTGACGCCTCTAGGGAACATCACGAGTTGAAGTCTTCCCATAATACAGGGGGTGAACCTATACAACCAGATCCTATGACCAATCTAAAAAAGGATATTGTCACATTTAAAGGGAAGGTGCCATCAAAAAAATTTTTTTTTCAGAAATTGTAAAAATGTAAAGAATTAATGATTACATTTTCTTAAAAAATATTATCATTTGTTTATAATTTAGTAAAATATGAAAAATAATTTGAAAAGTTTTGGAATTTCCACTTTTCAACACTAGGGGGAGCAGCTGCTGAAATTTCAGAAAAACCTAGTGTACAACTAGCTCACATTACAGCACTGCAGTAATTATGGGCAGAGTCTGCTGACGTGTGTGATGTCTCCTCTCCTCCCCTTCTGGGTGTTTACTAAGGGATTAGAGAGGATGATATTCAGGAACCCAGTGAGCAGCCATTTTGTTGGTGACTGCAGAGTATGGCTGCCGTCACACTATCAGTATTTGGTCAGCATTTTACTTCAGTATTTGTAGCCAAAACCAGGAGTGGAACAAATAGAGGAAAAGTATAATAGAAACATATGCACAACTTCTGCATTTATCACCCACTCCTCGTTTTGGCTTACAAATACTGAGGTAAAATACTGACCAAATACTGATAGTGGACGGCAGCCTTAGGCTACTTTCACACTAGCGTTGTTTGCAATACGTTGCAATGCGTCGTTCAGGAGACAAAACACATCCTGCAAAGTTGTCTGCAGGATGCGTTTTTCCCCATAGACTAACATTACCGACGTATTGCCACACGTCACAACTGTCGTGCGACGGTTGCGTCATGTTTTGGTGGACCGCAGCCACAAAAAAAGTTACATGTAATGTTTGTGCGTCGAGTCCGCCATTTTCGACCGCGCATGCACGGCCGAAACTCCGCCCCATCCTCCCCAGACCTAACAATGGGGCAGCGGAAGCGTCGTAAGACTGCTTCTGCTGCCCACGTCGGACATTTCTGTCACAGCATGAGTCGGTATGACGCACTGCGAAAGGCCTGTACCGACGCTAGTGTGAAAGCAGCCTTATACTGACAAGTAGACAGTCACCGAGGATGGCAGGCAGCAAGGATTCTGGGAGATAGGTGGTGGAGGGAGCAGGGTGACAGCAGCACAGAGTATTTCAGGAGAGCAGTGTGCTGGTCTATAGGGGCCCCCTGTTTGGTGTGCGGAGCAGCCAGGGATTGTACATAGAGCGCTGTCTTTTATACACATGGATGGACCCTCTGCTTGTTTGCTCCACAGAAATCCAGGAAACATTTCTGCGGATTTATGGCCTGGTCTGATCCAGACTTTGCATACAGACCCCATTCCCCTCCTCAGATCCTGTCTTCTCCATCCTGTCCTGGCAATGTGTGAAAGCGAGACGACAGGCGAAGTACGGGGTGACGCTGGGGGGAAATGTAGCCATATAGTAACAATAAAAATGAGACGCTTCTCTTCAGCTGCCTCACCAGCCTTCCCCTGACTACACCTAACTGGAGGTCCTGCTGCCCCTCTATTACCCCAGACCTGCGAGCAGGTGCTCAGCCAGAACCACCATAGAATGGGTCCGCTTTCTGAAGATAATACTGCCATAGTGTTCTCACATAATACCGCCATATAGATCACACACAATACTATCAAATAAATCACACAATACTGTCATACAGTTCTCACATAATACCACCATATAGATCACACATAATACCGCCAGTGTTCTCACATACCGCCATATAGATCACACATAATACCGCCAGTGTTCTCACATACCGCCATATAGATCACACATAATACCGCCAGTGTTCTCACATACCGCCATATAGATCACACATAATACTTCCAGTGTTCTCACATAATACCGCCATATAGATCACACACAATACTATCAAATAGATCACACAATACTGTCATACAGTTCTCACATAATACCACCATATAGATCACATAATACCGCCAGTGTTCTCACATACCGCCATATAGATAACACATAATACTGCCATAGTGTTCTCACATAATACCGCCATATAGATCACACATAATACCGCCAGTGTTCTCACATACCGCCATATAGATCACACATAATACTTCCAGTGTTCTCACATAATACCGCCATATAGGTCACACACAATACTATCAAATAGATCACACAATACTGTCATACAGTTCTCACATAATACCACCATATAGATCACACATAATACCGCCAGTGTTCTCACATACCGCCATATAGATAACACATAATACTGCCATAGTGTTCTCACATAATACCGCCATATAGATCACACATAATACCGCCAGTGTTCTCACATACCGCCATATAGATCACACATAATACTGCCATAGTGTTCTCACATAATACCGCCATATAGATCACACATAATACCGCCAGTGTTCTCACATACCACCATATAGATCACACATAATACCGCCAGTGTTCTCACATACCGCCATATAGATCACACATAATACTGCCAGTGTTCTCACATACCACCATATAGATCGCACATAATACTGCCATAGTGTTCTCACATAATACCGCCATAAAGATCACACATAATGCTGCCAGTGTTCTCACATAATACCACCATATAGATCACACACAATTCCACCATATAATTCTCACAATACTGATCAAGCATAATACCACCATACAGATCACATAATACCATCATATAGATCTCACATAATGCCATAATACAGCATGACGCTCGCAGCTCCTGTTACCGCACGCATTGAGTTGTGTGCGCAATGGGGAAAGATATGCAGGGGGGAGAGGAGTGCATAGAAGTGGATTAGATACATGGTTCACCAGACAGTATCACACAGGAGAGGATTAGATACACGGCTCACCAGACAGTATCACACAGGAGAGGATTAGATACACGGCTCAGCAGTCAGTATTTCACAGGATTAGGCTATGTGCACACGTCAGGATTTTTTCCTGACATAATCCTGAGAATTCTGCCAGAAATCCGCGTGCTTTTTTTGCGCGGATTTCTCACGGAATTTGCGCGTTTTTTGCGGATTTTTTGCTTTTTTTTTTATTTTCCGGAATGTCCTTTTTGATAGGAAATCCGCAAAAAATCCGCAAAAAGATAGAGCATGTCCGGATTTTTTGCGGTATGCGTTTTTTTTGCGGAAAAAAACACTAACATCTGCACAAAAAATGCGGAATGCATTCTAAATGATAGGATGCATAATGTTAGCGTTTTTTTACCGGATTTATAGCGTTTTTATGGCGAAATTCCGCAAAAAAAACCCGCTAAAAATCCAGACGTGTGCACATAGCCTTAGATACACAGGTCAGCACAGGATAGGATTAGATACACGGTTCACCAGACAGTATCACACAGGAGAGGATTAGATACACGGCTCAGCAGTCAGTATTCCACAGGAGAGGATTAGATACACAGGTCAGCACAGGATAGGATTAGATACACGGCTCAGCAGACAGTATCACACAGGAGAGGATTAGATACACGGCTCAGCAGTCAGTATTCCACAGGAGAGGATTAGATACACAGGTCAGCACAGGATAGGATTAGATACACGGCTCAGCAGAGAGTATCACACAGGAGAGGATTAGATACACGGCTCAGCAGTCAGTATTCCACAGGATTAGATACACAGGTCAGCACAGGAGAGGATTAGATACACGGCTCAGCACAGTATAGTGATAGATGCAAGGTCTGATGTCCTGTGAGGAGCTGCAGTGAGGTCGGAGCAGCACAGAGTCTCCCCCATCCCCCTCTGTTACCTCTCTGTAGCTCCTGATAAGAGAACATCAGACCCCAGCACTTCAGACTCTCTAGCGATTCTAGAGATTCAGCCACACACCAGGCAGCAGAGGACAGGGAACGGCCGCTGAGTGTGAGGGGAGACAGATGGAGCTGCCCCTCCAACAGCACAGCTCAGTCACAGTGGAGCTCACAGATACACTCCACTGTAGGCTGAAGCAAGATGGCGCCGACCTCCTGCCTCTGCTGTGATGTGGAGACAGCCCAGGGAGCGTGGCCACATCAGAGCAGAGAGCAGACAATGCTAGCTATGGGGTCGCCTCCCGACTGCAGATCTCTATGTCCAGGGCTGCCGTATGTGAAGACTGTAAGTGTCGTGCAGCTACACTTACAGTCCTGCAAATGAAAATGGCGGCGCCCAGTGGCAGAAAAAAAAATGAATAAAAAAAAAACAATAAATACTATGCACTTGAAAATAACTTATAAAAATAAGGAATTAAAGAGGTTTTTTTTTTTTTTACAATATTAAAACGCGGCACCTTCCCTTTAAGAACAACTTATCAGATTTTGAAAACTTTAAAAGAAAGATCAACCTGAAAATCCGAGGAATCCCAGAATCAGTGGGAAAATCTCAACTGGGAGACTATGTCTCATCTATGATATCTTACCTGCTCCCTGATACGAAAGGGAAAAACTTAGTTGCGAAAACATTCAGGATACCCAGACCACCGTCTCTCCCGTCAAATCTAGCTGCAGACGTAATTATCTCATTCTATCCCAACTGGTTAAGAGACTTATTGCTCAATGTCGCAAGGGAATCAAAATTTCTCTCTTCCCCATACAGCCACTTGTCCTTCTACAGGGATCTGTGTAAGGATACTCTACAAAAACGAAAATCATTCCAACACGTCACCTATAGACTGCAGCAGGCTGGAATGCAGTACATTTGGCATCAGTTCTCCAGCCTAAGATTCTTTTTTGCGGCAAAGTGGCGCACCTTCACTTCTCCAGACGGGGCGGCGGACTTCCTGTATTGTGTGGGAATTGGTCCTCCTAGATCTCCCCCTGGCCCTGCGTCCAAACCCAAACCAAATTGAGAATTTTGAGGGACATCTCACTTCTTTACGTTTAGTCCACGTCACAGCCTGTATTTGAACCGAACATTTTGCCCACAAGGTCCATAGGTCATCTGATGATGTCCGGGAGCCAACAGGCCTTCACATAATCTTCATTTCTACTGGACAGCTTTTGAGCAATCTATACTTCCGTGTATAATATGCCATCACTGAACAGCTTCAGAGCTAATGCATTATTTATGTCTATGCATTTCTTAACTAACCTTTTTGTTTTTAGGTAGTACTTTTGGAGCTGCAACATATCGTCAGAGTTATCTAATCAAGTTTAGGTTGGGCTTTCATATATTTGTTTCTTATATGTAAAATAATGGCCACTATATTACTCTACAAACCTACTATGATGCTTTATCTCAATGCCACTCCAACTTTGTATATTCTTACTGTATTGTGTGACGGTCCGTCTCCCCTATTTTTATAGGGGTACTTTCCCTACACTCATATCCCTCCCTTTCCCTCCCTTCCCCCTCCCCTGATCTAGCCTCCCCAGTTAAAAAGTTTGGAAAACCCAATAAATTCTTTGGAATAAAAAGTGTTACATGCCCGAAAATGGTACCAATACAATCACATCTCGGACAGCAAAAAATCAAGCCCTCACATGAATCTATAGGCAGAAAACAGAAAAAATGATAGCTCTCAAAATATGGCGATGAAAAGACTTTGTTTTATAAAAATAGCATCTTATAGTGTGTGACAGCAGCCAAACATAAAAACCCGATATAAATCTGGTATCGCTGTAATTGCACCGACCTGAAGAATAAAGTCGCCTAATCACTTATACCGCACGAGGAACGGCGTAAAAAATAAATAAAACCAATTCTTCACCTGCTGTTGATTCATTCATTCATTTTGCCTCCCAAAGATCGCAGTAAGTCTCAGCGCACATTTATCCTGCGCTCTGCACTGAGCACTTACACCAGGGTTTCCATGTAAATCTCTAAAATATGTGATTCAGACAGAACTCCCGGCAGAAGATTCCCTATAATGAGGCAGATGGAGGCACTGTGGATGCCGTCTGACCTGGGATCCGGCGGTGTCTGTGTTTTTAGGATTGCATAAAAGCACAGTTTTGTGCACTTCTGAAAACAAGGACAAAGCTGAACAGAGGCCAGACAGAGTCCAAAGTAACTCTGTTGCCTCATTATATAGATCCATCAGGGGTTTCACCTGAATCGCATCACTCAAAGATTTAGATGGAAACGCCAAAGTACGTGCTAAGGGTAGTGCGCCAGATAAATGTGATCCAAAGTGTTATGTAAAATGTTCCCAATAAAAGCTTCTACTGAATCCACAAAGAAAGCAAGTCCTCACTCAGGTCTGTCATCTACCAATTGAAATATACAGTGCTTTCTCATTACTGGTAGCAAAAAGCCTCTGAAAAAGCTAAATGGCTCCTCATCCTCAAAAGAAATCCAACAAATTATGAGACTCTAAATCCAAATCCCCCCCCCCCTTTTGAGCTCTGCAGTATACCTAAACCACATATAGCGTCCACGTTTGGCATTTCTGTAGTGATGAGAGCTCACCTAACTTACGGGGTCCATGTCTCCAGAATCACGAGCTGAGCACAATGTTTGGGTACTGCAAAGTACTGGGCATTACAGTGGCAGCTTTTCAATTTTTACTCAGCAACATCCACTCTTGCTAGTTTCTGACAAACACCAATGGAGTCAAAATCGTCACTACAACTGTAGAGAAATTCCAAGAGGGGTCTAATTTCTAAAATGGGGTCACTTGAGGGGATATTCTTCTCTTCTGGCTCTTAAGGGCTCTATGCATGGAGTCCACAAACTATTCTACGATAATTTGTTCTCTGAGAGTCAAATAGCGCTCTGTTCCTCCCGAGTCGCTCCGTATGCAGTACTGCACAGCCAAATATAGGGTGTCACCATGATCTGCAGAAATTATGGGACACATTTTGTTGCCATTTTTATACATTACCCTGACTGACAAGGTAAAATCGGAAGCTAAAACTAATTTTCTATGCTAAAAATGGACAGTAATTTTTTTTTTTCATCATCCAGTGGTATAACATTCTGTGACACACATGTGGCATCAATATGATCACTGGACCCTTATTTGAAGTCAATGAGAGGTGCAGTTTGTAAAATGGGGTCACTTATGGGGGGTTCTGCTGTTCTGGCACCTCAGTGGCTCTTCCAGTGTGTCATGGTAGACTCAAACCAATCCAGCAAACTGTGCACTACAGTGTGGCACTTGTTCCCTTCTGAGCTGAGCTGACACTCCTTCCCTTCCAAGCCCTGCCATGTGCCCGAGCATTAGTTTTCCACCACAAATAGGTTATCGGTTTACTTGGTACAACAAATTGTATGATTCATTTTCTCCTGTTGTGAAAATTAAATATTTGATGCTGAGCAACAATTTTTGTAATTTTACATTTTCATAGATCAACATTATAAAATTTTGTGAAGCACCTGTGGGTTGAAGTTTCTCATCACACTTCTAAATTCCTTGAGTGGTGTAGTTTCCAAAATAGAGTCACTTGTGCGGGGTTTCCATTGTTTAAGCACATCAAAGACTCTGTAAAAGCAACATGGCTCCCGCTATCTATTTCAGCCAATTTTGTACTCCAAAAGTGAAATGGCGCTCCTTTTCTTCCAAGCCCTGCCATGCACCCAAACAGTAGTTTTCCTTCACATATGGGGTATCTTCGTACTCAGGATAAATTACAAAACAAATTGTATGGTCCGTTTTCTCCTGATACCCTTGTAAAAATATATTCACAGATTGGGCTCAATAGTATCTATAATATCCCTCCCAACGGGGGACGAAGTACCATTAAACTGAACTATTACACACCGGCGTGATCAGTAAATGAAATGACCCCGACCATGGTACAAAATAAAAACAATATTTATTATATGATGTTAAAAACAACAAGTTTCTACTAGTAAGGAAGGTGCTGGAACCAAAGAACGAGGGATGGATCTGCTATAGGCTAATCTCTAACATATGAACTGGTCGACTTCTAATAATACTAAAACATCGTACATAGCCTTGTAAACATGTGAACGGTAAGATATCTGTATGGTTTTTAGTTTATCATATATACATATAGGAGAGGCTTGAACGCTATGTCTCCTAGTTATATGACCAAACAAGACAAAGATGACCCTACAAAGGCATTAAGATGTAAATATCTAAAATATACCTGATAGTCAGTCCAATGGGGATAAGCCGCGGCGTCCCTCTGCCCCGACGCGCGTTTCACACTGCTTCTTCAGGAGGCCTCCTGAAGAAGCAGTGTGAAACGCGCGTCGGGGCAGAGGGACGCCGCGGCTTATCCCCATTGGACTGACTATCAGGTATATTTTAGATATTTACATCTTAATGCCTTTGTAGGGTCATCTTTGTCTTGTTTGGTCATATAACTAGGAGACATAGCGTTCAAGCCTCTCCTATATGTATATATGATAAACTAAAAACCATACAGATATCTTACCGTTCACATGTTTACAAGGCTATGTACGATGTTTTAGTATTATTAGAAGTCGACCAGTTCATATGTTAGAGATTAGCCTATGGCAGATCCATCCCTCGTTCTTTGGTTCCAGCACCTTCCTTACTAGTAGAAACTTGTTGTTTTTAACATCATATAATAAATATTGTTTTTATTTTGTACCATGGTCGGGGTCATTTCATTTACTGATCACGCCGGTGTGTAATACCCTTGTAAAAATGCAAAATTTGAGGCTAAATGAACATTTTCTTTGTGAGAAAAAGTAAAAAGTTTGTTTTTTCCTTTCACATTGCTTTAATTCCTGTGAAGCATCTAAAGGGTTAATAAACTTCTTCAATGTGGTTTTGAGAATTTTGAGGGGTGCAGTTTTTAAAATAGTGTCATTTGGGGCATTTTTGTCATATAGACCTGTTATGATCTGGTGGCCTTGGAGCAGCATGAGACGTACTCTGGAGAAGGTGGTCCCTGTACTGACCGCAAACCCTGAACTTAGCAGCGCAACTAGAAGTAGCCGTGGGGGGTACCTAACACTCCCTAGACCCCTCGGCACAGCCTAAGATCTAACTACCCCCTAAAGACAGAAATAGGAAACCTATCTTGCCTCAGAGAAAATCCCCAAAGGATAGATAGCCCCCCACAAATATTGACTGTGAGAGGAGAGGGAAATAACATACACAGATATGAAATCAGATTTTAGCATAGGAGGCCATACTAGCTAAAAAGAAAGAAAAGAACAGAGTACTATGCGGTCAGTATAAAAACACTAGAAAATATCCACCGCAGAAAATACGGATCACCACATCTGACTAAAGACATGGGGGGTATATCTGCATCTCCAGAGAAATAGCTAGGCTGCAAAAAATCCTTCACAGACCAAGCTGGACAAGGTCCACAGCAGGTGGACAGCAAAAACAAAGCCAGGACTTATCTTTGTAGAAAAACACAGCAAACTGGAGAGACCAGCAGGGAAGTGAATCCTTCAAGAACAATGGACAACTGGCACTGACCAAAGGATCCAGCAAAGCTATATACCCCAGTCAGTTTTGCAATTAGTAGATACACCTGTCCACTCCTGCAGTCCAGGCACAACTGCATTACCCTCTACAACCACCGGAGGGAGCCCAAAAGCTGAATTCACAACATAGACCCCTCAAAGTTACTTCAATCGTGATGTGGTCCCTAAATAAACAGTTTTGTAAATCTTGTTGGAAAAATGAGAAATTGCTAATAAACTTTTAACTCTTCTAACTTCATAATGAAAAAAAAATTAGGTTTAAAAAATTATGCAGATGTAAAGTAGACATGTGGGAAATGGTATTTATAAATTATTTTGTACAGCATGACTAACTGGTTTAAGGATATTAAAAATTGAAAGGTTGAACATTGCTAAATTTTGGGCACTCGGCCCAATGTTAATCTATGGGGCAGCTCCTATCATCAGTTGTTTTCTCGTCCGTATTCAGGATCCAAGTGAAATCACAGCATGCTGCGATTGTCAGCATATCTCGGCCGAGAATCGCCAATGCAAGTCTGGTGGAAGAAAAAATCATATTACACACGGACCCTCAGTGTGACTTGCGATTCAGTGCTGTGTACAGTAAAATCACACTGACAGGTTAGAATACAACAGATAATATTAATGTCTACACATAGCATAGATATATATATATATATATATATATATATATATACACGCATATGAACTCGAGCGTGGGAATTTTTCTGAATATTTTCTCACGTTCGAGTTCATATGAGTTTATGCCAGCAGGGGGCGCAGCACCGCAAGTCTAGGTAGCTACGCTCCCCTGCTTTCCTTTCATTCCCCAGTTTTTACAGGCAAGGGCGGCTGCATTAGCAGGCTTCTGCTTGAAAAATTATTTATCCCCTTCTGATGGATTTACATCGTGGGACTTGACTGTAACACCGGAGAGGCATGTGATATTGTTGTTTTTTTATTTTAACTTTGTTTCAGGTGACAAGGGTCTTCAATTGGATTGAGCGTTTAATAAACTATTACAACACCCTGTGTCTTTATTTCATTAAAATACTTTTTTCCTAATGTGTATGTGTGTTTTTTAACCCTTCTACTATATAATTGTTTAAGGGTCACTTCTGTCTTTCTGTCTGTCTGTCTGTAACGGAAATCCCAAGTCGCTGATTGGTCGCGGCAAAACAGCCATGACCAATCAGCGACGGGCATAGTCCGGCGGCAAAATGGCCACTCCTTACTCCCCGCAGTCACTGCCCGCTCTATACTCCCCTCCAGTCAGCGCTGACACAGGGTTAATGGCAGCTCTAATGGACCGTGTTATGCCGCGGTGTAACACAATCCATTAACGCTGCTATTAACCCTTTGTGACCAACTTTTTACTATTGATGCGGCCTATGCAGCATCAATAGTAAAAAGATCTCATGTTAAAAATAATTAAAAAATTAAAAAATTGTTATATACTCATTGTCCGTCGGCTCCTCGGATCCAGAACAGGCCTTTCCCGCTCCTTGCAACGCTCCGGTTACCGCTCCATGCATTGCGATCTCGCGAGATGATGACGTAGCGGTCTTGCGAGACCGCTACATCATCATCTCGCAAGACCGCAATGTACTCTTCAGACTGGAGCGCGCGAGGAGCATCGGTAACCGCTTCGATCTGGGGGCCAATGGAAGGTGAGTATATAATATATAACTATTTTTTATTTTAATTCTGTTTTTTAACAGGGATATGATGCCCACATTGCTATATACTATGTGGCTGTGCAATATACTACGTGGGCTGTGCAATATTCTACGTGGCTGTGCAATATACTACGTGGGCTGTGCAATATACTACGTGGGCTGTGCAACATACTGCGTGGGTTGTGCTATATACTGCACTATATTGCAAAAAAAGTGCAATTATACAGCTGTTCACCAAATGCTAAAACTGACCTGCCTTTATAATTCTCCAGGTCATTACGAGTTCATAGACGCCAAACATGTCTAGGTTATTTTTTACTTAAGTGGTGAAAAAAAAAATGCAAAGTTTGTTTAAAAAAAGAAAAGAAAAATTGGACTATTTTCCGAGACCCGTAAAAAATCCATTTTTCGTGATCTGGTGCCATGTAAGAGCTTATTTTTTGCATGATGAGCCATTGTTTTTATTGATACCATTTTTATGTAAATTAAATCTTTTGATCTCCCGTTATTGCATTTTAATGCAATGTTGCGGAGACCAAAAAAATCGTGATTTTGACTTTTTTCTCACTACACTGGTACTGTTTGGATTAATTATTTTCATATCTTGATAGATCAGGCGATTGTGTACCCGGCAATACCAAATATGTGTATGTTTTATTTTTTTAATTGTTTTATTTTGAATGGGGCAAAAGGGGGGTGATTTGTACTTTTATATTTTTAAAAAAAAATTCATATTTTTTAAAACTTTTTTTTTAAACTTTACACTTGCTTCAATAGTCTCCATGGGTGACTAGAAGCTGAAATCATCCGATCACTTGTGCTACACAGAGCAGGGCTTGAGCCTGACTATTAGAAATACTCACTTGCTATGAACGCTGACCGCTCCTCCTACTGTATTCTCTACGAGAAAACCGCTTGGTGACATGTTGGCCGGCAGTCTACCTCAGGGGAACAATGCAATTGGCAGTCTGAAATTGGACATTCCCAAATATACCGTATATACTCGAGTATAAGCTTTTTTGGGCTGAAAGTCCCCCTCTCGGCTTATACTCGAGTCATACCCAGGGGTCGGCAGATGAGGGGGAGCGCGGGCTGTCTAATTATACTTACCTGCTCCTGGCGCGGTCCCTGCAGGTCCCTGGCTTCCAGGCGCCGGCAGCTTCCTCCTGTACTGAGCGGTCACATGGTACCGCTCATTACAGTAATGAATATGCGGCTCCACCTCCCATCGAAGTGAAGCCGCATATTCTTTACTGTAATGAGCGGTAACGGTGACCGCTCAGTACAGGAGGAAGCTGCAGCGCCGGGGAAGCAGGGACTGCAGGGACCGCGCCAGGAGCAGGTAAGTATAATGGGGAGGGGGAGCGCTGCGCGATATTCACCTGCTCCTCGTTCCGGCACCGCTCCATCGTCAGCAGTGGCGCTCAGGTCAGAGGGCGTGGTGACATGGTTAGTGCGCGCCCTCAGCCTAAACGCCAGTGCTGAAGATGGAGCGGCGCCGGAATGAGGAGCGCGTGAATATTTAAAGTGCCGGGGGCCTGAGCGACGGAGAGGTGAGTATGCGATATTATTTTATCACAGCAAATGGGGCAAGTGTCTGTATAGAGCATCTATGGGGCCATAACGTTTGTGCAGCACTATAAGGGGCCATAACGTTTGTGCAGCACTATATGGGGCCATAACATTTGTGCAGCACTATATGGGGCCATAACGTTTGTGCAGCACTATATGGGGCCAAAACATTTGTGCAGCACTATATGGGGCCATAACATTTGTGCAGCACTGTATGGGGCCATAACGTTTGTGCAGCACTATATGGGGCCATAACGTTTGTGCTGCACTGTATGGCGCCATAACGTTTGTGCAGCACTATATGGGGCATAATGTTTGTGCAGCACTATATGGGGCTATAACATTTGTGCAGTACTATATGGAGCCATAACATTTGTGCAGCAATATATGGGGCCATAATGTTTGTGCAGCACTGTATGGGGCCATATCGTTTGTGCAGCACTGTATGGGGCCACAACGTTTGTGCAGTACTATATGAGGCCATAACGTTTCTGCAGCACTGTATGGGGCCATAACGTTTGTGCAGCACTATATGGGGCCATAACGTTTGTGCAGCAATATATATGGCCATAATGTTTGTGCAGCACTGTATGGGGCCATATCGTTTGTGCAGCACTATATGAGGCCATAACGTTTGTGCAGCACTATATGGGGCTATAACGTTTCTGCAGCACTGTATGGGGCCATAACGTTTGTGCAGCACTGTATGGGGCCATAATGTTTGTGCAGCACTATATGGGGCCATAACATTTGTGCAGCACTATATGGGGCCATAACGTTTGTGCAGCACTGTATGGGGTATAACATTTGTGCAGCTCTATATGGGGCCATAACGTTTGTGCAGCACTGTATGGGGCCTGTTATGTTTGCTAATGACAGGTGTTATGAAGGCAATCCAGAAACACAGTGTGCTTAGCGATCAGAGCGCACACAGTGATCTGACAAATACCTAGGCAACTCGGCACAGCCTAAGAAACTAGCTAGCCTGAAGATAGAAAAATAGGCCTGACTTGCCCCAGAGAAATTCCCCAAAGGAAAAGGCAGCCCCCCACATATAATGACTGTGAGTAAGATGAAAAGACAAAACGTAGGGATGAAATAGATTCAGCAAAGTGGGGCCCGATATTCTAGGACAGAGCGAGGACAGTAAAGCGAACTTTGCAGTCTACAAAAAACCCTAAAGCAAAACCACGCAAAGGGGGCAAAAAAAAACCACCGTGCCGAACTAACGGCACGGCGGTACACCCTTTGCGTCTCAGAGCTTCCAGCAAAACAAAAGACAAGCTGGACAGAAAAAAAGCAACAAAAAAGCAAAAAGCACTTAGCTATACAGAGCAGCAGGTCACAGGAACAATCAGGAGAAGCTCAGATCCAACACTGAAACATTGACAAGGAGCAAGGATAGCAGCATCAGGCGGAGTTAAGTAATGAAGCAGTTAACGAGCTCACCAGAACACCTGAGGGAGGAAGCTCAGAAGCTGCAGTACCACTTGTGACCACAGGAGTGAATTCAGCCACAGAATTCACAACAGTACCCCCCCCCTTGAGGAGGGGTCACCGAACCCTCACCAGAGCCCCCAGGCCGACCAGGATGAGCCGCATGAAAGGCACGAACAAGATCGGAAGCATGAACATCAGAGGCAAAAACCCAGGAATTATCTTCCTGAGCATAACCCTTCCATTTAACCAGATACTGGAGTTTCCGTCTAGAAACACGAGAATCCAAAATCTTCTCCACAATATACTCCAATTCCCCCTCCACCAAAACCGGGGTAGGAGGCTCAACAGATGGAACCATAGGTGCCACGTATCTCCGCAACAACGACCTATGGAATACATTATGTATGGAAAAGGAGTCTGGGAGGGTCAAACGAAAAGACACAGGATTGAGAACCTCAGAAATCCTATACGGACCAATAAAACGAGGTTTAAATTTAGGAGAGGAAACCTTCATAGGAATATGACGAGAAGATAACCAAACCAGATCCCCAACACGAAGTCGGGGACCCACACGGCGTCTGCGATTAGCGAAAAGTTGAGCTTTCTCCTGGGACAAGATCAAATTTTCCACTACCTGAGTCCAGATCTGCTGCAACCTATCCACCACAGAATCCACACCAGGACAGTCCGAAGACTCAACCTGTCCTGAAGAGAAACGAGGATGGAACCCAGAATTGCAAAAAAATGGAGAAACCAAGGTAGCCGAGCTGGCCCGATTATTAAGGGCGAACTCAGCCAACGGCAAAAAGGACACCCAATCATCCTGGTCTGCAGAAACAAAACATCTCAGATATGTTTCCAAGGTCTGATTGGTTCGTTCGGTCTGGCCATTAGTCTGAGGATGGAAAGCCGAGGAAAAGGATAGGTCAATGCCCATCCTACCACAAAAGGCTCGCCAAAACCTTGAAACAAACTGGGAACCTCTGTCAGAAACAATATTCTCAGGAATGCCATGCAACCGAACCACATGCTGAAAGAACAAAGGTACCAAATCAGAGGAGGAAGGCAATTTAGCCAAGGGCACCAGATGGACCATTTTAGAAAAGCGATCACAGACCACCCAAATGGCTGACATCTTTTGAGAAACGGGAAGGTCAGAAATGAAATCCATCGAAATATGTGTCCAAGGCCTCTTTGGGACCGGCAAGGGCAAAAGCAACCCACTGGCACGAGAACAGCAGGGCTTAGCCCTAGCACAAATCCCACAGGACTGCACAAAAGTACGTACATCCCGTGACAGAGATGGCCACCAGAAGGATCTAGCCACTAACTCTCTGGTACCAAAGATTCCAGGATGACCAGCCAACACCGAACAATGAAGTTCAGAGATAAATTTATTAGTCCACCTATCAGGGACGAACAGTTTCTCTGCTGGACAACGATCAGGTTTATTCGCCTGAAATTTTTGCAGCACGAGCCGCAAATCAGGGGAGATGGCAGACACAATGACTCCTTCCTTGAGGATACCCGCTGGCTCAGATAAACCCGGAGAGTCGGGCACAAAACTCCTAGACAGAGCATCCGCCTTCACATTTTTAGAGCCCGGAAGGTACGAAATCACAAAGTCGAAGCGGGCAAAAAATAACGACCAACGGGCCTGTCTAGGATTCAAGCGCTTGGCAGACTCGAGATAAGTCAAGTTCTTCTGATCAGTCAATACCACCACGCGATGCTTAGCTCCTTCAAGCCAATGACGCCACTCCTCGAATGCCCACTTCATGGCCAGCAACTCTCGATTGCCCACATCATAATTACGCTCAGCGGGCGAAAACTTCCTGGAAAAGAAAGCACATGGTTTCATCACTGAGCAATCAGAACCTCTCTGTGACAAAACCGCCCCTGCTCCAATCTCAGAAGCATCAACCTCGACCTGGAACGGAAGAGAAACATCTGGCTGACACAACACAGGGGCAGAACAAAAACGACGCTTCAACTCCTGAAAAGCTTCCACAGCAGCAGAAGACCAATTAACCAAATCAGCACCCTTCTTGGTCAAATCGGTCAATGATTTGGCAATGCTAGAAAAATTACAGATGAAGCGACGATAAAAATTAGCAAAGCCCAGGAACTTTTGCAGACTTTTCAGAGATGTCGGCTGAATCCAATCCTGGATGGCTTGGACCTTAACTGGATCCATCTCGATAGTAGAAGGGGTAAAGATGAACCCCAAAAATGAAACTTTCTGCACACCGAAGAGACACTTTGATCCCTTCACAAACAAAGAGTTAGCACGCAGGACCTGAAAAACCATTCTGACCTGCTTCACATGAGACTCCCAATCATCTGAGAAGATCAAAATGTCATCCAAGTAAACAATCAGGAATTTATCCAGATACTCACGGAAGATGTCATGCATAAAAGACTGAAACACAGATGGAGCATTGGCAAGTCCGAACGGCATCACTAGATACTCAAAATGACCCTCGGGGGATTGAATGCAGTTTTCCATTCATCTCCTTGCCTGATTCTCACCAGATTATACGCACCACGAAGATCTATCTTAGTGAACCAACTAGCCCCCTTAATCCGAGCAAACAAGTCAGATAACAATGGCAAGGGATACTGAAATTTAACAGTGATCTTATTAAGAAGGCGGTAATCAATACACGGTCTCAGCGAACCATCCTTCTTGGCTACAAAGAAGAACCCTGCTCCCAGTGGTGATGACGATGGGCGAATATGTCCCTTCTCCAGGGATTCCTTCACATAACTGCGCATAGCGGCGTGTTCGGGCACGGATAAATTAAATAATCGACCTTTAGGGAATTTACTACCAGGAATCAAATTGATAGCACAATCACAATCCCTATGCGGAGGTAGAGCATCGGACTTGGGCTCTTCAAATACATCCTGATAATCAGACAAGAACTCTGGGACCTCAGAAGGGGTGGATGACGAAATCGACAAAAATGGAACATCACCATGTACCCCCTGACAACCCCAGCTGGATACCGACATGGAATTCCAATCCAATACTGGATTATGGGTTTGTAGCCATGGCAACCCCAACACGACCACATCATGCAGATTATGCAACACCAGAAAGCGAATAACTTCCTGATGTGCAGGAGCCATGCACATGGTCAGCTGGGCCCAGTATTGAGGTTTATTCTTGGCCAAAGGTGTAGCATCAATTCCTCTCAATGGAATAGGACACCGCAAAGGCTCCAAGAAAAACCCACAACGTTTAGCATAATCCAAATCCATCAGATTCAGGGCAGCGCCCGAATCCACAAACGCCATGACAGAAAACGACGACAAAGAGCATATCAAGGTAATGGACAGAAGGAATTTGGACTGTACAGTACCAATGACGGCAGACCTAGCGGACCGCTTAGTGCGCTTAGGACTATCAGAAATAGCATGAGTGGAATCACCACAGTAGAATCACAGACCATTCAGACGTCTGTATTCCTGCCGTTCAACTCTAGTCATAGTCCTATCGCACTGCATAGGCTCAGGTTTAACCTCAGGCAGTACCGCCAAATGGTGCACAGATTTACGCTCGCGCAAGCATCGACCGATCTGAATGGCCAAAGACAAAGACTCATTCAAACCAGCAGGCATAGGAAATCCCACCATGACATCCTTAAGAGCCTCAGAGAGACCCTTTCTGAACAAAGCTGCCAGCGCAGATTCATTCCACTGAGTGAGTACTGACCATTTCCTAAATTTCTGATAATATACTTCTATATCATCCTGACCCTGGCACAAAGCCAGCAAATTTTTCTCAGCCTGATCCACTGAATTAGGCTCATCGTACAGCAATCCGAGCGCCAGGAAAAACGCATCGACACTACTCAATGCAGGGTCTCCTGGCGCAAGAGAAAATGCCCAGTCTTGAGGGTCGCCGCGCAAAAAAGAAATAATAATCAAAACCTGTTGAATAGGATTACCAGAAGAATGAGGTTTCAAGGCCAGAAATAGCTTACAATTATTTTTGAAACTTAGAAACTTAGTTCTATCTCCAAAAAACAAATCAGGAATAGGAATTCTTGGTTCTAACATAGATTTCTGATCAATAGTATCTTGAATTTTTTGTACATTTATAACGAGATTATCCATTGAAGAGCACAGACCCTGAATATCCATGTCCACACCTGTGTCCAGAATCACCCAAATGTCTAGGGGAAAAAAAAAAAAAGTGAACACAGAGCAGAAAAAAAAAAAAATGATGTCAGAACTTTTTCTTTCCCTCTATTGAGAATCATTAGTTAGGCTCCTTGTACTGTTATGTTTGCTAATGACAGGTGTTATGAAGGCAATCCAGAAACACAGTGTGCTTAGCGATCAGAGCGCACACAGTGATCTGACAAATACCCAAAAATACAAGAACGAGCTCTGAGACGTGGAAACTCTGTAGACTGCACACCTGATCCTATCCTAAACACAACTAAAAGCGGCTGTGGATTGCGCCTAACAACTACCTAGGCAACTCGGCACAGCCTAAGAAACTAGCTAGCCTGAAGATAGAAAAATAGGCCTGACTTGCCCCAGAGAAATTCCCCAAAGGAAAAGGCAGCCCCCCACATATAATGACTGTGAGTAAGATGAAAAGACAAAACGTAGGGATGAAATAGATTCAGCAAAGTGGGGCCCGATATTCTAGGACAGAGCGAGGACAGTAAAGCGAACTTTGCAGTCTACAAAAATCCCTAAAGCAAAACCACGCAAAGGGGGCAAAAAAAACCCACCGTGCCGAACTAACGGCACGGCGGTACACCCTTTGCGTCTCAGAGCTTCCAGCAAAACAAAAGACAAGCTGGACAGAAAAAAAGCAACAAAAAAGCAAAAAGCACTTAGCTATACAGAGCAGCAGGTCACAGGAACAATCAGGAGAAGCTCAGATCCAACACTGAAACATTGACAAGGAGCAAGGATAGCAGCATCAGGTTGAGTTAAGTAATGAAGCAGTTAACGAGCTCACCAGAACACCTGAGGGAGGAAGCTCAGAAGCTGCAGTACCACTTGTGACCACAGGAGTGAATTCAGCCACAGAATTCACAACAGGGGCCATAACGTTTGTGCAGCACTATATGAGGCCATAACGTTTGTGCAGCTCTATATGGCATAACGTTTGTGCAGCACTGTATGGGGCCATAACGTTTGTGCAGCACTATATGAGGCCATAACGTTTGTGCAGCTCTATATGGCATAATGTTTGTGCAGCACTGTATGGGGCCATAACGTTTGTGCAGCACTATATGAGGCCATAACGTTTGTGCAGGTCTATATGGCATAACGTTTGTGCAGCACTGTATGGGGCAAGTGTCTATATGGGGCCATAACGTTTGAGCAGCACTATATGGGGCCATAACATTTGTGCAGCACTATATGGAGCAAGTGTCTGTATGGGGCCATAATCAATGGTTGTGCAGCACTACATGGGGCAAATATCTTTATGGAGCATCTTATGGGGCCATAATCAGCATTTGTGCAGCATTATATTGGGCAAATATGTCTATGGAGCATCTTATGGGGCCATTATTAACCTTTATGCAGGATTATATGGGGCATATTTTAATATGGAGCATCTTATGGGGCCATCATGAACTGTATGGAGCATTATATGAGGCTCCTGATTCAATATGGATATTCAAAAACACTTAACCTACTGATGTCTCAATTAATTTTACTTTTATTAGTATCTATTTTTACTTTTGACATTTATCGGTAGCTGCTGCATTTCCCACCCTAGGCTTATACTCGAGTCATTAAGTTTTCCCAGTTTTTTGTGGCAAAATTAGGGGGGTCGGCTTAAACTCGGGTCGGCTTATACTCGAGTATATACGGTAATCTCCCGACCATCTGTTTGCCGTTCCCGTCAATATTGGCAGGTTTGGCTAACATTAGTCCAATGTGTATAGGGACCTTTACTATAATATAAAAGTGATCAAACATTTGCCACATACTGAATAAAACATGGACTGGAGAGGTGCAAGATTGTTAGAAGAAAGGCTACAGGGGAGGAAGATGCAGTAGTCGAGGCGGGAGATGATTAGGGCATGCACAAGCATTTTGGTGGAGTGAGGGTTGAGGAAAGGACGGATTCTGGAAATATTTTTGAGCTGAAGGCGAAATGAGGTGGCGAAAGCAGGACAGTCAAGGGTTACTCCAAGACAGAGGATTTCCAGGACAGGGGAAAGTAAGATGTCATTTATTGTGATAGATAGATCAGGTAGGGAAGGTATGTGAGGCGGAGGAAAGATAATTAGATTTGTCCAGATTGAGCTTGAGGAAGCAAGAGGAGAAGAAGGAGGATATGGCTGATAGACACTCTGCGATTCTGGACAACAGAGAGGTGACGTCTGGTGGACATCGGTAGATCTGAGTGTCATCAGCATATAGATGGTACTGGAAGCCATAGGACTTCATGAGCTATCCATAGTGTACGGTAAACATGAAGAAGAGTAGGGGTCCTAGGACAGAACCTTGAGGGACACCAACAGAGAGAGGGTGGGATGAGGAGGTAGTGTGGGAGTAGGAAACGCTAAACGTGCGGGTCGTAAGGCATGAGGAGATCCAGGATAGGGCATGGCCTTTGATGCCAAACGAAGAGATCTTGACTTACCAAACTATAAAATTAGCCTATTATTTATCCCATGTGGTGAACTTCTTTAAAAATAGAAAAGTAATTTCTCCTCCACAATAAGTAATAAAAATTGATCAAAAAGTTAAATATACCAAAAAATATTGCCAATAATAATATCGTTAACTCTTGTTGCAAAAAATGAAGCCCTCAAACACATTCGGGAATTAAATCAAAGTGTTTTTGGTCAAAGGCTTCTTTCACACTAGCGTCGGAATCTCCCCGTCGCAATGCGTTGGGGAGAGATTCCGATGCTAGCGTTTAGCGCATTGCACAATGGAGGCAGCGGATGCATTTCTCCGGTGCATCCGCTGCCCCATTGTAAGGTGCGGGGAGGTGGGGGCGGAGTTCTGGCCGCGCATGCGCGGTCGCAAAAAGCGGTCCTTCAGGAGCAAAAAACGTTACATGTAGCGTTTCTTGCTCCCGACGGTCCGCAGAAGCACGACGCATCCGTCGCTCGACGGATGTGACGTGCGGCATTCCGTTGCAAATGCGTCGTCAATACAAGTCTATGGGGAAAAAACGCATCCTGCAAGCACTTTTGCAGGATGCGTTTTTTCTGCAAAACGACGCATTGTGAAGGATTGCAGAAAACGCTAGTGTGAAAGTAGCCTTACACACGACAACAGTAAAAAAAAACAAATGATATTTTTTATTGTACAAAAGTAGTAAAACATTAAAAATGATATAAATATGGCATCACCATAATCATATTAACCCAGAGAATAAAGTCATCATGGTAATTACATTGCACAGCATTTACTGCTACAGCAAAACAGAAAAAAATGCTGTTTCTTTTACCCTCACCACAAAAAAAAAATGAATAGAAGTAATCCTATGCATTGTGTGTGTAATGAATCTCAAACCATACTGATTCTTTATGAAGCAAGGATTCTTTTGCTGAAAACAATCAGTATGAAACAAAGCAACTGCTCTATGGAAACTAGACTTTTTTTTTTTTTGCCTGAAATTGAGTGCTGCAGTTTTATGAGGAACAGATTTTAAAGAGGCGAGGAGTCCGGAGCCTGGCACTGGATGCACCATGCTGAAAGTATGTAAGGAGCAATGCTCCACAAGGAGTTAACACAGATCTGCGGAGAATATTATTCCCATACTTGCCATCATTCTCTTCCCAACAAAAATCTCAAGTCACTATGGAAAGGGAAATCTCATCCACTAATCATATAAAATGCTAATAGATAAAATTCATAAGAGGCAATTAAAAGACATGTAAGCGACAAAGTTAATCAGTAAGGTAGACAAAAATATAAGTATAGAACTCATGGTAGTGATGCCTCTCAACAGGTATTGACTAGCATCAATTTATTCATGGCGTACATACTTGCTATATAACTTCTCTTGACATGTCCCCTGATGAAGCAGGGTGAAACATGCGTTGATGCATATGGAACTACCCTTGTAGAGTCCATATCACACTATGTGAATAGTGATGTGTTTGCCTTGTACCTTTTGTTTGTGAGTCCTTTTAACATCATGTAATGTATGACAGGATACCTCAGTTTGCACGTTAAATGAAGTTACCAATATACAAGAGTGAGTCAAAAATATGATGCACTCTAATGGTAGTAAAACTTTTGTTGGCCTCCCTGTCTTATCAGTCGTTTCTGTAAGAGGTCGCTGTCTTACAGGTCACTACTGTGCTGGTTTGAATGTGTCATGGCAGTTCATCGTAAGGATAATTACGAATGTCTTTGGCCCCCATTCATTTAAGTAAGTGTTTTCACCATAAATCAGGCATAAAACACTTTGATAAGTCACCAAATGCCAGTAGGTGCAGGCTTCACAAGATGGCAGTAGAGAGGAAGCAGGTCTGCACCTAAACAGAGCTAACCTGCAGTGCAGCAGTGAGGCTACAACAGGCAGCAGAACAGTCAAAACAAGCCGGGTCAAATCCTAGATTGTAGCGCAGTACCAAAGGAAAAACAAACTAGCGGTAAGAGAGAGGCCAGGGGGTCAAAAACGTTCAGGAGCGGATAAGCCAAAAGACAAAGGACAGAAACAGGTCAGGGTACCAGCCAAGTCAAACCAGGGAGTATGCACACTAACGAGAAACACTGAGTCAAGATGGGAACAGGAGAAAACAGACATGGGTTCAGAAAGCAAATGCAGCAGGACAAATCGGAGCATTCAGAGTCAGCTACAGCAGCACTAGGCAGAAACTATTACTGACATGATCTGCAGAACACAGCGGGGCTAAATAGAAAATCTGAGACCAGACTGAGGCTGAGAAAAGTTAACCTCTTTTCCTGATCAGACAGGGAAAAAGTAAGACAAGACTCAAAACCCGGTCTGGATCATGAGATGAGGCAAAACAAGGGAGAAACGGGGATGTGATGCCACAGCTCAACTAATTGACAATGAATTGTGCTGTACCTCATACAAGAAATCTGGAGTAAGATTTGTCGCAAAGCGTTTGTAGGCGCACTCCACTTTTCAGATGCACCCAGTTTCATTAAATATGTGCCTCTCAATGAATCGCGCACCTCCGACTCCACCATATCCTCCTGTCAAGACTGGTGTGGGCCTTTGTGCACAGGTTGTAGAAAATGTTTTGTCATGAAGAAGTGTGTATGAATGGATAGGAAAGTTCACGTTACGTGGCAAAAGTGTTAGCCATGAAGAAGAAGTTGGACAGCAGTCCATGTCCATGACTGATGTCAAAAGGAGTCAAACAATCTGCTCCAAATTCATGATCTTGTCCCATCAAACTATCTCTTGTTTGGTCCAAGCAAGAAGTCCCAAGAGGTTGAAGATTCAAGTCTGATGGAACTGAAGACATTGGGTGCATTCTTGGCTCTCAACTCTGTCTAAAATATTTCTTAATGAGGGAATACGAAAACTTGATGACAAATGTGCAAAATGTATTAAAAAGCAGTGAAATTATGTTCAACAATTATGTGCAGTCTGATTTAAAAAGGATGGTACAAAATTATAGCCTTGGTATTCATAACCAAGAGAAGAACATAACGCAAATATATTAACAAGAAAATAAATAATATCTGTCCAGGTTTTATCTATAGGCTAGAAATATTCCACGTTATTTCCATTGATGACAAGGAGAATGTTGCGGCAATAATTAACATATGTCCTTACACATGCCAGCATTTTCTAAGATAAGGATCCACTGTTTCAGTGATCTGTTGCCTCAGGTCAATAAAAAAAAGTGCTGGCCTTCACTATCACCAGGTTTAGGACCTTGCAACATCTTTCTGTGGGTCTACATCAAGGATTCAGCTTACCTGTCCCCACACCCCCATAAAAGTATTTAACCGGCCTAAGACAACACATCATTGAAACCATTAGTATTGAAAGATAGGATCCAAAAAAAGCGCAAATAGGGTCTTATCCCCAGGATTGTTTCTGATCAATTGTGAGAGAACTGCTCACCTGGTAGTACACAGCACAAGCGTGTAGTTTGTCAGCTGCTGCAGATCCACGGGTCGGGGCTGCGACCTCTCAGAACCGTTATAATAGATGAAATGTGGATTACATCCGCGCTGCTGCGACAAATAGATCCAGATATACATGTAAGATGTTCGGGTGGTTTATTCAACGCGTTTCGAAGCTCATGGCTTCTTCTTCAGGAAGTTTCCACACAAAGATATATCTTTGTGTGGAAACTTCCTGAAGAAGAAGCCATGAGCTTCGAAACGCGTTGAATAAACCACCCGAACATCTTACAAGTATATCTGGATCTATTATTTGTCTCAGCAGCGCGGATGTAATCCACATTTCATCTATTATAACGGATCATTGAAACCATGGAATCTATATCTGAGGATATACGGGCACGAGTCTGGACAGACCTACGCTACCGACTAGACATCTGCCATGTGGCCAATGGAAATCACTTAGAAGATTTGTCGGTAAAACTTGGATATCACGTCTTTCCATGTTAATACATTTGTGATATGTCCTCTTAGTTATGAATATCAAGGCTATAATTATAAAAAGAGCATTTCAAATATCGTACAGAGTTTCATCCCAATTTTTTTCTCACTTGTCATCCATGTGGAATCAGTTTTCTTTACAGGAGCAGATATTAATCATTTACAGGATCATTTACAGAGGCTTATGGAGATACAGATTATAAATAATTGATAATTGCAGTGAATTATTAATAAATGTTTTATTCTGAATTTATACAAATTTTTCTGAATCTGAATCTGAATCTAATCGTGCCAATTTGAAACTGCCTTCATTCAGAAGCGCTTCCTCCTCTTCTCATGGCCGACCCCTGCTGAGTAATGCATTTTCTAGGACGTACCCAGAGGAGCAGAGGAAGAGAAGCATGCTGGGAGTATTTCTATCTCGGAAAATTGGCTGTCATTTTTCTGCCTTTGCTTTTCCTAAATAAGCCAAACTTGTTGACTACATACACTAGCACTTCTGACTGATAGTGCCCCTTGTGGGCCAAATTATAGACTTGAACATGTAGTTAAATTTCAATTTCTAACAACAGATTTTCAATTCTTTAAATATGTATGGGCACCATGAGAATAGATGCAAACATAAAAATCTAAGTCTATGATCTGACATGAAATATTCATGTTCTGCTCTGCAGAGATTAGTTTTCCATTTATAGATCTACTATAAAATCTATTGTATAAATGTAATCTGCGTTTTATTAAATTCACTGTGTCTTTTACATATAAAGCAATATCAATAAAAGGGTCACAAATACATAAAAGTGACCATTCAGCCTAAACCCTACTAAAGCTCAGTTTGGTTAACAAAAAAACTGATAGTTGCCTAGTAATCTTATTTTTTGTTACTGGTTGTTACCATTCTGCATTTTATACTCATTCTGCCCTTGATGTAATAGAAATCCCCTCTCCACGTAGAGACCTATTCAAGCCTTAAGCAATACACAGCAACCAATCTGAGGTGGAAGAGTTCCTTGGGGGTGGGACAGAGCAGTGCACTGAACCAATGATGAGACAGGAGGTGTGTCTCAGACCACCTCAGACTCCCTGTAGGATGTATAGTGAAACTGTAGTAACTAATCATAGATTTGATTAAATAAAGCTGAGCCAAGCAACACAACCTGAGACAAATAAACAGATCAGAGTCTTCTGTAAGTACAGACTAAAATATAAACTTTGAGCCCCTGATTCGACTTTAATTTAAAGGCGTTTTCCAGACTTCAAAAATGGAAAATTGGTTACAATAACAAAACAGCTCCAAATACCAGTCTAGAATATCCATGTGCTCTGTAACAAGGGCGGTTTTCTTTATCAGCATTCTGCCATCATTATAGAATCTGGACTGTCTTTTTCATTCACTACCCAGCATGTACTTCCTCTGATATTGCCCATTGGCTTAGCTGCCCTGCACTGAAAGGCTGTCTCTCTTTGATATGCCTTTAAGGTACCTTCACACTGAACAACTTACCAACGAGAACGACAGCGATCCGTGACGTTGCAGCGTCCTGGATAGCGATCTCGTTGTGTTTGACACGCAGCAGCGATCAGGATCCCACTGTGACATCGCTGGTCGTCGCTGAAAGTCCCGAACTTTATTTGGTCGTCACGTCGGCGTGATTCGTCATGTTTGACAGCAAAAGCAATGATGTCTGCAATGTTTTTTCATGGAGCAACAACCAGCGAGAACGATAAGTACATCACTGGATCGCTCCTGCATCGTTCAGCTGTTGCCGGTGTTTGACGTCTCCTAGCGACCTAAACAGCGATGCTGTAGCGATCGTCTCGTTGTCTATATCGCTGCAGCGTCGTTTAATGTGACGGTACCTTTACACAAATACAACAGCAGAATCAGAGAGACAAAGCCCGGTCTTCACAAAAGTTGATTCAAATCAATTTGCAGGAACCTGTCCGTCGGCCATGTTCATAGTATGTTCCCGATAAATTGGAGCCCAAAGAACCATTTCTTACCTCCTAGAATACATGGTTCTTCTTTTGATTAGCGGGCTTGGAGTGATGTCACATGTGCATCACACCACGGTAATGATGCTGCATGAGACCGGCTTATCAGAAGAGGAGTTGTGAATGCTGGGAGGTAGGAGGAGGTTCTGAAGGCTCCTGTCTAGTGACCACAGAACACTGACATGACCGATGGATTTGGTTCTGTTACTCAATTTGCACCAAATCTAGTCTCCACTTGTATTCCATCACAGTGTTTCTGCTGCTAGTGACCTATTACTCTTGACAACAGGCAGTTGAGAGAGAGACATCTAGTGACAGGAACTTTGGAGTGATTTTTCAGGGGCAAGAAACTATAATCTTTAAATAAAGTGATTTATAGATTTTATATTTAGAATAAAGAACAGTGATTGTGTGATTTAACCACAATGCAACAAATATAAACTCACTCAGTTTCCAAAAATAAGTTAAAGAGAACCTGTCAGCAGGATTGTGCTGAGTAACCAACGGACACTGTCAGGTCGGTGTCGTTATACTGATTACAATGATACCTGGTCATAAAAACCGTCTTGTGATTGTTGTGTAATCTTTATTTTCAGTTTTGAGTTAATGATATGCTCGTTCCCCCGGGCAGCCTGTGGGGGGTCTTCATGTGGTGCTCTGATTAGGTATTCATCTATATGGCTTCTGACAGGTCCTTCACTGACCTGCCCCTTAGTTAGCATAATGATTATTATATATATTTTTTTTAAATCACTTTCTGCAGGCAGGCACCTGCGTCTGCGCTGCAGCATGATCGCATCTATATTGTGTATTTAATTATTGTTTTTGATGGCATACATAATTTAAAAAAATGTGTCTGAAAATGACACCAGCCAGCGCAGTAGCAGCTATCGACAATCTCATAGCTGCTACTGCGCAGCAGCCTGCTTTGCCATTTTTGAGGAGGAAATGTTTTAATCTAGAAAGATGTTGCCGCTGGTGACTCCGCAGTAACAGCTATCAGATTACCGATAGTTGCTACTGCACAGATGCACAGATGCAGCCTGCGCCATTTTCAGACACATCTTTTTTCTCAAGAATTTATTTATAGCATGATATAAAAGAATGAACTGCACATTACACATTTGATCATGCTGCAGCGCTGGCTCCGCCGCCTGCTGCAGGTGATTTTTTATTTACCTAGAATCTTCTGCCCTCCGCTTTCTGCTATGGGACATACAGTTCCACACAGCCTAGGGCTCCCTGTGCCCGGCTCTTGCGCTTCAGCATGGAAGGAGCTCAGTCGCAGCTCCCTTCCAGCTCCTTAGTTCTCCTGTGCTTCTCCCCTCTGGCACGTTCTACAGATACAGCACTGTCCGCTTCTCCTCTCTGGCCTGGAGCTGCAGCACCACGTGGCTGCACGGCCCCAGTTCTCCTGCTCCCTCTGTCTCCTCCAACTGACACCATCTCACTAACTCCTCCTCCAAGCCAGAATATATATAAATCTGGGGAAGCTCCCCTGTAACTGAGTTCAGAGCTCCCCCTTCTCGCCTGGAATCAGAACATGTCGCATGTATGTACCACCTGTTAAAGGGATCCTCCTCGCTTCCAGGCATGGCATCACCCTCCCCAAAAGGAAAGAGACACCACTGCATCAGCTGGCTTCCTGGGGTGTTACAAATGGCTGAAAGAGATTCAAAAATAAACAAAAAGCTGGTGACTCAAAGTCACAAAATCATAAAGAATAAAGAAGCAGAAGTATCACCAGATACAGGGCTACAGAAAATGAAGGGACAAGTCATCCCACGCTTTCTGCCACTGACCGTGGCTTCCTTCCTGCTATTAGAATTAAAGTATTTTAATTAAATTAATAAATTTACATTTTCAATCCATATCATAAAAACATACATAACTCAATTGTTTAGACTGATCTAGAAGACATGTAGAGAGACTGTCTCGTTTTCCCTATAATTGCACATGTTAGGTTTGCACAGAATTTTTTTCTACCCCATGCGTTGACTTCTGATACAGTGCCTTGTGAAAGTATTCGGCTTCCTGGAACTTTTCAAGCTTTTCCCACATATCATGCTTCAAACATAAAGATACCAAATGTAAACTTTTGGTGAAGAATCAACAACAAGTGGAACACAATTGTGAAGTTGAACAAAATGTATTGGTTATTTTAAATGTTTGTGGAAATTCTAAAACTGAAAAGTGGGGCGTGCAATATTATTCGGCCCCTTTACGTTCAGTGCAGCAAACTCACTCCAGAAGTTCATTGTGGATCTCTGAATGATCCAATGTTGTCCTAAATGCCTAATGATGATAAATATAATCCACCTGTGTGTAATCAAGTCTCCATATAAATGCACCTGCTCTGTGATAGTCTCAGGGTTCTGTTTGAAGCACCGAGAGCATTATGAAGGCCAAGGAACACAACAGGCAGGTCCGTGATACTGTTGTGGAGAAGTTTAAAGCCGGATTTGGATACAAAATGATTTCCAAAACTTTAAACATCCCAAGGAGCACTGTGCAAGCGATCATATTGAAATGGAAGGAGCATCATACCACTGCAAATCTACCAAGACCCGGCTGTCCCTCTAAACTTTCATCTCAAACAAGGAGAAGTCTGATCAGAGATGCAGCCAAGAGGCCCATGATCACTCTGGATGAACTGCAGAGATCTACAGCTGAGGTGGGATAGTCTGTCCATAGGACAACAATCAGTCGTACACTGCACAAATCTGGCCTTTATGGAAGAGTGGCAAGAAGAAAGCCATTTCTCCAAGATATCCATAAAAAGTTTCACTTCAAGTTTGCAACAAGCCACCCGGGAGACACACCAAACATGTGGAAGAAGGTGCTCTGGTCAGATGAAACCGAAATCAAACTTCTTGGCAACAATGCCAAATGATATGTTTGGCGTAAAGGCAACACAGCTCATCACCCTGAACACACCATCCCCACTGTCAGACATGGTGGTGTCAGCATCATAGTTTGGGCCTGCTTTTCTTCAGCAGGGACAGGGAAGATGGTTAAAGTTGATGGAAAGATGAATGGAGCCAAATACAGGACCATTCTTGAAGAAAACCTGTTTGAGTCTGCAAAAGACCTGAGACTGGGACGGAGATTTGTCTTCCAACAAGACAATGATCCCAAACATAAAGCAAAATCTACAGTGGAATGGTTCAGAAATAAACGTATCCAGTTGTTAGAATGGCCAAGTCACAGTCCAGACCTCAATCCAATCGAGAATCTGTGGAAAGAGCTTAAAACTGCTGTTCACAAACGATCTCCATCAAACCTCATTGAGCTCGAGCTGTTTGCCAAGGAAGAGTGGGCAATAATTTCAGTCTCTCTATGTACAAAGCTGATAGAAACATACCCCAAGTGACTTGCAGCTGTAATCGCAGCAAAAGGTGGCGCAACAAAGTATTAAGTTAAAGGGACCGAATAATATTGCACGCCCCACTTTTCAGTTTTTGAATATCCACAAAAATGTAAAATAACCAATAAATTTTGTTCAATTTCACAATTGTGTTCCACATGTTGATTCTTCACCAAAAATTTACATTTGGTATCTTTATTTTTGAAGCATGATATGTGGGAAAAGGTTGAAAAGTTCCAGTGAGCCGAATACTTTTGCAAGGTACTGTATATTTGTTTTTTTCCAAAGTGCGATTACCGTATATACTCGAGTATATGCCGAGATTTTCAGCCCAAATTTTTGGGCTGAAAGTGCCCCTCTCGGCTTATACTCGAGTCACGGTCGGCGGCAGGGTCGGTGGGTGAGGGGGAGAGGGCGCTGAGGCATACTTACCTGCTTCCGGGGCTCCTGGCACTGTCCCTGCAGTCCCACGGTCTCCGGGTGCCACAGCTCTTCCCCTGTTCAGCGGTCACGTGGGACTGCTCATTAGAGAAATGAATATGGACTCCACTCCCATAGGGGTGGAGCCGCATATTCATTTCTCTAATGAGCGGTAACGGTGACCGCTGATAGAGGAAGAGGCTGCGGCACCGAAGACCAGCTGTCCGGGAGAAGGAGCGGGACGCCGGGAGCAGGTAAGTATTACATATTCACTTGTCCGCGTTCCACACGCCGGGCGCCGCTCTGTCTTCGCGTCCTCTTGCACTGACTGTTCAGGTCAGAGGGCGCGATGACGTACTAGTGTGCGCGCCGCCCTCTACCTGATCAGTCAGTGCAGAGAGACGCCGAGACGGGACGCTGAGGAGCTGCAAGCAAGAGAGGTGAGTATGGCATTTTTTTTTTATTGCAGCAGCAGCAGCAGCAATGGCACAGCTTTTTATGGTACATCAATGGGGCAATAATGAACGGGGCAGAGCACTATATGGCACAGCTATGGGGCAATAATGAACGGTGCAGAGCACTATATGGCACAGCTATGGGGCAATAATGAACGGTGCAGAGCACTATATGGCACAGCTATGGGGCAATAATGAACGGTGCAGAGCACTATATGGCACAGCTATGGGGCAATAATGAACGGTGCAGAGCACTATATGGCACAGCCATGGGGCAATAATGAACGGTGCAGAGCACTATATGGCACAGCTTTCTATGGTACATCTATGGGGCAATAATGAACGGTGCAGAGCACTATATGGCACAGCTTTCTATGGTACATCTATGGGGCCATAATGAACGGTGCAGAGCACTATATGGCACAGCTTTCTATGGTACATCTATGGGGCAATAATGAACGGTGTAGAGCATTATATGTGGCACAGCTTTATATGGAGCATCTATGGGACCATAATGATTGTTGCAGAGCATTATATGTGGCACAGCTTTATATGGAGCATCTATGGGGCCATAATGAACGGTGCAGAGCATTATATGTGGCACAGCTTTATATGGAGCATCTTATGGGGCAATAATGAACGGTATGGAGCATCTATTTTTATTTTTGAAATTCACCGGTAGCTGCTGCATTTTCCACCCTAGGCTTATACTCGAGTCAATAAGTTTTCCCAGTTTTTTGTGGCAAAATTAGGGGGGTCGGCTTATACTCGGGTCGGCTTATACTCGAGTATATACGGTAATTGTAACTAACACTTTTATAGTCAGTAATCCAGAGAAAAATAATTTTTATCTTATTTTCTTTCTTTTCCCTAAATTTAAAAATGCAAAAAGTTAATATATATATTACAATTTTTTGCAATTGAGCACTCACAACAGAGCCTTAATTGACTTTTGCAGATAGATAACTTTTAGATCCAGCTGTGTACACTGGGTGTATGAGCCATCATTTCATTATCAGTACAGGCAGAAATATATATCTACAAAATATCTACATTTTATGGCCCAAAATATCGGTCATTGTAGGGTTAAACAGTAAACAGAAGCCGCGGTCTTCGGTACACTATCTTCTGTAGAGAGAATATTGGCATTCATAATTTCCATGGGAGATGCTTAGAATATCAGCAGACTGGAAATACAGAACAACTGTCATGGTTTATCTTCTGCTGCTCTGTTCTGCTGTCAAGCCTCCCCCTTGAGAAATCCTTCCACGACTTCTATACATGCTGTCATCAAATTAGTAAATACACACATTAGTATCTGGTTTGTACCCTTGTTTCATCTTCTGTCTTGTTTTTGTGATCTGAGGATCTGCTCTCCTCTGTCATGTTCCCATGCTTGTGAACTAAAGGCTCGTTATTATCGTTAAAAGAACATATCCTCTAAATGATTACTGTATATGCACGGCACCAAGGCTATTGACTGAGGCAAGTAACGACAAAGCTCTACACTTTCGTAGTTACAGTGAGGTCCACAAATATTTGGACAGTATCTGAATCTTCGTGATATACTGTAGTCTCTCCAGGCTTCACCACCGCAATTGAGTGCGGGTGACAGCTCTATGAAAGAGCTGACGCCCTGCAGCGATGCCCATGATCGGTGCTAGCCCCAATCACGGGCATTTAATCCCTGTGATGCCGCTGTCAATAGTGACAGCGACATCGTCGGGCTTCGCAGAGGGAGTGAGCTCCCTGTGTGCTCCAATCGGCACAACACGATGTGATCGCATTGTGACGATGCTCTCAATGGTGACCCGAGTCTCATACTGAGAGCTCGAGCTGACTCACCTCCTCCCTGCATCTGAGACGCTGCTCTAATGCTCTGCATCAGCGATCTGTCATTATACAGTTGATGTCCCATCCTTGGACAATGTAAAAAAGTTTTTTAAAAAAGTTAATAAAAAGTGTAAAAATATTTTTTAAAAATCACAAAATAAAGAAGAACAACAAAAAATAATATTAATCCAATAAATACATTTTTTATTTTTTTTTAAAAGCACATATATTTGGTATCGCCACATCCGGAATGACACAACTTATAAAACTGTCCCACTTGTTAACCCCTCCAGTGAACACTTTAAAAAAAAAAAAAGAGGCAAAAAACTATGCTTTATCATCACCGCCAAACAAAAAGTGGAATAAAACACGATAAAAAAGACCAAACTATATAACAATCAAAGCGCATCTTGTTGTGCAAAAAAACAAGCCATGACAAAGCTATGTTAGTAGAAAAATAAAAAAGCTATAGCTCTCAGAATAAAGAGATGTGATGGAGTTCCTGATAGTTACAGAGATAGAGTTTGGTGCGTAACGTGAGCAGAGCTGCAAAAAGGTGGTTCACAGTTAGAGGAGACTAAGGAGAGGGATAGTGAGATCTTGAAGAGAAGTGACTGATGAGACACTTCCAGCGAGGTATTTTGGATAAGACACAGAGTAACAAACCCCAGAGCTTGTAACATAGAAGGTAAAGGACTTAAGCAGAACTGAGTATGACAGACTAGTGGAGGTTCCAAGTGCAAGGATTCCAGGGTGCCAGTAGTGGAAAAAAATAGGACATGGAACCAGAGAGCAAATAAGAAATCTTGCTAATCAGAGCTATAGAGAGAAAGCTGGGTTGTGGCAGAATAAGATGAAACAGTGTGCCTCACTAGCCATGGAGTAAACTACGGAGGAAGGATATTGAAAGTGGAAAATGCTTTGTACCGTGAAGAAAACGTCCATAAGACTTTGTACCCACTATCCCTTGTATATAACCTTTACCAAGTTACCATTCAGCAAAGAGTTACCACAGCTGTAGCCAACACACCCAGCCAGAACCTACACTTTCATGTAGCATGTCAGGGCATAAAAGAAGATGAGTGCCTCGGTCATGGCTACGCCCCATGCCGTGTTACACTTGACCAAAAGTATTGAAACTGATAAAAATTTTGGTTTTCACAAAGTTTGTTACTTTAGTTTTTATAGTGGCAAATTGCATTAAAGGTATAGTCTCATGTTGCCTCTTGAGCATCTCACAGCTATGCAGTCTCCTTACTTCCTGATTTTGGTAAGGTGGGGGCACCATCTTGAATGGCAGTTCATGTGAAATATAGAGTTGCAGTATTAGTAAAACTATATAACTCAGCACAAGTCTTGCTATACCACCTTCAGCTATCAGTGGTCTGTTTTGCATCTAAACTGTTTTCACAATAGTTACATACAAAGAGAACAGGGCATTTGAACAAGCACATAGCTTAGGACAGGAAGGTCTGAGGTCTATGAGCTGATGATTTTGCAAGATTGATAATAGCAGCTTATCAGGAACTGAGAGGGAGAGGAAGTGAGGTGAGCAAAAAACTACTATAGAAAAATAATGAGCTGAAGAGCAGTTGCTGGTATGTTAGTAGTTAATCTTAATTCCTGGAATGTAACTATTGTGCATTGCAATCTTGGTCAAGGTCTGGGCCGACTCTAGTTGCCAGGCTCCAAGGAAAGCAGCTTTACACTATGAAAGAAAACAGGAGACTGACAGTAGATAGAGAAAGCAAGTCGATTGCAAACTTGCTTATTTTCATGTTACCTAATTAATGGAATTTAATAAATTGTGAATACCGCTTTAACTTTAGATGGTTATGGAGAGTGTTCAGATGAGTTGCAAAAAATTGGAAAGCCATTACTTGTCATGAAAATGAACAAAATAACATTGAATTTTCATTGAATTACAGCTCTACTACAAAAAAATAAAATGCTTACATCATTTCAGTGATCTTCTCGTTAGCTTTGAAGAAAGTAGTAACGAGGACAAGGCAATTGATATAACTCTGTCATGTTAATAGATTTATGAGTGCAGACTCTTTGGTTTAAAATGGGGCTGTTGTTTGAAATTGTTCTATTAACCATGGTCACCTCTAATTAAACACTTCCAGTCATCATTTCCTTGCATCAAAAGGTCTTTACAGACAAGGACATTGCTGCTTATAACATTACCTTAAATCAATTATTTAACCCCTTCCCGACCTTTGACGCCACGTAGGCGTCATGAAAGTCGGTGCCAATCCGACCCATGACGCCTATGTGGCGTCATGGAAAGATCGCGTCCCTGCAGATCGGGTGAAAGGGTTAACTCCTATTTCACCCGATCTGCAGGGACAGGGGGAGTGGTAGTTTAGCCCAGGGGGGGGTGGCTTCACCCCCTCGTGGCTACGATCGCTCTGATTGGCTGTTGAAAGTGAAACTGCCAATCAGAGCGATTTGTAATATTTCACCTATTATAACTGGTGAAATATTACAATCCAGCCATGGCCGATGCTGAAATATCATCGGCCATGGCTGGAAATACTAATGTGCCCCCACCCCACCCCACCGATCGCCCCCCCAGACCCCCGATCTGGCCGGTACACTGCTCCGGCTCCCCTCCGTCCAGTGCTCTGCTCCCCCCCGTGCTCTTGTCCGCTCCTCCCGTGCTCCAATCACCCCCCCGTGCTCCAATCACCCCCCCTGCACTCCGATCCACACCCCCCGGTGCTCCGTTCCACCCCCCCGTGCTCCATTCCAGCCCCCCCGTGCTCCGTTCCACGCCCCTCGTGCTCCGTTCCACCCCTCCCGCGCTCCGATTCCCCCCCGTGCTCCGATCCCCCCCCCCGTGGTCCCCCCCCACCCCATCATACTTACCGATCCAGCCGGGGTCCCGTCCGTCTTCTCCCTGGGCGCCGCCATCTTCCAAAATGGCGGGCGCATGCGCAGTGCGCCCGCCGAATCTGCAGGCCGGCAGATTCGTTCCAAAGTGCATTTTGATCACTGAGATAGATTATATCTCAGTGATCAAAATAAAAAAAATAATAAATGACCCCCCCCCCCCTTTGTCACCCCCATAGGTAGGGACAATAAAAAAATAATGTTAGAATAGGGTTAGGGTTAGGGGTAGGGTTAGGGTTAGGGGTAGGGTTAGGGTTAGGGTTAGGGCTAGGGGTAGGGTTAGGGGTAAGGTTAGGGCTAGGGTTAGGGGTAGGGTTAGGGTTAGGGGTAGGGTTAGGGCTAGGGTTAGGGGTAGGGTTAGGGGTAGGGTTAGGGTTAGGGTTAGGGTTTCGGTATGTGCACACGTATTCTGGTCCTCTGCGGATTTTTCCGCTGCAGATTTGATAAATCCGCAGTGCTAAACCGCTGCGGATTTATGGCGGATTTACCGCGTTTTTTTCTGCGCATTTCACTGCGGTTTTACAACTGCGATTTTCTATTGGAGCAGTTGTAAAACCGCTGCGGAATCCGCACAAAGAAGTGACATGCTGCGGAATGTAAACCGCTGCGTTTCCGTGCAGTTTTTCCGCAGCATGTGTACAGCGATTTTTGTTTCCCGTAGGTTTACATTGAACTGTAAACTCATGGGAAACTGCTGCGGATCTGCAGCGTTTTCCGCAGCGTGTGCACATACCTTTAGAATTAGGCTATGTGCACACTGTGCGGATTTGGCTGCGGATTGGCCGCTGCGGATTCGCAGCAGTGTTCCATCAGGTTTACAGTACCATGTAAACATATGAAAAACCAAATCCGCTGTGCCCATGGTGCGGAAAATACCGCGCGGAAACGCTGCGTTCTATTTTCCGCAGCATGTCAATTCTTTGTGCGGATTCCGCAGCGTTTTACACCTGTTCCTCAATAGGAATCCGCAGGTGAAATCCGCACAAAAAACACTGGAAATCCGCGGAAAATCCGCAGGTAAAACGCAGTGCCTTTTACCCGCGCATTTTTCAAAAATGGTGCGGAAATATCTCACACGAATCCGCAACGTGGGCACATAGCCTTAGGGTTAGGGTTGGAATTAGGGTTGTGGTTAGGGGTGTGTTGGGGTTAGGGTTGTGGTTAGGGGTGTGTTGCGGTTAGGGTTGTGATTAGGGTTATGGCTACAGTTGGGATTAGGGTTAGGGGTGTGTTGGGGTTAGTGTTGGAGGTAGAATTGAGGGGTTACCACTGTTTAGGCACATCAGGGGTCTCCAAACGCAACATGGCGCCACCATTGATTCCAGCCAATCTCGTATTCAAAAAGTCAAATGGTGCTCCCTCACTTCCGAGCCCTGACGTGTGCCCAAACAGTGGTTTACCCCCACATATGGGGTACCAGCATACTCAGGACAAATTGCGCAACAATTACTGGGGTCCAATTTCTCCTGTTACCCTTGTGAATCTAAAAAAATGCTTGCTAAAACATAATTTTTGAGGAAAGAAAAATGATTTTTTATTTTCATGGCTCTGCGTTGTAAACGTCTGTGAAGCACTTGGGGGTTCAAAGTGCTCACCACATATCTAGATAAGTTCCTTGGGGGGTCTAGTTTCTAAAATGGGGTCACTTGTGGGGGTTTCTACTGTTTAGGCACACCAGGGGCTCTGCAAACGCAACGTGACACCCGCAGACCATTCCATCAAAGTCTGCATTTCAAAAGTCACTACTTCCCTTCTGAGCCCCGACGTGTGCCCAAACAGTGGTTTACCCCCACTCATGGGGTATCAGCGTACTCAGGAGAAACTGGACAACAACTTTTGGGGTCCAATTTCTCCTGTAACCCTTGGGAAAATAAAAAATTCTGGGCTAAATAATTATTTTTGAGGAAAGAAAACGTATTTATTATTTTCACGGCTCTGCATTATAAACTTCTATGAAGCGCTTGGGGGTTCAAAGTGCTCACCACACATCTAGATAAGTTCCTTTCGGGGTCTAGTTTCCAAAATGGGGTCACTTGTGGGGGGTTTCTACTGTTTAGGCACATCAGGGGCTCTGCAAACGCAACGTGATGCCCGCAGAGCATTCCATCAAAGTCTGCATTTCAAAACGTCACTACTTCACTTCCGAGCCTCGGCATGTGCCCAAACAGTAGTTTACTCCCACATATGGCGTATCACCATACTCAGGAGAAACTGGACAACAAATATTGGGGTCAAATTTCTCCTGTTACCCTTGGGAAAATTAAAAAATTCTGGGCTAAATAATTATTTTTGAGGAAAGAAAACGTATTTATTATTTTCACGGCTCTGCATTATAAACTTCTATGAAGTGCTTGGGGGTTCAAAGTGCTCACCACACATCTAGATAAGTTCCTTTTGGGGTCTAGTTTCCAAAATGGGGTCACTTGTGGGGGGTTTCTACTGTTAAGCCACATCAGGGGCTCTGCAAACGCAACGTGATGCCCACAGAGCATTCCATCAAAGTCTGCATTTCAAAACGTCACTACTTCACTTCCGAGCCTCGGCATGTGCCCAAACAGTGGTGTACCCCCACATATGGGGTATCAGCATACTCAAGAGAAACTAGACAACAATTTTGGGGTCCAATTTCTTCTGTAACCCTTGGGAAAATAAAAAATTCTGGGCTAAATAATTATTTTTGAGGAAAGAAAACGTATTTATTATTTTCACGGCTCTGCATTATAAACTTCTATGAAGCACTTGGGGGTTCAAAGTGCTCACCACACATCTAGATAAGTTCCTTTGGGGGTCTAGTTTCCAAAATGGGGTCACTTGTGGGGGGTGTCTACTGTTAAGCCACATCAGGGGCTCTGCAAACGCAACGTGACGCCCACAGAGCATTCCATCAAAGTCTGCATTTCAAAACGTCACTACTTCACTTCCGAGCCCCGGCATGTGCCCAAACAGTGATTTACCCCCACATATGGGGTATCAGCGTACTCAGGAGAAACTGGACAACAACTTTTGGGGTCAAATTTCTCCTGTTACCCTTGGGAAAATAAAAAATTGCAGGCTAAAAATCATTTTTGAGAAAATAATTTTTTTTTTTTATTTTCATGGCTCTGCGTTATAAACTTCTGTGAAGCACTTGGGGGTTCAAAGTCCTCACCACACATCTAGATTAGTTCCTTTGGGGGTCTAGTTTCCAAAATGGTGTCATTTCTGGGGGATCTCCAATGTTTAGGCACACAGGGGCTCTCCAAACGTGACATGGTGTCCGCTAATGATTGGAGCTAATTTTCCATTTAAAAAGCCAAATGGCGTGCCATCCCTTCCGAGCCCTGCCGTGTGCCGAAACAGTGGTTTACCCCCACATATGGGGTATCAGCGTACTCAGGACAAACTGGACAACAATATTCGGGGTCCAATTTCTCCTATTATCCTTGGCAAAATAGGAAATTCCAGGCTAAAAAATCATTTCTGAGGAAAGAAAAATTATTTTTTATTTTCATGGCTCTGCGTTATAAACTTCTGTGAAGCACCTGGGGGTTTAAAGTGCTCAATATGCATCTAGATAAGTTCCTTGGGGGTCTAGTTTCCAAAATGGGGTCACTTGTGGGGGAGCTCCAATGTTTAGGCACACAGGGGCTCTCCAAACGCGACATGGTGTCCGCTAACAATTGGAGCTAATTTTCCATTCAAAAAGTCAAATGGCGCGCCTTCCCTTCCAAGCCCTGCCGAGTGCCCAAACAGTGTTTTACCCCCCACATATGAGGTATCGGCGTACTCGGGAGAAATTGCCCAACAAATTTTATGATCCATTTTATCCTACTGCCCATGTGAAAATGAAAAAATTGAGGCGAAAAGAATTTTTTTGTGAAAAAAAAGTACTTTTTCATTTTTACAGATCAATTTGTGAAGCACCTGAGGGTTTAAAGTGCTCACTAGGCATCTAAATAAGTTCCTTGGGGGGTCTAGTTTCCAAAATGGGGTCACTTGTGGGGGAGCGCCAATGTTTAGGCACACAGGAGCTATCCAAACGCGACATGGTGTCCGCTAACGATGGAAATAATTTTTCATTCAAAAAGTCAAATGGCGCTCCTTCCCTTCCGAGCCTTACCATGTGCCCAAACAGTGGTTTTCCCCCACATGTGAGGTATTGGTGTACTCAGGAGAAATTGCCCAACACATTTTAGGATCCATTTTATCCTGTTGCCCATGAGAAAATGAAAAAATTGAGGCTAAAAGAATTTTTTTGTGAAAAAAAAGTACTTTTTCATTTTTACGGATCAATTTGTGAAGCACCTGGGGGTTCAAAGTGCTCACTATGCATCTAGATAAGTTCCTTGGGGCGTCTAGTTTCCAAAATGGGGTCACTTGTGGGGGAGCTCCAATTTTTAGGCACACGGGGGCTCTCCAAACGTGACATGGTGTCCGCTAAAGAGTGGAGCCAATTTTTGATTAAAAAAGTCAAATGGCGCTCCTTCCCTTCCAAGCCCTGCCGTGCGCCCAAACAGTGGTTTACCCCCACATATGAGGTATCAGCGTACTCAGGACAAATTGGACAACAACTTTCGTGGTTCAGTTTCTCCTTTTACCATTGGGAAAATACAAAAATTGTTGCTAAAAGATAATTTTTGTGACTAAAAAGTTAAATGTTCATTTTTTCCTTCCATGTTGCTTCTGCTGCTGTGAAGCACCTGAAGGGTTAATAAACTTCTTGAATGTGGTTTTGAGTACCTTGAGGGGTGCAGTTTTTAGAATGGTGTCACTTTTGGGTATTTTCAGCCATATAGACCCCTCAAACTGACTTCAAATGTGAGGTGGTCCCTAAAAAAAATGGTTTTGTAAATTTCGTTGTAAAAATGACAAATTGCTGGTCAAACTTTAACCCTTATAACTTCCTAACAAAAAAAAATTTTGTTTCCAAAATTGTGCTGATGTAAAGTAAACATGTGGGAAATGTTATTTATTAACTATTTTGTGTCACATATCTCTCTGGTTTTACAGAATAAAAATTCAAAATGTGAAAATTGTGAAATTTTCAAAATTTTCGCCAAATTTCCGTTTTTATCACAAATAAACGCAGAATTTATTGACCTAAATTTACCACTAACATGAAGCCCAATATGTCACGAAAAAACAATCTCAGAACCGCTAGGATCCATTGAAGCGTTCCTGAGTTATTACCTCATAAAGGGACACTGGTCAGAATTGCAAAAAACGGCAAGGTCTTTAAGGTCAAAATAGGCTGGGTCATGAAGGGGTTAAAGAGAGTTGTTCATTGCTGTGAATAAAACTTTAAGGCACCAAAGAGAGTAAAGCAAGAGCCAGGATCAATTCCTAAAGAGGATTCCACTATAGGTTCATTTCAACATCAGTGTAGAGCTTGCCGAGTGGACAAACAAAAACAGCAAAGTTGTGATCAACTCCCAGCATGGAATACACAAGAATGTGTTGCTATCAGTAGGGTTGAGCGAAACGGATCGTTCATTTTCATAAGTCGCTGACTTTTGGCAAAGTCAGGTTTCATGAAACCCGACCCGATCCCTGTGTGGGGTCGACCATGCGGTACGCGACTTTCGCGCCAAAGTCGCATTTCAATGATGCAAAAAGCGCCATTTCTCAGCCAATGAAGGTGGACGCAGAGTGTGGGCAGCGTGATGACATAGGTCCTGGTCCCCACCATCTTAGAGAAGGGCATTGCAGTGATTGGCTTGCTGTCTGCGGCGTCACAGGGGCTATAAAGGGCGTTCCCGCCGACCGCCATCTTACTGCTGCTGATCTGAGCATAGGGAGAGGTTGCTGCCGCTTCGTCAGAAGCAGGCATAACGTTAGGCAGGGTACATTAACCCCGAAACCGCTTGTGCTGTAGCGATTTCCACTGTCCAACACCACCTTTTGTTTGCAGGGACAGTGGAAGCTACATTTTTTTTTTTTTCCTCAGCGCTGTAGCTCATTGGGCTGCCCTAGAAGGCTCCCTGATAGCTGCATTGCTGTGTGTACGCCGCTGTGCAAACCAACTACTTTTTTCAAAGCACAAATCCTGTTGTTCCTTCCTTTCTGCACAACTATCTTGTTTGTTTGTCCACACTTTTGATTTAATTTGTGCAGCAGTCCACTCCTTGTTATTGCTGCCTGCCATACCTTGCTGAGATTACTGCAGGGAGATAGTAATTGTAGGACAGTCCTTCAAGCCACTTTCTGCCACAGAAAATATAGTCTAATACAGTGGCCCACATTTATTCACTAGTCTCCCTGAATAAAAAAAAAGGGTGCAGATTAAAATTGGCAAATCTGCATCAGTGGCAGTCCTGTGTGTGGCATCTGTGTCTCATTTTCTGGCACAGAAAACATACAGTCTAACAGTGGGCCTGATTTCTTGCCAATTCTCCCAGAAATAAAAAAAAAATAGTGGGAGATTAATTTTGGCATTTGTGCTTGAGTGCCAGTTGTGTGTGCCATCTCTCTCAAATTGTGGGGCACAGAAAGCCTAGTGTCTAATACTGTTTTTTTTTTTTTTTAATTCTCCCTGAAAAAAAAAAAATAGTGGGAGATTAATATTGGCATTTGTGCTTGAGTGCCAGTCGTGTGTGCCATCTCTCTCAAATTTTGGGGCACAGAAAGCCTAGTGTCTAATACTGTTTTATTTTATTTTTTTTTAAATTCTCCCTGAAAAAAAAAAAATAGTGGGAGATTAATATTGGCACTTGTGCTTGAGTGCCAGTCGTGTGTGCCATCTCTCTCAAATTGTGGGGCACAGAAAGCCTAGTGTCTAATACTGTTTTTGTTTTTTGTTTTTAAATTCTCCCTGAAAAAAAATAAATAGTGGGAGATTAATATTGGCATTTGTGCTTGAGTGCCAGTCGTGTGTGCCATCTCTCTCAAATTGTGGGGCACAGAAAGCCTAGTGTCTAATACTGTTTTTTTTTTTTTTTTTTTTAATTCTCCCTGAAAAAAAATAAATAGTGGGAGATTAATATTGGCATTTGTGCTTGAGTGCCAGTCGTGTGTGCCATCTCTCTCAAATTGTGGGGCACAGAAAGTCTAGTGTCTATAATACTGTTTTTTTATTTTTGTTTTTTAATTCTCCCTTAAAAAAAATAGTGGGAGATTAATATTGGCATTTGTGCTTGAGTGCCAGTCATGTGTGCCATCTCTCTCAAATTTTGGGGCACAGAAAGCCTAGTGTCTAATACTGTTTTTTGTTTTTTTTTAAATTCTCCCTGAAAAAAAATAAATAGTGGGAGATTAATATTGGCATTTGTGCTTGAGTGCCAGTCGTGTGTGCCATCTCTCTCAAATTGTGGGGCACAGAAAGCCTAGTGTCTAATACTGTTTTTGTTTTTTGTTTTTTAAATTCTCCCTGAATAAAAATAAATAGTGGGAGAATAATATTTGCATTTGTGCTTGAGTGCCAGTCGTGTGTGCCATCTCTCTTAAATTGTGGGGCACAGAAAGCCTAGTGTCTAATACTGTTTTTTTTTTTTTTTTTAATTCTCCCTGAAAAAAAATAAATAGTGGGAGATTAATATTGGCATTTGTGCTTGAATGCCAGTCGTGTGTGCCATCTCTCTCAAATTGTGGGGCACAGAAAGCCTAGTGTCTAATACTGTTTTTTTTTTTTAATTCTCCCTGAAAAAAAATAAATAGTGGGAGATTAATATTGGCATTTGTGCTTGAGTGCCAGTCGTGTGTGCCATCTCTCTCAAATTGTGGGGCACAGAAAGCCTAGTGTCTAATACTGTTTTATTTTTTTATTTTTTTAAATTCTACCTGAAAAAAAAAAAAAAATTGTTTGAGATTAATATTGGCATTTGTGCTTGAGTGCCAGTCATGTGTGCCATCTGTTAGGAGTCGAGTTTCCTCTGCTGCACAGGGGGAATCTCGATCCGTTTCTGCTGCGGTCTCCCATTCGGTATCGGCCGCAGTGGGCTCTGCTCAGCAGAGACGTCGCTCCCAGCGTCTCGCTGAGGCTGATTCGGTGCATAGGGTCACTACTGCCTTTTCTGGCTTTCCTATGGTACCCTGCACTGATCTGCGGCGAGCGAGCCTCTCTGGGACTAAGTCCTTATTTACTCACACTGAGCATGCCCAGGGCAGGGTCTCCCATTGGAGGTCGAGGGCCACATGTTCGGTCACATGCTCAGGTACTGCAGTACATTCCATTGGTCCTCCTGGAAGGTCCTGAAAGGGCAAAACATGCCCAGGTACTCCAGCACTTTCCATTGGTCCTCCTGGAAAGTCCTGAAAGGGCAAAAACTTCAGTAGCAGCTTCCTGTGCTGCAACTATATAAACTGCGCATGAACGCACGGCCATGCGCTAGTATTGTGTTGTAAATATGTGTGTGTGTTGTGAGTGAAAGTCGCTCTTTAAATAACCCTCCCTAATGAATGTCTGTTCGCGGAAGGTGTATGTTTGCTATCTAGTGCCCGACTTATCCTACAGCACGTAACACACATCACAGCGTCCAGTTGCTGTGTCCGCCAGTACGGCGCCGTGCGCTTCCTCTGCGCTTTCCTTACCCAAGCCTGGGTGGTTAGTGGCGTCCGTCAGTGCGGCACCGCACGCACTCTCGTACCTTTATTTACTATTTCAATAGTTTCCTTTCACACCCAGTTGCGGTGTTGTGCCAGCAAGTGGTCTAATCGGACTTCAATCCTAGTTGGGGTTGTGTTCGCTGACTTATTGCTCGCGCTCTATGTGCGGTGCCACGGTCCTGTGACGCAACAGGATCGCTTCCTTCACGCAGGGTGAAGTTAACCCTTGTATGTATACTTATAGTACCGCCATATAGTCCGTCTTACTTAGCAGCAGGTACTTTCCTGCACGGTGGATCCCGGGTTGCGAACGCACCAATTCCATTTAATAAACTATATATTTGGTGCGTTCCGCCAACCCTAACACCATCTCTCTCAAATTGTGGGGCACAGAAAGCCTAGTGTCTATAATACTGTTTTATTTTATTTTTTTTTTAAATCTCCCTGAAAAAAAAAATTAGTGGGAGATTAATATTGGCATTTGTGCTTGAGTGACAGTCCTGCGTGTGTATAAAATATATAAAGGCACGGATGATTGACCTCATGGAGACCAAAACATCCAACACCGCGGAGACACCATCACGTGTTTCTCAACGCAGTGATCCAGAACACTGCCCCCAAGTCCTGCGTGTGTGGCATCTCTCTCATTTTGTGCCACAGAAAACAAAGTGTGTAACATTGTGCCTGATTTTCCTTGCAGTCTCACCCACCTATAAAGGGATATCTAAATCCTACAGAAGTTAGAGTTCACCTTGTAAGTTGTTTTACAGTAACAAATACCGTTACTTTGGTTACGTTTTGCAAACAATGAGGAAGTCTGGTGGAAGAGGTCGTGGCCGTGGGCGGTCATTGCCAGCTGGTAATGATGGTAGTGGTGGTGGAGCATCAGGTGGTCGTGGGAAAAGCAATATAGCACCTAAGTCTCGAGTTGTGGAGCCAGGTTCCTCGTCTGGCTACACAAGGCCTCGAACGCTCCCTTTTCTGGGAGTAGGAAAACCGCTTTTAAAGCCGGAGCAGCAAGAGCAAGTTTTGGCTTTCCTTGCTGACTCAGCCTCTAGCTCTTTTGCCTCCTCTTCTGAAACTGGTAAATGTAAAAGCAGCGCGTCATTAGTGGATGTTCACGGTCAGGGACAAGTCGCTTCCTTGTCCTCTTCAGCAAAAACAACAACAGAGAAGGATGCATCAGGCGACACAACGGGTTACTCCATGGAGCTCTTTACACATACCGTTCCTGGGTTAGAAAGTGAAACAGTTAACAGGCCATGCCCATTACAAGTTGAATCGGACATGGAGTGCACAGATGCACAGCCACAGCCAAATTACTATGCTGTTCCTTTGACTCAGACCACATCATTGCCCTCGCAGTGTACTGATCCAGAATCAGACCCTGATGAGACTATGGTGCCCCGTCACGAACGTTATACCACCGGCTTACACGGTGACACAGACGAAGTTGCACACGAGATAGAAAAGGAGGTCATAGATGACCCAGTTGTGGACCCCGATTGGCAGCCATTGGGGGAACAGGGTGCAGGCGGCAGTAGTACTGAAGCGGAGGAGGAGGGGCTGCAGCAGGCATCAACATCGCAACAGGTTCCATCTGCCGGGCCCGTATCTGGCCCAAAACGCGTGGCAAAGCCAAAACCAGTTGGAGGACAGCGTGGCCATCCGGTTAAAGAAGCTCAGTCTGCAATGCCTGAAAAGGTATCCGATGGTAGAAAGAGTGCAGTCTGGCATTTTTTTAAACAACATCCAAATGATCAGCGCAAAGTCATCTGTCAAAAATGTTCAACTACCTTAAGATGGACTACGCTGTACCACGCTACGAGCTACCCAGTCGACACTTCTTTTCGATAAAAGCCATCCCAGCCCTCCACCAGCATGTTAAAGAGCGCAACGTCCATGCACTCAGGCAATCTGTGAGTACAAAGGTGCACCTGACAACAGATGCATGGACCAGTAGGCATGGCCAGGGACGTTACGTGTCCATCACGGCACACTGGGTGAATGTGGTGGATGCAGGGTCCACAGGGGACAGCAATATTGGGACGGTTCTGCCTAGCCCACGGTCTAGGAAACAGTTGGCTGTAGCCGTTCGCCCCCCCTCCTCCTCCTCCTCGTCCTCATGCAGAAGCGAAAGCTCGTCCACAGACCGCAGTCGCACAACCACTCCATCCGCAGCTGCCATTGTTGCACACCAGGTGTCCCATTATGGGGCAGCTACTGGCAAGCGTCAGCAGGCTGTATTGGCAATGAAGTGTTTGGGCGACAACAGACACACCGCGGAAGTTCTGTCCGAGTTCTTGCAGAAAGAAACGCAGTCATGGCTGGGCACTGTACATCTTGAGGCAGGCAAGGTAGTGAGTGGTAACGGAAGGAATTTCATGGCTGCCATAGCCCTTTCCCAATTGAAACACATTCCTTGCCTGGCTCACACCTTAAACCTGGTGGTGCAGTGCTTCCTGAAAAGTTATCCGGGGTTATCCGACCTGCTCCTCAAAGTGCGCAGACTTTGATCGCATATCCGCCGTTCGCCCGTACACTCCAGCCGTGTGCAGAACTATCAGCGGTCTTTGAACCTTCCCCAGCATCGCCTAATCATCGACGTTGCAACAAGGTGGAACTCAACACTGCACATGCTTCAGAGACTGTGCGAACAGAGGCGTGCTGTTATGTATTTGTGGGAGGATACACATACACGGGCAGGCAGTTGGATGGCAGACATGGAGTTGTCAGGTGTGCAGTGGTCGAAGGTACAAGACATGTGTCAAGTCCTTCAGTGTTTTGAGGAATGGACACGGCTGGATAGTGCAGACAACACCATAATAAGCATGAGCATCCCCCTAATGCATCTGCTGATGCAAATTTTGACGCACATAAAGGAGCAGGCGTCTGCAGCCGAGGAAGAGGAAAGCCTTGATGACAGTCAGCCATTGTCTGGTCAGGGCAGTGTACAGGACGAGGTAGCGGGCGAACAGGAGGAGGACGAGGAGGATGATGGGGATAAGTATTTTGTTAATGAGGAAGCTTCTCCGGGGCCAATGGAAATTGGTGGCGTGGCAAGGCCGGGTTCAGGTTTTTTGAGGGACACAAGTGACGTAGATTTCCCTGTAACTGCCCCTCAACCCAGCACAACTGCAGATTTGATAACTGGAACTTTGGCCCACATGGCGGATTATGCCTTACGTATCCTCAAAAGGGACCCACGCATTATTAAAATGATGACCGATGACGATTACTGGTTGGCCTGCATCCTTGATCCTCGCTATAAAGGCAAATTGCAAAATATTATGCCACATGAGAACCTGGAACAAATATTAGCAACCAAACAATCAACTCTTGTTGACCGTTTGATTCAGGCATTCCCAGCACACAGCGCCGGTGATGGTTCTCACACGAGCTGCAGGGGGCAGCAGACCAGAGGTGTTAGAGGTGCACAAGTCAGAAGTGGCGTTGGACAGAGGGGTTTTCTGACCAGGTTGTGGAGTGATTTTGCTATGACCGCAGACAGGACAGGTACTGCAGCATCAATTCAAAGTGACAGGAGACAACATTTGTCCAGTATGGTTACTAACTATTTTTCATCCCTTATCGATGTTCTCCCTCAACCGTCATTCCCATTTGATTACTGGGCATCCAAATTAGACACCTGGCCAGAATTGGCAGAATATGCATTGCAGGAGCTTGCTTGCCCAGCAGCTAGTGTGCTATCAGAAAGAGTATTCAGTGCTGCTGGTTCAATATTAACCAAAGAAAGGACTCGTCTGGCTACCCAAAATGTTGATGATCTAACCTTCATTAAAATGAACCACTCCTGGATTTCGAATTATTTTGCCCCACCTTTCCCGGCTGACACCTAGCTTTCCTATGAAAAGGTCTTGCTTGTGGACTGGTCTGACTGAGTTTTCCAATCTTGTAATTTGCAGCAGCTGTTTGTCCAGCATACGACATGTTTACACCTCCCTAAATGGGCAAACTCCCCCCACGGGGCCGTGGTCTCGCCACTTGGTGCAAGCACCCGTGAGAGTGCCGTTTGTCTGAAGAGGTGGGTGTGCACGCTTTTGGTCGACGGCACTGCCACTGGGTCCCTCATAGTACAATAAAGTGTCTCTGGCGGTGGTGGCGCACAACCAACGTCAGACACACCGTTGTAACATGAGGGGCCCTGGGCCTGTACCGCCGGCCACAAGACAGTTCCCACCCCCCAGCTCAAACGGTGCTCTACCACTTGCAAAATTATCTCTCACAGCTCCACCAATGTTTAGTCTATGCGCTGACATCCTTCAATGCCTGGCACTGACAATACCAATGTGTTGACATGTATGATGCTACTTAAAATAGTCAGGGGCAGTGTCCTATATTTACACCAGTAAATACTTAGCGCCAAATTACTAGGTCTGAAACTCAGCAGAGGAGCCCACCCCTGTACCTAAGTATGCCACCCTTTTGTTTTTTGGTTTTGTTGTATTGCGAGACATTAACATCTATTTATTTTTTGGGAGTACTAACTGTCAGACACTCCTTACAATCGGCCTCCGCTGACAACACCAATGCTGCCTGTGTACCCCTGCAAGATAATTCCAACGGCATAGAGCCTACTTTTGTTATGTTAGGCCTACTAAGTCTGTCTGCGGTCCATAATAGAAATTGTCCTTCACTGACCACACCACTGCTGCCCGTGTACCCCTGGAACCTATTTTAAAGTGCCTACAGCCTACTTTTCTTATGTTAGGCCTACTAAACCTGTCTGCGGTCCCTCCTTCCAATAGTCCTCCACTGACCAGACCAATGCTGGGCGTGTACCCCTGGAACCTATTTTAAATTGCATAGAGCATCCTTTTTTTAATTGTAGGCGTACTGTTGTGAATTCTGTGGCAGAGCTCCCTCCTGTGGTCACAAGTGGTACTTCGGCTGATTCTCTCTGTGAGCTTCCGTTGGTGGAGGAAAGTGGTACTGCGGCTTCTGAGTTTCCTCCCTCAGGTGATGTGGTGAGGTCGTTAGGTGCTTCTCTACTTAACTCCACCTAATGCTTTGATCCTGGCTTCCTGTCAATGTTCCAGTGTTGGACTTGTTTTTCCCTGGATCATTCCTGTGGCCTGCTGCTCTGCATAGCTAAGTTCTTCTTTGCTATTTGTTTGCTATTTTTTCTGTCCAGCTTGTCTAATTGTTTTGCTGGAAGCTCTGGGACGCAAAGGGTGTACCTCCGTGCCGTTAGTTCGGTACGGAGGGTCTTTTTGCCCCTTTGCGTGGTTTTCTTTAGGGTTTTGTGTAGACCGCAAAGTTATCTTTCCTATCCTCGCTCTGTTAAGAAAGTCGGGCCTCACTTTGCTGAATCTATTTCATCTCTACGTTTGTCTTTTCATCTTAACTCACAGTCATTATATGTGGGGGGCTGCCTTTTCCTTTGGGGTATTTCTCTGAGGCAAGGTAGGCTTATTTTCTATCTTCAGGCTAGTTAGTTTCTCAGGCTGTGCCGAGTTGCATAGGCAGAGTTAGGCGCAATCCACGGCTGCCTCTAGTGTTGTTTGGAGAGGATTAGGGATTGCGGTCTGCAGAGTTCCCACGTCTCAGAGCTCGTTCTATGATTTTGGGTTATTGTCAGATCACTGTATGTGCTCTGACCGCTATGTCCATTGTGGAACTGAATTGCCTTTCATAACAGTACAGGAAGCCAAAAGTGCTAATGATTCTCAATAGAGGGAAAAGAGAAGTTCTGAGACCATTTTTTTTTCTTTGCACTGTGTTTTGCCTTTTTTTTTCCACTAGACATTTGGGTGGTTCAGGACACAGGTGTATCAATGGACATTAAAGGTCTGTCTTCATGTGTGGATCAGCTCACGGCAAGAGCTCAAAATATTCAAGATTTTGTGGTTCAGAATTCTTTGTTAGAACCGAGAATTCCTATTCCAGATTTGTTTTTTGGAGATAGAACTAAATTTCTGAGTTTCAAAAATAATTGTAAACTATTTCTGGCTTTGAAACCTCGCTCCTCTGGTGACCCAGTTCAACAGGTTAGGATCGTCATTTCTTTTTTGCGTGGCGACCCTCAGGACTGGGCATTTTCTCTTGCGTCAAGAGATCCTGCATTAAGTAATATCGATGCGTTTTTCCTGGCGCTTGGATTGCTGTACGATGAGCCTAATTCAGTGGATCAGGCAGAAAAGAATTTGCTGGCTCTTTGTCAGGCTCAGGATGAGATAGAGGTATATTGTCAGAAATTTAGAAAGTGGTCCGTGCTCACTCAATGGAATGAATCTGCGCTGGCAGCTATGTTCAGAAAGGGTCTCTCTGAAGCCCTTAAGGATGTCATGGTGGGATTTCCTATGCCTGCTGGTTTGAATGAGTCTATGTCTTTGGCCATTCAGATCGGTCGACACTTGCGTGAGCGTAAATCTGTGCACCATTTGGCGGCATTACCTGAGCTTAAACCTGAGCCTATGCAGTGCGATAGGACTTTGACCAGAGTTGAACGGCAAGAAAACAGACGTCTGAATGGGCTGTGTTTCTACTGTGGTGATCCCACTCATGCTATCTCTGATTGTCCTAAGCGCACTAAGCGGTTCGCTAGGTCTGCCAACATTGGTACGGTACAGTCAAAATTTCTTCTGTCCGTTACCTTGATCTGCTCTTTGTCATCGTATTCTGTCATGGCATTTGTGGATTCCGGCGCTGCCCTGAATTTGATGGACTTGGAATATGCTAAGCGTTGTGGGTTTTTCTTGGAGCCCTTGCAGTGTCCTATTCCATTGAGAGGAATTGATGCTACGCCTTTGGCCAAGAATAAGCCTCAATACTGGACCCAGCTGACCATGTGCATGGCTCCTGCACATCAGGAGGTTATTCGCTTTCTGGTGTTGCATAATCTGCATGATGTGGTCGTGTTGGGGTTGCCATGGCTACAAGCCCATAATCCAGTATTAGATTGGAAATCCATGTCGGTGTCCAGCTGGGGTTGTCAGGGGGTACATGGTGATGTTCCATTTCTGTCAATTTCATCATCCACCCCTTCTGAGGTTCCAGAGTTCTTGTCTGATTACCGGGATGTATTTGATGAGCCCAAGTCCGATACCCTACCTCCGCATAGGGATTGTGATTGTGCTATCAATTTGATTCCTGGTAGTAAATTCCCAAAAGGTCGACTGTTTAATTTATCCGTGCCTGAGCACGCCGCTATGCGCAGTTATGTGAAGGAATCCCTGGAGAAGGGGCTTATTCGCCCGTCATCGTCGCCATTAGGAGCAGGGTTCTTTTTTGTAGCCAAGAAGGATGGTTCGCTGAGACCTTGTATAGATTACCGCCTTCTAAATAAGATCACGGTTAAATTTCAGTACCCCTTGCCATTTTTATCTGATTTGTTTGCTCGGATTAAGGGGTCTAGTTGGTTCACCAAGATAGATCTTCGTGGTGCGTATAATCTGGTGCGAATCAGGCGAGGCGATGAATGGAAAACTGCATTTAATACGCCCGAGGGTCATTTTGAGTATCTAGTGATGCCATTCGGACTTGCCAATGCTCCATCAGTGTTTCAGTCCTTTATGCATGACATCTTCCGAGAGTACCTGGATAAATTCCTGATTGTGTACTTGGATGACATTTTGATCTTCTCGGATGATTGGGAGTCTCATGTGAAGCAGGTCAGAACGGTTTTTCAGGTCCTGCGTGCTAATTCTTTGTTTGTGAAGGGATCAAAGTGTCTCTTTGGTGTGCAGAAGGTTTCATTTTTGGGGTTCATCTTTTCCCCTTCTACTATCGAGATGGATCCTGTTAAGGTCCAAGCCATCCATGATTGGACTCAGCCGACATCTCTGAAAAGTCTGCAAAAGTTCCTGGGCTTTGCTAATTTTTATCGTCGCTTCATCTGCAATTTTTCTAGTATTGCCAAACCATTGACCGATTTGACCAAGAAGGGTGCTGATGTGGTCAATTGGTCTTCTGCTGCTGTGGAAGCTTTTCAAGAGTTGAAGCGTCGTTTTTCTTCTGCCCCTGTGTTGTGTCAACCAGATGTTTCTCTTCCGTTCCAGGTCGAGGTGGATGCTTCTGAGATTGGAGCAGGGGCTGTTTTGTCGCAGAGAGTTTCTGATTGCTCAGTGATGAAACCATGCGCTTTTTTTTCCAGGAAGTTTTCGCCTGCTGAGCGAAATTATGATGTGGGCAACCGAGAGTTGCTGGCCATGAAGTGGGCATTCGAGGAGTGGCGTCATTGGCTTGAAGGAGCTAAGCATCGCGTGGTGGTATTGACTGATCATAAGAACTTGACTTATCTCGAGTCTGCTAAGCGGTTGAATCCTAGACAGGCTCGTTGGTCGCTGTTTTTTGCCCGTTTTGACTTTGTGATTTCGTACCTTCCGGGCTCTAAAAATGTGAAGGCGGATGCTCTGTCTAGGAGTTTTGTGCCCGACTCTCCGGGTTTGTCTGAGCCGGCGGGTATCCTCAAGGAAGGAGTAATTGTGTCTGCCATCTCCCCTGATTTGCGGCGGGTGCTGCAAAAATTTCAGGCTAATAAACCTGATCGTTGTCCAGCGGAGAAACTGTTTGTCCCTGATAGGTGGACGAATAAAGTTATCTCTGAGGTTCATTGTTCGGTGTTGGCTGGTCATCCTGGAATCTTTGGTACCAGAGAGTTAGTGGCTAGATCCTTTTGGTGGCCATCTCTGTCGCGGGATGTGCGTACTTTTGTGCAGTCCTGTGGGATTTGTGCTCGGGCTAAGCCCTGCTGTTCTCGTGCCAGTGGGTTGCTTTTGCCCTTGCCGGTCCCGAAGAGGCCTTGGACACATATCTCTATGGATTTTATTTCAGATCTTCCCGTTTCTCAAAAGATGTCAGTCATTTGGGTGGTCTGTGATCGCTTTTCTAAGATGGTCCATCTGGTACCCTTGTCTAAATTGCCTTCCTCCTCTGATTTGGTGCCATTGTTCTTCCAGCATGTGGTTCGTTTACATGGCATTCCAGAGAATATCGTTTCTGACAGAGGTTCCCAGTTTGTTTCGAGGTTTTGGCGAGCCTTTTGTGGTAGGATGGGCATTGACTTGTCTTTTTCCTCGGCTTTCCATCCTCAGACTAATGGCCAGACCGAACGAACCAATCAGACCTTGGAAACATATCTGAGATGCTTTGTTTCTGCTGATCAGGATGGCTGGGTGTCCTTTTTGCCTTTGGCTGAGTTCGCCCTTAATAATCGGGCCAGCTCGGCTACCTTGGTTTCGCCATTTTTCTGCAATTCTGGGTTCCATCCTCGTTTCTCTTCAGGACAGGTTGAGTCTTCGGACTGTCCTGGTGTGGATACTGTGGTGGACAGGTTGCAGCAGATTTGGACTCATGTAGTGGACAATTTGACCTTCTCCCAGGAGAAGGCTCAACGTTTCGCTAATCGCAGACGCCGTGTGGGTCCCCGACTTCGTGTTGGGGATCTGGTTTGGTTATCTTCTCGTCATATTCCTATGAAGGTTTCCTCTCCTAAGTTTAAACCTCGTTTCATTGGTCCGTATAGGATTTCTGAGGTTCTTAATCCTGTGTCTTTTCGTCTGACCCTTCCAGATTCTTTTTCCATACATAACGTATTCCATAGGTCATTGTTGCGGAGATACGTGGCACCTATGGTTCCATCTGTTGACCCTCCTGCCCCGGTTTTGGTGGAGGGGGAGTTGGAGTATATTGTGGAGAAGATTTTTGATTCTCGTGTTTCAAGACGGAAACTCCAGTATCTGGTTAAATGGAAGGGTTATGCTCAGGAAGATAATTCCTGGGTTTTTGCCTCTGATGTCCATGCTCCCGATCTTGTTCATGCCTTTCATGTGGCTCATCCTGGTCGGCCTGGGGGCTCTGGTGAGGGTTCGGTGACCCCTCCTCAAGGGGGGGGTACTGTTGTGAATTCTGTGGCAGAGCTCCCTCCTGTGGTCACAAGTGGTACTTCGGCTGATTCTCTCTGTGAGCTTCCGTTGGTGGAGGAAAGTGGTACTGCGGCTTCTGAGTTTCCTCCCTCAGGTGATGTGGTGAGGTCGTTAGGTGCTTCTCTACTTAACTCCACCTAATGCTTTGATCCTGGCTTCCTGTCAATGTTCCAGTGTTGGACTTGTTTTTCCCTGGATCATTCCTGTGGCCTGCTGCTCTGCATAGCTAAGTTCTTCTTTGCTATTTGTTTGCTATTTTTTCTGTCCAGCTTGTCTAATTGTTTTGCTGGAAGCTCTGGGACGCAAAGGGTGTACCTCCGTGCCGTTAGTTCGGTACGGAGGGTCTTTTTGCCCCTTTGCGTGGTTTTCTTTAGGGTTTTGTGTAGACCGCAAAGTTACCTTTCCTATCCTCGCTCTGTTAAGAAAGTCGGGCCTCACTTTGCTGAATCTATTTCATCTCTACGTTTGTCTTTTCATCTTAACTCACAGTTATTATATGTGGGGGGCTGCCTTTTCCTTTGGGGTATTTCTCTGAGGCAAGGTAGGCTTATTTTCTATCTTCAGGCTAGTTAGTTTCTCAGGCTGTGCCGAGTTGCATAGGCAGAGTTAGGCGCAATCCACGGCTGCCTCTAGTGTTGTTTGGAGAGGATTAGGGATTGCGGTCTGCAGAGTTCCCACGTCTCAGAGCTCGTTCTATGATTTTGGGTTATTGTCAGATCACTGTATGTGCTCTGACCGCTATGTCCATTGTGGAACTGAATTGCCTTTCATAACAGCGTACTAAGTCTGTCTACGGTCCATAATTGAAATTGTCCTCCACTGACCAGACCAATGCTGGCCGTGTACCCCTGGAACCTAGTTGAAAGTGCATAGAGCCTACTTTTTTTCTTTATTTTATATTTATAAAGCCCAGATGAACTACGCTGTACCACGGTACGAGCTACCCAGTCGACACTTCTTTTGCGAGAAAAGCCATCCCAGCCCTCCACCAACATGTAAAAGTCCGCATTGTCCATGCACTCAGGCAATCTAAGAGTAGAAAGGTGCACCTGACAACAGACGCATGGACCAGTAGGCATGTCCACGGAAGGTTACGTGTCCATTACGGCGCACTGGGTTAATGTGGTGGATGCATGGTTTACAGGGGACAGCCTTCTAAGTCTGTCTGCAGTCCCTAATTCAAATTATCCTCCGCTGACCACACCAATGCTGCCTGTGTACCCCTGTAACCTTTTTTAAACTGCATTGAGCCAAAATTTTTGTTTAAGGCCTACTACCTGTGTCTGTCTGCGCCACTCAATACAGCTGTCCTCCTCTGAAAAAAGCGGAGCGTCAATTGTCTGGTTTTCAGCCTATAGGAATTTGAAAACTGCATTGGGGCTACTACTTCGGTAGGGCCTACTAATGGTCTCTGCCGCTCCTTGCTGTTCTCCACTGAACAAACCAGTGCCGCCTGTTTACTTCTGTTTCCAATTTTGAACTGCATTTAGCCTACTTACTGATTTGGGCCTACTCACTGTGTCAGCCTCTCGTTACAGTTGTCCTCCACTGAACAAAGCAATGCCCCCTGGTTAGTCCTGTTACCAATTTTGAACTGCATTTAGCCCACTTTATTATTTGGGCCTATATCTGTGTTTCCTCCTCATCCTGCCCATTGCCCAGCCAGTGATAGATGAGTCTGCTGGTACATTGCCCCAGACCACTACATTCCCCTTGCACGCTACACAGCCAGAATCTGACCCTGCTGAAATTCAGGTTCCCCTTCCCACATACTATACCACCTTACAAGGGGACAAAGAGGAAGGTGAAGATGAAAGTGCAAGTTCCATCATCAGGTGGGGGGGGCATACTCGTTGGCGACGTCACTGGCACAGGGCCCCTCATAGTACGCAAAAGTGTCGCTGCCGGTGGGAGGCGCCCCCGCCGTGCAAACACACCGCCGTACTTTGAGGGGCCTTGTGCCAGTGCCAATTCCAACAAGTGGGCCCCCCCTGCTTGCTCAGGATCACAGCACTTGCAAAGTTTAAATACTTACCTCGCCCTGCTCCACTGCCGTGACGTGGTCCAGATTTCCTGGGCCCACAAAATACTTGAACCAGCCCTACCCCCAACAACTTTAGCCAAATGACCCCCAATTTCCAATGCCTAACTATTATTGTAAGGGAAATTAAGATTGACAAGCTTCATTAAGAAGAATGGATGTTTTTGCCATTAAAATGGGCACTCTAGGTGTTTTCCTGGCCCCCACTCACTGCCGACTATGCTGCCCCATTGACTTGCATTGGGTTTCGTGTTTCGGTCGATCCCGATTTTACGACATATTCGGCCGATTTCACTCAACCCGACTTTTGAGATAGTCGGGTTTTGCGAAACCCGACTCGACTCTAAAAAAGTCAAGGTCGCTCAACCCTAGCTATCAGTCAAGATTTGGCCCAGACGCTGATATCTATCTGCCAGGAAGAATTGCAGAAGTCTAGAAAAATAAGGGTCAACGCTATACATATTGAGTATTTGCGTTACGTTGATATATTTGTCAATAACAATTTAAGAACTTATGAAATGCTGATAATTGTACTTTTATAACCAGAGAAACATCTGACTAAAATTAGTGAAGCAGCAAACTTTGTGAAAAACACAATTTGTGCCAGTCTCAAAACATTGACTCTATGAAAGAATTAACATACTTTGAGCTTTGTATAGATTTTCATGTTGATTAACGGGATTCCATGAGCTGGACAGCCATTTTCATCTGTCAGGTCCTGCAATTTACACTGTAATACACAATAGGCAGCTGCCATCTATTTCTGCCGTATCCCCATTTGCATGTGTAAGGATATGGACATATTGCTCATGTTCCCCCTTGACGATTATGTAAATTGTTCTGTGTAATATGAACAGTGATATGAATATGAATTGTGATTTGTGTTAATGATGTTGATAATGTGTGTATTTTGACAGTAGAAATAGTGAGAGTTAAAGAGAACCTGTCACCTGAAATTGGCGGGTCCTTTTTTGGGTCATAAGGGCGGTGTTTTCGGGTCTTTTATTACTCCCATTTTTTCCCGCTGGTCGTGAAATTGACTTGCTGTTGATTCGCTTTCCTCCCTAGTTAACGCGTATGCAAAGCAATCTTGCCTTGCGCACGCTCAGTATGCTTTGCCCAACTACGGGCAAAGCCGAAAACCATTAGTGCGCATGCGCCGGCGCACTATGTCCCGGAACACAGCAAAATACTTCCGGAACTTCCGCTTATCTCCTGTTTATACTCTCTACCAAGTTCCCATCCATTAAAAAGTTTATTGAACTGTAAAACATCCGGTCATGGCAAACCAAAAAGTCAATGGGTTTCCATACAATTTAATACAATAATGAAATATATTGTCATGCAATATAATGCCCAGACGATAGAGGACCTTTATATTACACAGGTCATTTCTCAGAAATGTCTCACCTTTATCTTTTATAGATTCATGTAAAGTCGGTTGTGTACACCTTCACAACTATTTCTATCATCTTAAAGCATCTGAAATGGGAAATTTTGTTGTATATATTTTTTGATTTTTTTTATACTCCCTTTTGTAGACCATGGTTACAGACTACAAACAAGTCCTGTCTGTGTAATAATATTGTGCAGTCATGCACCTTTCCATCTCTCTCCATTTTTTGCTTATCTACATTAAAAAAATCTTTAATTAAGAAATAGAGAAAACAAGGGAAATTTCTATAAAGATTACATTTTTTTATTTTGAATGCATTGAGATAATCCAACGCAATGAACAGAAGTGCAACAATTTCAACATGCCCGATCCTTTCTTCTCAAGGGAGATAAATGGTCTTCAGGGTTGACCAGCAGTGACTCCCCTCTCCCATTAAGAACACACACTTAGACCAACAGATGATTTTTCAGTGTTAGTCTTCGATGCCCAAACGTGTGCAGTTGGCTGCAACCTTACTATAATTTATAGGATGGCCCAAGCTGGTGATTCCTTTCTTGAAACCATGGACAGAACATGACACAGTCTCTATAATGGGGTAAGCTTTACTAAGAAGAGGTACTTGCTTAAATGTTTCATTAAAGGAGATGTCAGGACTTAAAGTTCAAATGTCGAATGACATTTGAGTGCAGACCGATTTCCATGTACTGACAAAATGGAGAGGATGGAGACATTTTTTTCCCAATCTTCTCATCATCAGACAGAATCAGATCACATTATACTGACAGTCTGATCACAGTTTGAGCAAAGTGTCATTTGCTTAATTGATCCGATTTTCTTGCAAGACAAAAAATATGTTTTTCTGCACCTAGACTATGGGTGTGTGCATCAGATGGAGTAATCAACTTCCTACCTTGACCAGTTGGACAGCACCGCACCTTGCAAAAGCTCCAAGCTTCCTGCTGGAAGCTGCCAGATATAGTTCGGCTTGCCTTGTTCACACATTCTGATTTTTAATGCCTGGTTTCTAGTGGATTTTCCTGTTTCTGATCCCAGCTTGTTTACTGACTATTCTCTTGCCTCATGATTTTGTACCTTATCTGCCTTTCTGATTTTCACCTGGCTATCACACCATTCCTGCCAGCCCACATCATTGAAGAGCAATAGCCGACACTGTGGCGCCAAACCAGGGGACCCTGCAAAAGATTAGATCCCTGTTCAGAATTAAATAGGTGAAGGCCAGGACAACCCATGAGATTTGGTAAACGGAGTGGCAAGCCATTTTTAAAGCCGACTTGTGACTGTAAACAGTCCCCCCATTATACTATCACTACGAGCTGATTTCTGTAATGCTACCACACAATATTTCATTTGTTACTAAGCCTTTTAAAGGTTTTTTGACATTTTCTTGCCCCAATCATTCCAAGCAGATTGGTGGGAGTTTGAGTCCTGAGACACCCATTGATTGCCTAAACTCAACCCCATCCGTGAGAGGTGTACAGCTCAGGAGACAAGAGTGCACAGCTCCTCTTGGCTATGCATGCAAACAACATAATGTGCAGATTAGATTGAACAACTGAAACGGGAAAAAAAGGTTCATTCTGACATGCCGGTAGAGGAGAACGGTATCCAGGAATGAGGTTCATTTGTCAATGCGTTTCGAAGTTACAACCGGGTCACTGTGGTTTACATTGACAAAGAAGTTTGGATCTTCGAAATGCGTTGACAAACAAAAGAAATTCCTGGATATTGTTCTCCTCTTCCATCTTTGACTACCGGCAGCGCAGAATTAACCATTTTCATTCCATTTCAGTTCTCATCTTAGCCTTGAGTTTTTTAGTTGATGCGGATGCACAACCTTACCAGATGAGTACCATTGCCTTTGGTCTCCCCAATGCCACTTGATAAAACCGTTTTGTGCTCATTGTCATTCCAGTTTTTCTACTTCAGATTAAATTGAAAGCATATCCGTACCCCACTCTTTGCGTGTACTCAACCAGGAGCTGCGCGCTCCTGTCTCCTGACCTGTGCACCTCTCGGGAAGGGGATTTTGAGCAATCATCGGACACCTCCGGACTCTGACCGCCACCAATTTGCTTGTAATTATTGAGGCAAAGAAATGTGAAAAAAATTTTTTCAAAAGTTTCGTTACTCTTTAAGAAGAATGTTGCACCATCTAGATAAAAGGAACCTGAATAATTTTGTGACCTGGATTTTTTATTTATTACCTTTACTATTTAATGACGGACCAGGCATATTTGATGTCACCCTTGTGAAAAGGCAAGAGAAAAACATGACGCTCTGAGACAGTTTCATTATAAATGATGCCTTAGAAAGCCTAAATCAGGACTACTGCATGGTGCTTCCATGTTCTTACATTATGTGTGGTCTTATGGCAAATGAGGAGCCAATCGGTAATATAATAGGAGAAAATATGTAAGCTACACAAACTAACGAAAAGCTAAATATTCTTTACACAGTTAGAGTCATGTAAATTACAGGAAGTGGTACTAACCCTATAAATAATAAGTCTGCAAATAATAAGCCTATAAATAAATACAACGGGGACTCAATACCTTTCCCCATATTTGCCGCTAAGTGATTGTTCTATTAGAAGGCTTAAACCCCTTCTTTCCGCAGTCATTTTCCTTTTTTTCATTTTCGTTTTTACCTCCCCTTCTTCTAAGAGCCTTATTTTTATACTTTTACGTCCACATAGCCGTATCATTTGTTGTTTTTTTGCCTCACAAGTTGTACTTTTGAATGACACCATTCATTTTTATCATTTAATGCACTAGAAAGCGGAAAAAAATTCTAAGTGTGTTGAAATTGTAAAAAAAAAGATCAATTTCACAATTGTTTTTTTTTTTTTAATTTACATTGTTTACTATATGGAAAACTGATCAGGTAATATGATCCTGCAGGTCAGTACGAGTACACGGATACCAAATATGCATAGTGCAAAGAAAATTTGCTTGCGTCGGCCAAAAAAGTGGTGTGATTTGAACTTTTGAGTTTTTTCATTTTTTTTCAAAATATTTTTTTTTACTGTATTTTTACTTTATTAATCGAAGCCTCGATCATCTGTACTATGCACAGTAGTACATCAACACTGGTATGTATAGTGAAAAATCAGACTCTCCTATGAATAAAAGAATCGTCATGTCAAACCCGGGGGTCTTTATCAGACCCCCGGCTGTCATGACAACCCAATGGTGCCCTGCGATAGCATCACGTGGAATGATGCATGCCCCCCTGCCGATGCATGTCAGAGATTGATAGTGTGATATTACTAAGGAAGTTGGAGAAATGGGAAGGTTTATTGTAGATTAATATACGATTATACATTGAGAATGATTTAATAAATGTCATCACTACATATTCAATAGAATAACATTTGGCAACACTGACATGAAAAAATAACAGGGGAAATTAGTTGTAATTAAAATGAGCAGCAGAAAGCAATGCCAGTCAGCTGCTGCTAAAGCTTATAAAAGAACAGGATGTATTCAAAATGCCTCCATACTTAAGGTATACAAATAATAATAATAATAATAATAATAATAATTTTTATTTATATAGCGCCAACATATTCCGCAGTGCTTTACAAATTATGGAGGGGACTTGTACAGACAATAGACATTACAGCATAACAGAAATAACATATCACTAGTCATGCCTAGCATTGGAGCATTATGCCGAATTTTTGACAAATAAGGGATTAAATGATATAAGGGTCAATGTATGCAACAATAAGAGAACTTAAAGAGAACCTTTCATGTCCCAAAATGCAATGAACCTGCAGATACAGGGTTAATCTGCAGGTTAATAACATTCTAAAGTTGTGCAGACCGCGAAATGAAAGCTCGGCAACAGGGAGGAAATTAACTTTAGGCCAGGGTCACACTTGCGAGTCTCTCGCCTCAATTCCCGGCATTACCGCCGGCACTCGGGAACGGAGTATGTATTTCTATGCAGGAGAACGCTCCGGTCCCAAGTGCTGGCAGCAGTGCCAGGTATTGATGCACGAGTTTCTCGCATCACACTCACAAGTGTGACCCTGACCTAGTTCCTCTCATCGGCCTCCAGCTTTCAGTCATAGAGGCGTGGCCAGAGTGATTTCAGTCACTGCTCAGTACATAGTAAGTAATTGCTGTAACTACACCCCGGCACTGACTGATAGCCAGCTCTGTACTGAGGCACAGCACAGCCAGCTGCCAGTCAATGCTGGGGCAAGGGTAAACGCTTATTTCCTCCCAGTAGCCAGGGTTTCATTAGTGGCTGCATGGCTTTAAAACGCCATTAACAAAAAAATAAACCCCACATCTGCAGGTTAATAGTGTTTTTTGACATGACAGGTTTGCGACCTAAGTTGAGTACAGCATAACTTAGGGACAGAGATCCCGATTCCGGTGATGTGTCACTTAGTTTACTGGGTGCAGCAGCTGTGACAATCAGTTTTTAAATGTAGTATGCAGCAGAGCTCAGAAGCTGCCCCCACCCATACCACTGATTATACTCTGTATGTTGTCAGAAAGCTGAGGGCATAGTTGGACCAGGACTCACAAGATCACCAGTCCGCAGTGATAATCTCCTGCTGATAAAATGCATTACACAGCCTAGTAAGTGACATGTCACTGAAATCTGTGTTTCAGCCCCTCCCTCTTGCTGTCCTCGGATTACGTAGCAAAAACCTGCTGACAGATTTCCTTTAATAATGAAAATGATCATCACTCTTTGAATCCTAATTTTTTTTGTCTCCAGTGCCACAAGTAGAGGTGTTTCCACCATACCATAGCTTGAGATCCTGATCATCTCTCTGGCTAATAAACTGGTCCTGATTGAGAAGAGGTGTGGCAGTACTCAGGCTTGTGTGTGACTAGGGCATGTGATAAACCACAGATAATATATGTTTTAAGGTGTGGGGAGCAATCACTTTTTCACACAGGGCCCTGTAGGTTTGGATTTCTTTTTCCCTTAGTAATAAAGACCTTCATTTATAAACTGCATTTTGTGATTACTTGATCTGAAACATGTAATGCGACAAACATGTAAAAGAATAGGAAATCAGGACGGGGGCAAACACTTTTTCACACAACTGCAGTATTTATGGATAGGGTTTATAAACCAGACTGCCATTATTTTGTCCGGCACTTTAGGCAATAGAGCTTTGACTATGACAAGCCCCGGTGGTGCGGCCTACAGCATCTGATCTGTTTTTGACAGAGGTGGTTTGTAAAATGCATTTTCGGTTCATGCTCCAATTTATTCACAAACAGAAACAGTCAGCGAGGGGGTCAAGGGAAATTGACCGTAACATTGACCAGGCGTCCGTTGTCACCTACATAACCCATCAATATTCATCATCAACCTATTGACACGAATTACTTTAGCCAAAGATGCTTGATCGTTTATATGGAAATGGAGGACGCCAAGGGAATTCATCCAGGTTAGATATTTCATGATGACAGTATCAATGTAGTGAGTGTGGATAGCTTGAGGCTATGATATTGGCCGCCATTAGTAATAAATCCACAAGTTCTGCTTATTCTGAGATGCCAGTAAGAGATACAGAGAAGCATCAGCCTGGGAGATACCCCGGACTCCGCATCCTTTCATGCCTTGTGTAACTGGAAAGAAATGTCATGTTTCCGTAACAAGACCCCCTTCCGAAGAGATACGTTCATCGCTCCTCGGATTAGTCTCACCACATTGCTAAATCTTTGAACTTTAACAAGAGAATAGAAAAATGGTTTTCCCGTAATTGTAATCTCTGATAAGCTGCATTCCTATGCTTCATTACCTTCAGCGACAGAAGGCGAGAGTTGATAGAGAACTCCCCGTATATCACCGAGAGCATCGCGGCTACACTGACTATACGCTTTAAATATGGCTATCGTTATCAGGGCAGACAGACAAGTGAATATGTAGGCAGATGGGGAAAGTAAAGGGATAACAAGCTGAACAGATACACACAAGAGATGGTGCCAATCTATTCTATGGCTGCTGGACTGGAGCCTTCAGAACCAACTGTATTTGACAATATCTGAAGCTTTTTTTTCTATTAGTCGATCTGGCACGCCATCCAAAGTGCTTCACACCAAAACCATGATGTTATGACAGGCTGACTAATCAATAGAGAAGCTAAGAATGGCACCATATAAGAGGTGGTTCTCAGGGCTTCCACAGATCACTGACGTGGCCCATGGACCGGCTCCTGTCAATAGACACACTACTCAAAGGTGCAGAGATACAAAGATATGGTAGATATCTGCCAGCATCATTGGAGCTTCCTCTGATAAGTAGGCCTATGTTGTAGACTTGGCGCATTTTCTTCATTGTGGAGTTGTTGACATTGCATTAAACCTACTAATCAGTAGAGGTGCCGAGAATTACCGTGGGCCCAGAGGAAGTTCGCTCTGTTGTAGAGGTACGGACTACTGACATGACCACTGGACAATGGTCCTGCACATTTTTTTTTGTCAAACTCGTATGGTCAACTTGAGGAGCTCTCTGCTTTTGTTCTTTGAGATGAATTCTGAGTCACACTGTTTCTGGGCAAAATTGTCCAATTTTTTTATCTAACGTGCCCATTGTCTTTGATGAAAAGCGTCAATTTTTTTAATCTTAAGTGCCCATTGTCTTTGGTGAAAAGTATCCATTGTTTTTAATCTAAAGTGCCCATTGTCTTTGTGGAAAAGTATCCATTGTTTTTAATCTAAAGTGCCCATTGTCTTTGGTGAAAAGTGTCCATTGTTTTTTTATCTAAAGTGCCCATTGTCTTTGCGGAAAAGTATCCATTATTTTTGTTTAAAGTGTCCATTGTCTTCGGAGAAACGTATCCATTGTTTTTAATCTAAAGTGCCCATTGTCTTTGGTGAAAAGTGTCCATTGTTTTTAATCTAAAGTGCCCATTGTCTTTGGTGAAAAGTGTCCATTGTTTTTTTATCTAAAGTGGCCATTGTCTTTGAGGAAAAGTATCCATTATTTTTATTTAAAGTGTCCATTGTCTTTGGAGAAACGTATTCATTGTTTTTAATCTAAAGTGCCCATTGTCTTTGGTGAAAAGTGTCCATTGTTTTTTTATCTAAACTGCCCATTGTCTTTGAGGAAAAGTATCCATTATTTTTGTTTAAAGTGTCCATTGTCTTCGGAGAAACGTATCCATTGTTTATAATCTAAAGTGCCCATTGTCTTTGGTGAAAAGTGTCCATTGTTTTTTTTATTTAAAGTGCCCATTGTCTTTGGGGAAAAGTATCCATTGTTTTTAAACTAAAGAGCCCATTGTTTGGGATGAAAAGTGACTTTTTTTTATCTAAAGTGCCCATTGTCTTTGGGGAAAAGTGTCCATTGTTTTTATCTAAAGTGCTCATTCTCTTTGATGAAAAGTGTCCATTGTTTTTATCTAAAGTGCCCATTGTCTTTGATGAAAAGTGTCTATTGTTTTTTATCCAAAGTGCCCATTGTCTTTGGTGAAACGTGTCTATTGTTTCTAATCAAAAGCGTCCATTGTTTCTGATCAATAATGTCCATTGTCACTGGTCAAATTTGTCCATTGTCTCTGGTCAACTTAATGGAGAATCCAATGGAGTCTATTTTAAATTAACATGATTTATGTGGTAGTAGTAGTATTTGGCAGATTTATAATGAAAGCCACGTCAAAAGTGGGAATGTTGGAAGATATAAGTTCTGAAGCCATGATACATGAATGTTGCAGTTATTAAGGCTTTAAGTAAGTATTAGTATAAGTAAGAATTACATTTATAATACAAGAAAAAGTGCATTTTAGGGGTGACCATACACTGTATCCAACACCTGAGTGTGAATTTTATTAACAGTACTTTGCCAATTTTAAAACTTTCTAAGATTTATTTTGGTTTGTTACATCTCTTTTTATCGGAACATAGTGTTAGATTTCTTTGAATTAACTGCTTTTTTTTCAGGATCAATACTTCGAGAACTCCGGGCCATAAACAGAGGAGACTAATATCATTTGTACTCAACCTTATACTATTATGATAGACAACTGCTCATAATGTGGTTCTATAATAACTATAAGTGGCTTCAATCAGCAGCTAATAAGGTACGAGCCCGTTATGTGAATGCACATCATCAGGATTATTTATGTCGTTGAAAATAGACAAATTACAAACAAGCAAATGTTTAATTGTAATTTCTAGAAGCTAAAAAAAAAGTATTGATCCTATATACAACCACCTCATATGTCAACATTAGGCTGCGTAACGTGCACACAGCCGAGCGTTAATTAATATTGCTAAGCCTTTCATTATATCGTAAATGCCAGCTTCCATTTGATGCCGTAGACGTTCATTGTTTATCCACAATAGGACATCATTGAGCGACATTCCCGAGCGTTCACGAGTCTCAAACTCCAGCGGGGAGTTCCAGCCTTGTACAAATCAATAACAGAAAATGCCTTGATTTATCGGGCTGCCTAGTTATGTCAAGCAGAAGTTTCATGGGCGGCAAACCTACCTCATTGGATTTGTAAAAGGATCGGAGGAAGAAATGTCAAACTTAATTCTTACGCTCAATAATCACAATCATTGTCTGGGATTTTGTTGTCCCCCTAAGAGCTGCATATACTACCTGGGATTACATAACTCTCAGCCCTCCTACCCATGCAAATGATAATTATTTAGGGTAGATCTGCATGGAAAATCTGCGGCAAATTTGAAACTTGGGCGAAAATTTGGATTTACAGTATATGTCAACCTTCGCTTCATATCAAATCTTCGGTCAATTTACATTACAGATTTCCTGCAGGGTGCGGATGAGATTTTGTAAAAAAAAAAAAAGCTCCAAATCATCCATAATGCTACAAATGGAATTTTCAGCAGATTTTCAATTTGCGCATACAACAGCAATACATCATTCAAGCTGCCAATTCACACTGTGCCAAAGTAGGCTCTGATCCTTCACCCAAGCTTAGCACCTCTTCATGTGCTAAAACAGATGAATTTTGCGTCTCTGATTATATCTGTATACATCTTTTTCAGGCAGGTTTCGCCTGGAACCTGCCTGAAAATGTGTTAAAAAAAGTAAAAATACTGAATACAGTGGGGCAAAAAAGTATTTAGTCAGTCAGCAATAGTGCAAGTTCCACCACTTAAAAAGATGAGAGGCGTCTGTAATTTACATCATAGGTAGACCTCAACTATGGGAGACAAACTGAGAAAAAAAAATCCAGAAAATCACATTGTCTGTTTTTTTAACATTTTATTTGCATATTATGGTGGAAAATAAGTATTTGGTCAGAAACAAAATTTCATCTCAATACTTTGTAATATATCCTTTGTTGGCAATGACAGAGGTCAAACGTTTTCTGTAAGTCTTCACAAGGTTGCCACACACTGTTGTTGGTATGTTGGCCCATTCCTCCATGCAGATCTCCTCTAGAGCAGTGAAGTTTTTGGTTTTTCGCTTGGCAACACGGACTTTCAACTCCCTCCAAAAGTTTTCTATAGGGTTGAGATCTGGAGACTGGCTAGGCCACTCCAGGACCTTGAAATTCTTCTTACGAAGCCACTCCTTCGTTGCCCTGGCGGTGTGCTTTGGATCATTGTCATGTTGAAAGACCCAGCCACGTTTCATCTTCAATGCCCTTGCTGATGGAAGGAGGTTTGCACTCAAAATCTCACGGTACATGGCCCCATTCATTCTTTCATGTACCCGGATCAGTCGTCCTGCCCCCTTTGCAGAGAAACAGCCCCAAAGCATGATGTTTCCACCACCATGCTTTACAGTAGGTATGGTGTTTGATAGATGCAACTCAGTATTCTTTTTCCTCCAAACACGACAAGTTGTGTTTCTACCAAACAGTTCCAGTTTGGTTTCATCAGACCATAGGACATTCTCCCAAAACTCCTCTGGATCATCCAAATGCTCTCTAGCAAACTTCAGACAGGCCCGGACATGTACTGGCTTAAGCAGTGGGACACGTCTGGCACTGCAGGATCTGAGTCCATGGTGGCGTAGTGTGTTACTTATGGTAGGCCTTGTTACATTGGTCCCAGCTCTCTGCAGTTCATTCACTAGGTCCCCCTGCGTGGTTCTGGGATTTTTGCTCACCGTTCTTGTGATCATTCTGACCGCACGGGGTGGGATTTTGCGTGGAGCCCCAGATCGAGGGAGATTATCAGTGGTCTTGTATGTCTTCCATTTTCTAATTATTGCTCCCACTGTTGATTTCTTCACTCCAAGCTGGTTGGCTATTGCAGATTCAGTTTTCCCAGCCTGGCGCAGGGCTACAATTTTGTTTCTGGTGTCCTTTGACAGCTCTTTGGTCTTCACCATAGTGGAGTTTGGAGTCAGACTGTTTGAGGGTGTGCACAGGTGTCTTTTTATACTGATAACAAGTTTAAACAGGTGCCATTAGTACAGGTAATGAGTGGAGGAAAGAGGAGACTCTTAAAGAAGAAGTTACAGGTCTGTGAGAGCCAGAAATCTTGATTGTTTGTTTCTGACCAAATACTTATTTTCCACCATAATATGCAAATAAAATGTTAAAAAAACAGACAATGTGATTTTCTGGATTTTTTTTTCTCAGTTTGTCTCCCATAGTTGAGGTCTACCTATGATGTAAATTACAGACGCCTCTCATCTTTTTAAGTGGTGGAACTTGCACTATTGCTGACTGACTAAATACTTTTTTGCCCCACTGTATATATACACAGCATTATCAAAACTGGTTTGCTGTGCATATGATCAGTCTGTTTTAAAGCTTCTGTTCCCACCTTAAAATGAAGCCTCATCACTGACGTCTGTTTCAGGGATTGGGCTAGTCTCTGCATTGGTTGTCAACTCCAACGAGCTCCCTTCTTACTGTGCACAGTGACAGTGCACTCCATCGCTGGCTCTGATGAGAAGCGATGAGCTGGCAAGAGAGTGCACTGGCACTGTGCATTGTAAAGCGATAACCCGGAGAGCAGGAAAAGCATAGATCTGTCCCACCGCCAAAACCAATATAACTTTGCCTGGTAAACTCCGTGCAATGCACACTGACAGTGTGCTTTCTTGCCGCTTACAATTCTTGTTACCACTTCAGGTCTTGAGAGTTGTAAAGCAGCTAAAAGAAAAGGTCTATTTTTCAGGCGGCATCATTACTTTATATATGGAATAAAAAAGTACGCCATAAAAAGGAAATAAAAGAAGACACTTCATGAAAACACCCCTGGCATTAAATTGAAGTGTCTTCAAAACAAAAACAAAATGCGGGTCTGCCGGTGTCTATAAGACCCCATAAGTGCATACTGCTACTCACGATCTGTGTTGGGCTTGGTGTTTCCTGTTCAAATGGTTATTTCTATTTAAACCTGTTTTTCTTTTTCTTTTTATATATCTAACATCCATAACATGGTAATTGGCAGCCAATAATGAGCTTTAATTGTCATGTTAATCCAGATGGCAACCTGTTTGAGCCCAATAACCTCCAGTTTCTTCTGGCACAGATGCAGAGCCATAGACGCGAGATCAGGGCTATGTAAATAGCGTTTTATCAGCGGTGTATGGTTGCTAAGCACTTTGAGCAGAAGGTTTCATTCCTCTTTATTAGGGTTGAGCGAAACGGGTCGAACATTTTCAAAAGTCGCCGACTTTTGGCTAAGTCGGGGTTTCATGAAACCCGATCCGACCCCTGTGCGGGGTCGGCCATGCGGTACGCGACTTTCGCGCCAAAGTCGCGTTTCAATGACGCGAAAAGCGCCATTTCTCAGCCAATGAAGGTAAACGCAGAGTGTGGGCAGCGTGATGACATAGGTCCTGGTCCCCACCATCTTAGAGAAGGGCATTGCAGTGATTGGCTTGCTGTCTGCGACGTCACAGGGGCTATAAAGAGGCGTTCCCGCCGACCGCCATCTTACTGCTGCTGATCTGAGCTTAGGGAGAGGTTGCTGCCGCTTTGTCAGAAGCAGGGATAGCGTTAGGCAGGGTCCATTAACCACAAAACCGCTTGTGCTGCAGCGATTTGCACTGTCCAACACCACCCTCGGTGTGCAGGGACAGTGGAAGTTTTTTTTTTTTTTTTTTTCCCCTCAGCGCTGTAGCTCATTGGGCTGCCCTAGAAGGCTCCCTGATAGCTGCATTGCTGTGTGTACGCCGCTGTGCAAACCAACTGCTTTTTTCAAAGCACAAATCCTCTTGTTCCTTCCTTTCTGCACAGCTATCTTTTTTGTTTGTCCACACTTTTTATTTCATTTGTGCATCAGTCCACTCCTTATTGCTGCCTGCCATACCTGGCTGAGATTACTGCAGGCAGGGAGATAGTAGCTGCCTGCCATACCTGGCTGAGATTACTGCAGGCAGGGAGATAGTAATTGTAGGACATTCCCTGTTTTTTTTTTTTTTTTTTTTTTTTTGGTGGGAGATTAAGATTGGCAATTTGGCATTTCTGCTAGAGTGCCATCCCTGTGTGTGCCATCTCTCTCACATAGTGGGCCATAGAAAGCCTTTTCATTTTTCTGTATTTTTTTTTGTGGGGTGTATAAATTCTCCCTGATAAAAATACAGTGGGAGATTAATATTGGCCTTTGGGCTTGTGTGCCAGTCCTGAGTGTGCCATCTCTCTCACAAATAGTGGGCCATAGAAAGCCTATTTTATTTTTTTTTGGGTTTTATAAATTCTCCCTGAAAAAAAGGGAGATTAATATTGGCCTCTGGGCTTGTGTGCCAGTCCTGAGCGTGCCATCTGTGCCAGCCCTGAGCGTGCCATCTCTCTCACAAATAGTGGGCCATAGAAAGCCTATTTATTTTTTTTTTTGGTTTTATAAATTCTCCCTGAAAAAAAGGGAGATTAATATTGGCCTCTGGGCTTGTGTGCCAGTCCTGAGCGTGCCATCTGTGCCAGCCCTGAGCGTGCCATCTCTCTCACAAATAGTGGGCCATAGAAAGCCTATTTAATTTTTTTTTTTGTTTTATAAATTTTCCCTGAAAAAAGGGAGATTAATATTGGCCTCTGGGCTTGTGTGCCAGTTGTGAGCGTGCCATCTGTGCCAGTCCTGAGCGTGCCATCTCTCTCACAAATAGTGGGCCATAGAAAGCCTATTTAATTTTTTTTTTGGTTTTATAAATTTTCCCTGAAAAAAGGGAGATTAATATTGGCCTCTGGGCTTGTGTGCCAGTTGTGAGCGTGCCATCTGTGCCAGTCCTGAGCGTGCCATCTCTCTCACAAATAGTGGGCCATAGAAAGCCTATTTAAATATTTTTTTGGTTTTATAAATTCTCCCAGAAAAAAAGGGAGATTAATATTGGCCTCTGGGCTTCTGTGCCAGTCCTGAGCGTGCCATCTGTGCCAGTCCTGAGCGTCCCATCTCTCTCACAAATAGTGGGCCATAGAAAGCCTATTTTTTTTTTTTTTGGGGTTTTAGAAATTCTCCCTGGAAAAAAAAAGGGAGATTAATATTGCCCTTTGGGCTTGTGTGCCAGTACTAAGCGTTCCATCTCTCTCTCTCTCTCAGTCAGTGGGCCATAGAACGCCTATTTTTGGTTTTATTTGTTTTCTAAATTCTCCCTGAAAAAATCATTTTATTTTATTTGGTTTCTAAATTCTTCCTGATAAAATCATATTTTTTTTATTATTTTTTTTTCTAAAGTCTCCCTGAAAAAAAAAAAAAAAACAGTGGGAGATTAATATTGGCCTTTCTGCTTGTGTGCCAGTCTTGACTCCTGGGTGTGCCATCTCTCTCTCTCTCTCTCTCTCTCTCTCTCTCTCTCTCTCTCTCCAATTGTGGTCCATAGAAAGCCTATATTTTTTTTCCTTGATTTGGGTTCTAAAATCTACCAGAGAAAATAACTACATCAATCATTGGTAGAAAAATATTGGCCTCTGGGTTTGTGTGCCACTCCTGACTCCTGTGTGCGTCATCTCTCAGTCAGTGGGCCATAGAACGCCTATTTTTGTTTTTATTTGTTTTATAAATTCTCCCTGAAAAAATCATTTTATTTTATTTGGTTTCTAAATTCTTCCTGATAAAATCATATTTTTTTTATTATTTTTTTTTCTAAAGTCTCCCTGAAAAAAAAAAAAAAAAAACAAACAAAAAAAACAGTGGGAGATTAATATTGGCCTTTCTGCTTGTGTGCCAGTCTTGACTCCTGGGTGTGCCATCTCTCTCTCTCTCTCTCTCTCTCTCTCTCCAATTGTGGTCCATAGAAAGCCTATATTTTTTTTCCTTGATTTGGGTTCCAAAATCTACCAGAGAAAATAACTACATCAATCATTGGTAGAAAAATATTGGCCTCTGGGCTTGTGTGCCACTCCTGACTCCTATTTGCGTCATCTCTCAGTCAGTGGGCCATAGAACGCCTATTTTTGTTTTTATTTGTTTTATAAATTCTCCCTGAAAAAATCATTTTATTTTATTTGGTTTCTAAATTCTTCCTGATAAAATCATATTTTTTTTATTATTTTTTTTTCTAAAGTCTCCCTGAAAAAAAAAAAAAACAAAAAAAAAAAACAAAACCCCCAAAAAAATGGGAGATTAATATTGGCCTTTCTGCTTGTGTGCCAGTCTTGACTCCTGGGTGTGCCATCTCTCTCTCTCTCTCTCTCTCTCTCCAATTGTGGTCCATAGAAAGCCTACATTTTTTTTCCTTGATTTGGGTTCCAAAATCTACCAGAGAAAATAACTCCATCAATCATTGGTAGAAAAATATTGGCCTCTGGGCTTGTGTGCCACTCCTGATTCCTGTGTGCGTCATCTCTCACTCAGTGGCCCATAGAAAGCATATAGTTTGTTACATTTGTTTTCTAAATTCTCCCTGCAAAAATCTATTTTTTTTTTTTTGGGGGGTTTCTAAAGTGTTCCTGAAAAAAATAAAAATAAAAAAAAAATAATAGTGTGACATTAATATTAACATTTGTGCTTCAGTGACAGTCCTGCGTGTGGGGCATCTCTCTAATTTGCAGCCACCAAAAAAAGAGTGTGTAACATTGGGCCTGATTTTCGCTGTGGTCTCACCAACCTGTAAAGGGGTAGCTAAATCATACTGAAGTTATAGCTCACCGTGTAAGTTGTGTGACTGCAACAAATAACGTTAGTTTGGTTACGTTTTTAAAACAATGAGGAAGTCTAGTGGAAGAGGTCGTGGCCGGGGGCGTTCATTGTCAGCTGGTAATGAGGGTAGTGGTAGTGGTGGAGCATCAGGTGGTCATGGGGAAAAAAATATTGCACCTAAGTCTGGAGCTGTGGAGCCAGGTTCGTCGTCCGGCTACACAAGGCCTCGAACGCTCCCTTTTCTGGGATTAGGAAAACCGCTTTTAAAGCCGGAGCAGCAAGAGCAAGTTTTGGCTTATCTTGCTGACTCAGCCTCTAGCTCTTTTGCCTCATCTCGTGAAACTGGTAAAAGTAAAAGCAGCGCGTCGTTAGTGGATGTTCACGGTCAGGGACAAGTCACTTCCTTGTCCTCTTCAGCAAAAACAACAACAGAGAAGAATGCAGCAGGCGACACAACGGGTTACTCCATGGAGCTCTTTACACATACCGTCCCTGGCTTAGAAAGTGAAGCAGTTAACAGTCCATGCCCATTACAAATTGAATCTGACATGGAGTGCACTGACGCACAGCCACAGCCAGACTACTATGCTGGTCCTTTGACTCAGACCACAACATTGCCCTCGCAGGGTGCTGATCAAGAATCAGACCCTGATGAGACTATGTTGCCCCATCACGAACGCTATACCACCGAACGACACGGTGACACAGACGAAGTTGCGCAGGAGGTACAAGAAGAGTTATTAGATGACCCAGTTCTTGACCCCGATTGGCAGCCATTGGGGGAACAGGGTGCAGGCGGCAGCAGTTCTGAAGCAGAGGAGGAGGAGGGGCCGCAGCAGGCATCAACATCGCCACAGGTTCCATCTGCCGGGCCCGTATCTTGCCCAAAACGCGTGGCAAAGCCAAAACCTGGTGGAGGACAGCGTGGCCATCCGGTTAAAGCTCAGTCTGCAATGCCTGAAAAGGTATCCGATGCTAGAAAGAGTGCAGTCTGGCATTTTTTTAAACAACATCCAATTGATCAGCGCAAAGTCATCTGTCAAAAATGTTCTACTTCCTTAAGCAGAGGTCAGAATCTGAAAAGTCTCAATACTAGTTGCATGCATAGACATTTAACCACCATGCATTTGAAAGCTTGGACTAACTACCAAACGTCCCTTAAGGTTGTTGCACCCTCGGCCAATGAAGCTAGTCATCAACGCAACATCCCTTCCGGCAGTGTAGGACCACCATTTAGCGCACCACCTGCTGTATCTGTGCAGGTATCTTTGCCAGGCCAAAGCAGTCAGGGTCAGGGAATCACCAGTTTCGTAGTAGGAAACACTGCATCTAGGGCACCGGCGGCAACAATACCATCTCCCACCGTCTCTCAGTCTGCCATGTCCACCGGCACCCCCGCTAGTTCCACGATCTCCAGCTCTCCAGTCCAGCTCACCCTACATGAGACTATGGTTAGAAAAAGGAAATACTTAGACTCGCATCCGCGTACACAGGGTTTGAACGCCCACATAGCTAGACTAATCTCGTTAGAGATGATGCCCTACCAGTTAGTTGAAAGCGAAGCTTTCAAAGACCTGATGGACTACGCTGTACCACGCTACGAGCTACCCAGTCGACACTTTTTTTCCAGAAAAGCCATCCCAGCCCTCCACCAGCATGTTAAAGAGCGCATCGTCCATGCACTCAGGCAATCTGTGAGCACAAAGGTGCACCTGACAACAGATGCATGGACCAGTAGGCATGGCCAGGGACGTTACGTGTCCATCACGGCACACTGGGTAAATGTGGTGGATTCAGGGTCCACAGGGGACAGCAAGTTTGGGACAGTTCTGCCTAGCCCACGGTCTAGTAAACAGTTGTCTGTAGCCGTTCGCACCCCCTCCTCCTCCTCCTCCTCCTCGTCCTCCTGCAGAAGCAAGAGCTCGTCCACAGACCGCAGTCGCACAAACACTCCATCCGCACCTGCCACTGTTGCACACCAGGTCTCCCATTATGGGGCAGCTACTGGCATACGTCAGCAGGCTGTATTGGCTATGAAGTGTTTGGGCGACAATAGACACACCGCGGAAGTTCTGTCCGAGTTCTTGCAGCAAGAAACGCAGTCGTGGCTGGGCACTGTAGATCTTGAGGCAGGCAAGGTAGTGAGTGATAACGGAAGGAATTTCATGGCTGCCATCTCCCTTTCCCAACTGAAACACATTCCTTGCCTGGCTCACACCTTAAACCTGGTGGTGCAGTGCTTCCTGAAAAGTTATCCGGGGTTATCCGACCTGCTCCTCAAAGTGCGTGGACTTTGCGCACATATCCGCCGTTCGCCTGTACACTCCAGCCGTATGCAGACCTATCAGCGTTCTTTGAACCTTCCCCAGCATCGCCTAATCATAGACGTTGCAACAAGGTGGAACTCAACACTGCACATGCTTCAGAGACTGTGCGAACAGAGGCGGGCTGTTATGTTTTTGTGGGAGGATACACATACACGGGCAGGCAGTAGGATGGCAGACATGGAGTTGTCAGGTGTGCAGTGGTCGAAGATTCAAGACATGTGTCAAGTCCTTCAGTGTTTTGAGGAATGCACACGGCTGGTTAGTGCAGACAACGCCATAATAAGCATGAGCATCCCCCTAATGCGTCTGCTGATGCAAAGTTTGACGCACATAAAGGATCAGGCGTCTGCACCAGAGGAAGAGGAAAGCCTTGATGACAGTCAGCGATTGTCTGGTCAGGGCAGTGTACATGACGAGGTATCGGGCGAAGAGGAGGTGGAGGATGAGGAGGATGATGGGGATGAGTATATTTTTAATGAGGAAGCTTTCCCGGGGGCACGGGAAATTGGTGGCGTGGCAAGGCCGGGTTCTGGTTTTTTGAGGGACACAAGTGACGTAGATTTGCCTGCAACTGCCCCTCAACCAAGCACAACCGCAGATTTGACAACGGGAACTTTGGCCCACATGGCGGATTATGCCTTGCGTATCCTCAAAAGGGACACACGCATTACAAAAATGATGAACGATGACGATTACTGGTTGGCCTGCCTCCTTGATCCTCGCTATAAAGGCAAATTGCAAAATATTATGCCACATGAGAACTTGGAACTAATATTAGCAACAAAACAATCAACTCTTGTTGACCGTTTGCTTCTGGCATTCCCTGCACACAGCGCCCGTGATCGTTCTCACACGAGCTCCAGGGGCCAGCAGACCAGAGGTGTTAGAGGGGCAGAAATCAGAAGTGGCGTTGGCCAGAGGGGTTTTCTGACCAGGTTGTGGAGTGATTTTTCTATGACCGCAGACAGGACAGGTACTGCAGCATCAATTCAAAGTGACAGGAGACAACATTTGTCCAGTATGGTTACAAACTATTTTTCATCCCTTATCGACGTTCTCCCTCAACCGTCATTCCCATTTGATTACTGGGCATCCAAATTAGACACCTGGCCAGAATTGGCAGAATATGCATTGCAGGAGCTTGCTTGCCCGGCAGCTAGTGTCCTATCAGAAAGAGTATTCAGTGCTGCAGGTTCAATACTAACAGAAAAAAGGACTCGTCTGGCTACCCAAAATGTAGATGATCTAACCTTCATTAAAATGAACCACAACTGGATTTCAAAATCTTTTGCCCCACCCTGCCCGGCTGACACCTAGCTTTCCTATGAAAAGGTCTTGCCTGTGGACTATTCTGAATGACTTTTCCAATCTCGTAATTTTCTTCACCTGATTGTCCAGCATACGACATGTTTCCACCTCACGAAATGGCCAAACTCCCCACACGGGGCCGTGCTATCGCCACTTTGCGCTTGGACCCTTGAGAGTGCTGTTTGTCTGAAGAGGTGGGTGTGGCCGCTTTTGGTCGACGGCACTGCCACTGGGTCCCTCATAGTACAATAAAGTGTCTCTGGCGGTGGTGGTGCGCACCCAACGTCAGACACACCGTTGTAATATGAGGGGCCCTGTGCCTGTACCGCCGGCCACAAGACAGTTCCCCCCCCCAGCTCAAACAGTGCTCTACCACTAGCAAAATTATCTCTCACAGCTTCACCAATGTGTAGTCTAGGCGCTGACATCCTTCAATGCCTGGCACTGACAATACCATTGTTTTGACATTTTTGTTATGTTAGGCCTTCGAAGCCTGTCTGCGGTCACTCCTTCCACTAGACTTCCACAGACCAGACCACTGCTGCCCGTGTACCCCTGGAACCAATTTAAAAGTGCCTACAGCCAGCCCAAGTTTGTTATGTTAGGCCTTGGAAGCCTGTCTGCGGTCACTCCTTCCACTAGACTTCCACTGACCAGACCACTGCTGCCCATGTACCCCTGGAACCAATTTAAAAGTGCCTACAGCCAGCCCAAGTTTGTTATGTTAGGCCTTGGAAGCCTGTCTGCGGTCACTCCTTCCACTAGACTTCCACTGACCAGACCACTGCTGCCCGTGTACCCCTGGAACCAATTTAAAAGTGCCTACAGCCAGCCCAAGTTTGTTATGTTAGGCCTTCGAAGCCTGTCTGCGGTCACTCCTTCCACTAGACTTCCACAGACCAGACCACTGCTGCCCGTGTACCCCTGGAACCAATTTAAAAGTGCCTACAGCCAGCCCAAGTTTGTTATGTTAGGCCTTGGAAGCCTGTCTGCGGTCACTCCTTCCACTAGACTTCCACTGACCAGACCACTGCTGCCCGTGTACCCCTGGAACCAATTTAAAAGTGCCTACAGCCAGCCCAAGTTTGTTATGTTAGGCCTTGGAAGCCTGTCTGCGGTCACTCCTTCCACTAGACTTCCACTGACCAGACCACTGCTGCCCGTGTACCCCTGGAACCAATTTAAAAGTGCCTACAGCCAGCCCAAGTTTGTTATGTTAGGCCTTGGAAGCCTGTCTGCGGTCACTCCTTCCACTAGACTTCCACTGACCAGACCACTGCTGCCCGTGTACCCCTGGAACCAATTTAAAAGTGCCTACAGCCAGCCCAAGTTTGTTATGTTAGGCCTTGGAAGCCTGTCTGCGGTCACTCCTTCCACTAGACTTCCACTGACCATACACTGCTGCCCATGTACCCCTGGAACAAATTTAAAAGTGCCTACAGCCAGCCCAAGTTTGTTATGTTAGGCCTTCGAAGCCTGTCTGCGTCCCGTTCTTTCAACTACAACTACACTGACCAGGCCACTGATGGCCGTGTTCCCCTGGAACCAATTTTAACTTGCCTACAGCCAGCCCAATGTTAGGCCTTTGATGCCTGTCTGCCGTCACTCCTTCCACTAGGCCTCCACTGACCTGTCTATTGCTGCCCGTGTACCCCTTGAACCAACATCATTAAATATAAAAAAAATTAATTTGATTATAAAAAATAAGATCGTGTTGAGATCTCAAATGCAGACATTTTAACAATCAAAACAAACACACAACAAATATCTGGAACTGTACTACAAAGGTCCAACAGCTACAATTTCTTTCTCCTGCAAGAAGTTAACTGAAAGTTTTTTGGAGTTGTTAACACAGATATGGCATCCACCGAGTGTTGTCCTGTCGCGTCTCCTTTAAATTATTTCCAATAAGATGTTAAACTATTAATTTAATAAAATCAATAATTAAAAAAATAATTGAGTAAGTCAAAAGCACATTGCAAATAAACATTAATTACAAATCAAGAAGCATGGCGCGTCCGAGGGTGAGTAGATACCGAATAAGAATATAATCACCCTCGGACGCGCAATGCTTATTTACAACAGCCTTCCTTCCTAAGAATCAGCCCTTTCGTGGTGTAGAGAGAGGTTGTGTTACACTCCAAGGTGTTCCCCGGGTTGCCTTTCATGAGCTTCGATCTTCCGGCTCTCGTTTAGTAGTTGGTGGAAAAGTACACAGCATTAGGCCTACAAAATGGGTATGGGGTGGAGAGAGATGGTGTGTTACACTCCAAGGTGTTCCCCAGGTTGCCTTTCCTGAGCTTCGATCTTCATGCTCTCGTTTAGTAGGTGTCGGAAAGTAGGCTGCATTAGGCCTAAAAAATGGGGAATGGGGTGGAGAGAGATGGTGTGTTACACTCCAAGGTGTTCCCCAGGTTTCCTTGCCATTGCTTCGGTCTTCCGACTCTCGTTTAGTAGTTGTAGAAAAGTACACTGCATTAGGCCTAAAAAATGGGTATGGGGTGGAGAGAGATGGTGTGTTACACTCCAAGGTGTTCCCCAGGTTGCCTTTCCTGAGCTTCGATCTTCATGCTCTCGTTTAGTAGGTGTCGGAAAGTAGGCTGCATTAGGCCTACAAATTGGGTATGGGGTGGAGAGAGATGGTGTGTTACACTCCAAGGTGTTCCCCAGGTTTCCTTGCCATTGCTTCGGTCTTCCGACTCTCGTTTAGTAGTTGTAGAAAAGTACACAGCATTAGGCCTACAAAATGGGTATGGGGTGGAGAGAGATGGTGTGTTACACTCCAAGGTGTTCCCCAGGTTGCCTTTCCTGAGCTTCTATCTTCAGGCTCTCATTAAATTGTGGTTAAATGGAACAACTGCATTTGGCGTACTAGTTGGTTTGGGGCCTACTATCGGTGTCTGCCACTCCTTGCTGTTCTCCTGGTTTCCTGTCCTGAAATACCATTTTCAGCCTCTCGTTAAGTAGTTGTTAATGTTAGACTGCATTTGGCCTACTAGTTGGGTTGGGGCCTACTATCGGTGTCTGCCACTCCTTGCTGTTCTCCTCCACTGAACAAAGCTGTGCCGCCTGTTTACTACGGTTGCCAATTTTGAACTGCATTTCAACTACTTACTGATTTGGCCCTACTCTCTGTGTCAGCCTCTCATTCCAGTTGTCCTCCACTGCAATGCCCCCTGGTTATTCCTGTGTTACCAATTTTGAACTGCATTTAGCCCACTTTCTTCTTTGGGCCTATATCTGTGTTTCCACTTCATCGTGCCCATTGCCCAGCCAGTGATAGATGAGTCTGCTGGTACATTGACCCATAACGCAACATTCCCCGTGCACGCTACACAACAACATTGTGACCCTGCTGAAAGTCAGGTTGCTCTTCCCGCATACCATACCACCTTACACGGGGACAAAGAGGAAGGTGCAGATGAAAGTGCAGGTTCCTTCATCAGGTGGGGGGAGGAATACTAGTTGGCGACGTCACTGGCACAGGGCCTCTCATAGTACGCAAAAGTGTTGCTGCCGGTGGGAGGCGCCCCCGCCGTGCAAACACACCGCTGTACTTTGAGGGGCCCTGTGCCAGTGCCAATGCCAACGAGTGGGCCCCCCCTGCTTGCTCAGGTTCACAGCACTTGCAAAGTTGAAATACTTACCTCTCCCTGCTCCACTGCCGTGACGTGGTCCAGATTTCCTGGGCCCACTAATTACTTGAACCAGCCCTACCCCCCACAACTTTAGCCAAATGACCCCCAATTTCAAATGCCTTCCAATTATTATAAGGTAAATTACGCTTGACAAGCTTCATTAAGAAGAATGGATGGTTTTGACATTAAAATGGGCACTCTAGGTGTTTTCCTGGCCCCACTCACTGCCGACTATGCTGCCCCATTGACTTGCATTGGGTTTCGTGTTTCGGTCGATCCCGACTTTACGTCATAATCGGCCGATTTCACTCGACCCGACTTTGGACATAGTCGGGTTTCGCAAAACCCGGCTCGACTCTAAAAAGGTCAAGGTCGCTCAACTCTACTCTTTATATCAGAATGTGATATGCTGGAATGGTGGAATTCCCACACACTGCCTGTGAGGTTCTCCATGAACATTGAGCATAGGCGTAGACCCGGACGTAGGCGCGACAATGTGCCGTAATGCTCCAGTATCGTAATTAGGATATAACTGCCTTAATTGTGATTATTGGTCACACCATACATGTTCTGCTCCATACACACATGACTATAAGGATGATTGTTGGTCACACCATACATGTTCAGGTCCATACATACATGACTATAAGGATGATTATTGGTCACACCTTACATGTCCTGCTCCATACACACATGACTATAAGGATGATTATTGGTCACACCATATATGTTCTGCTCCATACATACATGACTGTAAGGATGATTGTTGGTCACACCATACATGTTCAGGTCCATACATACATGACTATAAGGATGATTATTGGTCATACCTTACATGTTCTGCTCCATACATACATGACTGTAAGGATGATTATTGGTCACACCATACATGTTCTGCTCCATACACACATGACTATAAGGATGATTATTGGTCATACCTTACATGTTCTGCTCCATACACACATGACTGTAAGGATGATTATTGGTCATACCTTACATGTTCTGCTCCATACACACATGACTATAAGGATGATTATTGGTCACACCATATATGTTCTGCTCCATACATACATGACTGTAAGGATGATTGTTGGTCACACCATACATGTTCAGGTCCATACATACATGACTATGAGGATGATTGTTGGTCACACCATATATGTTCTGCTCCATACATACATGACTGTAAGGATGATTGTTGGTCACACCATACATGTTCAGGTCCATACATACATGACTATGAGGATGATTGTTGGTCACACCATACATGTTCAGGTCCATACACACATGACTATAAGGATGATTGTTGGTCACACCATACATGTTCTGCTCCATACACACATGACTATAAGGATGATTATTGGTCATACCTTACATGTTCGGGTCCATATACACATGACTATAAGGATGATTATTGGTCATACCTTACATGTTCGGGTCCATATACACATAACTATAAGGATGATTATTGGTCATACCTTACATGTTCGGGTCCATATACACATGACTATAAGGATGATTATTGGTCATACCTTACATGTTCGGGTCCATATACACATGACTATAAGGATGATTATTGGTCATACCTTACATGTTCTGCTCCATACACCCATGACTATAAGGATGATTATTGGTCATACCTTACATGTTCTGCTCCATACACACATGACTATAAGGATGATTATTGGTCACACCATATATGTTCTGCTCCATACATACATGACTGTAAGGATGATTATTGGTCATACCTTACATGTTCTGCTCCATATACACATGACTATAAGGATGATTATTGGTCATACCTTACATGTTCGGGTCCATATACACATGACTATAAGGATGATTATTGGTCATACCTTACATGTTCTGCTCCATACACCCATGACTATAAGGATGATTATTGGTCACACCATACATGTTCTGCTCCATACACCCATGACTATAAGGATGATTATTGGTCATACCTTACATGTTCTGCTCCATACACACATGACTATAAGGATGATTATTGGTCACACCATACATGTTCTGCTCCATACACCCATGACTATAAGGATGATTATTGGTCATACCTTACATGTTCGGGTCCATATACACATGACTATAAGGATGATTATTGGTCATACCATACATGTTCAGGTCCATACACACATGACTATAAGGATGATTATTGGTCATACCATACATGTTCAGGTCCATACACACATGACTATAAGGATGATTATTGGTCACACCATATATGTTCTGCTCCATACATACATGACTGTAAGGATGATTATTGGTCACACCTTACATATTCTGCTCCATACATACATGACTGTAAGGATGATTATTGGTCACACCATACATGTTCTGCTCCATACACACATGACTATAAGGATGATTATTGGTCACACCATATATGTTCTGCTCCATACATACATGACTGTAAGGATGATTATTGGTCATACCTTACATGTTCTGCTCCATACACACATGACTGTAAGGATGATTATTGGTCATACCTTACATGTTCTGCTCCATACACACATGACTATAAGGATGATTATTGGTCACACCTTACATATTCTGCTCCATACATACATGACTGTAAGGATGATTATTGGTCATACCTTACATGTTCTGCTCCATACACACATGACTGTAAGGATGATTATTGGTCATACCATACATGTTCTGCTCCATACACACATGACTATAAGGATGATTATTGGTCATACCTTACATGTTCGGGTCCATATACACATGACTATAAGGATGATTATTGGTCATACCTTACATGTTCGGGTCCATATACACATGACTATAAGGATGATTATTGGTCATACCTTACATGTTCTGCTCCATACACACATGACTATAAGGATGATTATTGGTCACACCTTACATATTCTGCTCCATACATACATGACTGTAAGGATGATTATTGGTCATACCTTACATGTTCTGCTCCATACACACATGACTGTAAGGATGATTATTGGTCATACCATACATGTTCTGCTCCATACACACATGACTATAAGGATGATTATTGGTCATACCTTACATGTTCTGCTCCATACACACATGACTATAAGGATGATTATTGGTCATACCTTACATGTTCGGGTCCATATACACATGACTATAAGGATGATTATTGGTCATACCTTACATGTTCGGGTCCATATACACATGACTATAAGGATGATTATTGGTCATACCTTACATGTTCGGGTCCATATACACATGACTATAAGGATGATTATTGGTCATACCTTACATGTTCGGGTCCATATACACATGACTATAAGGATGATTATTGGTCATACCTTACATGTTCTGCTCCATACACCCATGACTATAAGGATGATTATTGGTCATACCTTACATGTTCTGCTCCATACACACATGACTATAAGGATGATTATTGGTCACACCATATATGTTCTGCTCCATACATACATGACTGTAAGGATGATTATTGGTCATACCTTACATGTTCTGCTCCATATACACATGACTATAAGGATGATTATTGGTCATACCTTACATGTTCGGGTCCATATACACATGACTATAAGGATGATTATTGGTCATACCTTACATGTTCTGCTCCATACACCCATGACTATAAGGATGATTATTGGTCACACCATACATGTTCTGCTCCATACACCCATGACTATAAGGATGATTATTGGTCATACCTTACATGTTCTGCTCCATACACACATGACTATAAGGATGATTATTGGTCACACCATACATGTTCTGCTCCATACACCCATGACTATAAGGATGATTATTGGTCATACCTTACATGTTCGGGTCCATATACACATGACTATAAGGATGATTATTGGTCATACCATACATGTTCAGGTCCATACACACATGACTATAAGGATGATTATTGGTCATACCTTACATGTTCTGCTCCATACACACATGACTATAAGGATGATTATTGGTCACACCATATATGTTCTGCTCCATACATACATGACTGTAAGGATGATTATTGGTCACACCTTACATATTCTGCTCCATACATACATGACTGTAAGGATGATTATTGGTCACACCATACATGTTCTGCTCCATACACACATGACTATAAGGATGATTATTGGTCACACCATATATGTTCTGCTCCATACATACATGACTGTAAGGATGATTATTGGTCATACCTTACATGTTCTGCTCCATACACACATGACTATAAGGATGATTATTGGTCATACCTTACATGTTCTGCTCCATACACACATGACTATAAGGATGATTATTGGTCACACCATACATGTTCTGCTCCATACATACATGACTATAAGGATGATTATTGGTCACACCTTACATGTTCTGCTCCATACACACATGACTATAGGGATGATTATTGGTCACTCCTTACATGTGCTGCTCCATACACACATGACTATAAGGATGATTATTGGTCATACCTTACATGTTCTGCTCCATACACACATGACTATAAGGATGATTATTGGTCATACCATACATGTTCTGCTCCATACACACATGACTATAAGGATGATTATTGGTCACACCATACGTGTTCTGCTCCATAAACACATGACTATAAGGATGATTATTGGTCATACCTTACATGTCCTGCTCCATACACACATGACTGTAAGGATGATTATTGGTCACACCTTACATGTTCTGCTCCATACACACATGACTATAAGGATGATTATTGGTCACACCATACATGTTCTGCTCCATACACACATGACTATAAGGATGATTATTGGTCATACCTTACATGTTCAGCTCCATACACACATGACTATAAGGATGATTATTGGTCACACCTTACATGTTCTGCTCCATACACACATGACTACAGGGATGATTATTGGTCACTCCTTACATGTGCTGCTCCATACACACATGACTGTAAGGATGATTATTGGTCACTCCTTACATGTGCTGCTCCATACACACATGACTATAAGGATGATTATTGGTCACACCATACATGTTCTGCTCCATACACACATGACTATAAGGATGATTATTGGTCATACCTTACATGTTCAGCTCCATACACACATGACTATAAGGATGATTATTGGTCACACCTTACATGTTCTGCTCCATACACACATGACTATAAGGATGATTATTGGTCGTACCTTACATGTTCGGGTCCATACACACATGACTATAAGCATGATTATTGGTCATACCTTACATGTTCGGGTCCATACACACATGACTATAAGCATGATTATTGGTCATACCTTACATGTTCGGGTCCATACACACATGACTATAAGCATGATTATTGGTCACACCATACATGTTCTGCTCCATACACACATGACTATAAGGATGATTATTGGTCACACCTTACATGTTCAGGTCCACACACACATGACTATAAGGATGATTATTGGTCATACCTTACATGTTCTGCTCCATACACACATGACTATAATGATGATTATTGGTCACTCCTTACATGCTCTGCTCCATACACACATGACTGTAAGGATGATTATTGGTCACACCTTACATGCTCTGCTCCATACACACATGACTATAAGGATGATTATTGGTCATACCATACATGTTCTGCTCCATACACACATGACTATAAGGATGATTATTGGTCACACCTTACATGTTCAGCTCCATACACACATGACTATAAGGATGATTATTGGTCATACCATACATGTTCTGCTCCATACACACATGACTATAAGGATGATTATTGGTCACACCTTACATGCTCTGCTCCATACACACATGACTATAAGGATGATTATTGGTCACACCTTACATGTTCAGCTCCATACACACATGACTATAAGGATGATTATTGGTCATACCATACATGTTCTGCTCCATACACACATGACTATAAGGATGATTATTGGTCACACCTTACATGTTCGGGTCCATACACACATGACTATAAGGATGATTGTTGGTCATACCTTACATGTTCGGGTCCATATACACATGACTATAAGGATGATTATTGGTCATACCTTACATGTTCGGGTCCATACACACATGACTGTAAGGATGATTATTGATCACACCTTACATGTTCGGGTCCATATACACATGACTATAAGGATGATTATTGGTCATGCCTTACATGTTCGGGTCCATATACACATGACTATAAGGATGATTATTGGTCATACCTTACATGTTCTGCTCCATACACACATGACTATAATGATGATTATTGGTCATACCTTACATGTTCGGGTCCATACACACATGACTATAAGGATGATTGTTGGTCATACCTTACATGTTCGGGTCCATATACACATGACTATAAGGATGATTATTGGTCATACCTTACATGTTCGGGTCCATACACACATGACTATAAGGATGATTGTTGGTCATACCTTACATGTTCAGCTCCATATACACATGACTATAAGGATGATTATTGGTCATACCTTACATGTTCTGCTCCATACACACATGTTAGGTTAGGCTATGGGTTGAACTAGATGGACATATAGTCTTCCTTCAACCTTAATAACTATGCTTACTATATATACACATGACTATAAGGATGATTATTGGTCATACCTTACATGTTCGGGTCCATATACACATGACTATAAGGATGATTATTGGTCATACCTTACATGTTCGGGTCCATACACACATGACTATAAGGATGATTATTGGTCATACCTTACATGTTTGGGTCCATATATACATGACTGTAAGGATGATTATTGGTCATACCTTACATGTTCTGCTCCATACACACATGACTATAAGGATGATTATTGGTCATACCTTACATGTTCGGGTCCATATACACATGACTATAAGGATGATTATTGGTCATACCTTACATGTTCTGCTCCGTACACACATGACTGTAAGGATGATTATTGGTCACACCTTACATGTTCGGGTCCATATACACATGACTATAAGGATGATTATTGGTCATACCTTACATGTTCGGGTCCATATACACATGACTATAAGGATGATTATTGGTCATACCTTACATGTTCTGCTCCATACACACATGACTGTAAGGATGATTATTGGTCACACCTTACATGTTTGGGTCCATACATACATGACTATAAGGATGATTATTGGTCACACCTTACATGTTCAGGTCCATACACACATGACTATAAGGATGATTATTGGTCACACCTTACATGTTCGGGTCCATACACACATGACTATAAGGATGATTATTGGTCACACCTTACATGTTCGGGTCCATATACACATGACTATAAGGATGATTATTGGTCATACCTTACATGTTCTGCTCCATACACACATGACTGTAAGGATGATTATTGGTCATACCTTACATGTTCTGCTCCATACACACATGACTATAAGGATGATTATTGGTCATACCTTACATGTTCGGGTCCATACACACATGACTATAAGGATGATTATTGGTCATACCTTACATGTTCGGGTCCATACACACATGACTATAAGGATGATTATTGGTCATACCTTACATGTTCGGGTCCATACACACATGACTATAAGGATGATTGTTGGTCATACCTTACATGTTCGGGTCCATATACACATGACTATAAGGATGATTATTGGTCATACCTTACATGTTCTGCTCCATACACACATGACTGTAAGGATGATTATTGGTCACACCTTACATGTTCGGGTCTATACACAAGGATTATAGGTATGATTATTGGTGAAACTTTACATGTTGGGATCTATGTACACACAATTATAGGTATGATTGGTCATACCTTACATGTTTGGGGTCATATACACAGGATTATCGTTGTGATTATCGGTCATTTCTGCCATGTTTGGGTCCATGCACTAATGATTATATATATGTATACTGCTCATATCTTCCCTGTCACACTGTTGGCCATTACTACAATATATAAGCAGGAACTGGAGCAGATATGTGTGCCGCTTGGTTCTGTAGCGAGTGTATTACTAGCGTCCATGCCATGCTGCACTGAAAGGTGACGGCGATGAGGGACAGCCTTTCTTTCGGAGACTTGCACACAGGTGCTCTTTGCTGTCTTTTACCGTAAACATCTGCTCTGCACACACATTGTTTTCCAGCCACATCTGTCCATGCAAATGATCAGTACGGCATAAAGTCAGACACTGGATGTGAAGGATGAGAAAACAACGAGAGAGATGAGGTGTTCTCCACAGAGATGCAATGTTCGGAGTATAGGATGCATGCAAATACCAAAAGTTCCTCATAGGAAACTTACCATATGAAATCAGTACAATGGCTGCAGAAGGTTGGCTGCTTGAAGAACCTGGCGGTGAACTTGTGACTCTTGACCTCATGCACCAGCTTCTGCCTGAGGGCACCCTTCCTACAAAACAGTGGTTTTACAAAAGGCTGCTCCACGTCGGTGCCAGTGCACACCTGAGCCATCTTGTCCAGGTCTTTATGGCTGCGACTGTCTGTGAGATTTCCAGATTCGCCCAATGCCAGGGGACACAGCGAGGAAATAAAACCTGAACACCTGGCAGAGAGAAAACCAGAATGAGCTCTTTAATAGGTGCCTGTGGAAATGAAGGCTGGCAGAGGAGAGAGCTGCAGTCAGCTGTAGCTACGAGCCTCTCGCTGGAGACACTTGCTGTAACTGTAGGGCAGTCGTCACGGCTGTGTGTACGTGTGAGTGTGTGTGTGTGACTGCGGAGAGCCACGGTTGGATGCTATCCTCACGAGCCTAGGAGATGGAGAGGGCAGTTCTTCCACGTATCCTTCAAAAGGAAGGACTTTTCCCTGTCTATCGGGAGCAAACGGGGGGAGTTCAATAAAGGAAAACAATAATGGAATTGGCTGGCTATGTAAGAGTTAAAAACAATTATCATGCTGATGTCTTCTACGATTCAGCCAATAATAAGCTCCTACAATGGCATCAGCGCGTCCTGTGAATCGACAGGGAAATGTTTATAGTATTTTCGGTTGTGGAACGTGTCCTAGTTCGGTGGACGCCGGTGTTAGATAAATGCCAGCAGCGCCATACGTTCACCAAAGAGCGTTTTGGGGGCAAATTCTTCCGGGGGTTCTGATCTCTGGAATAGATCATCTTGATATTTTGCCTTCAAAAATGTGGCAGCACACTTCTAGGTTAGCGCTCACACTACGTTAAAAGGACTATTTGGAGGAGCCGTATATTTAGAGCTAAGGGTGTAGTTCCACCAGATGTTTTTTTTTTTTTTGCAATTTTTTTCCGCTTTTCAAAATTGTGACAATTCCCCCCAAAATTGACAAAATATGAAAATTGTGAAAAAAAAAACACATAAGGAGCTGCTAGAAAAATCACTCATCTAAAATACATCCTAAGGGCTCGTGCACGTGAATGTAAAAATTGAATAAGTGCTATCCGTCTTTTTGACGGATAGCACTCGGCTCCAAATTATTCTATGGAGCAGCGCACACCTGTCTGATTATTTCCTCTAAGTGGTTCAAGTAAAAAAATCACAGCACCGATTAGCATACTGCACTCAGCCATTCATGTCTATGGCTCAGTAGAAAAAATTCATTCAATGTTCATGGACTGATAGAATGGAGAAGTTGGAGAATTTATTTTTTATTATTCTCCACATCTGAGAATATCAGATCACACTCTGATCAAACTCTGATCACACTGTGATTACCTTAATCAAACTAATTTTCTCAAATAAGAGAAAAATTATTATGTGACCCTAACCTGATAAGATATCGTGATGGGACAAATCAGGAAAAGGTGTTCTACGGTGGAGTATGGCATTATATAACCAAGTAAAAATATAAATATACCGGTAATAGGAGAGTATTTGACACTAAATAAAACTTGCCTACTCTGCTGAAATAAGAGGATATATGAATGATATACTGTAACTCCTAGAAGAGGGGAGAAATATCACAGGAGCCTAAGTTTTACGTTACGCTTACCTCTCCTTGTTCTCGCACTCCTCTTCATGTCTTGATGCTGACACACACAATGTTCGGACGCTGATGCTCTTTTGACTCGTGCTGTACATCTGGTCTGAGGTCTGAAGAGGCAAAGAGTCTGTTCTTTGGGCTGTAGAAAGATGGGATCTGTTCTTGGGTCTGGAAAAGAAGAGGTTAATTTTGGAGTCTGTAAAAAGGTGTGATCAGGTCTGATATCTTTATGGATAGAGAGCGTCTGGTTTGGGGTCTGACTAGATGGGTGTCTCGGGTCTGTACCGATGGTGGTTGTGGTTAGGGATCAAGCTAGTCGGTCAAGTATGGGGTTTCTTTATCTGGGAGTCTGGTCTGGGGACTGTTTATATGAAGATAGTCTGGCTTGAAGTTTTTATATGTGGGTTGTCTGGTTGAAATCTATGAAGATGGAGTTGCCTTGTCAAGGATCTGTTTACTGAGGTGATCTATTATAAGTATAGTACAGATAATGTTTCAGGTCTGGGAACTGTTTACATGAAGTGCAGCACCCCAGGGTCCTTGTCGTTGCAGTAATGTCATTTTCCTCTAGGGGAGAGTGATATTACGTTTAGAGGCAAAGAAGGACAACTGAATCCAGGTATCACAAACATGCAACACATTTCGCACTCCAGGCCACAAGGGGGAGCTCTGCTCCTATTTATTAGGGCACTCTTCACACTTAGGTAAAACTGGTTGCCTGGGGAGGAAGTTAGTTAATTGCTGCCTGAGCTTCGCTCAGGGAGTTGGTTGCTGGCTGAGCTTTGCTCAGGTAGTTGGTCCCTGACACGGGTGGGAGCCTGTCAGAGATCGAGGAAGAAGGATGCGGAGCTGTGCCTGCCTAAGTGTGGCAGCTTCTATAAAGAGACACTGAAGGAGAACTGTATTGTAGAGAGGGTGAAGAAGTCATAGCAAAGGAGTGGAAACCAGGAGGAGTTCTGCCCTACACAGGCTGCCTCCTTCTGAGGTGCAGGATCCGGTAGCCGGAACACCGAGGGAGCAAAGATCCTTTATGCCTTGCTCCAGAGACCGGCAGGATAGCTAATTTCACGTTACCTGTCCTTCCCTACACCGAGGAGGCAAGGTGGCACCCCTTAGAGGCTGGGGCATGACAGAGTCACTGTACAACACCTCACGCCACCTGTTATACGGGTTTGTCCTTTCTATCTGGGGGACAGAGAGAGAGAGACATAACATCTACAACATCTGTGAGGACCTTATGAGAAGCTTATCAGTAAGGGACTACAAGACCACGGTGCTAGAGGAAGGCTACTGATTTCTACCTGGATAAGGGGACTCTAGACTTGCCTCCAAACCAGACAGACTCTGTCTGCCCTGTGATCTGGTGCTCTGGACTGTGGATGCTGAAGCCTTCAGTAAAAGGTAAAGAGACTGCAACCTTGTGTCCTCGTTCTTCACTGCGCCTCTCACCATCCACCATCTACACACTGGGAAGCCCTGGGGACATACTTCACCTGTGGGAAGGTACAGTGGGGCAAAAAAGTATTTAGTCAGTCAGCAATAGTGCAAGTTCCACCACTTAAAAAGATGAGAGGCGTCTGTAATTTACATCATAGGTAGACCTCAACTATGGGAGACAAACTGAGAAAAAAAAATCCAGAAAATCACATTGTCTGTTTTTTTAACATTTTATTTGCATATTATGGTGGAAAATAAGTATTTGGTCAGAAACAAAATTTCATCTCAATACTTTGTAATATATCCTTTGTTGGCAATGACAGAGGTCAAACGTTTTCTGTAAGTCTCCACAAGGTTGCCACACACTGTTGTTGGTATGTTGGCCCATTCCTCCATGCAGATCTCCTCTAGAGCAGTGATGTTTTTGGCTTTTCGCTTGGCAACACGGACTTTCAACTCCCTCCAAAGGTTTTCTATAGGGTTGAGATCTGGAGACTGGCTAGGCCACTCCAGGACCTTGAAATGCTTCTTACGAAGCCACTCCTTCGTTGCCCTGGCGGTGTGCTTTGGATCATTGTCATGTTGAAAGACCCAGCCACGTTTCATCTTCAATGCCCTTGCTGATGGAAGGAGGTTTGCACTCAAAATCTCATGATACATGGCCCCATTCATTCTTTCATGTACCCGGATCAGTCGTCCTGGCCCCTTTGCAGAGAAACAGCCCCAAAGCATGATGTTTCCACCACCATGCTTTACAGTAGGTATGGTGTTTGATGGATGCAACTCAGTATTCTATTTCCTCCAAACACGACAAGTTGTGTTTCTACCAAACAGTTGCAGTTTGGTTTCATCAGACCATAGGACATTCTCCCAAAACTCCTCTGGATCATCCAAATGCTCCCTAGCAAACTTCAGACGGGCCCGGACATGTACTGGCTTAAGCAGTGGGACACGTCTGGCACTGCAGGATCTGAGTCCATGGTGGCGTAGTGTGTTACTTATGGTAGGCCTTGTTACATTGGTCCCAGCTCTCTGCAGTCCATTCACTAGGTCCTCCCGCGTGGTTCTGGGATTTTTGCTCACCGTTCTTGTGATCATTCTGACCCCACGGGGTGGGATTTTGCGTGGAGCCCCAGATCGAAGGAGATTATCACTGGTCTTGTATGTCTTCCATTTTCTAATTATTGCTCCCACTGTTGATTTCTTCACTCCAAGCTGGTTGGCTATTGCAGATTCAGTCTTCCCAGCCTGGTGCAGGGCTACAATTTTGTTTCTGGTGTCCTTTGACAGCTCTTTGGTCTTCACCATAGTGGAGTTTGGAGTCAGACTGTTTGAGGGTGTGCACAGGTGTCTTTTTATACTGATAACAAGTTTAAACAGGTGCCATTACTACAGGTAATGAGTGGAGGAAAGAGGAGACTCTTAAAGAAGAAGTTACAGGTCTGTGAGAGCCAGAAATCTTGATTGTTTGTTTCTGACCAAATACTTATTTTCCACCATAAAATGCAAAAAAAATGATAAAAAAACAGACAATGTGATTTTCTGGATTTTTTTTTCTCAGTTTGTCTCCCATAGTTGAGGTCTACCTATGATGTAAATTACAGACGCCTCTCATCTTTTTAAGTGGTGGAACTTGCACTATTGCTGACTGACTAAATACTTTTTTGCCCCACTGTATATGATCTAGCTGCCTATACATCACCCCAGCGGACCCCTTAAAGCAGCGTCGGTCACCCTGACCGAATACCACAGGTGGCATTATGAACATAAACTCTATTCCTTTAAAGACCTTTCCTTTTCAAATGGACGTCCCATGGCCACGAACCGGTCAGCCACCGTGACATCCCCCCGAGAACCGAAGGACCCGGTACCGAGTATCCCACTGCCCATGGGGGCACTCCAGAAGGGTCTGTATTAATGGAGGATCTAGTGTTGGGTCTATACAAATGGGGGATTTATTCTTGAGTCTATAAATAGTGCAGTCTAGCTTAGCTTGTGATCTTCATTTGGCATGATGTCTAGATTAAGAGTTAGTCTGGCGTTGATTGGGGTCTGATCTGAGGTCTGTACAGATCAGGACCTTGTTTGAGCTCTCTATTCATGGATCGTTTGGTCTGTATTCAGTGTTCATGGGAGCCAGGATTGGGGTGTGTACACTGGAAGGTCTGTACATAGTGGACCTGGTCTGGTGTCCATTTAAAAAATATAAGCTGGGCAGGAGTCTTTACAAAGAGAAGGTTTACGGTTTTTAGGGGTCTTTTAAGAGGTCTGTATTTATTTAGGTTGGCCAGAATATGATAGGCAGTTTTTGGGGTATACCTAAGAGGGTCGTATAACTTCTTGAAGTCAAGAAGTACCGAGGGTACAAAAACTTCAGGTGTTAGGGACCATCCTGATTAGGTACACCTTGGGGGATGGCTCTACGGTATTCTGTAACTCCTGGAAGAGAGGAGAATTTTTACAGGAGCCTACGTTTAAATGACACTTACCTCTCGATGTTCTCACACTTCTTTTCATGCCTTGATGCTGACACACACAATGTTCGGATACTGATGCTTTTCTGGCCATTGTTGTACATCTGGTCTGAGGTCTGACGAGACAAAGGGTCTGTTCTTGGGTCTATAGAAAGATGCGGTCTGTTCTTCGGTCTGTAAAAGAAGGGCTTAAGTTTGGAGGCCGTAAAAAGTGGTGATATGGTCTGGTGTCTGTAGAGAGAGATGGCCTTGTTTGGGGTCTGACTAGGTGGATGTCTCAGGTCTGTACTGATGTGACTGTGGTTATGGTCTGTTAAAAAGTGGGTAAAGTATTGGGTCTCTATATCTGGAGGTCTGGGGTGTGTATATATGAAGATAGTCTAGCTTCTAGCTTGAAGTCTGTATAGCTCGGGTGTCAGGCTGAACTGTATGAAGATGGGGGCCCTGGTCAGTGATTAGTTTACAGGGTGTCTAGTATACGGTCTGCATAGATAGGGGGTCTTGTCAGGGATCTGTTTAAATGAGGGATCTTAGGTCTGTATTAATGGAGGATCTATTCTTGGGTCTATACAAATGAGGAATATTTAGTCTTGAGTATCTAAATAGTGCAGTCTAGCTTGTGGTCTTTATTTGGTGTATTGTCTGGATTAAGGACCAGTCTGGCATTTGATTGGGGTCTGATCTGAGGGCTGTCAGATGAAGGTTTTATTTGAGCTCTCTATTCATGGACCGTAGTGTCTTTGTTCAGTATACAGTGGGGCCAGGATTGGGGTTTGCATGGTGTGTGGGTCTGATTGAGGTCTGTATATAGCGGATTTGGTCTGGTGTCTGTTTAAAAGAGCTGAGTCACTGCACACTCAAGTTGAATACAAGTTCTTTTGTTTTTATTCCAGAATACAGTTACACACAAGCTCAATTTAGGTATAGAGGAAGGGTTGTGGGCACATGTCAGAGGCACGGATGTGCACTGTACAAGATATTCCTTCAGGAGAAGCCCCTCCATTTCTACCCCTCCAGGAACCATCAGCATCTTAGCTCAAGCTCAACACTATAAGCGTGACTCTGTGAACAAGACCCAGGACTAGGTTGAAACGTCTAGGTCACAACTACTACAATCTTTCTCTTTACCTAAACAGAGCTTGTGTGTATCTGTAATCTGAAATGAAAACAAAAGAACTTTGCATTCAACTTGAGTGTGCGGTGAATTTACTTCACTCGATGTCCCAGGTGCTCACCACCACCCTCTTCTACCAACACCTCACCTCATCCACGGTGTGCACGCCAACTCTACTTTACTAAAAGACAGAGCTGGACTGGAGTTTTTACAAAGATGTTAATATTTTTAAGATGTCTTTTGAGAAGTCTGTATTTTTTTAAGGTTGGCTTGAATATGGTCTGCATTCATTTTGGGGTATGACTCAGGGAGTCGCATGCCATCATGACTAGAGATGAGCGAACATCATCAGATTCATCCTTATTCGGCAAGTTATAGCGCTTACCGAAGAAGCTGCAGCAGGAACCCGAATACATGGATCACTCCCGATAATCAGCTGTTCCGAGCCGCGGCTGTGTCGTGGTTGTGTGACTGTCACAACTATCAGGCTCTCCATGCATGTGTTGTGACTGACACATAGCCGTGACACATGCAGCTGTGGCGCCGGACACCTTTTTATTGGGAACGATCCAGGTATCCGTGTTCCCGATGCAGCTTCTTCGGTAAGCGCTATAAATTGCCGAATAAGGATGGAGCCGACGATGTTCGCTCATCTCATATCATGACAGTCCAGAAGTATTGAGTATATCTTTGAAGACTGACCTAGCTAGAAGTGCTATTTAGTGGTGCTGCAGCTTTTATTCCTCCTTCATGTAGAGATAAGAGTTCGTTCACACCAACATATTTTAGGTCCAAGTGCTGTCCGAGGAAAAAAATTATATCACACGGACAAAGGAGAGCACTAGGCTCAAATGTATTCAATAGGGCTGTTAAGATGACTGTTTTTTAGATGGACTGAATGTCTACATGAAAAAAAATCACAGTATGCACTCATCTCTTCTGCATGTCGGATAAGACTTGTCTTAGGCTACTTTCACACTAGCGTCGTTCAACGCACGTCACAATGCGTCGTTTTGAAGAAAAAAATGCATCCTGCAAAGTTGCCTGCAGGATGCGTTTTTTCTCCTTTGACTTGCATTAGCGACGCATTGCGACGGATGCAACGTGTTTTTGCAGTCCGTTTTGTTATTTTCTCATGTGGATTGTACATATGTGAATCAGAGGAAATTTCATGCGGAAAGATTTCATGGCCGTGTGAGGTTTTGCTTTAATCTGAGCATTACAATAAAGAATTCATACATTTCCTCAGACTCCACAGACAAGGATGGATTAGTTTCGGAGGACATCTAACACTTGTTCCTTTTATCGAACTACATCATTATAAAGGATATATAATGAAGCTGCCGACAGCAAATGCCAGCCTTGTGCTATAGCTAGTGGAAAGGTTACCATAGACGGACACTAATGTTCTGCCGTTCTCCTAGTAAACAAATGGTGATAATGTGGTGGAAATGCCATAAGAAGCCGGCAGTCCATAGTGTATCAGTCTCCATAGTGACCGGGGGATGCATGCAGATCGCTGCTCCGTATCTGTCATTGGTTGTCAGGAATGTTAGTTGAATTGTTGGCTTCCTGCTCATGAACAACTCCAATCTGCTAGATGAAGGGAACGGGGTGTCAATGTAACGGAGAAAGCTGTTTTATGAAGACATGAATATATCAGTGCATTAATGCCCCCAGTCCGGCATGCAGGCAGCTCGTAACCACAGAGCTGCAGAGAAGACAGCAGAATTATGTCAGACTCGGATACTGTATGAAGGCACTACCCATGCCGAGGCTCTCCGTGATACATGTGTAGTAAGATATCTCATCTAAAAGTATGACGGCTGACCTTTACACGGCGATATTACATCTCTGTCGTTGTAGACAGAGCCATATAACGCATGGCTTCACTGTGTAAGCCCCCCACACCTGCCCCAGATTTCACTCTTTCAGGCATTTTAATAATCACAGGTATGATATATTTATACATCTTCATTATCTGGAGCAGCTGTCACATGATGACTGTAAGTGGATCAGTTGTTGTGTGTGTGTGGGCCTTTGACTCCTAAAACTGTTACAAGAGGACGCAGCAATCGATGAAGACAAGACAAAGGTAAAGGTAAGGTGAGGCAGGCAAGTCTACAGAGGACCAGTCGCCAGGTCAAACATGGACAGTATTTGCTCTTATTTTACTTCCAGTGTTCCCCTTAAGTAATCGGCTATTTTTTTTAATCCACCATAAGTGTGAAATCTGTATAGGTGCCTACTAGTGATGAGCGAATATACTCGTTACTTGAGATTTCCTGAGCACGCTCGGGGGTCCTCTGAGTATTTTTTAGTGCTCGGAGATTTAGTTTTTTTTGCCGCAGCTGAATGATTTACAGCTATTAGCCAGCTTGATTACATGTGGGGATTCCCTATCAACCAGGCAACCCCCACATGTACTCAGGCTGGCTAATAGCTGTAAATCATTCAGCTGAGGCGATGAAAACTAAATCTCCTAGCACTAAAAAATACTCGGAGGACACCTGAGCATGCTCGGGAAATCTCAAGTAACGAGTATATTCGCTCATCACTAGTGCCTACCCTTGCTGCCTCTGCTTCTCTTGCCTGGTGGTGCCACACTCTCACTTGAGGCGACAATTCCAGTTTTATCTCCTCTGGATCTTGCAGTTCCATCTATACTGGGAGATATAGAGTTAACTGCTGAGTGGTTTGGGTGGGGCTGCAAGCTATTCAGGGTATGTGCACACGTCTGGATTAGGCTTGAGCGAAACGGATCAGACAAATTCAAAAGTCGCCGACTTTTGGCAAAGTCAGGTTTCATGAAACACGACTCGACCCTAAAAAAGTAAAAGTCGCTCAACCCTAGTCTGGATTTCTTGCAGAAATTTCCTGAACAAAACCGGACATTTTCTGCATGAAATCCAGATTATTGCGGATTATTTGCGGGTTTTTTTTTGCATATTTCACGTATTTCCCGGCGCCTGTGCACTGCAGTCCTTTGCTCTGCCCTCAACAGGGAAGACAAAGTACGCATGCACTGAAGCCGCAGCGTGAAGATGCCGGACCCGGAGATGCCGGACCCGGACCAACAGCGGGACCGCCCCCAGGTGAGTATAATCTAACCTCTCTTTCTCATCTTTTAGGATACATCGGGGGCTTATTTACAGCATTCCAGAATGCTGTAGATAAGCCCCTGATGCCGGTGGGCTTACCTCACCCGCGATTTTGGGGGTGACAGGTTCCCTTTAAGGTCTTGATGTCCATTGCCAGTTACTTTATATTCTGACCAGCTTCAGTGTAACTTGCCTTGCTTTTGTCCCAGTGGAAAGTCCTGATGGTCTTCCTAATTCTGACCCAGCTACCCAACTATTCTCTTGCCTCTGGTTCACTTCTCCGGATAGCAGCTCTTCTGTGGAAACAATCCAATAGACCTTTTTTTAAGACCAGATCCCTGTACTGGGTTTAATGGCTGGGTTTCCTCTGGAATCTGCCAGAGGGAATACTCAAGAGAACAGCGGAAATAAAAAAAAGTGAAAAAACTGGCCATCTTTTACCTGATGACAGGTCCACTTTAATTACGCCAGAAAACAATGATGGCACAGTTGTTGCCAGTTAGGCTGCTTTCACACATCAGTTTTTTGCTGTTAGGCACAATCCGTCGAATGTTGAAAAAACGGATCCGCCGCAGATTGTGACAAACTGATGAGACAGATCCTTTTATTCTACGGATCCGACTAGCTGATACAGCTAATTGGATCCTAAAAAAATCAGAGCATGCTCAGTTAAAAAAAAAACAGAATCCGGTGCCATAGGGTTCCATTCTAGCAAATGACGGCGATGGATCCGTCGCTGTCTGTTTTTTCAATGGAGAAAAAAAGGTTACTACGTCTGTTTTCTCCTGCCGCCGGAAAATCAATTTTTAAAGGATCTGGTGAAAAACGGATGAAATGTGAGGCCATGTCGCAATCCGTCGCTAATACAAGTTTGTGAGAAAAAAACGGATCATGCAGCTGAGGCGATGAAAACTATATCTCCGAGCAATAACAAATACTCGCAGTTCACCCGAGCGTGCTGGGGAAAACCCGAGCAACGAGTATACTCACTTATCACTAGTGGCAAGGCTTGGCATTTATGGCAATCAACAGGTATAGTCTCTTTATAAGCAACTATGACTGCCACCAGCAAATTACACTGCCCAAATTTGCCTGAACAGTAGACATACAGTAAAACACCTTGCAATATATCACAGAGGGAGCAATGAACACTATCTTTTACAGACCATAATTAGGGATGAGCAAACCCATCCTGTAAAGTTTAGGTTTTGTACCGGGCAGCTAGTGTGCGTTATTGAACCCCAAACATAGACTTTTACCTGTATGTTTTTTTTCCTGTTCAGGTTCGACTAGTCTAATAAAGCATGCTGAAAGGCTGTGGTGCAGCCAATTTATTATTATTATTATTATTATACATTTTTATAGCGCCATTTATTCCATGGCGCTTTACATGTGAAAAAGGGGGCAAATATAGACAAACACATTAAACATGAGCAAAAAACAAGGCACACAGGTACGTAAGGACGGAGGACCGTGCCCGTGAGGGCTCACAGTCTGCAGGGGATTGGTCAGGATACTCTAGGAGAGGGTAGATCTGGTTGTGTGGCCAATGAACATACTTTTAGGCCGGCGTCACACACAGCGTAAAACAATACGGTCCGTATATTACGGCCGTAATACGCTGAAAAGTCCCGAAAAAAGTGGTCCGTAGCTCCTCCGTAGGCAGGGTGTGTCAGCGTTTTTTGCGCATGGCATCCTCCGTATGTAATCCGTATGGCATCCGTACTGCGTGGTTTTCTCGCAGGCTAGCAAAACCAACATACCGCTATAGAAGTGATCCATGTGTCCCAAAAAGAAAAGAAAATATATATATACTGTCTATATATATATATATATATATATATATATATATATATATATATGTCAGTAGACACATATATTAGAGAGAAAAGCCGGTAATTCAGTGCGGTGTACAGTAAAATCACACTGACAGCTTACAGTAGAATAGGTAGAATAAATGTGTACACATAGAATAGGTATATATATATATATATATGTCAGTGAGACACATATATGTATATATATTAATATTTATTCCAGCGCTATACAGCTTAAAAGCCGGTAATTCAATTACCGGCTTTTTCCTTCTCCTTCCTAAAACCCGACATGATTTGAGACCTGGTTTACATACAGTAAACCATGTCTTCTCTCCATTTTTTTTGCAGATTCCACACTACTAATGTCAGTAGTGTGTATCTGCAAAATTTGGCCGTTCTAGCTCTTAAAATAAAGGGTTAAATGGCGGAAAAAATTGGCGTGGGCTCCCGCGCAATTTTCTCCGCCAGAGTAGTAAAGCCAGTGACTGAGGGCAGATATTAATAGCCTGGAGAGGGTCCACGGTTATTGGCCCCCCCCTGGCAAAAAATATCTGCCCCCAGCCACCCCAGAAAAGGCACATCTGGAAGATGCGCCTATTCTGGCACTTGGCCACTCTCTTCCCATTCCCGTGTAGCGGTGGGATATGGGGTAATGAAGGGTTAATGCCACCTTGCTATTGTAAGGTGACATTAAGCCTAATTAATAATGGAGAGGCGTCAATTATGACACCTATCCATTATTAATCCAATACTAGTAAAGGGTTAAATAAAACACAAACACATTTTTTAAAATTATTTTAATGAAATAAAAACAATGGTTGTTGCAGTATTTTATTCAACGCCCAATCCAGTCACTGAAGACCCTCGTTCTGTGAGTAAAAAAACATAATAAACCAACAATATACTTACCCTCCGCAGATCTGTAACGTCCAACGATGTAAATCCTTCTGAAGGGGTTAAAACATTTTGCAGCAAGGAGCTGTGCTAATGCAGGCTGCTCCTCGCTGCAAAACCCCAGGGAATGAGGCTAAAAATAGATCAATGATCTATATTTAGCTTCATTTGCAGTGAGGCGCCCTCTGCTGGCTGTTCATAGATCGTGGGAAATTACCTAGAAAGCTCCCTGGCTCCCTGGCTTTCTAGGTAATTTCCCACGATCTATGAACAGCCAGCAGAGGGCACCTCACCGCAAATGAAGCTAAATATAGATCATTGATCTATTTTTAGCCTCATTCCCTGGGGTTTTGCAGCGAGGAGCAGCCTGCATTAGCACAGCTCCTTGCTGCAAAATGTTTTAACCCCTTCAGAAGGATTTACATCGTTGGACGTTACAGATCTGCGGAGGGTAAGTATATTGTTGGTTTATTATGTTTTTTTACTCACAGAACGAGGGTCTTCAGTGACTGGATTGGGCGTTGAATAAAATACTGCAACAACCATTGTTTTTATTTCATTAAAATAATTTTAAAAAATGTGTTTGTGTTTTATTTAACCCTTTACTAGTATTGGATTAATAATGGATAGGTGTCATAATTGACGCCTCTCCATTATTAATTAGGCTTAATGTCACCTTACAATAGCAAGGTGGCATTAACCCTTCATTACCCCATATCCCACCGCTACACGGGAATGGGAAGAGAGTGGCCAAGTGCCAGAATAGGCGCATCTTCCAGATGTGCCTTTTCTGGGGTGGCTGGGGGCAGATATTTTTAGCCAGGGGGGGGCCAATAACCGTGGACCCTCTCCAGGCTATTAATATCTGCCCTCAGTCACTGGCTTTACTACTCTGGCGGAGAAAATTGCGCGGGAGCCCACGCCAATTTTTTCCGCCATTTAACCCTTTATTTTAAGAGCTAGAACGGCCAAATTTTGCAGATACACACTACTGACATTAGTAGTGTGGAATCTGCAAAAAAAATGGAGAGAAGACATGGTTTACTGTATGTAAACCATGTCTCAAATCATGTCGGGTTTTAGGAAGGAGAAGGAAAAAGCCGGTAATTGAATTACCTGCTTTCAAGCTGTATAGCGCTGGAATAAATATTAATATATATACATATATGTGTCTCACTGACATATATATATATATATATACCTATTCTATGTGTACACATTTATTCTACCTATTCTACTGTAAGCTGTCAGTGTGATTTTACTGTACACCGCACTGAATTACCGGCTTTTCTCTCTAATAGCGCTGCGTATTTCTCGCAAGTCACACTGCTTGTCCGTGTGTAATCCGTATTTTTCACGCTTCCATAGACTTTCATTGGCGTATTTCTTGCGCAGTACGGTGACAAACGCAGCATGCTGCGATTTTGTACGGCCGTAGAAAGCCGTATAATACTGATCAGTAAAATACGGCAAATAGGAGCAGGGGCATAGAGAATAATTGTGCCGTATTTTTTGCGAGTTTTACGGACGTAGATTCTGCGCTCTTACGTCCGTAAAACTCGCATGTGTGACGGCGGCCTTAGACTCGGGCATTTTCGGAGCCATCACAACCAAGTATTAGCATGGCTGTGATTAGCCGGCACAGCACATCAACTGGCCTATATAAAGGCCAGATCACGAGTGTCGGCGCTATTCTACTTTTATTTGTTTAGGGACAGGACGCAGCTGGAGTGAGGGACAGATTCTGACTGTTCACTCTGTAAAACAAGCGCTTCGTATAATCGCCGGTGAGTGCTAGTCCTGTGCTAAAAATCGCTGTGTACTCTGCACCCACCTGTCTGTGGGAGTACTGTCCTTTATGCCGCTTTACTCTGCACCCCTGCTTGTGTGAGAACTGTTCTTTAAATCACTGTGTGTACTCTGCAAACCTATCTGTGAGATTATTGTGCTAAAATCTACTGTGTGTACTCTTCACCCCCTGCCTGTGGGAGTACTGTACTTTAAGCCACTGTGTGTACTCTGCAAACCTATCTGTGACAGTATAGTGCTAAAATCCACTGTGTGTACTCTGCACCCTCCTGTCTGTGGTAGTACTGTCCTTTAAGCCGTGGTGTACTCTGCACCCTCCCACACCTATAGAAATGCTTTCCTTTAAGCTGCTGTGTGTACTCTGCACCCCCACCTTTGAGAGTACTGTCCTTTAAGCCTTGGTGTACTCTGCCCCCCCCCCCCCCACACACACAACTATGGAAATACTGTCCTTTAGCTGCTGAGTGTACTCTGTAGATCCATGTGTGAGAGTACTGTGCTAAAATCTGCTGTGTGTACTCTGCACCCCCTGCCTGTGGGAGAATTGTCCTTTAAATCACTGTGTACTCTGTAAACCCATCTGTGAAAGTATTGTGCTAAAATCAACTTTGTGTACTATGCACCCCCTGCCTGTGGGTGAACTGTCCTTTAAGTCACTATGTGTACTCCGCAGACCCTTCTGTGAGAGTACTGTGCTAAAATCTGCTGTGTGTATCCTGCACCCCCTTGCCTGTGGGAGTACTTTACTTTAAGCTGCTGTGTGTACTCTGCACCGCCCGCCTGTGAGAACATTGTCCTTTATACCACTGTTTGTTTTCTAGCAGTCTGAGCTATAAATAATTGGCACCAGACGTCTCATTGTAATTAGTTGTCCAAATAAATAATTTTTCAAGGCCACTGTGTGTTTTCTAGTAGTTTTGCAAAGAAATATGTCACATCAGTCGTTTTGTTACGATTTCTAGACCCCAAAATAATTTTTCTGGGCTGGTGTCTGGTTTTTACTAGTCTGGGAAATAAATAATTGGCATCAGCCATCTCCTTGCCATTTGTAGGCCATATAAATAATTTTTCTGTTCCGCTGTGTATTTTCCAGTAGTGTTGCAAATAAATAACTGACAACAGCTACTTCAATACCATTTAAAGTCCAAAAATATTTTTTCTACACTTTTGTGTGTTTTTTAGTAGTCTGGGAAATAAATAATTTGCATCAGCCATCTCGTTACCAGTTATAGAACAAATAAATGCGGTAATTTTTCAGTGCCAGTGAGTGTTTCCTAGTAGTGTTGCAAATAAATAATTGGCATTTCCATCTCATTGCCATTTATAAGCTAAATAAATATTTTTTGTGGACCATTGTGTCTTTTTTAGTAGCCTGGAAAATAAACAATTGGCAACAGCTGTCTCGTTACCATTTGCAGGGCAAACCAAAATTTTATTGTACCGCTGTGTCTATTTGAGTAGTGTGTGTAAAAAATAAAATAATTGTACTCTGCAGTGTTTTTTTGTGAGTAGTGTGTGTAAAAAATTATTGTACTCCGGAGCTTTTTTTGCTACCAGTGTGTCTTTAAAAAATCTACTTTGTAGCAGCCTCTTTCCCATTTGTGAGCTGAAAAAATTATTTTATTCTATCGCTGTGTCTATACAAGTAGTGTTTCCAAAAAGATACTCTACTCTGCAGCCGTCTTTTTGTGAGTAGTGTGTCTAAAAGAAATTCTAATCTACTGCTGTATCTGCACGAGTTATAGATGTGCCTAAAAAATAACTGTGCCTTTATGCCTCTGCAACCCTGTCCCTAGTAATAATGCGCTAAAAAGCCACTGTGTACTGTGCCAGAAATCCTCTCTGTCTACTAAAAAATATTTATACTCTACCACTGTATCTGTATGAGTTGTGGGCTTAAAAATAGTTATATTCTACACCTGTGTTTGTGGGAGTACTGTGCGTAAAAACAAATTTTTCTACTCTGGATGCAGCTTTATATTCTATCTCCCCCATTGCATTTACTGCTAGTGATAGATTCATTTAGGTGTTCTGACATTGTATTGATGTTTGGAGCCAGTATGTGAGCTTTGTGCTAAGGATTTTCACCTTGTTGTTTCTTTGCTATACTTTGCATCTCTCTTCTGCTTAACTTTAGTAAGTATTTGTTATGAGGAATTATATGATTGTTTGGTATCTCGCGATTTAATGTATCCACTCTAACATCTTGCCTTTGTTCAGCACACTTCTCTACTTGCTGTTAATTCACACTCTGCTCTGCCCACCGGTCCTTTAAGAGGAACCTGAAGCAAATCGACCGTCGTTTAGGGAGTTTACGTCTGAGTTGCCATCTAATAGTTCTTTGGTTACAGCTATCTCTGTACCAGCAGGCACTACTAGAGACTGTGATGTCAAGATATCTAGTCTGTAGAGGAACCGCCAGGCTTAGTTGGGTTTTTTAGTGTCTAACCTATTACTACTGAGTGAGTTGCTACACAGGCATAACCTAAACGCTGCCGCCTGCTAATACAGACCGCATCTGATGGGGGTGCTGGAAGTTGCGACATGCTGAGTAAGGTTTTCCACATTTCTGTCATACTAACCCTCCCTTCCTGCCCAGCTGCGATGGCACCTGCAGCGCCCCAGGGACCTGGTCGTTGCAGTATGACGCACTGCCGCTAAGGGGAATGATGGTACGTCTGATGGCACTAAAGGAGTTCTTCTGACCAGGTATCACCAGCACACATTACACTTCACACTCCGGCCACTAGGGGGAGCAAAAGGTTTTATTTACTAGGCCACTCCTCACACTGGTAAAAACTAGGGGTTGGATAGGAAGTTAGTCAGAGCTGACTGGGTTGGATTGAGGCAACATCCCGTGGCAGGGGGTGTTGCAGGGAGAAGATTCAGGGGGGTCCCTGTCAGGCGTGGGAACCTGGCAGGTACCCAGCGACCAGAATAGAACGTTACGGAACCGCGCCTGCACACCCCGCGGCGGTATCCTAAGAAAGAGACACGAAGCGAGGGATATTGTGGAACAGTGAGAAACGAGATCAAGCACAAATGAGAGCCAGTAGGAGTCGTGCCCGGAGAACGGCAACATCCTACTGAGGCGCGTAGCCGGTGGCCGGAACACCGAGGAAGTAACTGACTATATGCCTTACTTCAAACTCCGCAGGACAGTTAATTATAGGTTGGCTGTCTACCTTACATCACCTAAGCAGACATAGGGGGCAACGCGTGGAGAGGGGCATCTCTAGGGTCCCGGAAGAGCTCCGAGCCTACCCATCAAACGGGTGCGTCCTAGCCATAACATACCTGGGGGACGGAGAACTAGAAAGATCTGGAACGAATTAGAAAGAACGAACGAATGAGAACAGAAGTTGTGAGGACTATTCCGAATGCTCAGCAGGGTAGCACTGCAACACACAGGCGCTAGTGGTAGGCAACGATTTCCACCTGCAAAGGGAACTCTGGATGTGCCATCGGACAGGCCGGTCTCAGACAGCCCTGTTAACCGTGCTCTGGATTGAGGATCCTGAAGTCTTCAGTAAAGAGGTAAAGAGACTGCAACCCTGTGTCCTCATTATTGTCTGCACCTCACACCATCACCATCCACCTTACTGGGAAGCCCTGGGGACATACTTCACCTGTGGGAAGGTATACCATCTAGCTGCCAGTCCATCACCCCAGCGGACCCCAAGCAGCGTCGGTCGCCCTGACTGAACACCACAGGTGGCGTCACAAAACCTTGACAAACTAGCATCACCCCTTTTATTGGACGCCCCTTAGCAGGGTCACGGACTGGGTCCAGCCACTGTGACAACCCCAGAACTGAGACAGAAAGGACCGGTACTGAGTAACCTGTGGCCCTGTGTCTGGGGGCGCTCCATACCCCCCTCCTCTTCCTTTGTGTTGTTCTTCCACTGATTCCCTGTTGTCAGGTGAGGATGCCTTCAGTAGTGTGTCTTTCGGCGTGCACTTGAATTCCCACATTTTCTGATAACATTTTAGTAGGTAAGGGTGGCACGTTGTGCATATATTGGGGATCCAGAAGCTTGACCACACAGTAATCAGCACTTGTAAAAATTTTACCAACTCGGCAGTCATTGCGCAGACAAAGCAGCTTGTATTGCCTCATTTGTGCCATGCTGCCAGATATCACCTGAGTTCTCAGTATTGTCTGTATCTCTCCAGCCATGCTCCAGTGAAGCCTGTGAACTGCCTTGAGTGCCACCCTGCTGTGAACGCAGTTATTCCTCATCCTCCTTCCTCCTTCTTCAAAACTGTCCCCTGGCTGGAAACTTGTCTACCGGGCTGAGATTGGTATAGGAACCCACCCACAAAGATGTTTGGATGCCTGGCCTGATAATGGTGTGAATTGTTTGCTGTTCCTCCTCCTCTTCCTCCTGTGCCACCACTTTGTCCATCATCACCTGAAACTTTGGTTTTCTAGGAGGCAAAAAAGTGGGATAGTAATGCCGTTGATGGTATCATCAGCGCTGGCCATGTTCATGGAGTACTCGAAGAAGCACAACACGGCACACACATTCCGCACGAAGGCACACTCGCTGGTCATGAAGTGATATTGTCCCGCCGCACAGGAACTCACCTATGCGTTCTGCAGCTCAAATTCACGTTTTGCTTGCTGCTGCTTGAACTGTCTCTCCAGCATGTGCAAGTTGGAGTTCCACCTTGTGGGTGCATAACATGAGGCAATGAGAAGGAAGGCAGAATTGAAGCTGCAGCGCAGGCGAGCATCATCAGGGTGTGAACAATCAGCCGACAGTTTCAGCAGCAGCTCTGACACATCTGTGTAATTTTTAAGGAAGCTCTAACCACCAAATTCAGCAGATGCGCCAGGCAAGGGATGTGCCTCAAACCATCTAGGCTCAGAGCTGATACAAGATTTCACACCACCAGGCTTGGCTTGAGGTTTAGCGGCACCAACCACACATCTTTACAGTCTTTAATCCACATACACAGATCCTGCGTAGTGTGGGATTTTCCCTCAAACAGTTGGAGTTTCAGAGCAGCCTGCTGTAGTTTCTCATTGGCTGTGCTGAAGTTGGTTGTGCAGTTGTCGACTGTATGAGGAGGCAGTTGAGGAGGTGGTGGAAGAAGAGGAGGTAACATGGACAGAGAAACATCCAGCAAACCTCGGTGGTGTGTAGGCCATGCACCAAAACACTTTCCGCCTCAGACCCAGCCACCACTACATTTACCCAGTGGGCAGTTAAAAGAGATACTGCCTCCCTTATCAAACAGTTTGATGAATTATGTGATTTATCCACTGCAAAACTAACTGATAGCAAAAGATTTGCAGAAATTGGACAATACCCATTTCAATTCCTCCAATGTATGTGTAATAGGAATTCATGTGTGAGTCTAGGACCTCATCATCTCCTATTGCATCATCACACCTCTCCAGTCTGTCCGTTACTCTGCTGACCTAATAATCCATTTCTGTCCTCGCTACTCTACTCCTTCTCCCCTCTGCAGATCCCTTCAGTGTCTCACAATTCCACGACTTATTTGATAGGAATACATGCCGTGGATGCAATTGTCCTCCTCCAGTTTCGTGCTTCGCCAGTTGATCCACTCTGGTGATGGAGCCAACGCTCACTTGGGTGATGTGACTATATATAGTGGTTCCTCGTGTGTGGAAGTGCTGAGCGATGACAGAACACGGGATGCTGCGCTTTGCTGGATGGGAGCCTTTGGACGCTCTGTCTCCTGGGTTGCCGGCAACAGAGGACATTGCTTTGCCTTGTGTTAGCCAATGATGGGGAGATGTGCACCCTGCTCTTCAGTGAGCAGGGAGTAGCTTCCTTGACATGACTGGGATGAATTCATCATCTGATTATTGCCCTTGGATAAGGTCTGGCTTTATAAGGTCTGATTCTAATCCAGTTCAGTGTTGCTAATAATTGCTATTGGTTCTTCTTTATTAGCTATTGTCCTTGATTTCCATTTGGCTTTCATTTGAGTTTTTTGCTAGCTTTGGATTTAATCTTGAACCTGACTTCACATCTTCCGCATTAACAGAAATCACCCTGTGGCAGCAGTCTGAAGACGGCTCTGTAAAGCCCCCCCCCCCCCCCCCCCACACACACACACACACACACACACACACACTTCCTTTGGTAGTGTGAGAATAGTTTCCTGGCTCTCAAGAACTTGCCTAGCAGTGGTGGCTTGCGCAAAGTGCGTCTACAAGTCGCTTCAGTGTAGCTATTCCTGCTCATAACCGTATCCACTTCAAGCTACTATCACTAACCTACAAAGCTGTCCATAATTTGTCTCCCCGATATATCTTTTAACTAATCTCATGATATCTCCCACCACGTTATCTCTAGTCCTCCCAAGACCTCCTTCTCTCCTCAAAAATCGTTCGTGCCTCATCCAATTGCCTGCAATACTTATCCCAACTATCACCCGTCCTGTAGAATTCTGTGGTCATTATTCCTATATTTGGAAGTTTCAAGGAGATCTTGAAAACCCATATCCTCAGAACAGTCTACAGTCTGCAATGACCCCTCTGCCACCTCCTGAACCTACTGTCTCCTTCCCTATTGTCCTGTAGAATATTATGCAGCAAGGGTAGGATCTTTTTCCCTCTGTACCTGTCTGTCACTATTAGTTTGTTCATTGTCATTTCTATTTGTGTTTTGTATAAAACTCCTCCTCATGTACAACACCAAGGAATCAACGGGGCTCTAAAAATAAATAATAATAATCCCCTGCATGATGTTTCAGCCAGTCTTCACCCTTGACCTCCTTGCCACAGCAGTGTACAGACATTGTGAGATAATATTAAGACTTAAGACTTTTAATAGTTCCAAATTTAAATAAAAAAGTGGCACCTAAAAAAAGATCAGGTATAAATCAAATCACCCCTAGATATGGAGCTCTGTCTATCTTATTAAAATAGTATAGAATGATTTGATCTTCCCTGCAGTGTGGAGATCAAAATTATATATCTTATGAGTTGTGTCATGGAGTGGGTTAGACACAGCAGGACAGTTAAAATGATCCAGCCACTTTTGGAAGACAAAAGATCCTATTACAGGTACATATACAATAATAGGACCTTTGCAGGAAAGTACAGAGAGTCTATCTAGCCCCTAGCACCTTAGAAACCTTATTCATAAGAAACAAGTGTTTAGTTCCCTGATGATTTACTTGGAGAAAACGGGTCAGATTGTGCAATAAAGAAGACTGGGACTTCACTCTTCTCGTACTCAGGGCAGGAATACTCGGGGACTCGGGGTTAGAATCAGACATAGCCATCATAGGGACCTATAGGGATATTCAGAACACCGTCTCTTTCCTGTATGAAAACTCCAGGTACATCCTGATCTAATAGGAAGAGCAATAAATGGGTGAGAATGTTTCAATTTACCATCTCAGGTCAACCGCACCTCTCAGCTTTACAAACCACAACTGCTATAAAAATTTCTGGTTAGCAGTTGAAGGGACTGAGACTATCTGATCCCATTCTTGCTCTTTTCTATGAGAAAAGTAACACAGGCCTCTAGTGGCTTCTCGCCGTTCGAGCCCCTGTATGGTCAACATCCACGAGGGCTGCTGGACATCGCCAAGGAGACCTGGGAAGCCAAGGTCATGCCATACTGGAGAGTCACTGAGCATGTCGCACAGCTGCAAGAAAGGATGGCACATGTAATGCCTATTGTAATGGAACATCTTCTCCAAGCACAGGAGGCCCAAGCGAGGGTATACAACCGATCAGCGAGGCTAAGGCAATTCCAGCCCGGGGACAGCGTGCTAGTACTTATCCCTACAGTGGAGAGCAAATTCTTGGCAAAGTGGCAATATCCATGTGAGATAGTGGAAAAACTCGGGGACGTGAATTACAAGGTACACCAGCCCAGTCACAGGAAGCCGCACCAGGTATACCATGTGAACCTACTCAAACTTTGGCAGGACCGTGAATCGCTGGAAGCTCCTTTCCTGGACCAGACGCGAAGCCAAGATCGAAGAGTTCATGATCACTGAGAAGCTAACACTGGCCCAGAAGCAACAATGTCAAGAACTGCTGCAGCAGAACCGTGACCTGTTCTCGGAGTTGCCAGTTCGCACACAGGTCATGGAACACAATGTGCTAACAGAACCACATGCAAGGGTAAACCTCAAACCCTACAGAATCCCTGAAGCTCGCCAGGAGATAATCTCCAAGGAGTTGAAGAGAATGCTGGACCTCGGGGTGATAGAGGAATCAAAAAGTGGCTGGTCAAGTCCCGTCATCCTCGTACCGAAGCCCAATGGCGATTGGCGGTTTTGTAATGACTACCAGAAGCTCAATGAGGTGTCCCGTTTTGACACGTACCTGATACCCTGCATGGATGAACTCACTGAGCGACTGGGTGCCACAGGGTACGTTAAAGTCAGCTTTTTGGTTGTTTAATTATCTATCAACACAATTCCCCTCGAAATATAATGTAATCTAGCTCTGAGGGTCCTATCTAAATAACAATAAAATATAACTTTATTGGTTTCCATCCACTAAACTTAATTCTGGACAATCCACATGAGTGACACAAATAATCAAGCATAAAAGTGCTTAAAAGTGCTCAATTAAAAAAAATGGTAGAGTCTCACCAAGTCTCGTAGAACCTTATCGAATCCATGATGAACAGGAGCAAGAATGTGTGCCTTCCTAATATAATAGCGGGGGGGAAGGAGGATATCTATCCTTCCCTGTTGTGTCCCTGCATTGCTCTTATAAGGGAGACCTGCAGTGGCAGACATCCCCCTCTCAAGGTGTGACCAATAGCATCACCAACCCTATTGTAAATGTGGCACATTTACATTTTTGAACTGCAAAACTACTTTATAGAGAGTCCACTCTTTGACATTTATCATTAGATTCCCCTGATGAATCCCCCTTATTGGGGAGGAAACGCATAGGGAAAATACACACATACTGTATTTTGAGTGGCGGTGGGCACCCCAAATAGCATATACCTGGGGACTGTCCTTTGGGCAGAGGGGGGGATATGTGACTGGGTCACTGGCACAGTCTATGAAGGGAGATATGTGCCACTGTGCATATTGGCTTCAATGATGTAAAACCAGAATTGTTTTCCTCCAGCACGCTCTGTACTGAGAGGGTTAAGTTATGTTATTTAGTGGTTTTAGTGGACCTTCATAGAGAGAAGGTCCACGATATTTCCACTTGCAGAGTCCTAACAGGACCTGTGTGAAGTCAAGGTCGTGTGGTTATCACATGGGTTGTTAAATACCTGGGCATGAGAGTCAGTCAGTGTGTGGGTGTCTTGGGATGGAAGGTACTCCCAAGTAGCTACATGGTGGAGCTGAGGACAGTGTGTGGTGTCTGCAGGTTTAAAGCTGCAGAGAAAGGACTCTGTTATACTTTATTTGTTTTGTTTTCCGTTAAGCCAGGAAGGCTCTGCTTTTGTTTTTCTGAACCCTGCCTTGGTGCATGCTGATGTTAATAAACCAGCAGGCGTTTCACCACCAAAGTGTTCCTGTGTCAACCCCTCACACTGCATATACAATAAATGGGGGTATACTCAGGACTACAGAACAGGAGAAGGACTTGGGTTTTCTAGTTACAAGTAAGCTGAACAAAACCCAAAGGTATGAACTGGGATATAAACTGGTGTGCATGCAGCATGTAAGAGCATGTTCACACTGGCCATCTACTATATAATCTTCTAAGGGTCACTTCCGTCTTTCTGTCCATCTGTCTTTCTGTCTATCTGTCTTTTTGTCTGTCTGTCACGGAAATCCCAAATCGCTGATTGGTCGCGGCAAAACAGCCATGACCAATCAGCGACGGGCACAGTCCGGCGGCAAAATGGCCGCTCCTTCCTCCACACAGTCAGTGCCCGCTCCATAATCCCCTCCAGTCAGCGCTCACAGAGGGTTAATGGCAGCATTAACGGACCGCGTTATGCCGTGGTGTAACGCACTCCGTTAACGCTGCTATTAACCCTGAGTGACCAACTTTTTACTATTGATGCTGCCTATGCAGCATCAATAGTAAAAAGATCTAATGTTAAAAATAATAAAACAATAAAAAATAGTTATATACTCACCCTCCGTCGGCCCCTCGGATCCAGAACAGGCCTTTCTCGCTCCTCGCGATGCCCCGGTGACCGCTCCATGCATTGCGGTCTCGTGAGATGATGACGTAGCGGTCTCGCGAGACCGCCACGTTATCATCTCGCGAGACCGCAATGCACTCTTGGGACCGGAGCGCGCGAGGAGCATCGGTAAATGCTTCGCCTGGATCCAGGGGCCAACGGAAGGTGAGTATATCACTATTTTTTATTTTAATTCTTTTTTTTAACAGGGATATGATGCCCACATTGCTATATACTACGTGGGCTGTGCAATATACTGCGTAGGCTGTGCAATATACTACATGGGCTGTGCAATATACTACGTGGGCTGTGCAATATACTACGTGGGCTGTGCAATATACTATGTGGCTGTGCAACATACTATGTGGCTGTGCTATATACTACGTGGCTGTGCTATGTACTATGTGGGCTGTGCTATATACTACGTGGCTGTGCAATATGCTACGTGGCTGTGTTATACACTACATGTGCTGTTATATACTACATGGGCTGTTATATACTACAAGGGCTGTGCAATATACTATGTGGTCTGTGCAATATACTGCGTGGCTGTGCAATATACTACGTGGCTGTGCAATATGCTACGTGGCTGTGCAATATACTACGTGACTCTGCCATATATTATGTGGCTGTGCAATATACTATGTGGCTGTGCAACATATTACGTGGCTGTGCAATATACTATGTGGCTGTGCAATATATTAAGTGGCTCGGCAATATACTGCGTGTCTGTGCTATATACTACATGGCTGTGCAATATACTACGTGGCTGTGCAATATAATACGTGGCTTTGCTATATACTATGTGGGCTGTGCTATATACTACGTGGCTGTGTTATACACTACGTGGGCTGTTATATACTGCGTTGGCTGTGTTATACACTACATGGGCTGTGTTATACACTACGTGGGATGTGTTATACACTACGTGAGCTGTGTTATACACTGCGTGCGTGGGCTGTTATATACTACGTGAGCTGTGCTATATACTCTGTGGGCTGTGTTATATACTACGTGGCTGTGCTATATACTCTGTGGGCTGTGTTATATACTACGTGGCTGTGCTATATACTCTGTGGGCTGTGTTATACACTACGTGGGATGTGTTATACACTACGTGAGCTGTGTTATACACTGCGTGCGTGGGCTGTTATATACTACGTGAGCTGTGTTATATGCTATGTGGGCTGTTATATACTCCGTGGGCTGTGCTATATACTCTGTGGGCTGTGTTATATACTACGTGGCTGTGCTATATACTCTGTGGGCTGTGTTATATACTACGTGGCTGTGCTATATACTCCATGGGCTGTGCTATATACTCCGTGGGCTATGCTATATACTACGTGGCTGTGCTATGTACTACGTGGCTGTGCTATTTAGTACGTGGGCTGCTATATACTACGTGGCTGTGCTATATACTACGTGGCCGGGTGCGAACAATCAGCGACAGGCGCAGTCCGTCTGCGAATTGGCGCGGGATTTGAACCACGCTTCGCTAATTGGTCGCGGTTGGCCGAATCCTGTGTATTCAATGTATTATTCTAAAATCTTCATAAATAAACTACATACATATTCTAGAATACCCGATGCGTTAGAATCGGGCTACCATCTAGTTAAACATAAAAAAACAAAGATATAAACATAATGATTAAATACTCTGCAGTAAATAAAAAATTGGATATTGCATGAAGATAATATATGGTACTTAGTTAACATGTTTTTTTGATTAAAAAAGCGCAGAAGCCATCCCGCCTCATCACGGCCACCAAAATTGGGACAGTCCTAACTCTAATATTAAAAACTGGAGAAGGACTGAGCCCAACTAGTGGACACACAACCAAGCTTGGCTTTCGCATTTTTTTCAATCAAGAAACAGCAGCCGCCAAGCTAGTGATCAACTGATTATCCCCTATTCACTGAATAAGGGATAACCTTTTTTTGGGTGGGGGGATAACTCTTTAAAACAACTTTGGTTCACATACAAGTCTAACATGTTCCGAGACTAGATTATTTGGGGAGATGCTTGTAGGACAAAACATGCCACACTTTCCGATGCTTCTCGAATACTGGAAACTTTAAAATTGTATCAAAACTGTGATGAGTTTTGGGTGCCAGCTTAGGAATACTTCTCTTCTTTATGAGTCCTTTGCTTTATGTATGTGACACGGTGCTGACATAACTATTACTATTTATCTTTTGTACATTCGTTAATTACTCTAATTCATCAATATTTCAATTCAGCGTAATTATAATGAACACAATTTTGCGTAGTATAGTTAATATTATACTGGCCTTTAGTGCCTTATGTTATACCTTGCGCCCCCCCCCCATCCTCCCCCAGGTTACTTATTGACATACTTTTTTTCCTGAAATACATTTAGCTTATATAGTTCATTTATTTGGATAGCATTGAAGGTTATATTATTCAGCTTCGTTATTACTTTTTTCCTTTGATATGTGTTAACAGAATAGCACAGTCTTTGCTGTTTCCTTGCTTTTTACTGTGCTTTAGAGTATCATCTAAGGACACAGCAGGTAGGAAACATACAATGGTTTGCACATTAGTGAATATGAACCGGCACACAATCCTGGAATATGACGTGACGCCATGGCACGTGGCCCTGTTTATGTGCTCACTTACCTGGGACTAGGCTGACCGAGTCTCTCCATGATTCCTACAGTGGTCAGTTAGTTAATGAGCAGACGCTAAGGTATGTCACATGTGATGAGCTCCCCTCCCCATGCTAGGCTTACCACAGCGCTCATTCCACTAATTGGTTTATCGTTCGATCACCGGAAAATCTCATGGAAATGCTACGTTACAAAGCTAGCAGTGCTACATTTGTCAGGGTGAGCAGTGCTCGGAACAGTTCATAGTGAAATGATCTGTTATCTGGTAAATTCAGCTCATCAACACTAGTGCACTTATAAATCATTAAAGGGGTTTTCCAGGCACACAAAGAAAGTAAAAATTGATCTGGCTGTCTCTGAAATAAGGCCCCACTGTTAAGGTGTATTTATGAGTGTTCAACGACCGCCCACCGATATCATTTTTGGCAATCGGCTGTCGTCTAGTAGCCTTTTCTTGGCAGCATAGCTTCTGTTTACATAGGATAAGGCGCTGCCGATAAGGATGATCTATTATGCAACCGAAAAGATCATTTTACTTGAAGAACGAGCTTTTTTTGCTAGTTTTTCAGGTCATAGGCCTTTGTGCAGACTGAGCAATTATTCACACTAATTGTGAAATGTAAATGGCATTTCATATTTGTTTACATTTTTAGCCCCCTATAGCCATCCTTGTGGTCTATCATTAGTTATTATTATTATTATTTATGGTTATAGCGCCATTTATTCCATGGCGCTTTACATGTGAGGAGGGGTATACATAATAAAAACAAGTACAATAATCTTAAACATTACAAGTCTTAACTAGTACAGGAGGAGAGAGGACCCTGCCCGCGAAGGCTCACAATCTACAAGGGATGGGTGAGGATACAGTAGGCGAGGATAGAGCTGGTCATGCAGCGGTTTGGTCGATCGGTGGTTACTGCAGGTTGTAGGCTTGTCGGAAGAGGTGGGTCTTCAGGCTCTTTTTGAAGGTTTCGATGGTAGGTGAGAGTCTGATATGTTGTGGTAGAGAGTTCCAGAGTAGGGGTGTTGCACGAGAGAAATCTTGTATGTGATTGTGGGAAGAGGAGATAAGAGGGGAAGAGAGAAGTTACATCCTGAACTTCCTGCCATCTTTCTATGTGTCTCTAGGCTATATTTCCCACCCATTACCTAGAAAGTACCACCTAAGGGCTCCTACATAGTCTCAAGAAGGATACATCATTGCACATACTTTCTTCTTCCTAACACTCCTTCACCTTGTATGCACTGTCCTGATAGTCTCCTGCAGGCAATAATCTCCAACATAGGTTCAGTTTCCTGCAGGAGAGATATGCCTTATTTAACTTTTACCATCCCAGACTAGCCGTTTGCCTCATCTGTGCTGCTTGTTCCCATCCCCACCTTTCCTGGTCCCTTTACATGTCACAGGCAGCTCCTGCATCGCACATATGGTGCTACTGTGGAGATTGGCTGCTGGCCGTCGGAATGTTCAATGGAGGCAAAGCTAGATCTGTTTCAATATCAAAACTCCACATCTTACTTAGCCTGGGGCCCCTGCTTGTCATTAGTGTAGTCAGAGCGCCTGGTTGTGTTTATTAGCAGTGGGAAATCTAACCAGTTAGCCTGAGCTCATGTGATGTGATGTGTGCACTGTGCATGTGTGACATGTGCTGTGCTTGTGTGAGGTGCGCAAATTGCATTTGTGTAACGCTGGTGGGTGTGGACCCATTGCACCACAGAAAGGGCTTAGCCTGGAGGAGTGTAACTAAGTGACTACCTGGGATTCACTGGAGCCTCTGATGGTAAGCATAGGTTTGGCCACAGGTACTCATCAGGTACCATTCCAGGGCAGTCCCCGGGTCTGCAGCAGCAGACCAACGAGTAAGAGGTACAGGGAATGAAGCCAAAGACATGATTAGACAATCTGACAACAGGGCAGGCAGCAGAGGTTCAATATAAGTAGCTGAGGTCAGAAGCAGAAAAATTAGGATAAATGGTAAACAAGCTGTGTCAATAAGAGTTGAGACAGATCAAACATGCACAAGCAGGAACTAAGGACAAGCTACTAGGAGCCTATGTTCAGGCAAGGAATGGTGGGCAGAGCTTCCTAATGACACCACTGTCGTGCCTCGCCTGTGGCAACTGCCTTGCTACAACAGTACAAGGAATCAGCTGCTGGCGATCCACAAAAATCAGACATATGAGAGTGCACTAGAAGATGCTGGGAGTATACAATAATATTTGCTCTGGAAGACTATGCAATGTGGTTTTTGTAGGAAAATTCTGCCCAGGGAATAACGGTAGCAAAGTACCACGGCAGCTAATTATTGTGAAGTGCAGTTATTTCAACGGCAGTTAGTCACGGCAAAAGTCATGATCCCACTCTATGTATCTGTCTCTTTTGGGAATGTCTGCTGAGTAAGCACTTCTTATTACTTGCATCTAGCCTTTCTATTAACCCATCTTACTCCTTCACCATGTTTACATATGTCCTTACAGTGTTTGTTCCCCTAATCCTCTTTCTCCTTTGCTATCCACAAACCCCAGCACCCTCTAACCAAATATCCCCTTCCCTCTTTCTTCAACCTAAAATCTGTCCTAATAAAACATAAAATAAGCCACCCACTCTCCTTCTCCCACCTGCTCTGTCTCTCTGCTTCTTGTCACTGCTGGCAACATATCTCCCAACCCTGGACCCCCACAGCTCATACCTCCCAATACTACACCCTCCTACTGCTCCCTATCTAATAGGAACTACCGCAATCTTTCGAACATAAAACCTGTGCCCCTGATGCCCATCCCCCTGCTCCCTCTCTCTGGAGCACTCTGGAATGCCCGCTCAATCTGCAGTAAGCTTCATGTGATTCATTACCTTTTTCTCTCTCACAAGCTTGCCTTCCTCGACCTCACAGAAACATGGCTAACACCCTCTGACACTGCCTCCCCTGCTGAGCTGTGTTATGGCGGCCTCCACTTCACCCACGTCCCTCGCCCCGGCAACAGACATGGTGGAGGATTGGGTCTTCTCCTTTCTTCAAACTGCACCTTTAACCCAATCTAACCTCTACCCTCCTTTATCCTCGCCTCTTATGAAGTCCACTCTGTCCACATTTACTCTCCCTCCAACCTCCAAGTGGCCATCATATACCGACCTCCGGGCCCAGCCACTGCCTTTATTGATTAATTCTCCACTTGGCTTCACTTTCTCTCTGCTGACATTCCCACCATCATCATGTTTGACGTCGACATCCCCACTGATACCCTTCAGTCAACAGCCTCCAAACTTCTGTCCCTTACTTCATCTTTTGGACTTACTCAGTGGTCCTCCGCAGCCGCCCACACAGATGGACACATGCTAGACCTGGTCTTCACCCATCTCTGCTCTCTATCTAACTTCCCCACCTCCCTTCTCCCTCTATCCGACCACCACCTGCTCACTTTCTCATCACTGTCCTCTTCACTGGTCACTAGTGTTGAGCGATACCGTCCGATACTTGAAAGTATCGGTATCGGATAGTATCGGCCGATACCCGAAAAATATCGGATATCGCCGATACCGATATCCGATACCAATACAAGTCAATGGGACATCAAGTATCGGAATGTATCCTCATGGATCCCAGGGTCTGAAGGAGAGGAAACTCTCCTTCAGGCCCTGGGATCCATATTAAAGTGTAAAATAAAGAATTAAAATAAAAAATATTGTTATATTCACCTCTCCGGCGGCCCCTGGACATCAGCGGGAGGATCCGGCGTCCGGCACGGCTTCTTTCTTCAAAATGCGCGCCTTCAGGACCTGTGGAATGACGTCCCGGCTTCTGATTGGTCGCGTGCCGCCCATGTGACCGCCACGCGACCAATCAGAAGCCGCGACGTCATTCCTCAGGTCCTAGAAGGCGCTCATTCTAGGACTTTAGCTGAGGAATGACGTCGCGGCTTCTGATTGGTCGCGTGGCGGTCACATGGGCGGCACGCGACCAATCAGAAGCCGGGACGTCATTCCACAGGTCCTGAAGGCGCGCATTTTGAAGAAAGAAGCCGTGCCGGACGCCGGATCCTCCCGCTGATGTCCAGGGGCCGCCGGAGAGGTGAATATAACAATATTTTTTATTTTAATTCTTTATTTTACACTTCCGATACCGATACCCGATATCACAAAAATATCGGATCTCGGTATCGGAATTCCGATACCGCAAGTATCGGCCGATACCCGATACTTGCGGTATCGGAATGCTCAACACTACTGGTCACCCATGTCCAGCAACATGTGCACCCCCGCAGAAACCTTGCACACCTAGACATCCACACATTCTCTGACTCTATCCTACCACTGGCATCCATATCCTCACCCCACGACACAGGCAATGCCACTGCTTTCTACAATGCCACTCTCGCATCAGCTATTGACACGGTTGCCCCTCTCGTTCATGGCAGAGTGCGACGTATCAATAGACAACCCTGGCACAATAACACCACTAAAAAGCTCCAGGGCAAGTGTCCAGGGCTGCTGAGCGGCATTGGAAGAAAACACATTTGCAAGATGACATCACTGCATTTAAACAGGCAACACTCGCTTTTAAATCTGCTCTATCCTCTGCTAAACAGGCCTATTTCACAACCCTCGTATCTTCCCTATCCTACAACCCCAAACAGTTATTCAAAACCTTTAACTCCCTCCTCCGACCTCCCTCATCTCTGCTCAGGACTTTGTCACACACTTTAAAAATAAGATTGACCAAACAAGGCAAGTCTTCATTGATCAACCACCATAACCCCTTTGTATACCAGACAAATGCACAAACCCCATAACCTCCCTATCCAACATCACTGAAGGGGGGCTTAATTGTCTCCCCTCCAAATCGCACCTCACCACCTGTGTGCTCAACCCCATCCCACCTCCTCCCCAACCTCACCACCACTATTATCCAATCCCTAACCCACCTCTTCAACCTATCATTAACTTCTGTCATCTTCCCTTCTGCTTTCTAACATTCCACAATCACGCCTATCCTTAAAAAGCCAGCCCTCAATCCAACTGCTATGTCCAGCTATAGCCCAATATCGCTGCTCCCATTCGCTTCCAGACTCCTGGAACAGCACCTCCATGCTGAACTTTCCTCTCACTTCTCATCTAACTTGCTCTTTGACAATCTACAATCTGGTTTCTGCCACCATCACTCAACTGAGACAGCCCTGACCAAAACTAACGACCTACTTACAGCCAAAGCTAACGGACAATACTCTGTACTCCTCCTTCTAGACCTGTCTTCTGCTTTCGACACAGTTGACAACTGCCTCCTACTATAGATCCTCTCCTCCTTTGGCATCAAGAACGTCACCCTATCCTGGATCTTCTCATACCTTTCCAACCGCACATTCAGCGTCTCCCCCTCCCACACTGCCTCCTAATCCCACCTTCTCTCTGTTAAAGTCCCCCAAAGCTCTTTTCTAGGACACCTACTGTTTTCAAACTTTACACTTGGCCTGGGACAACTCATAAAATCTCTGTCACGTTACTGGCGATACAGGACTGAAGGTCAGTGGCCGAAGCAGATGTATATAAGTGACCGGACTGTGGAAAGACCTCGGGAGATGCAATATATGGCAGTGGCAGTTCAATATATCCGCAGATGCAGGGACCAGCCCGAGCCAGGGCCGGCCTGGATCACACACGTGCACAAAGTCCGTATGAGCAGCAGGAGTTCAGGGTAGTAGCAGCAGAAAGTCAATAAGAAGCAGAAAGATGCCAGCAAGACACCTTCCAACCAGGAGCTCAGAGATTGCTTCACTCAGTTAGACTGAGCACACAAAATACTCAGCAACAGGAAGCTGCACAGGGCCAGGTATATATAGCAGGTCCAATCAAGCTTAATCAGGGTGGGGACAAATCAGCAGGGCAGGTGATGATCTCTATCTCAGACGAAGTTCATATGGTTTCAGGCAGAAGTCAAGCAAGTTCCAAATAGCTCACCAAGCAAAGGAACAGACTAGCAAACAAAGAGTCGCAGGTTCAAATCCTAACAATATTCCCCTCTTAATGGCGGCCTCTGGACGCAACTTGCCCAGGCTTTGCAGGATACCGCTGATGAAATTGTCTAATCAAACGGGGAGCATTGACATTGCCTACCAGTTCCCATTAATTTTCTTCCGTGTCGTAGCCCTGCCATTTGATCAAATATTGTAAAACATTTCTATTAATTCGAGAATCCAAGATATTCTCCACCACAAACTGCTCCTGTCCGTCCACTTCAATTGAATCAGGAGGCGGAGGGGATCGCTCTAGGAATGGATTGGCTGTGGTGGCTTTCAACAAAGACACGTGGAATACGGGATGAATCTTCATTGATTTTGGTAGCTGTAAACGAACAGCCAATGGACTCACAATCTTATTGATTTTGTATGGTCCCACAAACTTCTGTCCTAATTTAGGAGAAGGAATCTTCAGTTTCAAATTCTTAGTGGATAACCACACTCGATCTCCAATCCTAAACGTGGGAGTGGGTCTACGATACCTGTCAGCAGCTTTTTTATATTTCTCCTGAGCTTCCCTTAATGTGTCTTTCAGGACATTCAGATTTTTTTGTAGGAGAGAGATTCTTTCTGCGACTGCTGTTATTAATGGCGCCACAGGATTCTTGGGAAGGATGTTTGGATGATATCCAAGATTTGCAAAAAATGGCGTCTGTTTCGTAGAGGCATTCTGTGAATTGTTGTATGAAAACTCCGCAAATGGCAACAAATCTACCCAGTCATCTTGCAGATGGCAAATATAGCAATGAAAATACTGCTCCAGCGTCTGATTCGTACGTTCTGTTTGACCGTTAGATTGCGGATGATAAGCGGTTGACAATCGTACCTTGATATCTAGTGCTGAGCACAGACTGTGCCAAAATTTAGATGTAAATTGTACACCTCGATCTGAGACAACTTCATCTGGCACTCCGTGGAGACGAAAAACATTGCAAATTTCAGATCAGCTGTATCTTTTGCTGAAGGCAGACCTGTACACGTGATAAAATGCGCTGCTTTCGTAAGTCGATCCACTACTACCAGAATGGATGTCTTTCCCTTGGAATCAGGTAGATCCACTATGAAGTCCATTGAAATCGATCCCCATGGCCATGTTGGAATGGCAAGAGGCTGCAGTAGTCCCATAGGCGATACACGTGGGGTCTTATGTCTGGCACAGATGTCACAAGACTTAACGTACTTCTTCACGTCTTCTTGAAAGTTCGGCCACCAAAAGAAACGTGACAAAAACTCCTGCGTTTTCTGTACCCCTTTATGCCCTGCAACTTTAGAGTCGTGCAGTAGTTGTAGAACTTTTAACCGAGCTGCTTCTGGCACATATAGTCGTCGACCATCAGTCCATACTTGATTTTTGAAAAATAGGTGTAAAGCCCCTGATGAACGTGATAGAAAAGAGTCTGTTTCGTATGCTGCTTTCAGATTTTCCAGCAAATCTCCATCATGTATTACTCCCACGATTTTAGTATCGGCCACAATAGGCTTGGGTTTTGTTACGAGGTTAACATCACTTGAAAACATTCGGGATAATGCGTCTGGCTTCTTGTTGCGGGAGCCTGGTTGATATGAAATTACAAAATTAAACTGATTCAGAAACAGACTCCAACGGGTCTGCCGAGGAGAGAGGCATTTTGCAGACCTGATAAACTCTAGATTGCGATGATCAGTCAACACCAAAATTTGCTGTGCAGCCCCTTGAAGATGATGTCTTCACTCTTTGAATGCTGATATAATGGCGAGCAATTCTTTATTACCCACGTCATAGTTCTTTTCGGTTAAGGACATACGTTGTGAGAAAAATGCACATGGATGCAGCAACTTCTTTTCCCCTGTCCTCTGAGAGAGGATAGCACCGACCGCACAATCTGAGGCATCCACCTCAATGATGAATGCCAATTCTGGGTCAGGATGGCGTAATATGGGAGCCGTCGTGAATTTCATTTTTAAACGAGAGAATGCTTCTTGCGCCTGTGGAGTCCAGATGAAATTTGCTCCTTTTTTTGTCAGTTGCGTGATGGGTGCCACAATTTCTGAAAAATTTTTAATAAAACGTCTGTAAAAGTTGGCGAACCCCACAAAACGCTGGACCTCTTTCACATTTGTAGGGATAGGCCACTCGGTGATAGCTTACGTTTTCTTAGCATCCATCCGTAATCCTTGAGGTGAAATGATGTATCCGAGGAACTGGATCTCTTCTCGATGGAATTCACATTTTTCTAATTTAATACACAATGAATTCTCTCTTAAACGTTCTAGCACTCGTCTTACGTGCGTCTGATGTTCTTCCACAGAGTTAGAAAAAATCAGGATGTCATCTAGATAAACAACCATGAACTCGTCCAACAGGTCTCGGAAAATATCATTCACCAAGTGCTGGAAAGTAGCTGGAGCATTGCAAAGTCCGAAGGGCATCACTAGACTCTCAAAGTGTCCATATCGGGTACGGAAAGCTGTCTTCCACTCATCCCCAGGTCTTATACGTACTAAGTTATATGCCCCACGTAAATCTAACTTAGTGAAGATCTTCGCACATCGCACCTTTTCTAGGAGTTCCGGGATCAATGGTAAGGGATAACGATTTTTAATCGTCACTTTATTAAGCTCCCTGTAGTCCACTACTGGCCGAAGTGTTCCATCCTTCTTTTTAACGAAGAATATTGGAGCTCCAGCGGGAGAGGATGATGGACGAATGAATTTTTTGTTTAGATTTTCTTCAATAAATTCTTTGAGAGCCTTTAGTTCAGGACCTGCTAGAGGGTAGATAGTTCCAAATGGCATAGCCGCCCCCGGGAGTACCTCTATAGGGCAGTCGTATGGTCGATGCGGGGGAAGGGTATCCGCCCCCCTCTTGTCACAGACATCTAGAAAATCTTCATACACCGCTGGTAGCTGAGGTAATTCTGAATTCTGGGCTGTTTCTAATCTTGACTCACTTGGAACTTCCACCCGAACGTCCATTACGGGGAAACTGATCTTTTTCATCTCCCAGTCGATGCAAGGATTTTGCTTCTGTAACCAGGGCAGACCTAAAATAATGGGAAAATGTGGGGAAGAAATAATTAGGAATGTCAACATCTCACGGTGCTGTGGCTCAATATAGATCTCCAAAAGTCCTGTCTCATGGTCCACTGGCCCCGAATTCAGTGGAGATCCATCTACTGTCTCCATCACAATAGGTGAATGTCTTTTCTGCACATCTATGCCATGTTTTTGCGCAAACGCAGAATCCATGAAAGTCCCGCTGGCCCCAGAATCGATCATGGCTGATATTTATTAATGACCTTGTAGGGGGCATTCAGAGTAGAATTTCAATATTTGCAGATGACACGAAACTCTGCAGGGTAATCAATACAGAGGAGGACAATTCTATATTACAGGATGATTTATGTAAACTAGAAGCTTGGGCTGATAAATGGCAAATGAGCTTTAATGGGGATAAATGTAAGGTCATGCACTTGGGTAGAAGTAATAAGATGTATAATTATGTGCTTAATTCTAAAACTCTGGGCAAAACCGTCAATGAAAAAGACCTGGGTGTATGGGTGGATGACAAACTCATATTCAGGGGCCAGTGTCAGGCAGCTGCTACATAGTTACATAGTTATTAAGGTTGAAGGAAGACTATATGTCCATCTAGTTCAACCCATAGCCTAACCTAACATGCCCTAACATGCCTACAAAGGCAAATAAAATAATGGGATGCATTAAAAGAGGCATAGATGCTCATGAGGAGAATATAATTTTACCTTTATACAAGTCACTAGTTCGACCACACTTAGAATACTGTGCACAGTTCTGGTCTCCGGTGTTTAAGAAAGACATAGCTGAACTGGAGCGGGTGCAGAGAAGAGCGACCAAGGTTATTAGAGGACTGGGGGGTCTGCAATACCAAGATAGGTTATTACACTTGGGGCTATTTAGTTTGGAAAAACGAAGACTAAGGGGTGATCTTATGTTAATGTATAAATATATGAGGGGACAGTACAAAGACCTTTCTGATGATCTTTTTAATCATAGACCTGAAACAGGGACAAGGGGGCATCCTCTGCGTTTGGAGGAAAAAAGGTTTAAGCATAATAACAGACGCGGATTCTTTACTGTAAGAGCAGTGAGACTATGGAACTCTCTGCCGTATGATGTTGTAATGAGTGATTCATTACTTAAATTTAAGAGGGGACTGGATACCTTTCTGGAAAAGTATAATGTTACAGGGTATATACACTAGATTCCTTGATAGGGCGTTGATCCAGGGAACTAGTCTGATTGCCGTATGTGGAGTCGGGAAGGAATTTTTTTCCCCAATGTGGAGCTTACTCTTTGCCACATGGGTTTTTTTTCCCTTCCTCTGGATCAACATGTTAGGGCATGTTAGGTTAGGCTATGGGTTGAACTAGATGGACATATAGTCTTCCTTCAACCTTAATAACTATGTAACTATGTAACTATGATGCGGTGATCCACATGGAGTTGACCTTCAGTTTAATAGTTATAAAATAATGCGATTCTCGGTTCTCTTTCCTAACATGTGGAGCTATGGATGATATAGACTGGATCTCATCCTTAGCATAGTCAGTCTCTGAAATGTAAGACTCCTCGTCGGAGGAGTCAGGGTCCATTATGGCCACCACCATTTTTCGTGAACGGCTTGTGGGACGACTTGGACAGTTAATGAGAAAATGTCCTGCTTCCCCGCAGTACAGACATAGATTCTCTTTAAATCTTTGTTCTCTTCGTTCTGCACTCGCTCGTCTTTGGATCGCGTCTACTTGCATCGGTTCTGATTCTGTATCCCTGGGATTCCGGCTAGGCACTTCTTTGATGACCGATGGCAGGGAAGGGTTATATGAGTTTGTTGAGCGATTCATGGAATTCCACATCTCTTGTTGTCGTTCAGACAGACGGGTATCAATCCGGACGCAATGTTTGATGAAATCATCCAAATCTGAAGGGGTCTCTCCACGGGCAAGTTCGTCCTTTACTGCACTAGAAAGTCCTCTTTTAAAGAAAGTTACTTTTGCTGCATTATTCCATTCAGTGTCGACGGCCAGGGTCGGACTGGGGCACCGGGACACCGGACAATCCTCCGGTGGGCCCCGCCCCCAGCTCCTGCCTCCTTCATTTGTGCCTGCCCGGCCCCTGCATCATGCTGCTCATAGTGTAAACCCAGCCGGCACCGCATTGTATAGTCGGCACCGCAGCAGCTGGCAGACTGCACAGGTGATGGGAAGTGCAGGAGCAGCTCCTTCACATCACCTGCTGCCGCTGCCATTCCTCTGCCAGGAGAGCGGTGTGTGCAGAGAGCGGTGTGTGCAGAGTGCTGACCCTCAATACAGCCAGCAGTCAGAGGAACAGCTGACTGTGAGGCTGAGGGCAGACAGCACACAGCTCACCCGCAGTCACCTGTTTCCTGTGCTCTGTCCTCTGCTCCTCTTCAAAAATGCCCTGGGCAGCAGTGTAAACGCTGATTGGCTGCAATTCAGCCAATCAGCGTTAGTTTTCTTTGTGTGAGCTCACAGCACAGCTCAGGCAAGGAGCTGCGCTGTGATTGGTCAGGAGTCCTACCCAGGCAGCAGTGGAGCAGAGGGAGTCTGATGGCTGCAGTCAGTGTGACTGTAAGTACATAGCTATATGATGCCGGCACCCTGAGTAGATCTCCGGCCACAGAGGCAGTTGGGGAGGGGGCCCCATGCATCCTATAGGTGACACAGGGGAGGGGGCCCACAGTGATATTCTAATTTTCTTGTGGGCCCCCTCCCCTACCTCTATTTTAGGGTATGTGCACACGTATTCTGGGTCCACTGCGGATTTTTCTGCAGCGGATTTGATAAATCCGCAGTGGAAAACCGCTGCGGATTCACCGCGGTTTTTCTGCATTTTCCACTGTGGTTTTACAACTGCGGTTTTCCGTAAGGGCAGTTGTAAAACCGCTGCGGAAAACGCAGAAAGAAGTGACATGCTGCGGAATGTAAACCACTGCGTTTCTACGCGGTTTTTTCCACAGCATGGGCACAGCGTTTTCTGTTTCCCATAGGTTTACATGGTACTGTAAACGCATGGGAAACTGCTGCGGATCCGCAGCTGCGGAAATACTGCGGATCCGCAGCAAAATCTGCATCGTCTTACTGTGGCTTCCCTTTCACTCTCTGAGCAGGCCCACAGGAAATAGAGGTGAAACAGTGGGGGAGGAGGATATTGGGTGACACAGTGGGGGAGGGGGCCCATAGGATACTGGGTGACACAGTGGTGAAGGGGGTCCTCAGGTGATTAACACCGTTACGACATCAGCCTTACATGTATGGCGCGTGTTAAATGCCAGTGTCAATCTCTGACTGCAGCATATAACACATGCCAGCATGCGTGCGTATCATTCTCTCACCCATTGGTGCCCATGAGGTGATCGTGGGTCGCCGATGGGTTTTAATGACAGCCAGGGGTCTTCTTCCTGTAGCTGAGCTTTAAAGGAGACCATAATTTCTTCTATATGCAGGGATGCTGTGGCATCACTGTATATAATAGCACATGTGATCGGATGATCGCATCTTCATGTCCTCGAAGGCTATGTGCACACGTTGCGGATTAGGCTTAGGAATATATGGTACGTATTCAGCCTCTCCTGGCATAAAAAGGACCTGCGGATTTGTCGCATTTTTTTGTGCAATTCCGCAGCTTTTTTTGTGCGTTTTTGCTGCGGTTTTCTTGCGGATTTGCTGCGCTTTTTACCCCTGCGGTTTTCTATAATGGAATGGGTACAAAAACGCTGCAATTTCACAAAAAAGAGGTGACATGCTACTTCTTTTAAACCGCAGTGTTTCCGCAGCAGATTTTCCGCAAAGTGTGCACAACATTTTTTTTCTCATTGATTTACATTGTACTATAAATCAATTGCGGATCTGCAGCGTTTCTGCACTGCAAAAAACGCTGTGGATCCGCAGAGAATCCGCAACGTGTGCACATAGCCTAAGGGGGCTAACTGTACCAGTGAAAGGTAAAAAGAAAATAAAAAAATTCCTAAAAGTTCAAATCACCCTTTTTATCCCATTGAAAATAAATATATTTTAAAAATAAAAAACAACAAATATTTGGTATTGCTGGGTTCAGAAAAGTCCGATCGATAAAACTATAAAAAACAATTAACTTGATCAGAAAACACCGTAAAAAGAAACAAATGCCAAATGTCCTTTTTTCTGTTCACCACAATTCCACAAAAAAACTAAAACAAATGATGAAAACATTACATCTATCCCAAAATCGTACTAATAAAAACAATGTCTCGCCCCCAACAGAAAACTTCCCTGTGTGTAAAAAAATATGCAGCAGTCGCCATCTTCTGCCGCTGTGTCGTTGGTTGTTTCTTCATTGCAGTGGAATATGGCCACCGGTAAGTATTTTACTACACATACTGCTCTCCCGTGTGGTGTAGTATATAGAGGATCTGTCAGCTCTCCTGTGTGGTGTAGTATATAGAGGATCTGTCAGCTCTCCTGTGTGGTGTAGTATATAGAGGATCTGTCAGCTCTCCCGTGTGGTGTAGTATATAGAGGATCTGTCAGCTCTCGTGTGTGGTGTACTATATATAGAGGATCTGTCAGCTCTCCTGTGTGGTGTAGTATATAGAGGATCTGTCAGCTCTCCTGTGTGGTGTAGTATATAGAGGATCTGTCAGCTCTCCTGTGTGGTGTAGTATATAGAGGATCTGTCAGCTCTCCTGTGTGGTGTAGTATATAGAGGATCTGTCAGCTCTCGTGTGTGGTGTACTATATATAGAGGATCTGTCAGCTCTCCTGTGTGGTGTAGTATATAGAGGATCTGTCAGTTCTCCCGTGTGGTGTAGTATACAGAGGATCTGCCCCCTCTCCTGTGTGGTGTAGTATATAAAGGATCTGTCAGCTCTCCTGTGTGGTGTAGTATATAGAGGATCTGTCAGCTCTCCTGTGTGGTGTAGTATATAGAGGATCTGTCAGCTCTCCTGTGTGGTGTAGTATATAGAGGATCTGTCAGCTCTCGTGTGTGGTGTACTATATATAGAGGATCTGTCAGCTCTCCTGTGTGGTGTAGTATATAGAGGATCTGTCAGCTCTCCTGTGTGGTGTAGTATATAGAGGATCTGGCAGCTCTCCCGTGTGGTGTAGTATATAGAGGATCTGTCAGCTCTCCCGTGTGGTGTAGTATATAGAGGATCTGTCAGCTCTCGTGTGTGGTGTACTATATATAGAGGATCTGTCAGCTCTCCTGTGTGGTGTAGTATATAGAGGATCTGTCAGCTCTCCTGTGTGGTGTAGTATATAGAGGATCTGTCAGCTCTCCTGTGTGGTGTAGTATATAGAGGATCTGTCAGCTCTCCTGTGTGGTGTATTATATAGAGGATCTGTCAGCTCTCCCGTGTGGTGTAGTATATAGAGGATCTGTCAGCTCTCCTGTGTGGTGTATTATATAGAGGATCTGTCAGCTCTCCTGTGTGGTGTAGTATATAGAGGATCTGTCAGCTCTCCTGTGTGGTGTAGTATATAGAGGATCTATCAGCTCTCCTGTGTGGTGTAGTATATAGAGGATCTGTCAGCTCTTCTGTGTGGTGTAGTATATAGAGGATCTGTCAGCTCTCCCGTGTGGTGTAGTATATAGAGGATCTGTCAGCTCTCCTGTGTGGTGTAGTATATAGAGGATCTGTCGGCTCTCCTGTGTGGTGTAGTATATAGAGGATCTGTCAGCTCTCCTGTGTGGTGTAGTATATAGAGGATCTGTCAGCTCTCCCGTGTGGTGTAGTATATAGAGGATCTGTCAGCTCTCCCGTGTGGTGTAGTATATAGAGGATCTGTCAGCTCTTCTGTGTGGTGTAGTATATAGAGGATCTGCCCCCTCTCCCGTGTGGTGTAGTATATAGAGGATCTGTCAGTTCTCCCGTGTGGTGTAGTATATAGAGGATCTGTCAGCTCTCCTGTGTGGTGTAGTATATAGAGGATCTGTCAGCTCTCCTGTGTGGTGTAGTATACAGAGGATCTGTCAGCTCTCCCGTGTGGTGTAGTATATTGAGGATCTGTCAGCTCTCCTGTGTGGTGTAGTATATAGAGGATCTGTCAGCTCTCCCGTGTGGTGTAGTATATAGAGGATCTGTCAGCTCTCCTGTGTGGTGTAGTATATAGAGGATCTGTCAGCTCTCCTGTGTGGTGTGGTATATAGAGGATCTGTCAGCTCTTCTGTGTGGTGCAGTATATAGAGGATCTGTCAGCTCTCCCGTGTGGTGTAGTATATAGAGGATCTGTCAGTTCTTGTGTGGTGTAGTATATAGAGGATCTGTCAGCTCTCCTGTGTGGTGTAGTATACAGAGGATCTGCCCCCTCTCCCGTGTGGTGTAGTATATAGAGGATCTGTCAGCTCTCCTGTGTGGTGTAGTATATAGAGGATCTGTCAGCTCTCGTGTGTGGTGTACTATATATAGAGGATCTGTCAGCTCTCCCGTGTGGTGTAGTATATAGAGGAGCTGTCAGTTCTCCTGTGTGGTGTAGTATATAGAGGATCTGTCAGCTCTCCTGTGTGATGTAGTATATAGAGGATCTGGCAGCTCTCCCGTGTGGTGTAGTATATAGAGGATCTGTCAGCTCTCCCGTGTGATGTAGTATATAGAGGATCTGTCAGCTCTCCTGTGTGGTGTAGTATATAGAGGATCTGTCAGCTCTCCTGTGTGGTGTAGTATATAGAGGATCTGTCAGCTCTCCCGTGTGGTGTAGTATATAGAGGATGTGTCAGCTCTCCCGTGTGGTGTAGTATATAGAGGATCTGTCAGCTCTTCTGTGTGGTGCAGTATATAGAGGATCTGTCAGCTCTTCTGTGTGGTGCAGTATATAGAGGATCTGTCAGCTCTCCCGTGTGGTGCAGTATATAGAGGATCTGTCAGCTCTTCTGTGTGGTGTAGTATATAGAGGATCTGTCAGCTCTCCTGTGTGGTGTAGTATATAGAGGATCTGTCAGCTCTCCTGTGTGGTGTAATATATAGAGGATCTGTCAGCTCTCCTGTGTGGTGTGGTATATAGAGGATCTGTCAGCTCTCCCGTGTGGTGTAGTATATAGAGGATCTGTCAGCTCTCCTGTGTGGTGCAGTATATAGAGGATCTGTCAGCTCTTCTGTGTGGTGTAATAGATAGAGGATCTGTCAGCTCTCCTGTGTGGTGTAGTATATAGAGGATCTGTCAGCTCTCCTGTGTGGTGTAGAATATAGAGGATCTGTCAGCTCTCCTGTGTGGTGTAGTATATAGAGGATCTGTCAGCACTCCTGTGTGCTGTATTATATAGAGGATCTGTCAGCTCTCCTGTGTGGTGTAGTATATAGAGGATCTGTCAGCTCTCCCGTGTGGTGTAGTATATAGGGAATCTGTCAGCTCTCCCGTGTGGTGTAGTATATAGAGAATCTGTCAGCTCTCCTGTGTGGTGCAGTATATAGAGGATCTGTCAGCTCTTCTGTGTGGTGCAGTATATAGAGGATCTGTCAGCTCTCCTGTGTGGTGTAGTATATAGAGGATCTGTCAGCTCTCCCGTGTGGTGTAGTATATAGAGGATCTGTCAGCTCTCCCGTGTGGTGTAGTATATAGAGGATCTGTCAGCTCTCCTGTGTGGTGTAGTATATAGAGGATGTCAGCTCTCCTGTGTGGTGTAGAATATAGAGGATCTGTCAGCTCTCCTGTGTGGTGTAGTATATAGAGGATCTGTCAGCTTTCCTGTGTGGTGTAGAATATAGAGGATCTGTCAGCTCTCCCGTGTGGTGTAGTATATAGAGGATCTGTCAGCTCTCCTGTGTGGTGTAGTATATAGAGGATCTGTCAGCTCTCCTGTGTGGTGTAGTATATAGAGGATCTGTCAGTTCTCCCGTGTGGTGTAGTATATAGAGGATCTGTCAGCTCTCCCGTGTGGTGTAGTATATAGAGGATCTGTCAGCTCTCCTGTGTGGTGTAGTATATAGAGGATCTGTCAGCTCTCCTGTGTGGTGTAGTATATAGAGGATCTGTCAGCTCTCCTGTGTGGTGTAGTATATAGAGGATCTGGCAGCTCTCCCGTGTGGTGTAGTATATAGAGGATCTGACATCTCTCCCGTGTGGTGTAGTATATAGAGGATCTGTCAGCTCTCCCGTGTGGTGTAGTATATAGAGGATCTGTCAGCTCTCCCGTGTGGTGTAGAATATAGAGGATCTGTCAGCTCTCCCGTGTGGTGTAGTATATAGAGGATCTGTCAGCTCTCCTGTGTGGTGTAGTATATAGAGGATCTGTCAGCTCTCCTGTGTGGTGTAGTATATAGAGGATCTGGCAGCTCTCCCGTGTGGTGTAGTATATAGAGGATCTGACATCTCTCCCGTGTGGTGTAGTATATAGAGGATCTGTCAGCTCTCCTGTGTGGTGTAGTATATAGAGGATCTGTCAGCTCTCCTGTGTGGTGTAGTATATAGAGGATCTGTCAGCTCTCCTGTGTTGTGTAGTATACAGAGGATCTGCCCCCTCTCCCGTGTGGTGTAGTATATAGAGGATCTGTCAGCTCTCCTGTGTGGTGTAGTATATAGAGGATCTGTCAGCTCTCCTGTGTGGTGTAGTATATAGAGGATCTGTCAGCTCTCCTGTATGGTGTAGTATATAGAGGATCTGCCCCCTCTCCCGTGTGGTGTAGTATATAGAGGATCTGTCAGCTCTCCTGTGTGGTGTAGTATATACAGGATCTGTCAGCTCTCCTGTGTGGTGTAGTATACAGAGGATCTGCCCCCTCTCCTGTGTGGTGTAGTATATAGGGGATCTGTCAGCTCTCCTGTGTGGTGTAGTATATAGAGGATCTGTCAGCTCTCCCGTGTGGTGTAGTATATAGGGGATCTGTCAGCTCTCCTGTGTGGTGTAGTATATAGAGGATCTGTCAGCTCTCCTGTGTGGTGTAGTATACAGAGGATCTGCCCCCTCTCCCGTGTGGTGTAGTATATAGGGGATCTGTCAGCTCTCCTGTGTGGTGTAGTATATAGAGGATCTGTCAGCTCTCCCGTGTGGTGTAGTATATAGAAGATCTGTCAGCTCTCTTGTGTGGTGTAGTATATAGAGGATCTGTCAGCTCTCCCGTGTGGTGTAGTATATAGAGGATCTGTCAGCTCTCCCGTGTGGTGTAGTATATAGAAGATCTGTCAGCTCTCTTGTGTGGTGTAGTATATAGAGGATCTGTCAGCTCTCCCGTGTGGTGTAGTATATAGAGGATCTGTCAGCTCTCCTGTGTGGTGTAGTATATAGAGGATCTCTCAGCTCTCCTGTGTGGTGTAATATATAGAGGATCTGTCAGCTCTCCTGTGTGGTGTAGTATATAGAGGATCTGTCAGCTCTTCTGTGTGGTGTAGTATACAGAGGATCTGCCCCCTCTCCCGTGTGGTGTAGTATATAGAGGATCTGTCAGCTCTCGTGTGTGGTGTAGTATATAGAGGATCTGTCAGCTCTCCTGTGTGGTGTAGTATATAGAGGATCTGTCAGCTCTTCTGCGTGGTGTAGTATACAGAGGATCTGCCCCCTCTCCCGTGTGGTGTAGTATATAGAGGATCTGTCAGCTCTCCTGTGTGGTGTAGTTTATAGAGGATCTGTCAGCTCTTCTGTGTGGTGTAGTATACAGAGGATCTGCCCCCTCTTCCGTGTGGTGTATTATATAGAGGATCTGTCAGCTCTCCTGTGTGGTGTAGTATATAGAGGATCTGTCAGCTCTCCTGTGTGGTGTAGTATATAGAGGATCTGTCAGCTCTCCCGTGTGGTGTAGTATATAGAAGATCTGTCAGCTCTCTTGTGTGGTGTAGTATATAGAGGATCTGTCAGCTCTCCTGTGTGGTGTAATATATAGAGGATCTGTCAGCTCTCCTGTATGGCGTAGTATATAGAGGATCTGTCAGCTCTCCTGTGTGGTGTAATATATAGAGGATCTGTCAGCTCTCCTGTATGGTGTATTATATAGAGGATCTGTCAGCTCTCCCGTGTGGTGTAGTATATAGAGGATCTGTCAGCTCTCCCGTGTGGTGTAGTATATAGAGGATCTGTCAGCTCTCCTGTGTGGTGTAGTATACAGAGGATCTCTCAGCTCTCCTGTGTGGTGTAATATATAGAGAATCTGTCAGCTCTCCTGTATGGTGTAGTATATAGAGGATCTGTCAGCTCTTCTGTGTGGTGTAGTATACAGAGGATCTGCCCCCTCTCCCGTGTGGTGTAGTATATAGAGGATCTGCCCCCTCTCCCGTGTGGTGTAGTATATAGAAGATCTGTCAGCTCTCGTGTGTGGTGTAGTATATAGAGGATCTGTCAGCTCTCCTGTGTGGTGTAGTATATAGAGGATCTGTCAGCTCTTTTGTGTGGTGTAGTATACAGAGGATCTGCCCCCTCTCCCGTGTGGTGTAGTATATAGAGGATCTGTCAGCTCTCCTGTGTGGTGTAGTATATAGAGGATCTGTCAGCTCTCCTGTGTGGTGTAGTATATAGAGGATCTGTCAGCTCTCCTGTGTGGTGTAGTATATAGAGGATCTGTCAGCTCTTCTGTGTGGTGTAGTATACAGAGGATCTGCCCCCTCTCCCGTGTGGTGTAGTATATAGAGGATCTGTCAGCTCTCCTGTGTGGTGTAGTATATAGAGGATCTGTCAGCTCTCCTGTGTGGTGTAGTATATAGAGGATCTGTCAGCTCTCGTGTGTGGTGTAGTATATAGAGGATCTGTCAGCTCTCGTATGTGGTGTAGTATATAGAGGATCTGTCAGCTCTTGTGTGTGGTGTGGTACATAGGATCTATCCTGGGTGGTATTTTTAAACTGTGTGGTGGGCCCCAAGAATGATTTTTCTCTGGTGGGCCCAAGGTACTCCAGTCCGACGCTGTCGACGGCCCACCTCCTATACTCCATAGCATATTCTGCGACGGGACGTTTGCCTTGTCGTAATGCCAGCAACGTTGATTCAGCTGTAGCTGCACGATTTGGGTCATCAAACATCTGCTGCATCGCCCGGATAAACTCATTCAAATTGTCTAAACGTGCGTCCCTAGTCTCAATCAGAGGATTCGCCCAAGCGATCGCTTTGTGGGTTAACAGCATAATGATGCATAAAACCTTTGACCTATCGGTCGGGAACTGATTTGGATGTGTATCGAAGAACAGATAGCATTGGTTCAAAAATCCACGAAATTTATCTCGATCACCTCCAAAACGAAACGGTGGCAACTTAGGGGGCCTGTCAGACGCTGAGACGGAAGCTTGTCCTTCTAGCTGTGTAATTCGGACAGTCAACACCTGTACCGTATTCTGCAAATCTTGGATAGTTTGTTGGAGATTCTGGACATTATGGTCGTTTTGTATAATAAATGCGTCCATCCGTGCTTTTCCATTCATCTGTTCGCCGTGCAGATTGGACATTGCACCCTGCAGTTTTCTGACACGTGTCTCCATAGTTTCTGCCCCAGCGGCCTCCATTTTTGGGCTGAGTATCCTGTCACGTTACTGGCGATACAGGACTGAAGGTCAGTGGCCGAAGCAGATGTATACAAGTGACCGGACTGTGGAAAGACCTCAGGAGATGCAATATATGGCAGTGGCAGTTCAATATATCCGCAGATGCAGGGACCAGCCCGAGCCAGGGCCGGCCTGGATCACACACGTGCACAAAGTCCGTAAGAGCAGCAGGAGTTCAGGGTAGTAGCAGCAGAAAGTCAATAAGAAGCAGAAAGATGCCAGCAAGACACCTTCCAACCAGGAGCTCAGAGATTGCTTCACTCAGTTAGACTGAGCACACAAAATACTCAGCAACAGGAGGCTGCACAGGGCCAGGTATATATAGCAGGTCCAATCAAGCTCAATCAGGGTGGGGACAAATCAGCAGGGCAGGTGATGATCTCTATCTCAGACGAAGTTCATATGGTTTCAGGCAGAAGTCAAGCAAGTTCCAAAAAGCTCACCAAGCAAAGGAACAGACAAGCAAACAAAGAGTCGCAGGTTCAAATCCTAACAGTCTCATGGATTCCAGTACCACCTTTATGCTGATGACACTCAGATCTAACTTTCTGGCCCAGACGTCACCTCTCTGCTGTCCGGAAACCCAGAGTGTCTATCCGCCATATCCTCCTTCTTCTCCTCTTGCTTCCTCAAACTCAATGTGGACAAATCTGAGCTCATCATCTTTCCTCCATGTCATAGATCTTCCTTACCTGACCTTTCTATTGCAATTAACGACATCATGTTTTCCCCGTGCCAGAAGTCCACTGCCTCGGAGTAACCTTCAACTCTGCCCTGTCCTTCAAACCACACATCCAAGCTCTTTCCACCTACTGTTGCCTCCAGCTCAAAAATATCTCCAGAATCCGTCCTTTCCTCAACCATCAATCTACCAAAATGCTTGTGCATGCCCTCATCATCTCCCGCCTTGACTATTGCAACATCCTTTTCTGTGGCCTAACACCCTTGCACCTCTCCAGTCTATCCTTAACTCTTGTGCCCAAATAATTCATCTCTCTCCTCGCTACTCCTCTGCTTCCCCCTCTGCAAAGCTCTTCACTGACCCCCATTCTCTCAGCGTATCCAGTTCATATTACTAATACTAACCTACATAGCCATCCATAACTTGTCTCCTCCATATACTTTATCTCTGAACTAATCTCCCGATATCTTCCCTCACATAATCTCCGGTCCTCCCAAGACCTCCTTCTCTCCTCCACACTTATTCGCTCATCACACAACCGCCTCCAAGACTTCTCCTGAATATCCCCCATCCTCTGGAATTCTTTGCCCCAACATGTCCGACTATCAACCACATTCAGATCCTTCAGACAAAACCTGAAAACCTACCTCTTCAGGAAAGCTTACAACCTGCATTGACCTTGCTGCCTCCTCACCACTACCGGAGCTACCGCCTCACCAATACCGGAGCTGCTGCAACCCTCAACCTATTATCTCCTTCCCCACCATCCTGTAGAATGTAAGCCCTCAAGGGCAGGGTCCTCTCCCCTCTGTATCAGCCTGTAATTGTTAGTTTGCTTACTGTAAGGCTGGGTTCCCATTGCGTTATGGGACCGCGTTAAACGGACAGCGTTGCACGGCTAAATTAACGCTGTGCAACGCGGCCGTTAACGCGCCCATTCACGCTAATAGGAACGCGCTACACTAGCGCGTGCCATATTCGGCACGCGCTAGCGACGCGCCGGAGATTCCTGGCGCGCCGCGGACGCTGCTTGCAGCGTCCGAGGCGCGCCCGCGGTCCGTTCCCCGCTCTCGCAGATCGGGGATCTGCGAGAGCGGGGACGTTACCGCGACCCCGAACGCGGCCCCATAAAAAACATTGCGTTAGCGCAATCCGCTAGCACTAGTGCTAAACGGATTGCACTAACGCAATGTGACCCTAGCCAAGGTGATATCTGTAATTTGTATGTAACCCCTTCTCATGTACAGCACTATGGAATCAATGGTTCTATATAAATAAATAATAATAATAATAATAATTCCACTCAATTATCCTGGCGGGCAGAGACAAAGTGATGCATGTAATTCTCAGGAACCTGGTTGACTCTTTCTATTTGCCCATTGGTCAGAGGGTGATATACGGAGGAGAAATCCAACTTGTCATTCTGGCGCACTGCTGACAGGTAGTTGCGAAATCCTTTATCAGCGAAGGCCACCAGAAGTGTCAAGTAATCAGCTCAGCGGACTTGCATATGCCCATATGGCCAGCAAACTTGGATTTGTATCCCCAGCAAAGAATTCTCCTCCTCTTAGCTGTAGGCACAAATGTTTTGCCTTCAGGAATGTCTTTAAAGGGACTGGGGCTACTCCAATAATCCTGGCCATGTCAACGATGTGTTAAGACTCCTCCACAGAATTGGTCACATAAAAGATCGAGACAGAGCATCTGCTTTGTCATGCTTCTCCGCAGTGCGGAAGAATAATTTGATGTTAAAATGAGCAAAGAAGAGTGCCCACCTGGCTTGATGGGGATTCAATAGCTAGGTGGACTGCTGGAAGGTCAGGTTTGTATGGTTCATGTTTAATAATACCAGAGAACTGACACCCTCCAGTTGATGTCAACATTCCTTGAGTGCTATCTTAATGGCCAGAAGTTCACAATACCCAATGGTACATTTTGGCTCAGCCGGCGAAAAACATTTTTCAGAAAAAAAACACGAGATAGACTGCCCAAAAGAAGTTCTTTTCAGGAGCACCACTCAAGCATTGGTAGAAAAGGAATCTACCTCCAAAAGAAATTGTTTGATGGGATCAGGGTGATACAGAACTGGAGCTCTCGTGATGGCCTCTTTCAAATGCTGGAAGAAAGACACAGCCGACTCTGACCAGATTCTGGCATAGCCCCCTTCTTGGTTAAGGTAGAGATGGGTGCCTTGAGAGACGAGAGGTGTGGTATAAATTATCTATAGAACTTGGCAAAAGCCATGAACCTTTGGATGGCATGCAATACTTAGGGACAAAGCCAGGAGAGGAAAGCAAAGACCTTCTCCAGATCCATCTCTAGACCCTGGCTGGAAACAATGTAGCCAATGAGGGTCTGTCAAAGACACATTTGGAAGAATCAGAAAGGGAGACCAGAATAAGCACTGTCTTCTGTTGCTGTGGTTGAATCTCGGACTGTGTCTTTTTGATTGCTTTAATGAGTATTTATTTAAAAAGAGATTAAAACACTAGTTTACACACATGACTAGTGTTGAGCGATACCGTCCGATACTTGAAAGTATCGGTATCGGATAGTATCGGCCGATACGCGAAAAATATCGGATATCGCCGATACCGATATCCGATACCAATACAAGTCAATGGGACATCAAGTATCGGAAGGTATTCTCATGGTTCCCAGGGTCTGAAGGAGAGGAAACTCTCCTTCAGGCCCTGGGATCCATAGGGATGTGTAAAATAAAGAATTAAAATAAAAAATATTGATATATTTACCTCTCCGGCGGCCCCTGAACTCAGCGCGGGTAACCGGCAGGCTTCTTTGTTCAAAATCAGCGCTTTTAGGACCTGAGAAACACGTCCCGGCTTCTGATTGGTCGCGGGCCGCCCATGTGACCGGCACGCGAACAATCACAAGCCGCGACGTCACCGCAAGCTATTAACGCGCTCTTTTTTGAAAAATGAGCGCGTTAATGACTTTCAAAGACGTAGCGGCTTGTGATTGGTCGCGGCCACGCGACCAATCACAAGCCGCGACGTCACCGCAAGCTATTAACGCGCTCATTTTTAAAAATGAGCGCGTTAATGGCTTTCAAATACGTAGCGGCTTGTGATTGGTCGCGTAGCCGCGACCAATCACAAGCCGCGACGCCACCGCAAGCTATTAACGCGCTCATTTTTAAAAATGAGCGCGTTAATGGCTTTCAAATACGTAGCGGCTTGTGATTGGTCGCGTAGCCGCGACCAATCACAAGCCGCGACGTCACCGCAAGCTATTAACGCGCTCATTTTTAAAAATGAGCGTGTTAATGGCTTTCAAATACGTAGCGGCTTGTGATTGGTCGCGTAGCCGCGACCAATCACAAGCCGCGATGTCACCGCAAGCTATTAACGCGCTCATTTTTAAAAATGAGCGCGTTAATAGCTTGCGGTGGCGTCGCGGCTTGTGATTGGTCGTGGCTACGCGACCAATCACAAGCCGCTACGTATTTGAAAGCCATTAACGCGCTCATTTTTAAAAATGAGCGCGTTAATAGCTTGCGGTGACGTCGCGGCTTGTGATTGGTCGCGTGGCCGCGACCAATCACAAGCCGCTACGTCTTTGAAAGTCATTAACGCGCTCATTTTTCAAAAAAGAGCGCGCTAATAGCTTGCAGTGACGTCGCGGCTTGTGATTGGTCGCGTGCCGGTCACATGGGCGGCCCGCGACCAATCAGAAGCCGGGACGTGATTCTCAGGTCCTAAAAGCGCTGATTTTGAACAAAGAAGCCTGCCGGTTACCCGCGCTGAGTTCAGGGGCCGCCGGAGAGGTAAATATATCAATATTTTTTATTTTAATTCTTTATTTTACACATCTCTATGTATCCGATACCGATACCCGATACCACAAAAGTATCGGATCTCGGTATCGGAATTCCGATACCGCAAGTATCGGCCGATACCCGATACTTGCGGTATCGGAATGCTCAACACTACACATGACACATCATGTGTCTTAACCTAGTACACCCAGAAGTAGTGCAAGTATACATGTCCATGGAGATAGAATGTGTATAAATATTGTATTTCTATGGCCACTGTATACTGAGATGAAGAAAAATATTTATTTTATTTCAAAAAAAGTAAAAATAGTAAGAAGCAATCACAAAAATGCAATTTTTCTGTGAAAGTCTCCCCAAGTCTCAAACCTACACCTTAATATTACAGCCAGGACCTAAAGCTACTGAGCTACATGCTCTGGTGATGAAATGGGGAGAATTTTGTGTACTTGATCTGCATTCCAGACTCTGACTCCACAGGCAGATTATACTGATAAAAATATATTGCTGTGTACAATGTATATATTTGTATTTTACATGGAGAATAACTGATTTTTTCATCCTATAAAATGACTAAAAACACTTGATAAAAAATATTGCATTTTTAATGTTTTTACATCACAAATCAGCAAATGACAGGGACATATTTGACGTCACTGTAATTGTAACAACAGAAATCAGATTATTTACAGGAATCGGTCAATGAAGTAAAATAATTGCGTGATTGATAGTTTTTCTCTATTAAACCCATAAAAATGTAATAAACTATAACACTGAGGCCATATTCACATGTAACATAAACGCTGCCATTTTTTCAGTTTTTTTCTGCCGCTGTCTTCACCACACAATCTTCCCTCATTATTGCATGCTTTCTGTCTTTCTTTTGTGCGTTTTCCACCTTATTGGACACGATATTGGTTCAGATGTGAATCAGAGTTTTTAGTGCCTTTTAATAGTACAGAAAAGCTTTAATTCTGCGCTTTGGACTATGTTCACATGTAGCGTAAATGGTCTGTATTTTCTGCTGCTTTTTTTGCAAAAAAATTCTGCTGTGTTTAACTGCCCAAGCAAAGTGGATTATTTATTATGCTTTGCTTGTATAGCGCTATCATATTCCACAGCACTTTACAGACATCATCATCGCTGTATCCATGGGGGCTCACAATCTAGATTCCCTATCAGTATGTCTTTGGAGTGTGGGAGGAAACCGGAAAACCTGGAGGAAACCCACACGAATACGGGGGTAACAAACAGACACCTTGCAGATGTTGTCGTTGGTGGGATTTGAACCCAGGACTAACTACTGAGCCATGCGCTACATCTGGATGTGATGTCATGAGAATTGCTCGCCCTGTTGTCTAAAGATGCTACAGAACTGTGCGGCTTTGGGGCTTTTTTTCTCAAGATGCTTCTATGGTGTCTAAATAAAATGCATGTACAAAACTGCAGACATTGTTAAGTGCAGAATAAAAGCTTTTCTGTACTATAAAAAGCAGATTAATAACGCGGCTTCACATCTGCACCAAAAACGCATCAAATAAGGGGAGAAGATTGTTATTGTGTAGTTTGAGGCGGATCCTGCAGAAAACACAGTATTTCTGCAGCGTGTGAACACGGCTGTACAGACCCCAAAGCCGGAGGTCGCATAGTGGCGCTACATAAATATGAGAAAGTTCTGGCGGCTCCGACTGTGAATGAAGGAACAGACCATAATCCCCAGGTCCCAACTAGAGAGGAGCCGGACGCACAGATGACGCCACGCTGCCCGGACTAATGAAAAGTTGCCGGGGACCCCGGAAGGTAAAAGATTCATGGCCCCCACGTCCAGCCGCCAGGTACCACTGACCTGGACAAGAGACCCGGGAATCCATCCGCTCAGCTCTAGTCCCCACTGTCCCGGATACAGAGGACAGTCCTGGATTTGGGTCTACACCTCTCACTGCCAGTGCCCCTCTGACAACTCTGCCTGTCAGGGGAGAAAGAAATGGTATATGGACGTGGATTGGGGCATGGCCAAAATTAGCGACGGTGCATTATGCGCAACGTATGATCTGTCCATCCTTCTATTCTTCAAACGTTAAGAGGTATGGCTTGCGTGATTATACTCTCGGCTTGTATAATGTTTGCACAAGGGAGTTTGAAGAGGACAAGGGAGTCTGGAGAGGACAAGGGAGTCGGGAGAAGACAAGGGAGTCTGGAGAGGTCAGGGGAGTCTGGAGAGGACAGGGGAGTCTGAAGAGGACAGGGGAGTCTGGAGAGAACAAGGGAGTCTGGAGAGGACAAGGGAGTCTGAAGAAGACAAGGGAGTCTGGAAAGTACAAGGAAGTTTTAAGAGTACAAGGGAGTCTGAAGAGGAAAGGGATGACTGGAGAGGACAAGGGAGTCTGAAGAGGACAGAGGAGCCTGGAGAGGACAAGGGAGTCTGGAAAAGACAAGGGAGTCTGGAGAGGTCAGGGGAGTCTGGAGAGGACAGGGGAGTCTGAAGAGGACAAGGGAGTCTGGAGAGGACAAGGGAGTCTGGAGAGGACAGAGGAGTCTGAAGAAGAAAGGGGAGTCTGGAGAGGGCAAGGGAGTCTGAAGAGGAGAGTGGAGTCTGGAGAGCACAGGGAAGTCTGGAGAGGACAAGGGAGTCTGGACACGACAGTGGAGTCTGAAGAGGACAGTGGAGTCTGAAGAACACAGGGGAGCCTGGAGAGGACAGAGGGTTCTGGAGAGGACAAGGAAGTCTGGAGAGGTCAGGAGAGTCAGGAGAAGACAGGGGAGTCTGGAGAGGACGGGAGTCTGGAGAGGACACGGAAGTCTGGAGAGGACAAGGGAGTCTGAAGAGGACAGGGGAGTCTGGAAAGGGCAGGGGAGTCTGGAAAGGATGGGAGTCTGGAAAGGACAGGGGAGTCTGGAAAGGACAGAGGAGTCTGGAAAGGACAGGGGAGTCTGGAGAGGACACAGGAGTCTGGAGAGGATGAGGGAGACTAAAGAGGACAAGGGAGTCTGGAGAGGACAGGGGAGTCTGGAGAGGACACGGGAGTCTGAAGAGGACAGGGTAGTCTGGAGAGGGCAGAGGAGTCTGGAGAGGACAGAGGAGTCTGGAGAGGACAGGGGAGTCTGGAGAGGACATGGAAGTCTGGAGAGGACAAGGGAGTCTGAAGAGGACAGGGGAGTCTGGAAAGGGCAGGGGAGTCTGGAAAGGACGGGAGTCTGGAAAGGACAGGGGAGTCTGGAAAGGACAGAGGAGTCTGGAAAGGACAGGGGAGTCTGGAGAGGACACAGGAGTCTGGAGAGGATGAGGGAGACTAAAGAGGACAAGGGAGTCTGGAGAGGACAGGGGAGTCTGGAGAGGACACGGGAGTCTGAAGAGGACAGGGTAGTCTGGAGAGGGCAGAGGAGTCTGGAGAGGACAGAGGAGTCTGGAGAGGACAGGGGAGTCTGGAGAGGACATGGAAGTCTGGAGAGGACAGGGGAGTCTGGAGAGGACATGGAAGTCTGGAGAGGATGAGGGAGTCTAAAGAGGACAAGGGAGTCTGGAGAGGACAAGGGAGTCTGGAGAGGACAGAGGAGTCTGGAGAGGACAAGGGAATCTGAAGAGGACAGGAGAGTCAGGAGAGGACAAGGAAGTCTGGAGAGGACAAGGGAGTCTGGAGAGGACAAGGGAGTCTGGAGAGGTCAGGGGAATCTGGAGAGGACAAAGGAGTCTGAAGAGGACAAGGGAGTCTGGAGAGAATGAGGGAGTCTGACAACAACTCTGTCATAGAGAAAACATGATCCCCTGAGTGTTTCTTGTATAGGGAAGTCAGGATATATAGCTGTCTGCCAACAGCTATGTAATGCATATGGAGGCCATAATTCTTCATAACCGCTGCTTCCAATGAATGACAGCAGCAGTCATGTGCTATGTAATCATGAGGTCACTACTGCAGTCTGTCAATAAAGATAGGAATGGCACCAGAGAGGCAGAAATGGACCAGCAGAGGATGAGTATTGAGGTGTATGCTATTTCATTTGAAAGCCTATGAGCAAATAAAATGAATCCTAGACAATCTGTGTTATGGGACTGGTCAGAGGCATGACAGAGAAAGGTAAGATATTCTGAGCCTGGTATTGAGCACTATTTTTCCTAGATGGTGAGTGTTATAGTATGAAGGCTGGTAGGGTGTGTGCGCCTGGGCTGCTTCTTTATTCCACTTCAGTCCTGATTATATTCATGTATTATAATATGATGTAATGTAGAACTCTAGAATCTCCAGCTCCATCCCCTCTGCCCAAAGTCACAACTTGACATGAATACTTCTGTGTGGAGCCTGCAATGTGCTCTCCATCCCTTCCTGTGCTAATCTGCAGTCAATAAAAATACCCCATGACATCATTGTTCAGAGCACACTGCAGAACTGCTGGCCAAGCTTTACAAAGCACAGGCAGGAAATCTCTGTACTCTGTGCTTTGAATGGATTGTAACAGGAAGTAAGGAGCTGGAGGTCACATGGCCTCATGTGACAGCTCAGGAACAGAGCAGAATTTCAAGTAAATTATGAAGGTTCTCAATTTCTGATAGATTATCCAAGCATTGTAAAGCCTATGTTACCAGAACCCATCTAAGGCCGGTTTCACACATCCATGTCCATGTGTTTGTGTAATACTTGCTGCATCAGTACCACACGGATGGCCAGCAGGGAAGAAGCGCTACAGTAAGCGCTGCTCCCCGGCGCCGGGTGCTATAGATGGCTCTCATCATTCTCACCTGCTCTGCCGGAGATCGTAGTGAGCAGAGGAGAATGATGAGAGTTATATTCAAGTAAGATCAATAACAGCAGGTGGGGGCTCTTGGGACAATTACTCTCGTCAACCTACACCTGCTGCCGCTAATAACAGTGACGGCCGGAGCGGATGATCGGGATATTTCTCACCCGCCTGCGCTTTAACTAAATAAATGAATGAAAAACATGGCGTGGGTTCCCCCGTGTTTTCTTTAACCAGCCAAGCAACTCACAGCTGGGGGCTGCAACCCTCAGTTGTCAGCTTCAGCAAGGCTGGTTATCAAGAATAGAGGGGTCCCCATACTGTTTTTTTTTAAATTATTTATTTAAGCAATTTAAAAAAATAGCATAGGGACCCCGATCGCCGGCAGAACCTGGGAGAATGATGAGAGCCGTCTTCAGCACCCGGAGCTGGGGAACAGCGCTTGCTGTAATGATTCTTCCCCGGCGCCGATGGGTGTCATCCGGATGACATTCATGTGTGTTCACCGTGTGCAGTGTGTGGGACGTTTTGCGACCAGTGCTAACAGTACAAAACGGACATGTCTACGTGTGTCAGTGGCTTCGGTACGTGTGAAAACTGTCACCACTAGTGATGAGCAAGTATACTCGTTACTCGAGATTTTCCGAGCATGCTCGGGTGGTCTCCGAGTACTTCGGCGGGCTCAGAGATTTAGTTTATGTCGACGCAGCTGCATGATTTGCGACTGCTAGACAGCCTGAATACATGTTTGTTAGGCAATCTCCACATGTATTCAAGCTGTCTAGCAGCCGCAAATCATGGAGCTGCGTCAACATAAACTAAATGTCCGGGCCTGCCGAAGTACTCAGAGACCACCCGAGCATGCTCGGAAAATCTCGAGTATTTAGTATACTCACTCATCACTAGTTACCACACATACTGGAGACACGGATGTATGAATGAGGCCTAAGTTAGTATCAGAATTACATTTAATTATACCTAATATCAAGATTTGTTCCAATAGACTAAGGCTGCCGTCACACGCTCAGTATTTGGTCAGTATTTTACATCAGTATTTGCAAGCCAAAACCAGGAGTGGGTGATAAATGCAGAAGTGGTGCAGATGTTTCTATTATACTTTTCCTCTAATTGTTCCACTCCTGGTTTTGGCTTACAAATACTGATATAAAATACTGACCAAATACTGCTAGTGTAATGGCAGCCTTAGGGTGGGATTTTATTGTCTTAAGGCCACGTTCACACATTCAGTATTTGGTCAGTATTTTACATCACTATTTGTAAACCAAAACCAGTAGAGGAACAATCAGAGGAAATGTATAATAGAAACACATCACCACTTCTGTATTTATCACCCACTCCTGGTTTTGGCTTACAGATACTGATGTAAAATAGGTCCTGTCAGCAGGTCAAAAGTGGCCAGCGTCTGCTCTTATTTCATTCCCTATGTTCTCATGAGTATTGAGTATGAGCGTGGCCAGGTAAGAAGAGAGTTTTTGTTTTTATTTTTATTGAAAGCTGCAAGCCCGAGGCAGAATGGAGACATGGGGCAAGATGGGAGATGCGGGGCAGGATGGGAGATACGGGGCAGGATGGGAGGTATGGGGGCAGGATGGAGACAAATGGGGCAGGAATATGGGGCAGGATGGAGACAGATGGGGCAGGAATATGGGGCAAGATGGAGGCAGATGGGGCAGGGTCATGGGGCAGGATGGAGACAGATGGGCAGGGCCATGGGGCAGGAAGAAGACACATGGTGCAGATCATATTGCAAGATGGAGACACTTGGTGCAGGATCATGGAGCAGGATGGATACGATGGAGACAGATAGGGCAGGATCATGTGACAGATGGGGCAGGATGGGGAGATCATATGGGGGCAGAATGGATACTTATGAGGGCAGGATGGGAGAACATATGGCTTGAGCCAGGAATGAGATACACGTGGCCAGGATGGTGGATATTATTACCATATGTGCTAATTAAGGGATATTATTAATGCAATGATGTATTTATTTTATTTTTTGAGAATATTGTTTTAAATGGGGGGACGGTCCTGTTACTGTGCAGAGTGACACTATGTTGCCTTTTTTTCTTCATCTGGTGTAGTGTAGAAGTTGGGAAAAAAATTAAGTAATGTGTTCTGCAAGCGGATCTCTAGATAACTGTGTTAGTTCCTGCAGAGACGAGCCCTGGCTGGAAGAAGTGATGGCGGTCTGTGCTGGATAAAGATGAAAAGCGAAGATGAAGGACTTCACCTATTGACATCACTGGTGAGTCAGTGTGTTACCTGTACACTGGCACTATACACTGTATACTATATACAGATGTCCTGTGTACAATGTTACCAATGATCACTGTATTACCTTTACACTGACACTATATACAGAGCTCATGTGTATATTGTCACTGGTGATCACTGTATTACCTGTACACTGACACTATATTCAGAGCTCCTGTGTATAATGTCACTAGTGATCACTACTGTATTACCTGTACACTATACGCTATATACAGAGCTCCTGTGTATGATGTCACTGGTGATCACTGTATTAACTGTACACTGACAGTATATACAGAGCTCCTGTGTATAATGTCACTGGTGATACCTGTATTACCTGTATACAGACACTGAATTCTAAGTACAGATCTTCTGTGTATAATGACACTTATGGTAGTAGTATTGTGTTTTTTTATTAATGATCAGTATGGTAGTATTCAGTCACTATCTGGAGGTAAAATGTTGTTAGGCCATGGTGTAGTTGTATTTATTCCTTGTATGTGCTATTATTTGGTCACCATGTGTTGATAATATGTGGTCTGGTCATGGTGTGGTTGTATTTGTCACTTGTATGTGCTATTATTTGGTCACTGCATGGTGATAATAAGTGGTCTGGTCATGTTGTGTTGCTTTTGTTCCTTGTATGTGGTATTAATTGTCACCGTGTGGTGGTAATATGTGGTCTGGACATGGTGCGGTGGTATTTGTCCCTTGTATGTGATATTATTGGTCATGTTAAAAATTGAAAAATATATAAAAATATACCTAAATTGCATTGCTTATTTTAACAAATGTTTAACAGGCTACAGTAGAGTAGGGCCTGGCCCAAATAATCTACCTTGTTGTGGTGGCAGATTTACGAAATCTTTTAGCCAAAACAAGAGCTGCTGGCTACATGTGTGATCTGGTGATGGGAACTGTTATGTGAGACTCACGAGAAGTGGAGTTTTTCCAAGAGAGAGCAGTGGGACTGTGAACAGTTCTAGGGGTGGAGCCTGGGTGAATACTCAAGGGGCCCCAAAAATGTTGCCAGTATGGGGCCTCTAAATTCCTGACCATGAGTGTCTTTAACTGCACCATAAACTACACACAGTGTGTACTCCAAAAACCACAACAGAAAGTAGTGTACACAAGCACAGCGTGAGAGACAGGGCTAAGGATGTGTTCACACAGCCACACAGAAAAGACAGAAGAAAATAATAAGATACAAACATCAAAAGGAATACATGGAAAACCTCCCACACCCTAAAAGTAGACGAAAGGAAAGGGTACTAGGGAGGAAGACACGCAAACCATTGGAAAACAACAGAGATTAGTCAGGTCGGTAATACCTAGCTGAGAAGCTGGAACTCAAAACACCATCAATCTTGGAATATTGTCACGGGTTACCGCTACAGAGAGGAGTCAGAAGATTGCAGCGTTCTACTCCTGTGCTGATAGAGGCACTTCACCTTCTATTTAAACGGTGTAAATTTCTTTTGGCAGTACAGTGGTTAATCGTCCATGTTGGGAGCTCTGGGAGTATCTGCTCTCAGCAGAGCTCGGTTACCCACTCCTATCCCCTATATTTATCTGGGTCCTTACTGAAACACCTCGTCAGAGCTAGCTTATGATGCATGGCTGGGAGGATTGTTGCTTAGTGGTTATATGTGAAGGAGTTTAGTGGATTTTTCTGTGACTGTTGCTTGGGTTCATAAGTGTGATAATTCCCTTCCCTCCCAATACTTTGGTTTTTCTTTGTCCTCCACTCCCCAGTTTATTCCTCTGTTATATGTGAGTGAAGTTTTGTATGCCTGGTATTTTTAATTGCCCTTGTTCCTGTTGCCTTGTTTGTCTGGTTTTTGTACTACGGTGCATGGCAGCTCCCCTCTTCTGTGGGTGGGTGAAGGGAACAGACAAAGGGCGGTTTAAGGAGATAAGACAAGGTTGGTGGCCCCGGCATATTCACATTCAGAACTATCCCAGGGAATAGGGTGAGCTAGGGCGCCCCCTATTGTAGAGACATGGAAGGAGCCCTTGGTCACAGGTCTCCAGACAGCTGAGTCGTGACAAATATAGCCAGCAAAGACTGCCAGTTCAAGGTGAGTATAAATAGCCCTTCCCAAGATGTGGTAGGACAAACCAAACAAGAAAATGGAAACACCTGCATAGAAGCAACACAGTAAAGCAAAGCAAAGACAAGAGTATTATCAGCAGTTGGACTGAGAGCAACACAAGCTGTGGTCCAATAGAAACAGAAACAAACCACCAGCCAGAGGTCACTGGATCGAGCCATGAAGCCGAGCCATGATAGTTACAAATGCATAACGGGTTACCCTGGAGGCCTCCATCTTCCGATACAGAGACACACGAGTCAATGTGTTGCACTTTACCGACTGTGCACCCTAACTGATCTTCAGGTCAGGCTAACACCGAGACTTGCTTTAAATCTTCTTGCATAGGTGCCGCAAATGATGAAAACTCCCGCCACTGTAGATTGCTTGCTTTAGCATGCTCCCTATCAGGTCTGTTCATACACACCCAATAATGACATAACTCTCTGAGGGTGTCCTTTCTTCTCTCTCTCTCTCTAAACTAATTTAAAAACCAGGAGCTAAAACACTAGTGCCTATCACTTTTCCTCAACTCAGGGCTGGCCCTCCAGTTAACCCTGTCATCTCTGACTTACAGGAAAATGCAGCCTTCATGAGGGTAAAAAAAATATATATATAATCCACACATGATGTAACAATAGGGATCTTCAGAGAGGGTGCTATGCCATCTTCTTCACCTTTACAAGTGGACAGAGTGTAGACCATAAAAGTTGGAGGAATTTAATAAAGAAGAAGAAGACCGACCACACAGAGCCCTAACCTCAACCAATCTCATCCCCATCCAACACTGTTAGGGCAGGGGTGGACATACTAGTCTTACAACTTGTTCAATCTTATGGGGACCCAAGATGTAAGGGGCCAACGAACACTTCCAAAACTGGTGGAATTGTGCATTATATGAGCCCGTCTCTCCTACATCATCAACATCTGTCCACATAAATGATCTTCTGGATGAATTTGCTCCAAAACCTTGTATAAAGCCTTCCCAGAAGAGTGGAAACTGTCAGTTTTACAAAGTGGGGACCAACTCCATATTAATGTCTATGGATCTAGAATGGGATGCCATAAAACCTCCGGTAGGGTAACGTATAGGTGTCCCAATACTTTTGTCCATTGGTGCATTGTTCATATATGGAGATTTCTGATTTCAGAATTATGCTGCTGCTTAGATACTTTTACATTTGATAAAGGCTTTTTCAGGGGCAGAGGCTGTAATAGTAAAAACTGTACCACTATTATCCATTCAAAACAAGGTCCAAAGGAGTTAACTGTACATGTTAAAGCGGAAGGACCAGCGCTGTACCCGCATTCCTGGTTGCTAGGCAACATTACCATCTGCTATAATGCCTTTTTTTGCAGTTGCAGATACACAAACTTGCAACACCCTTTATTTTCTGCTAATTTTAGAATCCCCTCTCTTATAAATATTCATCCTTGGCCAGTAGGAAGTTAATGGGTTAAAAAAAAATGCATAAATGTATTTCAATGGTAAGGATTAGGAATAAAGTCGTCTTTCAGAGGTGTTGGGGTGTTTTTTCACAGTCTTTCCATAGATTTCTTAGTAAGCTGTTTACCTGCCCCTTATATAAAACCCAGTCAAGCTCTTCACATTTTTTCGACCTGTCATTCTGCAGCTTATACGGAGTGCTGTTTGCATATCAGTTGGTAACTTGGAGATTATCAATTTCTATGGTCACTGCACCTGCCTGTTGACATGGCAACAATGTGTTAAATTCCAAAGCACCGGGCATGTTATGTTATGCACGACGACGCTTGGTGAATTCACAATCATTTGTCCATTTCAATAAATAGCAATTCTTAAGTTTAAGCCTCTCTGAAAAATCTGCAACCATTCTTAAAGGGATGCATGGTTTTGCAAAATCAGGGCTTTGCTCATCATCCCCGGGTGCAACACTGAGTCTTTGCTTCCCATGTCTGTTGCTGTTTGCAGCAGTGATGTCACATTAACAGCGCTGCAACTTTGCCAAAGTTTAAGGCATGAGTCACTCAGGCCTGGGAGCTCAGTGATCGTCTGCAGCGTCACTGATGTGATGACAGTGCTGCTGTTCTGTCTCCGCCATCTAATATTGTTACCCTGATTATTTGCTTGCATAATTGCAGTTTCCTCAGTATACAGTATTGATATATTCATGCCTTTATTCATCTGTGATGCTTTGGCTCCCTCTAGTGGTCAGAGTTATGTTGGCAGTTCAATCTTGTTTTTGTATTATCCATGTCTGATTCTCCTCCTCCTTTGCAATGCATTATGGTAGCTCAGCCTCCATTTCCCTCCATTTTTCCTTTCACTTTCTTCAGTTTGCCTTCAAGGAAAGACGCTTCACTTCATCCCCCTTGCGATTGCATTGCCGGTATGTCTTTATGCTTCCTATAGATATTCCTGCTCTATATTAGCTTAGTTTAACCAGTTGTACTCCCAGTTTAGTCACTAGCTTTCTAAATGTTATGCATAATGTATATCATGTGTATTATGTATCTGTTCTATGCCATGCACTGATTCTATGTATATCATTGTTCACAGTTTCACCGCATCAATATACCACTACGTTTAAGAAAGCACAGACTCAACCACAGTCTCCTTATTGGACCCCGGTATAGCGGTTTAGCTGACTGTATAGCTACGTATGAGCCTGCCTCAGCTAGTGAGGACAGAACAGCTGCAGCGCCACTAATGTGACTTCAGTACTGCAGCACCACTAATGTGACGTCAGTGCTGCAGCACCACTAATGTGACATCAGTGCTGCAACACCACTAATGTGACATCCGTGCTGCAGCACCGCTAATGTGACTTCAGTGCTGCAGCACCACTAATGTGATGTCAGTGCTGCAGCACCACTAAAGTGACGTCAGTGCTGCAACACCACTAATGTGACATCCGTGCTGCAGCACCGCTAATGTGACATCAGTGTTGCAGCACCGCTAATGTGGCTTCAGTGCTACAGCACGCTAATGTGACATCAGTGCTGCAGCACCGCTAATGTGACTTCAGTGCTGCAGCACCACTAATGTGATGTCAGTGCTGCAGCACCACTAATGTGACGTCAGTGCTGCAACACCACTAATGTGACATCCGTGCTGCAGCACCGCTAATGTGACATCAGTGTTGCAGCACCGCTAATGTGGCTTCAGTGCTACAGCACGCTAATGTGACATCAGTGCTGCAGCACCGCTAATGTGACTTCAGTGCTGCAGTGCCACTAATGTGATGTCAGTGCTGCAGCACCACTAATGTGAATTCAGTGCTGCAGCACCGCTAATGTGACTTCAGTGCTACAGCACTGCTAATCTGACTTCAGTGCTGCAGCACCGCTAATGTGACATCAGTGCTGCAGCACCGCTAATGTGACTTCAGTGCTGCAGCACCGCTAATGTGACTTCAGTGCTGCAGCACCACTAATGTGACATCAGTGCTACAGCAACGCTAATGTGACTTCAGTGCTACAGCACCGTTAATGTGACTTCAGTGCTGCAGCACCGCTAATGTGACTTCAGTGCTACAGCACCGTTAATGTGACTTCAGTGCTGCAGCACCGCTAATGTGACTTCAGTGCTACAGCATCGCTAATATGACTTCAGCACTGCAGTGCCACTAATGTGACATCAGTGCTGCAGTAGAGAGAGATTTACCAGGGATCTGGGGAGTGTGGGTAAAGACCTGTAAGCCTGGCTAATTTAAAGCAAAGAAGTAAAATTTAGAAGGAAGAACTACATCATTTTATGGTTGGTCACAAACACAACTTCTTTTATTTTGAAGCATTTTAACTATTGCCCAGTCCAAGATTTAACCAACTGTACGTGCAATTCACATATTAGTCTGAGGCTGCCGTCACACTAGCAGTATTTGGTCAGTATATTACATCAGTATTTGTAAGCCAAAACCAGGAGTGTGTGATAAATGCAAAAGTGGTGCATATGTTTCTATTATACTTTTCCTCTAATTGTTCCACTCCTGGTTTTAGCTTACAAATACTGATGCAAAATACTGACCAAATACTGCTAGTGTGACGGCAGTCTGAATCTCTACAAACACTTAAAGGGTTTGTCCAGTCTTCAGTCACTCTATATGACTACAGACTTGGGAATCCTTGCATCATGTGTACTATGCACTGTGCAGATTCTCCAAGGCCAGAGACGGGAGTGGCGGGCATGTGACTTCAAGTTTGTGTTTTGAATGAATGCAGTCACATGCCAATTAGAAGTGCATGACCACACTCAATACAAGCAAATTGAGCAAGGCCAGACATGTCTAGTCAGAGTGTGGCCAGAAGTATTCAAAGTTACCACCTGCTCCCAGCCCTGGCAAATCTTCACAGCATACAGTGCATGCTCTGTAAGGTTTCACAAGTCTGCAGTCACATAGAGATTTCTCTGATATATTACAAGATTTCTTGTTTTCATGTGTACTATTGAGTTTTGAAAAAAATAAAATAAAATGACATTTACTTTTTAACCAATGCTATCAGTTATGCACTTATCGGTCGGCATCTGTACAGTAGACTAGATCCTGAACAGCAGATAGCATTGGTTAAGTCCTGGGGGTTGGTGCAGCCATGCAGAGAGCAGGAGCAGCGTCAGGATTGGTAAATGAAGATTGATGGCAATCCCAGTCTCTGGCCCCTCACTGAGTCCCAGCTGAATTCGCCTTTGAGTCTTCTCAGATATTTCTTACACTTTGATACTTTAGGATGCACATTAATTGTAAAAAGCATAATCCCTGAGCCAGAGAAAAGCCACTAACTAGCAGCTGCTCCCACGCTTGCAAATTCATGTTATCACTGTACAGATGTGTCCGCCTGTACCTTTCCATAAATTTCATTAAATTGGATCTGTTGTCAGATTTCACAATACAAACTACATACATTTATAAATAAATCTCTTAGACCTGATGAGACTGGTGTACCTACTCGAAATATCCATATCATTACGGCTATATAATCATTTTAGAGCGTTTAAAGGGAACCTATCAGCCCAAACTAAAAGTATATAATAGTACCCAGCCTTATAGGGGACTAGCTATTGAACCCGTTCTACGCCGGGGTGGCGAGCATTTATATTGGTATATGGTCTCCATCCTGGTATGTGCTGCTCCATCCTGCGCCCCCATCCTGTCATGTGCTGCTCCATCCTGCGCCCCCATTCTGACATGTGCTGCTCCCATCCTGCGCCCCCATTCTGACATGTGCTGCACCCATCCTGCACCTCCATTCTGACATGTGCTGCACCCATCCTGCGCCTCCATTCTGACATGTGCTGCACCCATCCTGCGCCTCCATTCTGTCACTGGCTGCTCCCATCATGCGTCCCCATCCTGTCATGTGCTGCTCCCATCCTGCGCCCCCATTCTGTCATGTGCTGCTTCCATCCTGCACCCCCGTTCTGTCATGTGCTGCTTCCATCCTGCGCCCCCGTTCTGTCATGTGCTGCTTCCATCCTGCACCCCCGTTCTGTCATGTGCTACTGCCATTCTACGCCCCCGTTCTGTCATGTGCTGCTCCCATCCTGCGCCCCCCTTTCTGTCATGTGCTGCTTCCATCCTGCACCCCCGTTCTATCATGTGCTTCTTCCATCCTGCACCCCCGTTCTGTCATGTGTTGCTCCCATCCTGCGCCCCCGTTCTGTCATGTGCTGCTTCCATCCTGCACCCCCGTTCTGTCATGTGCTGCTGCCATCCTGCACCCCCGTTCTGTCATGTGCTGCTCCCATCCTGCGCCCCCGTTGTCATGTGCTGCTGCCATCCTGCGCCCCCGTTCTGACATGTGCTGCTCCCATCCTGCGCCCCTGTTCTGTCATGTGCTGCTTCCATCCTGCACCCCTGTTCTGTCATGTGCTGCTGCCATCCTGCACCCCCGCTCTGTCATGTGCTGCCCTATTCTGTCATGTGCTGCTCCCATACATATGCCCCATACGCTGCTCCATAAAGGTTTATGACCCCCATCAGGTGGCGTAAGTAACAAATAGCTGTGGCATGAAGTGCCACAGCCTCATGGCACAGCAATTTGTTACTTACGCTTAGTGTTGAGCATTCCGATCCCGCAAGTATCGGGTATCGGCCGATACTTGCGGTATCGGAATTCCGATACCGAGATCCGATACTTTTGTGGTATCGGGTATCGGTATCGGATCAATAGGGATGTGTAAAATAAAGAATTAAAATAAAAAATATTGATATGCTCACCTCTCCGGCGGCCCCTGGACATCACGCTGGTAACCGGCCAGCTTCTTTGTTTAAAATGAGCGCGTTTAGGGCCTGCGAATGATGTCGCGGCTTCTGATTGGTCGCGTGCCGCTCATGTGACCGCCACGCAACCAATCAGAAGCCGCGACGTCATTCGCAGGTCCTAAATTCCTAGAATTAGGAGTTTAGTGAATGAGAATGACGTTGCGGCTTCTGATTGGTCGCGTGGCGGTCACATGAGCGGCATGCGACCAATCAGAAGCCGCGACGTCATTCGCAGGTTCTAAACGCGCTCATTTTAAACAAAGAAGCCGGCCGGTTACCAGCGTGATGTCCAGGGGCTACCGGAGAGGTGAGCATATCAATATTTTTTATTTTAATTCTTTATTTTACACCTCACTATGGATCCCAGGGCCTGAAGGAGAGTTTCCTCTCCTTCAGACCCTGGGAACCATCAGGATACATTCCGATACTTGATGTCCCATTGACTTGTATTGGTATCGGATATCGGTATCGGCGATATCCGATATTTTTCGGGTATCGGCCGATACTATCCGATACCGATACTTTCAAGTATCGGACGGTATCGCTCAACACTACTTACGCTACCTGATTCTTTTCCGGCGCCATTGTCTTGCTCCTCCTGGTGCCGGAATCGGCGCCTGCGCAACCGCGCTTTCCGGCGCCATTTTCTTGAAGACACACTGCTGTGTGTCTTCAAGAAAATGGCGCCGGTAAGCACGGACTGCGCAGGCGCCGATTCCGGCACCAGGAGGAGCAAGACAGTGGCGCCCGAAACGAATAGCGTAAGTAAAAACTTAATATGGCGGCGGATTATTTTCATAAACAGGGCGCACATATGTAGACGGCGTCCCCGTGCTCCCGACCCCCTGCTCTCGGCGGCATTTTTTCTGTAATGTAACGCTAGGAGCGTCGCGCCTGCGCAGTTTATTAAGGCTTCGGACAGAGTGACGCTCCCAGCGTTATATTATAGATATAACCCATAGAAAACGACACCTAAATGTTCTAATCGCTGTAGAAAAGAAAGCCAAATTAAATATGAAATTTAGGGTGCTCTGCACACCTTTTACAGGAAAGAGGGACTCCTTGCATGGTTCCGCCCATTGGTTTTGCAAACTACACCTCCCTCACTGGTGACTGACAGCACTGGTATGCCTGGAGTGAGCACTGTCAGGCCAGCCAGAGCTCTCAATCACCATTGTGAAGATCAGTAACGCTACTGATGTCACCGCTCATCAAAGACGCTGGGTCTCCTGAAGTGCAGTGTAAGCTGGGAGGGGCTGCTGCCTCGGAACGAGGTTCCATAGGCTCTGGGTCATGGTATCAGGGAACATTGGGAGGAAGCGCTAGACTAAGTAAGACCTGCATGGGACCTTTTTTTCTAATAAAGTGGTGAACGACAGAGTCTTGCATTCAATTCTCTCGGTTTGTTTTTCAGGTTTCCCTTTGTGAACTATGTCAGACCTGCATTGGAATTTTTTTTATAAAATGGTGAACAAGAGAAAGTGTGGGGGAGTTTTTTTTAAAACAATGATTTTTGTCTGTGTGTTTTTTCTTTTTACTTACTGGTTAGTAATGGGGGTGTCTGATGGATTCCTCCCCATTACTAACCCCAGGGCTTGATGACAGCTGTATCTTTGGACAATTCACAGCTGACATCAACCCTAACTACCATTACCCCAATTGCCACCACACCAGGGCAAAGCACCAGAACTGGTGCATCTAATGTGATGTGTCAATTCTGGGGCAGCTGCAGGATGGTATTTTTAGGCTTGGAAGAGGCCAATAACCATGGACCTTCCCAGCCTGATAATGTCACCTGACAGCTGTCTGCTTTAACATTGCCTGTTTCATAAAATAAGGGAGTACCTCACAAAGTAATTTTCATTTATTAGGTTAAACAAGCATAAAAAGCTATAGCATAAACTCCACATGAAAGGCACTAAAGTGTGCAATTTTATAATATGCAGAAGAGATGTGAAATTGTATATCTACAGGATATCTATCTATCTATCCATCTATTTTCTATATATTATCTATCTATCTATCTATCTATCTGTCTGTCTGTCTATCATCTATCTATCTATCTATCTATCTATCTATCTATCTATCTATCCATCTATTTTCTATATATCATCTATCTATCTATCTATCTATCTATCTATCTATCTATCTATCTATCTATCTATCTATCTATCTATCTATCTATCTATCTATCTATCCAGTGTCGGACTGGGGTGACAAGGGCCCACCAGTAACATTGACTTTGGGGTGGCCCAATTTTCACCTGCATGCAAATATTATACTACCTTCGTTCACAAATTTACCTAAATCTCTATATAATATTAAACTGGGTAGTGTGGTTAATGAATGATGAGATGCTGCTTTTTTTGTACAGAGTGAATAAAGTATTTTGCCAAGTACTGCTCATACAGTGGTGTTGTGGGCCCAGATCTACACATGGGCCCTCCGGGGGATTCCCCTGTTACCCCGTGGGCCAGTCTGAACCTGTATCTATCTATCTATTGAGGGCAGCACGGTGGCTCAGTGGTCAGCACTGCAGCCTTGCAGCGCTGGAGTCCTGGGTTCAAATCCCACCAAGGACAACATCTGCAAAGAGTTTGTATGTTCTCTCTGTGTTTGCGTGGGTTTCCTCCGGGTACTCTGGTTTCCTCCCACATTCCAAAAGACATACTGAAAGGGAGTCTAGATTGTGTGCCCCATTGGGGACAGCGATGATAATGTGTGTAAAGGCTGCGGAATATGTTAGCGCTATATAAAAATAAAGATTATTATCATCTATCTAATATCTATTTACTATGTATTATTATGGTATCGCTGAAAATGTCATCTTCTTCTAAAAGCGTGGTCGGCCACAGTCGTTCACTTCAGAAAAGAAGGACACCACTGAACAGAGGCCAGAGTAACTCTACTGCCTCATTATAGTGAATGGATCCATCAGGGGTTTCATCTGAATGATGTCACTCCTCTGAGATTTAGATGGAAAAAACAAAGTAATTGCTCAGCGTAGAGCACCAGATAAATGTGATCCCAAACGTTATGGAAAATGTTCCCAATAAAAGATTCAACTCAATCCACAAAAAAAGCAAGTCCTCACTCAGGACTGTCATCTGTTAATGGATATATAGGGGGCTTCCACATTACTGGTAGCACAAAAACTCTAGAAAAGCGAAATGGCTCCTCACCCGCCAAAAGAAATTCAGCAAATTCTCCACTCCCAAATCCAAATGCCCCAAACTCCCACATACTGGGCACTACAACGTACTACTGTTGACTACAAGATACTGGGCACTAAAGTTTACTGGTAGTACAACGTGTGGGCACTATAATGTCAGTTTGCAATTTTCACTCAGCAACATGCACTGCTGCTTGTTTCTGGAAAACACCTGGAACGCCCCCAAGGGCAGCGCGGTACTCGGAACCAGGTCCTGCGGTTCACAGTAGGATGTCATGGTGGCTGACCCGGTCCGTGGCCCTGGAACGTCCGTGTAAAAGGGAAAGGTCTTTAAAGAGGAAATGCTCGTGACGCCACCTGTGGTATACGGTCAGGGTGACCGACGCTGCTTTAAGGGGTCCGCTGGGGTGATGTTATGGCAGCTAGATGGTATACCTTCCCACAGGGGAAGTATGTCCCCAGGGCTTCCCAATGTGTAGATGGGGGATGGTGAGAGGCACAATGATGAACGAGGACACAAGGTTGCAGTCTTTTTACCTTTACTGAAGACTTCAGCATCCACAGTCCAGGGCACCGGACTAAAGGTGTTGTGAATTCTGTGGCTGAATTCACTCCTGTGGTCACAAGTGGTACTGCAGCTTCTGAGCTTCCTCCCTCAGGTGTTCTGGTGAGCTCGTTAACTGCTTCATTACTTAACTCCGCCTGATGCTGCTATCCTTGCTCCTTGTCAATGTTTCAGTGTTGGATCTGAGCTTCTCCTGATTGTTCCTGTGACCTGCTGCTCTGTATAGCTAAGTGCTTTTTGTTTTTTTGTTGCTTTTTTTCTGTCCAGCTTGTCTTTTGTTTTGCTGGAAGCTCTGAGACGCAAAGGGAGTACCGCCGTGCCGTTAGTTCGGCACGGTGGGTTTTTTTTGCCCCCTTTGCGTGGTTTTGCTTTAGGGTTTTTTGTAGACTGCAAAGTTCGCTTTACTGTCCTCGCTCTGTCCTAGAATATCGGGCCCCACTTTGCTGAATCTATTTCATCCCTACGTTTTGTCTTTTCATCTTACTCACAGTCATTATATGTGGGGGGCTGCCTTTTCCTTTGGGGAATTTCTCTGGGGCAAGTCAGGCCTATTTTTCTATCTTCAGGCTAGCTAGTTTCTTAGGCTGTGCCGAGTTGCCTAGGTAGTTGTTAGGCGCAATCCACAGCCGCTTTTAGTTGTGTTTAGGATAGGATCAGGTGTGCAGTCTACAGAGTTTCCACGTCTCAGAGCTCGTTCTTGTATTTTTGGGTATTTGTCAGATCACTGTGTGCGCTCTGATCGCTAAGCACACTGTGTTTCTGGATTGCCTTCATAACACCTGTCATTAGCAAACATAACACACAGGGCAGGCAGAGTCTGGCCGGTTTGGAGGCAAATCCAGAGTCCCCTTGTCCAGGTGGAATCATTAGCCTTCCTCTAGCGCTGCAGTGTTGTAGTCCCTTACTGCTAAGCTTCTCACAAGGTCCTCACAGATGTTGTAGATGTTATGACTCTCTCTCTGTCCCCCAGATGGATAGGACAAACCCATATGACTGGTGGCTTGAGGCTGTTTGTAGGGCCTCTAGCATGCCCCGGCCTCTGAGGGGTGCCACCGTGCCTCCTGGGTGTAGATGCGGACAGGTAACTTGCAATTAGCTGTCCTGCCGGTCTCTGAAGTAAAGCATAGAGATCCTTACTCCCTCGGTATTCTGGCTTCCGGATTACTGCGACTCAGAAGGAGTCAGCCTGCTCCTGGCTGATCTCCCACTGATATCCTCTCCTTTGCTCTGACTTCCTTCACGCTTGCCGCAATATGTTCTGCTTTCTATCCATCTGTTTCCTAGGAGCTGCAGCACTTTAGGCCACAGGGCTCCTCTCCTTCCTTTCCTTCTGTCTTTCTGACAGGAACTGAACACTTTTCCTCCAGATCAGGATGTTCTTACAGGGGAGTTCACCTTAAACAGGCTTAGAGCTCCCCCTTCTGGTCTGGAGTGTGAACATGTTACATGCATTGTGTTACCGGACAAAGAGTTCTCCTTCATTGCCTCCAAACGCAGCATCACTCTCCCCGAGAGGAAAGCAATACCACTGCGACGACCAGGACCCTGGAGCGATGCACACTCATGGAGTCAAAATCACCACTACACCTGTAAATAAATTCACAAAGGGATATAATTTCCAAAATTGGGTCACTTGAGGGGGAATTCTGCTCTTCTAGCACTTAGATTCTCTGTATATGGAGTCTGCAAATTATTTTAGAAAAATCTGCGCTCCAGGAGGCAAATAGCACTCCGTCCCTCCCGAGTCTCTTCGTATAGCTAAATAATACTGTACAGTCACATCTCTACATTCAGCAGAAATAGTGAGAAAAATTTTGGTTCAATTTTGACCAATTTTCCAGTGTGAAAATGTAAAATATGGGGCTAAAACAAAATTTGGGTGGTTACAATGCAATTATTTTTTACTCACTGCTCAATGGTATAAAATTTGTGACACACCTGACCATGGTGATGGCACCATGATCACTGCAGCCCTAGAGTTCATTGAGAGGTATAGTTTGAAAATAGGGTCACTTGGGGTTCTGCTTTTCTGGCACCTCAATTGCACTGCAATATGACGCTCCTTCCGTTCTAAGCTTTGCACAGTGCATTAAAAGTAGTTTTCGACCACATATGGGGTATCAGTTTAATCAGGAGAAATTGCACAATAACTTTTCGGGTCAATTTTCTCCTGCTATCCTTGCGAAAGTGAAATAATTTGGGGCTAAAACAACTTTTTTGCGGGAAAAATAATGTTTCCTCATTTTCACAGCTCAACGTTGTAAAATTCTGTGAAGCATCTGTGGGTTCAAGGTTCTCACCACACATCTAGATAAATTCTTTGAGGGGTCTAATTTTCAAAATGAGGTCACTTTGGGGAATTTCTACTGTTTAGGAGCTCTCCAAACGCAACATGAGACCTGTAGACCATTCCATCAAATTCTGCATTCCAAAACACTATTCTTTCCTTTTTGATCCCTGCCATGTGCCCAAACAGTAGTTTTCACCCCGTATTCTGAAGAAATTGCAATTTTATAATGCGATTTCTTCTGTTACACTTGTGAAAATCCAAAATTGGTTCTAAACACATTTTTGTGGGAAAAATGTGATTTTCTTTATTTTTGCGGCTCTACGTTATAAACTTCTGTGAAGCACCTGTGGGTTCAAGGAGCTCACGACACATCTTTCTAGATACATTTCTAGAGGGGTTTAGTTTCCAAAATGGGGTGATCAGTGAGGGCCCGGGGTTGAATGCAACATGGTGCCTGCTAATGATTGCAGTCAATTTTGACCTCCAAAAGTCATAAGGCGCTCATTCCCTGTTGAGCCATGCCGTGCACCTAAACAGTAATTTTGCCCAACATATGGAGTACTGGCGTACTAAATTGCAGAACAAATTTTGAGGTTCATTTTATCCTGTTACCCTTTGTGAAAATAAAATAGTTGGAGCTAAGAGAACATTTTCGTGGGAAAAATATGATTTTTTTTATTGTCACGGCTTAAAGTCACTTCAAGTGACATGTGGTCCCTAAAATAAATGGAAATTTAAATTTTGTTGGAAAAATGAGAAATCGCTGGTCAACTTTTAACTCATATAACGTCCTAAGAAAAAAAATCTTTAAAAATTGTGCTGATGTAAATTAGATATATTTTTTAACTATTTCGATTAACCCCCTGAATTAAGGTCCTAAAAATTTAAAGTTTGAAAATTGCAAAATTTTCAATATTTTGCCAAAATTTCTGATTATTTTAACCCCTTAAGCCCCAAGGGTGGTTTGCACGATAATGAGCGGGCCAATATTTACAATTCTGACCACTATCCCTTTATGAGGTTATAACTCTGGAACGCTTCAACGGATCCCAGTGATTCATACAATGTTTTCTCGAGACATACTGGGCTTCATGAGAGTGGTAAAATTTCTTTGATATTACCTGCGTTTATTTGTCAAAAAAATGGAAATTTGGCAAAAATTTAGAACATTTTGCAATTTTCCAACATTGAATTTTTATGCCCTTAAATCACAGAGATGTGTCACGCAAAATACTTCATAGGTAACAATTCCCACATGTCTATTTTACATCAGAACAATTTTGAAACCAAATTTTTTTTTTGTTAGGGAGTTATAAGGGTTAAAAGTTGACCAGCAATTTCTCGTTTTTACACCATTTAATTTTAGGGACCACATCACATTTGAAGTCATTTTGAGGGGTCTATATGATAGAAAATAACCAAGGTGCTCAAAACCACATTCAAGAAGTTTATTAACCCTTCAGGTGTTTCATAGGCATTTTTGGAATGTTTAAAACAAATGAACATTTAACTTTTTTCACAAAATATTTACTTCAGCTCCAATTTGTTTTATTTTACCAAGGGTAACAGGAGAAATGGACCACAAAAGTTGTTGTACAATTTGTCCTGAGTACGTCGATACCCCATACGTGGGGGTAAACTACTGTTTAGGCGTATGGCAGAGCTCGGAAGGGAAGGAGCGCCCTTTGACTTTTCAATGCAAAATTGACTGGAATTGAGATGGGATGCCATGATGCGTTTGAAAAGCCCCTGATGTGCCTAAACATTGAAACCCTCCACAAGTGACACCATTTTGGAAAGTAGACCCCGAAGGAACTTATCTAGATGTGTGGTGAGCACTGTGACTAACCAAGTGCTTCACAGAAGTTTATAATGCAGAGCCATAAAAATAAAAATCTTATTTTTTCACAAAAATGATCTTTTTTGCCCCAATTTATTTATTTTCCCAAGGGTAAGAGAGGAAATTGGACCCCAAAAGTTGTTGTGTAATTTGTCCTGAGTATGCTGATACCCCATATGTGGAGGTAAACCACTGTTTGGGCGCATGGCAGAACTTGGAATGGAAGGAACACGGTTTGATTTTTCAATGCAAAATTTACAGGAATTGAGGTAGGACACCATGTTGCGCATGGAGAGCCACTGATGTGCCTAAACATTGAAACCCCCCACAAGTGACAACATTTTGGAAAGTAGACCCCCTAAGGAACTTATCTAGATGTCTGGTGAGCACGTTGACTCACCAAGTGCTTCACAGAAGTTTATAATGCAGAGCTGTAAAAATAAAAAATCATATTTTTTCACAAAAATGATCTTTTTTGCCCATAATTTTTTATTTTCCCAAGGGTAAGAAAGGAAATTGTACCTTAAAAGTTGTTGTGCAATTTGTCCGGAGTACGTCGATACCCCATATGTGGGGGTAAACCACTGTTTGGGCACATGGCAGAGCTCGGAAGGGAAGGAGCGCCGTTTGACTTTTCAATGCAAAATTGACAGGAATTGAGATGGGACACCATGTTGCGTTTGGAGAGCCCCTGATGTGCCTAAACATTGAAACCCTCCACAAGTGACATTATTTTGGAAAGTAGACCCACTAAGGAACTTATCTAGATGTGTGGTGAGCACTTTGACCCACCAAGTGCTTCACAGAAGTTTATAAGATATAGCGGTAAAAATAAAAAATAATATTTTTTTCACAAAAATGAAATTTTTGCCCCAAATTTTTTATTTTCCCAAGGGTAACAGAAGAAATTGTACCCCAAAAGTTGTTGTGCAAATTGTTCTGAGTACACTGATACCCCATATGTGGGGGTAAACCACTGTTTGGGCGCATGGCAGAGCTCGGAAGGGAAGGAGCGCAGTTTGACTTTTCAATGCAAAATTGACTGAAAATGAGATGGGACACCATGTTGCGTTTGGAGAGCCCCTGATGTGCCTAAACATTGAAACCCCCACAAGTGACACCATTTTGGAACGTAGACCCCCTAAGGAACTTATCTAGATGTGTTGTGAGAGCTTTGAACCCCCAAGTGTTTCACTACACTACAATGCAGAGCCTTGAAAATAAAAATTCTTTTTTCTTTCCACAAAAATTATTTTTTAGCCCCCAGTTTTGTATTTTCCCAAGGGTAACAGGAGAAATTGGACCCCAAAAGTTGTTGTCCAATTTGTCTTGAGTACACTGATACCCTATATGTGGGGGGAACCACCGTTTGGGCGCATGGCAGAGCTCGGAAGGAAAAGAGCGCTATTTGGAATGCAAACTTAGATGGATTGGTGTGCAGGCGTCAAGTTGCATTGGCAGAGCCATGTTTGCATGAGGTCAGGGTTGGCTGAAATAAGCCCCTAGAATACCGGCACCTCCGGTGAGGAGTTTTGTGTGTTTGGTTTCAGGTCTTGGCTGAAATAAGCCCCTAGAATACCGGCACCTCCGGTGAGGAGTTGTTTGTGTGCTTTGCTGACTGCATGACCACAGTTTTGCTGTGTTTGGTAGCTGTGTTCCTCTGTGAGGTTAACAGGGCACAGCATTTCCCTATCCTAGCGATTCTGTGATGTAACAGAGTTCGCTAATACCGCCATATAGCGCTGCCATTTGCTAGCAGCAGGTTCCTCTCCTGCACGGTGGACCCCGGGTTGCAAACGCACCTATTATTGCATATATTTATACTCGGTGCGTTCCGCCAACCCTAACATACTGTATATCTAATGTCTTTCTATCATCTACCTATATCTTTATATATGATTGCTTTATTATTTTTTGGCATCTAGATTTAAGTTTACATAGTGTATTATAGTATGTACAGTATATGATGTAAAAAATTATGTTAAAAAAGTGTTGCATACGGATTTCATACGTATATCATACAGATCGCATACAGATCCAAGCTAAGAAAATAATGCTCACACTCGCATGACAAAAAGATAAACCATACAGATTCCACTCGTCCAACATTTCTGGATGAGAATAGGACAGATTGTTTATACGTTAGTGTGCGCGAACCGTAAATGTGTTGTTTGTGATGAGAAAACCCTTCTGAAGTGAATATGTCACCAGGGCTTGAGTCCATGATGTAGGGGCAGAGATCTGAGTTCCTGATTTGGAAATATAAAATCCCATAGAATCCTACATTGCTGACATTGATAAATACAGTTTCTATTATGTTATATTTACTTTTTTTCCCAGCCGGCATGAGACTGTTAGTTGTTTCTTTGTTCTTAAACTATCAGCGTGGGAGAGGTCAGTGACCAAATCAGAAGGATGAGCCCACAGTCAACATGGCCTTTAGCACAGATTTTGTTATTTTTCGTACTAGTAACTGGTTGATCAGTAACATTTCTAATTTGTAAAGAAGGTGCAGAGTAGAAAAGTAGGAACCAGTGAAGAGCGACAACATTTGGATACTGACAATGCTAAAAATGGCTTGGAAAATATATTTCCTAATGGTCTTCATCCCGATCGCCGTCCATTGTGACTTTGGAGATAAAGGTATAGTATTGTTAGCTACTCATTAATACCAGTATTTGCTGATTTCTGCTTATGGGTCATTTTTTCATCTTCTGTAGTAGATTTGTCCTATGTTTTGGTATCTGGTAAATATTGTAGATCTCAGTTATTCCATCCCAAAGTTATAGGCTTTCAAGTTTACCTCTCTAAATATCCGTCATAAAATTGACTTGTGACTATAAATGCTAGATTATGACAACATTGAGATTTAATAAACAAATGAAAGTAATATTTAAATTAAAATGTTCCATGTCCCAATTCTATGCACTTTGTCAGACGCCACCAGAGATTGTGAAATGTAGGATAATATCCTCTCCAGGCGCTATAATGGCGGCCATTAATAGGTGTCAATTGTGGACATCTTGGTTCGTTACTAGAACTCCCATTTCTGATCCAAATCCTTTGCCCCCATCATGCAGCCATTATGCAGAATTATAAGATGAGATGAATGCATATTCTAAAAGCAGAAACAGATTTATAATAATTTATAATAATTATATAATTATATTATACTTTCCCACCTTTATCCTTATCCTAAAATATTTATTACTTTGCACATGAGCACACTGATTAATGACACTTTATTATAGTTAAATATAACAAGTTTATTGACTAAGAAAACTATGCATAAATCACGACAAATCAGTAGAATATTAGCACATGTCAAATATATAAGAATCAATATCAAGTCTATATACTAAATTATACACAATTGCAATGCATTTCAGTCATTGACTATGATGTGTCCTTTCCACCTTGTTCTGATGGAATGTGCTTGTGTATTTTCACATATGGAAAGATGTAATTTGTCATCGTTGTATTCTGGCATCACATCTTCTTGACAGTTTCACCACTGCCCTGGGGCGCAAAGAAGCCTATCTAGCTGTGGACACAGCAAATATAAACCTCATACTCTGGAAAAATGTCCATATGAATATATATATACAGTGAAGAGCAAAATGGTAACAATGTTTTGAACTTTGGGTTTCAGGTTCCATATCTCTCCATCCACCTATGGCTTTGAACAAGAAACTATCATGATTTTGTGGACAATCATCTTGGCTATCTCATACCTAAATGTGACTTGCAACTATTTAGCATATGATTAGTTATGCAGATTTTTGTCATGTTACTGATTTGCTGCTGGTGGTGGAAAAATATTTTTCTTCCTGAATACTACAAAATACAACCTGTTCTCACATTCCCTACTAGCTCAATGTATGACTAGGTTGATTCCCAAGTGAAAGGTCATTGGTTCTAATCAAGGAACAGCCTTGAAGACAATTGACAGCATCATACGCTTATCGATAGAGGTCTCTTGGCCAAAAAAATTGCTAAACTGCATCATGTGAGTGCCATGACAGTTGGAAGAATTCAAAAATCAAGTCTATCCATTCATTCAGAAGCCAAAAGGTGGACATCCAGGCAAGATATCGGTGTCAACACATTGGCTCATTCCAAGGTCTATCAGTTCTGGAGTGACAAACACGGCAGTGGAGGTGGCTCGTATGCTTCTTATTAGTGAGATCACAGACCTCGATACAAGCATGGTGCGACGCACATTACACAAGTCTGGAATGGTGACCAGAAAAAAGGTGAAGAAGCCTCAACTTGTATATTGTCATAAAAAGCGTTGGATCGAGTTTGCAAACAAGTACAAAAAGTGGACAGTAGAAGATTGTAAGCAGATGATTTGGATGAAAGTCGGTAGACTCTGCTCTGATAGGTGCAAATGAGTATGGAAGAAACAAGGGGAAAAAGGGCTAATGGATTGAGAAATTGAAGAAAATGTCAAGTTCGCTTGAGAAACCCTGTTTCCCTGCTTGAGATATGGGACTGTTTTACAGCCAAATGCATTGGATACTTGACCAAGGTCAATGGTGGTCTCAATGCTGGGTTATATGTGAGTATCATACAAGATGAGTTACTTCATACACTCAAGTACTATGGCAAGGATGATATAGTGTTCCAGCGGGACAACAAGAAGCAAACATCGAGATTGTCAAAGAAATGGTTGTAGTAGAAGTGCTGGAATGGCCCCCACAGTCTCCAGAACTCAACCCAATCAAACACTTATGGGTAGAATTGAAGAAAAAACTGTACATACCCAAGTGAGTCGACTGCTATACACCAACTTTCGGAAAGTGTAGAAAAGACCTAAGATCAAATTTCAGCCAACACATGTTTGAATCTGACAGAGAGCATGCCCAGAAGGATCCAGGCAGTGTTGAAATCCAAACGCGGATTTACAAATTACTAACAGAATAATAAAAATGTAAATCTTTAGCAACAAAACATAACAATGCAGTGACATGACAAGAATTATATATAACTAATCATATGCCAAATAGTTTCAAGTCACATTTATGTATGAGATATCCAAGATGATTGTCTATAAAATGATGATAGTCTCAAGTTCAAAGCAGTAGTTGATGGTGAGATATGGAGACTGAAAGTCAAGAGTTCAAAACATTGTTACCCTTTTGCTCTTTACTGTATATATATAGTGACAGGGTCATTGGCATGGAATAGGAGGGGAGATATGTGTCACGAAGATTGCTTTCTGCTGTGATCCAGAAACACACAAGTTTCTCTTATGCATGCTAGGTGCTGAAGGAGTTAATCAGCCATATTATGGGATGGGTGTTTAGGTTAGTAGGTAAGAGACGGGTGGGATGCCTACTTACCATATCTCCACCTCAAGGATGTGGCTGGGATGTTAAATGTACAGCCACTGTTTTTTTTTCTTGATGTTGTGGTTTGGAGAGGAGAGACTCCAGACGTGGCTCCAGGTGGAGCTGAAGACACATGGTGGTCTGAGCAGGCGAACCCCTCAGACATATGGACTTTACTATATGTTATCTTTTTGTGTTGTTATGCCAAAAAGGCCACGTTTACTTTGCTGAACCCTGCTATGGTTTATGATGTTCCATAATAAACCAAAAGATGATTTACCACAAGAAGCATTCCTGTGTCTACCTTTGGAACCATTGGAACTATGGAACCCCTCACAATATATAGATATATATATATATATATACGGATTTTGAAGGGAAATATATATATATATATATATATTTCCCTTCAAAATCCGTATCTTCTTATCCAGGTATTGGATGGTTGTGTTGTTGGCACTATGTCCGTGCAAATGAACACCTCATACCTGTATAATCTGACCACTCTTCCTCTTGGGGCAAATGTAAGCATGTCACTGGAAATCCCTAAGGTGTGGTTGACGTGCAAAAACTACTTACAGGTGGGGTGAAAAGTTGACAGCAAGGACATGAGGGTAATTACCTATATACATGTAGCAAATATCAATGTATATACATTTTAAATCTATATAGAGATACTGAGTTTCTTGGTTAAAGAAATGAAGAAAAGTAAACATCAAGACAATTTCTGACTACATCTATTAGGAAACAGCTATTCCACCAAAAGAGTGAGCAGTTTGCTCACTCTTCAGCCTGTCGTATGAACGTTCATTTCCAGATTATCGGCCCATTTACAATGAGCCTATCAAATGGCCTGTGTCCAGGTCAAAATTAGCCAGTTTTTGCTCTTTTTTTATTTCCACTGCTACCCTGAATATTTATTTTTTTTGTTTTTGTGTAAGTCTGCTATGAGGTTAAGTCACTTCACTTGGACAAGCCGTGAGGCAGAGAAGTCAAAGAGTCTGCGGGCAAGGGAGAGTATGTCATAAAAAGAGGGGAGATACAAAGGTGTAGTCAGGTCATTGTCTGGGGTCAGAATTCCAAGGTCAAAGTGCATCAAGGCAAAAGGGGTAATACAAACAGTCAAAATGCAAATCCAATATCCGACAACAAAGATCAGAATATCAGAGTACAGAGTACGCAGCACAAAGCAAACATACCACTGAGTTGAAAGCTAAGGCAGGCAATTGTCCCAGCATATCCAGACAGCTTAATTGCCAAGAATTTATCCTGAAAGGGCATCAACTGGAGGATTTTGAGCAGGAGTGGCCTAATTGGGATGCAAAGAAATCCCATTCCCAAACTGACAGTCTAGTATGTCCCTTCAATCTATAGGATGACCGAGTGGTCACTCACTACATCCCTAGGACACAGTGAGCAGCAAGATTGTGATAGTACCACCTCTTCTAGATGGGCCACCGGACCCCCAGGTTTCCAGTAAATTTCAAACGAGAGGCCCTGACCAACCAATCAGCTTTCACATCTCGAGCTAGGACCAAGGATCTCTCCTCGACTCCATATCCCCTCCAGTGGATGAGGTATTGCAGAGAATTTCAAACCCCTTGAGAATCCACGATCCTCTGAACCTCATAATCCAAGCCATCGACCGAAACCGGAGAAGGTGGGGATGAGGGAGGTACTACGAAAGGGACAAACTCCTTTAATAGGGATCTATAGAAAACATTAGGGATCCGAAGAGACTGAGGAAGGTTCAATCTAAAAGTCACAGGATTGACTACTTCCAGGGTCTCATGAGGATCAAAGAATGTAGTACCAAACTTCGCCAACTGCACTTTAAGTTAAGCAGATCTTATCACCTACCCTTAAGACAAGACCCACCTACCGTTTTCTATCAGCCTTACATTTTTGGAGAATCTAAGTGTTCTTTTGAACCTCCTTCCAGACATTCCCAAGTTTCTGTATGGCAACGTTCATCCCAGACATTCAGAACTAGTCCTAGAAAATTCTCCAAAATGGGGATGACAACCATAGTTACAGATAAATGGCAAGGTTTTAATAGACTGATTGACTTGACTTTTAAAGGCGAACTCAGCGAGAGGTTAGAATGAGGACCAGTCCTCCTGCTGAGCTGCAGAAAAGCACCTTAAAATTTGTTCCAGACTGATTTATCATCTCTGTCTGACCATTGGCTTCATGTTGATAGGAAGAGGAAAATCACAAGTCAGTCTCCAGTTTACTACAAAATGTTCTCCAGAATTTAGAGACATATTGCGCTCCCCTATCATAGACAATGTTAGGAGTGATCACAGGCAACCTTAAAATATGAGAAATAACCAACATGGAAATTGTAATCCTAACAAACGAAGCAAATGAGCTTGTTTGCTGATTGAGGTTATGGAGGAGAAACTGAATCCAGGGAGATAATTTGTCAGCTTTCACATTCTTGGACCCTGGCATGAATGTGATAGAGAAATTAAACCTAGAGAAAAACAGGGATCATCTGACCTGTCTGGGGGTTAATTGTTTAGCTGATTCAATGTGAATTAGATTCCTATGTTCAGTGACCACGGTAACTTGATGAACTGCCCCTTGATGAACTGCCCCAGACCTCTGAAGCATCCACCTGCACAATGAAAGGCTCTTGGAGATCGGGATGAATGAGAAAAGGAGCAGACATGAAACACTGTTAATCTTTCAAAAGCCCTAATAGCATCTGGGGACAAAAACCTTGAGATCTGCCCCCTTACGATTAAGGTCAGTAAGAGGTTTAGCAACCTGAGAAAAATCCTTAGGGAGGACTGCACTTTCCCAGGGTCCATCTTAAACCATTCTGCTAACAAAATTAACCCCAGATGTGAAATTTCTTGAACAGAAAACACATTTTCTCTAATTTAGCAAGCAAAGAGCCGTGAGTAAACTTTTGTAAAACTACAAGGACATGCTTCTGGTGAGAGTCCAAATCGGGCGAGAAAATTAGAATATTATCCAGGTAAATGACAACAAATCTTCCAATGCAATTAGAAAAAATACCATTCATAAAATTTTGAAATAAAGGAGGTGCACTGAGTATCCCAATTATGCCCTCAGATGTTAAAAACACCATTTTCCACTTATCATTCTTCCGGATGCGGAACAAATTGTAAGGTCCCTTAAAGTCAAGTTTAGACAACCATTTAGCCTCCATTAGCTAATTATATACTACTAGATGGTGGCCCGATTCTAACGCATCGGGTATTCTAGAATATGCATGTCCACGTAGTATATTGCACAGCCCACGTAGTATATTGCGTAGTCACGTACTATATTGCCCAGCTACAGAGTATATTGCCCAGCCACGTAGTATATTGCCCAGCCACATAGTATATTTCCCAGTCACGTAGTATATTGCCCAGTCACGTAGTATATTGCCCAGTCACGTAGTATATTGCCCAGCTACATAGTATATTGCCCAGCCACGTAGTATATTGCCCAGCCACATAGTATATTGCCCAGTCATGTAGTATATTGCCCAGCTACATAGTATATTGCCCAGCCACGTAGTATATTGCCCAGCCACATAGTATATTTCCCAGTCACGTAGTATATTGCCCAGTCACGTAGTATATTGCCCAGTCACGTAGTATATTGCCCAGCTACATAGTATATTGCCCAGCCACGTAGTATATTGCCAAGACACATAGTATATTTCCCAGTCACGTAGTATATTGCCCAGTCACGTAGTATATTGCCCAGCCACATAGTATATTGCCCAGCCACGTAGTATATTGCCCAGCCACATAGTATATTGCCCAGCCACGTAGTATATTGCCCAGCCACATAGTATATTGCCCAGTCATGTAGTATATTGCCCAGCTACATAGTATATTGCAGAGCGACGTAGTATACAGCACAGAGCCACATAGTATACAGCACAGACAATTATATACTACTAGATGGTGGCCCGATTCTAACGCATCGGGTATTCTAGAATATGCATGTCCACGTAGTATATTGCACAGCCCACGTAGTATATTGCCCAGTCATGTAGTATATTGCACAGCCCACGTAGTATATTGCGTAGTCACGTAGTATATTGCCCAGCTACATAGTATATTGCCCAGCCACGTAGTATATTGCCCAGCCACATAGTATATTTCCCAGTCACGTAGTATATTGCCCAGTCACGTAGTATATTGCCCAGTCACGTAGTATATTGCCCAGCTACATAGTATATTGCCCAGCCACGTAGTATATTGCCCAGCCACATAGTATATTGCCCAGTCATGTAGTATATTGCCCAGCTACATAGTATATTGCCCAGCCACGTAGTATATTGCCAAGACACATAGTATATTTCCCAGTCACGTAGTATATTGCCCACTCACGTAGTATATTGCCCAGCCACATAGTATATTGCCCAGTCATGTAGTATATTGCCCAGCTACATAGTATATTGCCCAGCTACGTAGTATATTGCCAAGACACATAGTATATTTCCCAGTCACGTAGTATATTGCCCAGTCACGTAGTATATTGCCCAGCCACATAGTATATTGCCCAGCCACGTAGTATATTGCCCAGCTACATAGTATATTGCCCAGCCACGTAGTATATTGCCAAGACACATAGTATATTTCCCAGTCACGTAGTATATTGCCCAGTCACGTAGTATATTGCCCAGCCACGTAGTATATTGCCCAGTCATGTAGTATATTGCCCAGCTACATAGTATATTGCCCAGCCACGTAGTATATTGCCAAGACACATAGTATATTTCCCAGTCACGTAGTATATTGCCCAGTCACGTAGTATATTGCCAGCCACATAGTATATTGCCCAGCCACGTAGTATATTGCCCAGCCACATAGTATATTGCCCAGTCATGTAGTATATTGCCCAGCTACATAGTATATTGCAGAGCGACGTAGTATACAGCACAGACAATTATATACTACTAGATGGTGGCCCGATTCTAACGCATCGGGTATTCTAGAATATGCATGTCCACGTAGTATATTGCACAGCCCACGTAGTATATTGCCCAGTCATGTAGTATATTGCACAGCCCACGTAGTATATTGCGTAGTCACGTAGTATATTGCCCAGCTACATAGTATATTGCCCAGCCACGTAGTATATTGCCCAGCCACGTAGTATATTGCCCAGACACATAGTATATTTCCCAGTCACGTAGTATATTGCCCAGCTATGTAGTATATTGCCCAGTCACGTAGTATATTGCCCAGTCACGTAGTATATTGTCCAGTCACGTAGTATATTGTCCAGTCACGTAGTATACAGCAGAGAGCCAACTAGTATATTGCCCAGCCAAATAGTATATTTCCCAGCGACGTAGTATACAGCACAGAGCCATGTAGTATACAGCACAGAGCCACGTAGTATATTGCCCAGTCACATGGTATATAACACTGCCCACACAGTATATAACAGTGGCCACATAATATATAGCACAGCCCACGCAGTATATAGCACAGCCCACGGAGTATACAGCACTGTGAGCACCATATCCCTGTTAAAAAAATAATTAAAATAAAAAATAGTTATATACTCACCCCTGGGATCCACCGAAGCTCCGGCGATATGCGCACGGCTGCCGCCATCTTCCGTTCCCAGGATGCATTGCGAAATTACCCAGATGACTTAGCGGTCTCGCGAGACCGCTAAGTCTTCTGGGTAATTTTGCAATGCATCGCTGGGAACGGAAGATGGCGGCAGGCGCGAGCGGATCGTCGGACACAGGGTGAGTATAGCAGGTTTTTTTTTATTATTATTTTTAACATTGCCTTTTTTTACTATTGATGCCGCATAGGCAGCATCAATAGTAAAAAGTTGGGGACACACAGGGTTAATAGCAGCGGTAATGGAGTGCGTTACCCGTGGCATAACGTGGTCCGTTACCGCCGGCATTAACCCTGTGTGAGCGGTGACTGGAGGGGAGTATGCGGGCGCCGGGCACTGACTGCGGGGAGTAAGGAGCGGCCATTTTCTCCGGACTGTGCCCGTTGCTGATTGGTCGTGGCTGTTTTGCCGTGACCAATCAGCAACTTGGATTTCCATGACAGACAGAGACCTTAACCAATGAACATCCGTGACAGACAGACAGACAGAAAGACAGACAGATGGAAGTGACCCCTAGACAATTATATAGTAGATAGGTCGGAGATGAGTCGAAGTGGATATGCATTCTTAACCGTTATTTTGTTCAGTTCTCAAAAATTGAGGCAAGGACGGAGACCCCCATCTTTTTTTCTTACAAAGAAAAATCCAGCAGCTACAGGGGAGGAGGCAGGACAGATATAACTCTATCGTAAACTTTCGTTAACATAGTCTTTCATGGCGGTTCATTCAGGCTTAAATAAATTGTAAAGGCGAGACCTCCTCGACAATCACCAAGACTGGGGTATTCTCACGGCGACGTACATGCCTGATGACGAGTTAGGCAATTTTTGATAAAATATCCAGCGAGACAGAGACCAAGATGGTGCCAACGTTTTCTTTCCACAGCATGAGCAGTCAACATAGGTTAAAAAAAACTACAGTGCATCAATAATTTACAAACAGTGCTCTAAAAATGGTAACTACATTGCAAAGCTAAGGGCATCTTTAGGTTGTCTAAATACCTTAGATGGGTGTGCCTGAAAAATACAGCCATTGTTATAAAAATTATTGACGTGACTCATGAGGCCTACCTTAGTTGAAGTGGACAAACTGCCTTGAGGTGGACCTAAAACATTGGTGATTCCATATTATCAGGGCTCAGTTTCAAGGGGTTGGTAAAAAGCGATAGTTCAGGCATTTAATATTTAAGAAATATCTTTTAGATTGGTCATCAATACCAAAACAGCACCACCCCACCGATCATCTGTTATTATCTTTGGTGGCGTCCAGATGTAAAAATTGTACAGACCTGTAGAGCACACACTTGTACAATCTTTATCATCTGCCCTGACGTGCCTGCAGCGCCCCAGAGATCTGGTCGTTGCAGTATGACGCTCTGCCGCTAAGGGGAGTGATGGTACGTCTGATGGCACTAAAGGAGTTCTGACCAGGTATCACAAACACACATGACACTTCACACTCCGGCCACCAGGGGGAGTGGTTCTATCTAGTAGGCCACTCTTCACACTCTGGTAAAACTGGGGGTGGGACAGGAAGTTGGACAGAAAGAGCCCAGGAGAGTTCGGGAGAGGACCTGTCAGGGGTGGGATTCTGACAGCGGTCTAGAAAGAGAACAGATCGTTACGGAGCCGCGCCTGCACTACTTGCAGCGGTATTCTAAGAAAGGACACAAAGCGAAGTTGATTGTGGAGAAGTGAGAAGTGGGATCATCGTGTAAAGGAGATAGAGCCAGTAGGAGTCGTGTCGTGAGACCGAGGCAACATCCTTCTGAGGCGCATAGCGGTGGCCTGAGCACCGAGAAAGACTTTACGCATTACTTCAACACGGCAAGACAGTTAATTATAGGTTGGCTGTCTCTCCTAAATCACCTAAGCAGACAGAGGAGGCTACTGTGGGAGAGGGGCGTCTCTAGGGTCCCAGAATAACTCCAGGCCTACCAGTCATATGGGTGCGTCCTAACCATATCATCTGGGGGACGAAGAGAGAAAGAACAACGAGCACAGACACAACAGTTGTGAGGACTATCCCGTGGTGCTCAGCAGGGAAGGACTACAACACACAGGCGCTAGTGGGTAGGCACTGATTTCCACCTGCAAAGGAAACTCTGGATGTGCCTTCGGACCGGCCGGTCTCAGACAGCCCTGTTAGCAGTGCTCTGGATTGCGGATCCCAAAGCCTTCAGTAAAGAGGTAAAGAGACTGCAACCCTGTGTCTGGGGGCGCTCCATGCCCATCAGCTTCTAATGGAGAGAGTACAGGGCTGTACTGTCCACTTCCATTCAATGGTGTATAGACGGCTGCTACTGAAGTTAGTTATAGTTGACGGTGGGAGTTCCAGGTGTCGGATCTCCACCAATCTCATATTGATGACCTACACTAAGAAATGGACATCGAATTAGACAACCCATTTAAAAGATTGAGAGTCTACCTTTCCCACAAGGAATTCCCAGGCTGCTTCGCCCAGAGTAGTATCTTTTAGCAATAACTGGATTAAACAGTAGGTCAGACAGTCACAGATGAGGACAGGCAGAGATCAGTCACTCTCAGTCACCCTCAGACGAGAGGCAGAGGTCGGGACAGGCACCAGCCGATATGACGTGGTCAGAAACAAGTTAATTTAAAGCCAAGTGATGCAAGGAAAAGGCACATAGTATAGGAACGAAAAGGACCTTACTATTACTAAAGAGCTGAACAATGTGGTCCGCATATTCAAAAAGGTTATGACGATTTGGGCATTGACTAAAGGACAAATGATTGGGCGCTGAGGCTTCAAGAAGCTGGTGCCATCATTAGCAGAGGATCCAAAAGGAAGACACTGGTGGTAAACAGGAGGCCAGGCACAGAAGATCCAAACCAAAGAGTAGCCACAAACAGGTCACCTTGACAGGAAAACACCAGAGGAGAGCGGGCACTGAGCGACAAATATGGTTTCACCTAGTGATAACATGATCAGAGATTAGAGACTTCATGAAATGTATTTAAGGGGAACATGTAATTATAAAATGACATACTGTTTAAATCACGTTTTTATGTTTTATTATATGTTTTAAAATTATTATCAACTTTTTTTACACTCAATCCGCTCCACACATGTTCAGTTAGGAATAAGTGACACGGCGCCTATATCAGACCATAATCCAGGGCATGTCCAGTGTAGATTGAAATTGCAGTGGTGACCGGATCCCACACTTGCGTGAAAGTTTATCATCCCTAATGCGTTACCCACGGGTTTTGATGAATTAAAAAGTAACCTTCATTTATTTATTTATTTTTCATTAATCAATAGTACACATAAAAATAAGAAACTTTTGTATCTCCTTTGCTTCTTTCTTTTTACTGGACTGATCTTTCATGTTCAAAATTCTCAATTTGCAGGTAAAATCTCTCTTCAGTAAATACAGATTTTCCCATTTCTGAAATAGGAGATGATAGTTGGTGCTCATAAGGTTCTATGGAGAAGGAAGTGGGCAGGAGGAGGGAGGAGCTGTAACTGATGTTTCAGCAGAACTTGCAGCAGAATGCCTGTGACTTCCTCTAGGAAGTTCTCGTGAAATGTCAGTTAAGGTACCATCACACTAAGCGACGCTGCAGCGATACCGACAACGATCCGGATCGCTGCAGCATCGCTGTTTGGTCGCTGGAGAGCTGTCACACAGACCGCTCTCCGGCGACCAACGATGCCGGTAACCAGGGTAAGCATCGGGTAACTAAGCGCAGGGCCGCGCTTAGTAGCCCGATGTTTACCCTGGTTACCATCGTTAAAGTAAAAAAAACAAACGCTACATACTTACCTACCGCTGTCTGTCCTCGGCGCTGTGCTTCTCTGCTCTGGCTGTGAGCGCCGGGCAGCCGGAAAGCAGAGCGGTGACGTCACCGCTCTGCTTTCCGGCCGCTGTGCTCACAGTGAGTGCAGAGAAGCACAGCGCCGGGGACAGACAGCGGTAGGTAAGTATGTAGCGTTTGTTTTTTTTACTTTAACGATGGTAACCAGGGTAAACATCGGGCTACTAAGCGCGGCCCTGCGCTTAGTTACCCGATGTTTACCCTGGTTACCAGCGAAGACATCGCTGAATCGGTGTCACACACACCGATTCAGCGATGTCTGCGGGGAGTCCAGCGACGAAACAAAGTTCTGGACTTTCTTCCCCGACCAGCGACAGCACAGCAGGGGCCTGATCGCTGCTGCCTGTCACACTGGACGATATCGCTAGCCAGGACGCTGCAACGTCACGGATCACTAGCGATATCGTCTAGTGTGACGGTACCTTTACACTTTAAACACTTCAGGTTATCTTCTGATGATTCATTCCCTTTAATAACCCTTACAGTTCTAGATAATTACCCCCTCTCCACACACCTTCTAAAAAAATTACAGTACATTACATCAAATACAGGTCCTTCTCAAAAAATTAGCATATAGTGTTAAATTTCATTATTTACCATAATGTAATGATTACAATTAAACTTTCATATATTATAGATTCATTATCCACCAACTGAAATTTGTCAGGTCTTTTATTGTTTTAATACTGATGATTTTGGCATACAACTCCTGATAACCCAAAAAACCTGTCTCAATAAATTAGCATATTTCACCCATCCAATCAAATAAAAGTGTTTTTTAATAACAAACAAAAAAAACAACAAATAATAATGTTCAGTTATGCACTCAATACTTGGTCGGGAATCCTTTGGCAGAAATGACTGCTTCAATGCGGCGTGGCATGGAGGCAATCAGCCTGTGACACTGCTGAGATGTTATGGAGGCCCAGGATGCTTCAATAGCGGCCTTAAGCTCATCCAGAGTGTTGGGTCTTGCGTCTCTCAACTTTCTCTTCACAATATCCCACAGATTCTCTATGGGGTTCAGGTCAGGAGAGTTGGCAGGCCAATTGAGCACAGTAATACCATGGTCAGTAAACCATTTACCAGTGGTTTTGGCACTGTGAGCAGGTGCCAGGTCGTGCTGAAAAATGAAATCTTCATCTCCATAAAGCATTTCAGCCGATGGAAGCATGAAGTGCTCCAAAATCTCCTGATAGCTAGCTGCATTGACCCTGCCCTTGATGAAACACAGTGGACCAACACCAGCAGCTGACATGGCACCCCACACCATCACTGACTGTGGGTACTTGACACTGGACTTCAGGCATTTTGGCATTTCCTTCTCCCCAGTCTTCCTCCAGACTCTGGCACCTTGATTTCCGAATGACATGCAAAATTTGCTTTCATCAGAAAAAAGTACTTGGGACCACTTAGCAACAGTCCAGTGCTGCTTCTCTGTAGCTCAAAAGTGGCTTTACCTGGGGAATGCGGCACCTGTAGCCCATTTCCTGCACACGCCTGTGCACGGTGGCTCTGGATGTTTCCACACCAGACTCAGTCCACTGCTTCCTCAGGTTCCCCAAGGTCTGGAATCGGTCCTTCTCCACAATCTTCCTCAGGGTCCGGTCTCCTCTTCTCGTTGTACAGCGTTTTCTGCCACATTGTTTCCTTCCAACAGACTTACCATTGAGGTGCCTTGATACAGCACTCTGGGAACAGCCTATTTGTTCAGAAATTTCTTTCTGGGTCTTACCCTCTTGCTTGAGGGTGTCAATGATGGCCTTCTTGACATCTGTCAGGTCGCTAGTCTTACCCATGATGGGGGTTTTGAGTAATGAACCAGGCAGGGAGTTTATAAAAGCCTCAGGTATCTTTTGCATGTGTTTAGAGTTAATTAGTTGATTCAGAAGATTAGGGTAATAGGTCGTTTAGAGAACCTTTTCTTGATATGCTAATATATTGAGACAGGTTTTTTGGGTTATCAGGAGTTGTATGCCAAAATCATCAGTATTAAAACAATAAAAGACCTGACAAATTTCAGTTGGTGGATAATGAATCTGTAATATATGAAAGTTTAATTGTAATCATTACATTATAATAAATAATGAAATTTAACACTATATGCTAATTTTTTGAGAAGGACCTGTATACCTTGACTATCTTCCCCCCATTTTCTGCATCATGGATATTACTTGTCGTTAGCCTATCTTTTTAACCACCAATTTTTTTTTATTTATTTTTTATTATTAGACTGTGGATTAGAGCTTATTTTTCAGAAATAAATAGTTCCGGCTCCAACTAGATTCCTTTCTTCATGTGACCTATTTCAAGGATCCCAAGCAGTATTTGATAGTCTGTATACAAAATCAACCTCCGGAGGCTTCATCAGCAATATGAGCAAAGTAATTATACTAAACACCAGCGAGTTACAACATTGTATTCTGCTGCTAACAGCCCCCGAACATTCCAATTACAGCCAATATCCCAGCAAATCTCTATAGGGCACTTTGTAGTAAAAGCTGCCATTTATGATCCCATAATTTCCAGTGTTAACCCACTGAGAGCTACTTCATAGTACTGGAATAATATTAACTTAATAACTAGAGTTGATATCAATATAGCTGACCTAATTAAAAAAGAAAATGTGAACAAGTATATTCTTTTTATACTTAGTCAGGGAATATTTTGCATCATACTTACCGTATGTTACTTACTTATTATAATTGTCATAGCTGTTTTCACTCTTACCCAGAGTCAGATAGCCAGATCACCAGTGAGGCCAAATTGTGGAATTACACCCTTAATCGACAAGCGCGCTTGGAGAAAAAGGAAGCTGCACAGATGTTGTGAGCAAAATCACTTTATCTGATCTAGTGGAGCAAGAGGCAGTATTTTATACCATTTACAACAAAGGAAACTCAATGTAATTCATGTAGCCCCCCTCCTCCGTTACCCCAGGTCATGCTGACCTTATTTCCCACATACCCAGCACATGCTGTGGCTGACTATTGAGAACATATATGATAAGAAGTGTAGTCTCCTTGACTAGACTACTGCATCATGATTAAACACATTCTAGCAATTAAAGGCAAAAGGCAAATTAAAGGCAAAACATTAACCCTTCTATATCAATTTCCCCTTTTGTAAATGGTATAACCTCTGCCACAGGGTCAGCTGATGTCCACAAAGGAGCTACTGTCTAACAGGTCTAGTACCCATAAGGGGGCTTTCTACCTGCTTCGCCCATCCACCCTCAGTGTGGACACTCACTTCCCCAGTCAGCAGTGGTTATCTCGGGTCTATGATACACTATGGAAGGCTCAGCCTTAAATTCCTTCCTTACACATACACTATTCAATAAACAAAACAATAAAATTTGCATGCAAGTCTGTAAAATACAAAAAAAAACATCCTGCTAGTCCACTAAACCAATTGGCAGAATTTAAAAAGGAGTCTCTGTACTGTATTAGTCTCATTAAGAACCTCAAGGAACCAAGAAAATCTGAGTCCAAGTCTCCTTGTGTATGCAGTGTGGTGTTAAAACCTTCCTTCGCTCCAGGGGTAAGGCTAAGTACAGCATAGTCCTTGCAGATACAGGGGCTGTGTGTACAGATCCATCAGTCTTTTGGTTTTTGCCCTTCCACGTCCTTTATAAGAAGAGCATGATGCAGAGGGGGGGCTGTATGGGGCGCAGCTAAAAGGAGGCCCCCACATGACTGCGTTGCCATGGGAGCAGTGCAGTAGGTTTTCTTTTAAAAAATAAAGGTGTTATTGAGTAAAGGAGCCCGGGGATTGGAAGAGTAGGATTTGGGGTGGGGATTTATGCAAAAAGGGAGGTTGGGGCTTGGGAAAGTGCGGGAAAAGGGGAGATCAGTTACCTTAGACGGGCGAAGTGAGTGGACCTGCTGCCACATCCCTCTCACCATGTCTTCTGTGGACAGCCTGGTAGCTCAGCTTCATCGGGAGGCCAGTTCCAGGAGGGCCGGATGGCTGGAGGAGTAGCTCACAGGGCTGCTCGGAGGCAGTGGGAGCCAGGACAGCGGGAGCCGGGGCAGCAGAACCAGGCGGTCTAGGCCGCCAGACAGGCTGTCCCCCGACACTACACCGTGCGGCAGGCGCAGGCCGCGGAGCCCCTCCAGGGACCCTGCGGAGGTTGGGGGACGCGGCCGATCCACCTTGCCCGCCCCCTCCCCCGGCAGGAATCCACCTGGCGGCCCTGCCGGCGCGAGGCGGCGCGGTGCTGGGCGAGCGGTGCAGACGCGGCAGGACGCCGGCGCTGCACAGGATGTCAGGGTCGCACTTCCGGTGCGGCCTAGCAGAGGGCGCGGCGGCGCCGCAGCACCGATAGCAGCAGCTTCTACCCGCCGGGGAGCACCTCCCGTGGTGGCGGCAACACGAGCAGGGGGACGGGGAAGGAGCCCAGCGGCGGCGGCAGCATCCACCAGGCAGGAGCCGGGGAGTATCGCGGCGGGCGCAATTGCGGCGGTTGCACCCGGATCCCATCCCCCCAGTGCGCCTGGCTCTGCGACAGGACGGCAGAGCAGACTATCGGGCAGGACAGCGGCGGCATCACGGCAAGGAGCGGGTCGCGGTCGGGCCGCAGGAGCGGCGTCCAGAGGAGACAGTCCAGCGGCTGGAGGCAGAGGAATCACGGAGCCGGACAGATCCAGATCCAGCAGGAGGTCGAGGGACCGGTCGCCTTCGCCAGTCTCGGTCCCCCCTGGTGACGTGGAGGCCAGGGGCGCGGGCCTGGGGCAGATGAGCGGCAGCGATGATTCCGGGAACGAACATCGCGACGAAATGGACCAGCAGGATTCAGGAAGCACGGCTGGTGGGGTCACAGCACCTGCGCAGCCACGTGAGTACATGTCCAGTCTTTCCCCAGTGCCGGGTGTTTCGGGTGTGGTGGAGCGGGGTGGGGGCTGTAATGAGGTCCCGGGGGTCAGAGAACTTCTAGCGGGTATGTCGCAGATTTTGCGTAGATTGGATGGGGGCGGGGGTAGCTCAGTTGCTAACAGTGTGGGATCGTCGCCCGCTGGTGCCTGGGTGTCAGTTGCCGGGGGCGTAGCAGGGGGTTCGAACGAGATTGCGAGCTCGGGTAGCGGGACACCTGTTTCTGTGGCGGGGGTGTCAGTGTCGGTACAAACGGAAACGGGAAAAGGTGATACCGTTAAGTTAGACGACAGGGCAAAAGGCGAGGTATATGTGTGTTTTGAGGGTCCGCTGGGGGCCCATTTGAAGAAAGAAGTCAAGGAAAAGATTTGGAAAGATGAATGCGTAGAGATTTTCTCTCTCCTTCCTTTAGAAAAATTTAACTTGGATAAAGGAAAGAAAGACGACAGCAAAAAGGAAGAGGAAGAAAAGAGGCGTTGGCGTCTTATTCCTCAGACGTTCGTTAACTGGCAGCAGGCCTTTGCCATTCTAGCGAGTGTTATAGGGGAGAAATTCCCCGAGAATTGCTCGGGCCTGTTTTGTTATTTGGATGCTATTGGTGAGGCGCATCGTACCTACGGGGGCCAGGCTTGGCTGAGATACGATGAACAGTTCAGGCAGCGAAAAGCAGTGAGGCCGGAGATAAGGTGGGACCAAAAAGACATCGGGTTGTGGCTGAAGGTGATGGCTCCGGTGCGTTATGGGCAGTCCTTTCAGGGGGGAGGGGGGGGTAGCAGTCAGCAGTCAGGACAAAGTGGAGGACACGGGTCTCAGGGTTCAAAGGAAAAATCTGGGACATGCTGGCAGTTTAATGAGGGCCAGTGCAAGTATGGCACCACTTGTAAATTTAAACACGTGTGCTCCCATTGCAACGGCGCCTCTCACGGAGTCGCTAAGTGTTTCAAGAAATCACGTGGTAAGCCATCAGTGGGTGGCGGTCAAGGGGGTGACTCCGGTGAGGGTTCAAAAGATGGCCCCCTATCTAAGTAGATACCCGGATGTTAAAAAGGCGGAGGTTATTAGGGACGGTTTTCTTGAGGGGTTTAAGATCCCTCACCCGATGCATGTTGTTCCTTTTTCTACAAAAAATTTGAGATCAGCTGGCTTGCATGCGGAGGTGGTTTCGGCTAAATTGGCAAAAGAGGTTGAGCTGGGAAGAATGGCGGGGCCTTTTAGTTCGTTGCCCATGGCGGGTGTAATTGTTTCCCCGCTTGGGGTGGTGCCCAAGAAGGAGCCGAACAAGTTCCGGCTAATTCAGCATCTTTCATATCCCAAAGGATCCTCGGTTAATGACGGGATTGCGGAGGAGTTGTGCTCCGTTGTTTACACATCGTTTGATGCGGCTGTTCGGTGGGTGCGAATGTACGGGCCTGGAGCATTGCTGGCAAAAACGGACATCGAGTCGGCATTTAGGCTCTTGCCGGTGCACCCGCAGAGCATTCCTTTGTTAGGTTGTTGGTGGGAGGGTGGTTTTTACTTGGATAGGTGTTTGCCTATGGGATGTTCTATTTCCTGTGCATTGTTTGAGACTTTCAGTACCTTTTTAGAGTGGGTAGTGAGAGATGTATCGGCCGTTCCTTCTGTCATTCACTATTTGGATGATTTTTTGTTTGTTGGTCCACCGGATTCAGCAGTGTGCTGTCATTTACTTGGGACCATGGAATGGGTGGCCGGACAGTTTGGTGTTCCTTTGGCACAGGGAAAAACGGAGGGCCCCTGCACGGTCTTGAGTTTCTTAGGGATTCTCATTGATTCTGAGAAAATGGAGTGTAGGTTGCCTGATGATAAGTTGGAGTTGCTTAAGCGAGAGGTGAGTCGGATTGGAAAATTGCGGAAGACTTCATTGAAGGAGTTGCAGTCGCTGCTGGGCCGCCTGAATTTTGCTTGTCGTATTATGCCAATGGGCAGGATATTTTGCCGCAGATTGTCCAGGGCGACGGCTGGAGTTCGGTCGGCTCATCATTTTATTCGTTTGGGTAGAGAGCATAAGGAGGACCTTCTTGTTTGGCAACGTTTTTTGGAAGGCTATAATGGCAGGTCGCTTATTCAGCAGGAGGATCTGAATGCTTTTGATTGCGAGATCTACACAGACGCAGCAGGTGGAGTTGGTTATGGGGCCTACTGTGGAGGAAAATGGAGCGTTGGGGTGTGGCCAGAGGATTGGCGAAAGAAGGGGCTCACCAAGAATTTGGCATTGTTGGAGTTGTTCCCGATTGTGGTGTCAGTGTTTGTTTGGGGTGACAGCTTTCGTGATCGGCGAGTACGTTTCCATTGCGATAACTCGAGCGTGGTGGCCGTGATTAACAGCTTATCTTCTTCTTCCCCTCCAGTAATTAGGTTGGTCAGGGAGTTGGTACTGAGATGCTTGGAGTTGAATGCATGGATTACGGCGGTGCACGTGCCAGGAGTTCAGAACAATATAGCTGATGCTTTGTCTCGTTTGCAGTGGGACCGATTCCGGGATTTGGCTCCAGATTCGGAGGCGGCAGGAGCAGCATGTCCTTTGCATCTGTGGCAGGTGGTTACGGAAGGGGAGGCCGATTGATCCAAGCCTCGGTGTCAAACAGGACATGGTCAGATTATGCGGCGTCATGGGCCATGTGGGAAAGTTGGTTGTTTCAATGCGGCTCGGCTGAGTCAGATAGCGACAGGGCAATGGCGATATTGGCACTGGTAGGTAAGGTCGTGGAGTGGGGTTGGTCCGTGTCTAGGTTAAACAAGTTTATAGCAGGTTTGGCTTTTGGTTTTCAGTTGCAAGGATTGAGGGACGTCACAAAGGACTTTGTTATACGGCAGGCGTTGAAAGGTTTTCGTAAGGGTAATTCGACTTTTGATAAGCGCAGGCCCATTTCTTTTGGGTTGTTGCAGCGGTTAGGGGAGGCCTTGGGCGTAATTTGTTCATCTCAGTTTGAGGTGGTACTGTTTCAATTGGCCTTTTCTCTAGCGTTTTTTGGTGCTTTGCGTCTGGGTGAATTGGTTTCCCCGAGCAAGGACAGGTCAGGTGGTCTTTTGGCGGAAGATGTGGTTTTTTGGGAAGGGGGAGTTGCCTTTTGGATAAGGCGTTCAAAGACGGATCAGCTAGGTAGGGGAAAGAAAGTAGTGCTAGGAAGAGTGGCGGGAAGCGGGATGTGTCCGCAACGCTGCTTAGAGGCATATTGGAATTTGTCATCAGTCAGGTCAGGCCCTCTGTTGCAACACCAAGAGGGGGATTTCTTGTCACGTTTCCAGTTTGTAGCCATTTTGAAGAAGGGCTTGGGTTTGCTGGGTGTTAACCCGGAAAATTTCGGCTCGCATTCTTTTAGGATTGGGGCCGCATCTGAGGCCGATGGTTTGGGCCTTGGGCCGGAGGTGATCAAGAAAATAGGCAGATGGAGTTCTAATCGTTACCTGTCTTATGTGCGGCATTAAATCAACAATGCGGGGTGAAGAGGGACATCTTTGCGGATTGTTAATTATGGTTGTGTTTTTCAGGTCGTACCCCTCTTTTGGCGTGGATTGTCGGACACTCTTTCGTTTATTGGGGCGCCCTCCGGGCCGATGCGCGCGCGAATGGTAGGCAACTGGGTTTCGGCCGAGAGGCAGTGATCATCCGTTGGATGGGGACTCGTGGTATGTCGTGGCGTAGTTTTTTGCCGGAATTCTCCCGCGCCGCCCGTCTGGATCGCCCTCCGGATATTTTAGTGGTTCACTTGGGGGGTAATGATTTGGGGGCAAAACCCGTGAGGGAACTCATTCGGGATATCCGTTATGACTTGTTGAGGCTGTGGGTATCTTTTCCCGGTATGCTGACTGTGTGGTCAGACATTGTGCCGCGGAAGACGTGGCGGGAGGCCCGTTCCCATAAAGGGATTAACAGAGCCAGGGTAAAATTGAACAGGATGGTGGCGAGTTTTGTGTCCCGGAATGGGGGTATTGCCGTGAGGCATTTCGAGCTGGAGGCCGGGGTCGGTAATTTTTGGAGGGATGATGGAGTGCATCTTAACGAGATCGGGATGGATTTATGGGCGCTCGGTCTACAGGAAGGAGTTGAAAGAGCTTTGGCGGTGGTGGGGCACTCACGAGCCTGAGGTGGTCAGGGCTGTTCGTGTGTGGCGGGGGGTGGGGTTCTTGGAGTTGGTGATGATGCTGATAGGGTTGATCTGGCTTTTGGTACGGGCTCTGGACGGGGTGTTTACCTCGGGAGCTTTGTGGTTGGTTTGCCCGAAATGGGTTACATGGTGCCCTCGAGCTGGTGGTTACGGCTGAGGGTAAATACGTGTTTTTTGTAAAAATTTTGGGTAGGCTCTCTGCCTATTATGAGCCAGATTTTTTAGCTCCAAGAGCCCCCCCCTCGAGGTTTTATATATTTACTGTTTACATGTTGTTATTTATGTATTTGTTTGTTAATAAAATGGCCGCTGTGGCCAAATTATCCAAAAAGAAATTAACGTGGTGGTGTGTTTTCCTGGGTAATAGATGGAGGGGTTAAGAGGGGCAAGGTAGTTGGGGGTGGGGGATGCTTTACGGAAAGGATCCTTTATTGGCCATACGCGGTCAAGAGGGGGGGCTGTATGGGGCGCAGCTAAAAGGAGGCCCCCACATGACTGCGTTGCCATGGGAGCAGTGCAGTAGGTTTTCTTTTAAAAAATAAAGGTGTTATTGAGTAAAGGAGCCCGGGGATTGGAAGAGTAGGATTTGGGGTGGGGATTTATGCAAAAAGGGAGGTGGGGGCTTGGGAAAGTGCGGGAAAAGGGGAGATCAGTTACCTTAGACGGGCGAAGTGAGTCCCTCCCACCCTCCCTGTTTTAGCGGTTCTATGAGGCAACGTAGCTTTAGGCAAGATCGGCGAGTTCGTCAATTCTTAAGGTAAAAAAAAAAAAAAAAAAAAAAAAGGGGTCTTTTGAATTATATTTCTTTTCTGTTGATTTATTGAAGGCAAGCATTCTGTATTATTGTCACAGTGGCGTTGGCGGGGGGTGGGGTTCTTGGAGTTGGTGATGATGCTGATAGGGTTGATCTGGCTTTTGGTACGGGCTCTGGACGGGGTGTTTACCTCGGGAGCTTTGTGGTTGGTTTGCCCGAAATGGGTTACATGGTGCCCTCGAGCTGGTGGTTACGGCTGAGGGTAAATACGTGTTTTTTGTAAAAATTTTGGGTAGGCTCTCTGCCTATTATGAGCCAGATTTTTTAGCTCCAAGAGCCCCCCCCTCGAGGTTTTATATATTTACTGTTTACATGTTGTTATTTATGTATTTGTTTGTTAATAAAATGGCCGCTGTGGCCAAATTATCCAAAAAGAAATTAACGTGGTGGTGTGTTTTCCTGGGTAATAGATGGAGGGGTTAAGAGGGGCAAGGTAGTTGGGGGTGGGGGATGCTTTACGGAAAGGATCCTTTATTGGCCATACGCGGTCATGAATAAGTTTGTTGTGCCTGTGAACATTTAAAAGTTTATCCGGTGTCTCTGTAGAGTGCAATAACCCTGCCACTGCCAGCAAGGTGATTAGGAGAACTGTCATTCTGTTGGTGAAAAGATTTATTTGCAGTGACTGGCATGGATCCAGGTGGGCTTTCCCTCAAGTTTCACTGAGGTGAATGTGGTCAGCTGGACTTTAAAACAGGCCATCAAATCGTGGATCTAGGCTCCTTCTCACGTGTCTGTGTATGATCACCCAATCACTTGGATTCAGCTGATGTACGTCTGCACTGGCATTAGGATCTGGAAATGGATGAGAACACATGTTTATGCACCACATTAAGTCTTTTCTGCAAGGCCTGGACATAGGCTGTCATAGCACCGTGTTGCATTTGTAGCACCTGTGGGAAGTACAGACCAGTCTTTGGCGCACTACCAAACAGGACTTCAAAAGGAGTCAAGACTGTCTTTCCAAAATAGCATAGAAAAAAGTGGTGCGCACAATCAGCTCAAAGCACCTGTCGCACCTCCCATTCGTTTGAAATGCGTTCTTTAGCCACGCCGGATTACGGGTGCTCATTCAGAAAACAGTATGTGAAAGACTTGGATAAAATATTTAAGAAGGAAGAGCACTCACCATCCGTGCAAAAAGTCCATTCTTTATTGTGGATTCACATAACAATAGCAGGACTGTCTTTCTATTTAGAGTGTGTCTGACTGAAAAGAGTGAAAGAGGCAAACACTCTACCCAGCTCTTTCCTGCATCTGCCATGGCCATTTGAAGTTTCAGTTTAAGTGTCCCATTTAGTCTTTCCATTTTTCCACTACCTTGTGGTCTACATGGTGTTGCAGTCTACATATGTTTGCAGTATTCCCAGGGCCTGCATGATTTCCCTCATTATTTATCCTGTGAAGTGTGTACCCCTATTGCTTTCTATGGTTTCTGGACACCATACTTGCAGATCAGTTCTTTCATCAGTTTGTCTGCAGTCGCTTTAGCATTTGCACATATTCCCGGATAGGCTTCCAGCCAACCAGAGAAGAGATCTACACATACTAGGATATTTTTCACACACTCCTACCTTGGGTTGCTGTATGTAGTCAGTCTGCAGTCTCTGGAACGGGTAGAGAGGCCTGGGTGTCGCTTTCTTGGGGACTTTTCCTGTTTTACCTGGGTTGTGCTGTGCACAGATGAGGCATGACCGTACGAGCTTTGCGGCTGCGTAACTGAAACCAGGAGCGATCCAGAAGGCATCTACCATGGACACATGTGACATTTTGAGGTGTGAGTGGGGCCATGTGTTGCTTGTGCCATGATTGGAAACAGGGACCTTGGTATATACAATTTATCCTTATTCTCCCATACTCCATTTGAATTCAGCTCAGCTCCCATTCTCCCAGTGTTGTGTTCCTTCTCTGTTTGGGCAGCTGGAGGGATTTCAGGACACCTAGGCTCAGTGTGGCTGAAATTTGCTGATTTCCCGCCACCGTCCTCTGCTCCCTAGGCCGCCTTGCTGCTACTTTAGCAGCCTCATCCACTCTTCTGTTGCCCTCTACCTCCACGGAATCACCGTGCTCCTAAATTAAACCCAATAGATTGGGCTGGAGATTTTTAACCCCTTAGTGACGGAGCCAAATTTTTGAAATCTGACCAGTGTTACTTTATGTGGTAATAACTCTGCAACACTTCAACAAATCCCAGTGATTTTGAGAATGTTTTTTCGTGACACATTATACTTTATGATAATGATAAATTTAGCTCAATATGTTTTGTGTTTATTTATAAAAAATATCAAAAATTTGAGAAAAATGTTAAAAAATTTGCAATTTTCTAAATTTTAATGATTATCCCTTTAATCCAGATAGTCATACCACCGCAAACCATTAATAAATACCATTCCCCACATTCTGCTTTACATCAACACCATTTGTAAAACATTATTGCATTTTGTTATCATTTTAGGAGGTTTAAAAATGTAGCAGCAATTTTTCATTTTTTCAAGGAAATTTACAACATTTATTTTTTTAGGGGACTATCCAGGTTTGAAGTGCCTTTAGGGGTCTCATATATTGGGAAACCCCCAAATGTGGTACCATTGTAAAAACAGCACCCCCAGACATATTGAAAACTGCAGTCAGGTAGTTTATTAACCCTTTAGGTGCTTTTTCTGGAAATAATGCAAAGTGGCATGACAGAAATGAAAAAGTGTATGTTTACCACGTAAATGCCGCTAACTTCTGAACAGGTTACAACAGCCGGCAGACTCTAAGGCCGCTATTTGGTCGTGAATTGCCATCGCAAACATCAGGACAGCTGGAGGAAAGGACAGCATTAGATTTTGTGTGTGCGCATTTTTCCAAAAAGCCTCCCTGTGTTTACTCAGCACACGTGTATGTGGAAGTAGTGTGCCTACAATCAATTTTTTCTACTCTGCACCTGTGTCTGTGGGAGTAGTCTGCCTAATCAATTTTTTCTACTTTGCACCCGTGTCTACCAATTTTTTATACTCTGCACCAGTGTCTATCAAAGTTAGGTGCCTAACCAAAGTTTTATACTCTGCACCTGTTTCTGTGGCAGTGCTGTGTGTAAAAACAAATTGCTCTGCTCTGCACCCCTGTCTATGGGAGTAGTGTGTGTAAAAACACATATTGCATATTCCTGCGTGTTTTTATGTTACCTGTACACTGAGGTAAACAAAAAGTCATATATTTTTTGCTCCTATAAAAATGCTAAAAATAAAGAAACGCAATTACAAAAAAGTATTTTTTGTGATTCTCCCCTGTAATAGTAACATAGTAACATAGTAACATAGTTAGTAAGGCCGAAAAAAGACATTTGTCCATCCAGTTCAGCCTATATTCCATCATAATAAATCCCCAGATCTACGTCCTTCTACAGAACCTAATAATTGTATGATACAATATTGTTCTGCTCCAGGAAGACATCCAGGCCTCTCTTGAACCCCTCGACTGAGTTCGCCATCACCACCTCCTCAGGCAAGCAATTCCAGATTCTCACCGCCCTAACAGTAAAGAATCCTCTTCTATGTAATAGAACCCACAACTTTCAACATGACAGGCAGGAGAGGAAGCAATTGAGTCACAAGCTCTGGTGATATAAGTGGTGAGAATTTTGTGTGCTTGATCTGTATTGCAGGCTCTGATTCCAGACGCAGATTGTAGTGATACATTGTACAAAATGTATTTCTATGCTTCTGTATTCTAGAGGGAGAATAAAATTGATTTTTTTAAACTATAACATTATTAAAAAATAATGAAAAACAATCAAAATATTGTCATTTTTAATGCACTTTTTAAAAAAAATAATGAACATCACAAGTCAGCAAATAACATGCACTTATTTGATGTCCATTAATCATACAACCCACACATCACAGTGATCAGATTATTTACTGGGATCGGTAAATGGCGTAAAAAATATTTGCTTGATTGATATTTTTTCTATATTAAACTCATAAGAAAATGTAATAAAAATGCAATGCTTAGGTTGTGTTCACATGTAGAGTGAATGCTGCATTTTTTTCTGCTGCTTTTTTTGTGCAGATGTCTTCACCACACAACGCAATAGCAATCTTCTCTGATTAGTGCGTGTTTGCTGCGTTTCTTTTCTGCCTGTTATCGCCATATTTAATGCATTTTTGATGACGATGTGAATCCGAGCTTTTAGCGCTTTTTCAATAATGCAGAAAAGTGTTTATTCTGCGCTTAAAAATTCAAATGCGTTTTTTTGTGTGTGTTTTTTCAGAAGAAGCTTATAGAGGAAAAATGCATCAAAACCTACTGAGTAGGTCTACGCCCTGCAGTCTCGGGCATCTGTTGAATGTCCCTCACTGCCAGCGTCCCTCTGACAATTCCTCCTATCAAGGGAGAAGTGGTAAATGGGCGCGGATTGGGGTATGGCCAAAATTTGCCGCAAAATTTGTCCCTCTTTCTAATCTTCAAAAGTTGGAAGATCTGGTTTTTGGGGCAAATCGCAAGCAGATTTTTTAATGCATATTTTAGTACAGGAAAGCTTTGTCCTGCTTTAAAAAAAACAACCTCTTTTACATTTTTGTGCAAAAAGAAATATAGAATTCAACAACATCTTTTTATGAAATCACATTCCATTTCCTTAAACTGTTAAATGCTGTGTTTTGTTTTATTTTTTGCATTTTTTGTCATGTATGATCATGAGCTTAAATATCTTTTTTTACTGCCTTTGTAGACTATTTGCTATTGCTTGGCTATTCAGCTTTGCTGTGCGCTGTAGCTATAGTAGGTACACTCGGTATAATGATTATGTAGTGTTGGGAATGTAGACCTGAGTTTGTTAATGCAATTTTTCCCGTTCCGTTGCTACGTGAATAAGGATCTTTCTGCTGATGAAAGGTGCTGCCAGCTGTGCTGATGAGCAGGAACAGTTTGCAGCCCACTGTTGGTATCTTTGGTAACTAATACATTCAGCAGTCACATGTTCTTGCAGTCGAGCGTTGTATAGCAATGTAATCCTCGTTTTGCAGAATGCTTGCAACGGTAAACTGAGGTTTGCTTAAAGATTCCATTGACATCTAGTGAGAAATAATAGTATTACATTAATTTTAAAAACTACCCAGACACTATCTTTCCCTGACACACTAGTAGATCTTAAGGGGTAATATAAATTGCATTCATATCTGCTGTAACAAGGTAAAAAGTAGAGATGACCAAATCTTTTAGAATTTGAATTTGCCAGATTTGTTGAATTTTTCAAAACATTTGATTGGAAGGAACTTCATTTGCCTTGAAAAGATGTGTATAACTCTCTGAGGCCTACAAGGAGTGTATCCGACCTCTTGCAGTCTCTAATAAGCAAACACGGCCTTAGCAATGTCAGAGTGACCTCACCAGAGAATGGATGTTAATCCGGCAGTAGAGCTCATTCTAAAGCATAGTATAGGATTATTTTTTACTTCTTTTAAAATCAATAATATCATCCAGAAATGATCCGTCTTGGTCATTTGTGATTAGGAAGACTGTTCTTTACAGAACACTGACTCAAACTGATGGTGTCGCTGTCAGAGATAACATAATCCTGCTGTGATTGGGACATGAGATGTGCTACAGGTGCATCTCACAAAGTTAGAATATCATCAAAAAGTTAATTTATTTCAGTTCTGCAATACAAAAACTGAATCTCATATATTATATAGAGTCATTACAAACAGAGTGATATATTTCAAATGTTTATTTCTGTTAATGTTGATGATTATGGCTTACAGCCAATTAAAACCCAAAAGTCATAGATTCAGTAAATTAGAATACTTTATAACACCATGTTGAAAAAATTATTTTAAAATCCAATATGTTGGCCTACTGAAATGTATGTTCAGTAAATGCACTTAATACTTGGTCAGGGCTCCTTTGGCATCAATTGCTGCCTCAATGCGGAGTAGCATGGAGGTAATCAGTCTGTTGCACTGCTGAGGTGTTATGGAAGCCCAGGTTGCTTTGATAGCAGCATTCAGCTCGTCTGCATTGTTGGGTCTGGTGTGTCTCATCTTCGTCCGTACAATACTCCATAGATTCTCTATGGGGTTAAGGTTAAGTGAGTTTGCTGGCCAATCAAGCACAGTTATACTGTTGGTTGCAAACCAGGTATTGGTACTTTTGGCAGTGTGGACAGGTGCCAAGTCCTGTTGGAGAGCTACATTTCCGACTCCAAAAAGCTTGTCGGCAGACGGAAGCATGAAGTGCTTTAAAATTTCCTGGTAGATGGCTGCTCTGACTTTGGTCTTGATAAAACATAGTCGACCTACACAAGCAGATGACATGGCTCCCCAAACCATCGTTGATTGAGGAAGCTTCACACTAGACCTTAAGCAGCTTGGATTGTCTGTCTCTCCATTCTTCCTCCAGACTCTGGGACCTTGATTTCTAAGATCTAGTGTGAAGTTTCCACAATCAGTGATGGTTTCTGCTGCTGCATTACCTGTCTCTGTTGTTATGCATGCTATGATAGTCTCTCCTGATTGGCTGCACTATACCATGTAATGTGATTGCAGGAGTATGTCAAGGACAAGCATGTTATTCTTCCCTTCCTAATAAAATGGGTGGGTTTTTTGTTGTAATATGAATAATGATACACCATGTTTCAATAATAATATTGTGGATGACGCAAAAAGTTCTTTGATAAAGTGTAGTGTTTCATTGAATTAAATATAGGGACAGTATGAGGATAGGAAATTAGGATGTATGTATAGGAATAAGATAAAGTGACAGGCATAGATGGGAATGTGAAATTGCAGTGGAAGATAGCATAGAAGCAGTTGAAGTATTCAGGAACAGCCCCAGTTTGGGAGGGGAAGGATAGTTATATGGGAAAACACTTCCTGGTTTTAGTCAGATAGAGATGAGATGAGAGATTAGAGAGAAAGACTGATTCAGTGGAGTCCAAAGCATTAGGGCTGAAAAGCACAGGAAAGTAAGAAAGTTTGGGCAGCAGCAGACCTTCCCGAGACATCCGGGGCCTATGGCTCGAATAAGTTATGGAGGAGAATGCATTATTCACATTCCAGAAGGGGAAGCTTAACGGGGAACTGTGTCAGAAAGGTGGGACGAAACCCATGAAAGCTGCGGTGCTAGACAGAGTATCTCAGGGGCTTGGGGTGCCAGACCAGAAAAAGATACCTCAGGCTGAAAAAGATGTGACTATAACATCGCATTGTGCTGAAAATTGGACAGTTCAGTAAAGTTCATTTGTTTGAAAATTATCAATTGCCTCCCGTTCAAAGTGTGGCTGATCCAGGATCCAGGGGTGTGGAGTCAGTGACAGCTTCCAGTGAAACCATGAGTGTAATCCAATTCACACAAAGCACAAGGGAGACAGGATATTATTTAATTGTGAGGTGCCGGGGTGTGGAAACAAAGAAGCCTCACAACTTGGCATAGTCTGCAGGATTTACAGTCCTTGTGTGAAGAAAAGAGAGGAACTCCTGAAATGGCCAAGATAGCAACTGTTAGAAATGGCAGATGATGGCATGGAGGCTGACAAAAGGTTCACCAATCATAGGCAGCCTAGCAGAAAACATCACAAATTCCTCCTGGTATGGGTGGTGACCTGAGCCCAGAAGTCAGCCCCCTGTGAACAGTGCCCGCCCGCCCACGGTGGGTGGAGTGAAGAAAGAAGAAACCCCACCTTTTAATGCAGATCATTGAAGCATGGGAGAAAACTGAAGTCGAACGGGCACAGCAGCCGTAAGTGACTCCACCCAAGGAAGGACGCATTCTGGAAGAGGGATCCCTTGTCCTCAGCAGCCTGGTGCCATTGTGAGAGACAACACCAACCAGGATGGTGAACAGCAGTGTGACTTACCAGGGAGGTATCAGCCAAATTAAGGGGCAGTGTAGCTGTTGGCTGAAAAAGAAGAGTGTCCTGGAGGCCTCTGGAGAATGGACGACTCCAACGGGGATCACAAAGACAACGACTTTCCTATCCTGGTCAGAGAGCTGTATCATAAATGGAGGGAAGTGAGGAGCACCCGTAATGGAGTTGTGGCTGAAGAGCCTGAACCACACAGTCAGGAAGAATATGCAGCCGAGGAATCTTGATCACTTGGCCGTAAAGAAGATGCAGCCAAAGTGCCTGGATCGTGTGGCCAAGAAATAATTGTGGCCGTGGTGCACCAAAACCCTATGGACATGGTAGCAGAGCAGCAGCAGTGAGTGCAGTAGTGGTCAGCCTCTGCCCCTCTTCCCGGTAAAGCCCTGATCCTGCATAATGTCCCTAAGCGCTCCACCTCATGGGCATGTGGAAGAGGTCCTGGCCTTTACCCCAGAAGAAGCATTGTGGATAGCAGGGCTAGTAAAGGGGAAGAAATGACGGGAAAAGGTGGTTTGGGCAGAACAAAAAAAGAAAAACAACGATATTACTCACCTTCACACCTAATCCTAAGTTGATGATGACTGCTATTCACGCAAGCCAGCTCACACTGATAGCGGTTGCATCACTAATGTGACCACTATTGAAATCATCTGGATCTTTCTGAGATAGATTATCTTCACATCAAACAGGTAAGATATTTAGTTGTCTATTATGCTTCTTCATTTACAGGGGACATGGGTGTCGGTAGATTAGGTGTAAAGGTATTATGGTTGTTTATTATTTTCTGTCTTTTACAGGTGACATTGGCTTCAGTGGAGTAGGCATGAAGGTGAGTATAACCTTGTTTTTTTCTATTAAATAAAAAAGGTGTTATTACTAACCCTTTGGCTTGATGTCAGTGGCCATAAAACAGCTGACATCAACCCCATAAATACTACCTCACTTGCCACCGCACCAGTGCAAGTGGGAAGAGCCAGGCAAAGCGCCAGAATTGGTGCATCGAATAAGTGGCATCTAATAACTGGCACAATTTTTTTTGGGGGGGGAAGGGTGATTGGATCACAAATAATTGAATTTTGCTTGCTGGGACCTGCACATTTCATGAAATTAAACTCAACTTTGATTTGGATCAAATTGTGGGGCTCCTAATGCCCACACTCATCACTAGCAGCATGTAATACTATAATTATTCTGTGTAATTTTAGACTCATATGAAGATACGTTGACATCTCATGGTCACTTTTCTTCTACATGACCTTTGAGCTCTAGGTTTCATTACCCTAATAAGCTTCCTCACTTTAGATGGAACATGGAATGCTTTTTTTTTTCTTTTAAAATTAATTAAAGGGTAAAGGATTGTTTCCAGCATTGCAAGTCCATGGGATAAGTGATAACTTGCTGATCAGTCTGGGTCTGACAGTTGAGACCTACATATTGCTAAGAACAAGGCTTTGATATGGTTTGTTGGAAATAAACACTGTCTGTGCATGTGCACCATTGCTCCATTTATCGTCTATAGGACTGATGGAGAAAGCAGAGCACTGCACTGGGCTATCTATGACAGTTTCCATAGACAATGAATGGAGGCGTGCTCTCTTCTTACAGGGCATATTACTACCTAATTTTAAGTAGGTGATAAAGCTTGAAATGTTCGGAAATAGCGTCAGATTTCATTGGCCCTATATTGGGTGAACTTTGCTTTCCAGCTCCATGTATAGCAATTAGTCTGGCTCCCTGTATAAAAGTCCCATTACATAATCTAGGACCAATAACCTATATTTCATTTTTAAGAAAGGCGTCCAGGCCCTCCTAGAACTTTTATTTTGTGAAATGACCATTATATCCTTGTGTCGGAGAGAGTTTCATAGTTTCACTGCTTGTTCAGTAAAGAATTAATTCGAGATGTAGAGGATGTCCCATTGTCATGGTTGCAGGCCAAGATGTAATGAACTCAGTACTGTCCATTCAATTATTTGCGCATTATAATAAGATCGCCCCTAAGCCTTTGTTTTTCCTAACTGAATAACCCTAATTTTGATAACTCGTCTTTTGCGAAACCCTTAAAAATTTTGTTTGCCTGTTTTCTTCCATTTAGGATAAATTGATTTTACCAATTTTTACCTTTTTGAGCTTTTCACCATATTGGAAATGTGATATATGTATATGGAGGGGTAACTAGATTTGATGATTGGGCAACTGCAAAATGTAGAAATGCAAATGCCGACAGAGAAAAAATTCCTGCTTTTCTTTCTCTAGAAAGATTATATAGAAGTACTGATCTGTGTGGCTGTGAATCCAGTTCCAGGGTTAAACAAATTTGTCTCTGACTGGTCTTTTACTGAGAAGAGTGCTACTCAATCCACCCAATCCCTTCATCCTAGAGTTTAATAAACTGTGTAAATTGATATTTCCATGAGCTTGTAGTCGGGAGTCAGTAGCTGTAGGAGTGGAACCCACAACCTGCTTGTAGCTTTTCAGCCGTTCTCAACCCAACCCTGTTCTACATGTTGAATTTATTATAAATTGCTATGATTGCTGTAAACTTTGGTATCAGCATTATTGTTCAGACACAGTGATAGGATTATTTGACTGTTTCATTTGTTCATATCTTTTTCAGATATTGCAGATTTTTGCCCAACGAGAAATAAAAGCCCCGTTGGTCATACTTGTCAAAAGGCTTGTGCTGTAGACCAAGACTGTCCAAAGAAGAGGCTGAAATGTTTCTGTGATGGAGAATGCGGGATGAGCTGCGTTCCACGTATGTCTATAGCTCGTATCATTACTCTAGTGATCGTCATGTAAATGTTCCTGTTACCTTATCACATTTTATAAATTGTAACAGGACGGTGATGTGGTTCTCCAGGAGAGTATAATTAGAACTCAATTAGCAGAGCAGAAGACGCGTCCTCATTTCCTAATATAGTATCTATTATGAACACTTCACGAGCACTGATCTCAGGGGCCATGGCTATAGCAATGTATTGTGTGCTTGATCTTGATTTTAACCAACGATCATAGATCCTGATGGACATATCCAAAGTCTACGGGTGATAAGTACAATGGCATGTAAAAGTTTTAGCACCCCTGGTTAAAATCACTGTTATTGTGAACAGTTAAGTAAGTTGAAGATGAAATGATCTCTTTAACGGCTAAAGTTAAAGATGAGACATTTCCTTTGTATTTTAGGCAAAATATATATTTAAATACTGCCATTTTTTACATATAAAAATTATAAAAAGGAAAATGGACCAATGCAAAAATTTGGGCACCTTGCATAGCTCATACCTAGCAGCACGCCCTTTTGCAAGTACCACAGCTTGTAAACCCTTTTTGTAGCCAGACAAGAGTCTTTCAATTCTTGTTTAGGGATTTTCACCAATTCTTCCTTGGAAATTTCTTCCAATTTTGTGAGATTCCTGGGTCGTCTTGCATGAACTTCTATTTTGGGGGTCTAGCCTCAGATTTTCAATGATGTTAAAAGCAGGGGACGGTGAGGGCCATTGTAAAACTTTCAGTTTGCATCTTTTGAGGTTGTCTAGCGTGTATTTAGTATCATTGTCAATTTGTTGAAGCCATCCTCTCTTCAGCTTCAGCTTTTTTATAGACTGTGTTATATTTGCGTTAAGAATTTGTTGAAATTTCATTGAATACACTCTTCCCATTACCCAAGAAATGTACCCTGTGCCATTGGCTGTAACACAACTCCAAAGCATGATTGTTCTATCCCTATGCTTAATGGTTACATAGTTACATAGTTACATAGTTATTAAGGTTGAAGGAAGACTATATGTCCATCTAGTTCAACCCATAGCCTAACCTAACATGCCCTAACATGTTGATCCAGAGGAAGGCAAAAAAAAACCATGTGGCAAAGAGTAAGCTCCACCTTGGGAAAAAAAATTCCTTCCCGACTCCACATACGGCAATCAGACTAGTTCCCTGGATCAACGCCCTATCAAGGAATCTAGTGTATATACCCTGTAACATTATACTTTTCCAGAAAGGTATCCAGTCCCCTCTTAAATTTAAGTAATGAGTCACTCATTACAACATCATACGGCAGAGAGTTCCATAGTCTCACTGCTCTTACAGTAAAGAATCCGCGTCTGTTATTATGCTTAAACCTTTTTTCCTCCAAACGCAGAGGATGCCCCCTTGTCCCTGTTTCAGGTCTATGATTAAAAAGATCATCAGAAAGGTCTTTGTACTGTCCCCTCATATATTTATACATTAAAATAAGATCACCCCTCAGTCTTCGTTTTTCCAAACTAAATAGCCCCAAGTGTAATAACCTATCTTGGTATTGCAGACCCCCCAGTCCTCTAATAACCTTGGTCGCTTCTCTCTGCACCCGCTCTAGTTCAGCTATGTCTTTCTTATACACCGGAGACCAGAACTGTGCACAGTATTCTAAGTGTGGTCGAACTAGTGACTTGTATAGAGGTAAAATTATGTTCTCCTCATGAGCATCTATGCCTCTTTTAATGCATCCCATTATTTTATTTGCCTTTGTAGCAGCTGCCTGACACTGGCCACTGAATATGAGTTTGTCATCCACCCATACACCCAGGTCTTTTTCATTGACGGTTTTGCCCAGAGTTTTAGAATTAAGCACATAGTTATACATCTTGTTACTTCTACCCAAGTGCATGACCTTACATTTATCCCCATTAAAGCTCATTTGCCATTTATCAGCCCAAGCTTCTAGTTTACATAAATCATCCTGTAATATAAAATTGTCCTCCTCTGTATTGATTACCCTGCAGAGTTTAGTGTCATCTGCAAATATTGAAATTCTACTCTGAATGCCCCCTACAAGGTCATTAATAAATATGTTAAAAAGAAGAGGGCCCAATACTGACCCCTGTGGTACCCCACTGCTAACCGCTACCCAGTCCGAGTGTGTTCCATTAATAACCACCCTTTGTTTCCTATCCCTGAGCCAGCTCTCAACCCACTTGCACATATTTTCCCCTATCCCCATTATTCTCATTTTATGTATCAACCTTTTGTGTGGCACCGTATCAAAAGCTTTTGAAAAGTCCATATACATTACATCCACTGGGTTCCCTTGGTCCAATCCGGAACTTACCTCTTCATAGAAACTGATCAAATTAGTCTGACATGAACGGTCCCTAGTAAACCCGTGCTGATACTGGGTCATGAGGTTATTCCTCTTCAGATACTCCAGCATAGCATCCCTTAGAATGCCCTCCAGGATTTTACCCACAGTAGAGGTTAAGCTTACTGGCCGATAATTTCCGAGTTCAGTTTTTGTCCCCTTTTTGAATATTGGCACCACATTTGCTATACGCCAGTCCTGTGGTACAGACCCTGTTATTATGGAGTCTCTAAAGATTAAAAATAATGGTCTATCAATGACTGTACTTAATTCCTGCAGTACTCGGGGGTGTATCCCATCCGGGCCCGAAGATTTGTCAATTTTAGTGATTTTTAGACGCCGCCGCACTTCCTGCTGGGTTAAGCCGGTGACATTTAATTGGGAATTTTTATCACTAGTCATTTTGTCTGCCATGGGATTTTCTTATGTAAATACTGATGAAAAAAAGTCATTTAGCATATTGGCTTTTTCCTCATCCTCATCCACCATTTTACCCAGACTATTTTTAAGGGGGCCAACACTATCATTTTTTAGTTTCTTACCATTTATGTAGTTAAAGAATATTTTGGGATTATTTTTACTCTCTCTGGCAATGAGTCTCTCTGTCTCAATCTTTGCTGCCTTGATTTGCTTTTTACAGAATTTATTTAATTTTCTGTATTTATTTAATGCCTCATCACTACCTACTTCCTTTAATTCTCTAAATGCTTTCTTTTTGTCACTTATTGCGCCCCTTACAGCTCTATTTAGCCATATTGGTTTCCTCCTATTTCTAGTATGTTTATTCCCATACGGTATATACTGTGCACAGGTCCTATCCAGGATGCTAATAAACGTCTCCCATTTTCTTTGTGTATTTTTGTGTCTCAGGATATCGTCCCAGTTAATTGCACCAAGATCCTCTCTCATCCGTTGGAAATTTGCCCTCCTGAAGTTTAGTGTCCTTGTAACCCCTCTATTACACATATTTTTAAAGGATACATGAAAACTTATTATTTTGTGATCACTATTTCCCAAGTGACCCCCAACCCTTATATTTGCTATGCGGTCTGGCCTGTTGGTTAATATTTGGTCTAGCAGTGCCCCCCTTCTTGTTGGGTCCTGAACCAGTTGTGAAAGGTAATTGTCTCTCATAGTTGTCAAAAACCGATTACCTTTGCTGGAACTGCAGATTTCTGTTCCCCAATCTATTTCAGGGTAGTTGAAGTCCCCCATAATAATGACTTTTCCTTAAGTCGCAGCTTCATCTATTTGCTTTACGAGAATATTCTCCATTGCTTCCATTATTTTTGGAGATTTATAACAAACCCCTATCAGTAATTTATTATTTTTTCCCCCTCCCCTTATCTCTACCCACAGGGATTCTACATTTTCATTAGATTCACCTATATTATCATGCAGGATGGGTTTTAAGGACGATTTTACATATAGACACACCCCACCCCCACGCTTATCTGTACGGTCATTTCTGAACAGGCTATCGCCCTGCAAGTTAACAGCCCAGTCATGGCTCTCATCCAGCCACGTTTCAGATATCCCCACCATGTCATAATTATGCTCCAACAACATTAGTTCTAATTCGTCCATTTTGTTGGTGAGGCTTCTGGCATTAGTATACACGCACTTGATGTTCCTCTCTGCACCTCGATTCTTTCTTAAATTATTAACTGTTCTAACCCCACCCCCCATGCCACCGCCACCCCCAACTTCCTTATTTGTGTCTAGGTCTCTATCTGCACTATCTTCCCCTCCTATAAAATGAATACCCTCCCCCCAATCCCTAGTTTAAACACTCCTTCAACCTTCTAGCCATTTTCTCCCCCAACACAGCTGCACCCTCCCCGTTGAGATGCAGCCCGTCCCTAGCGTAGAGCCTGTAGCCAACTGAGAAGTCGGCCCAGTTCTGCAGGAACCCAAACCCCTCCTTCCTACACCAATTCTTGAGCCACTTATTAACCTCCCTAATCTCCCGTTGCCTATCTGGCGTGGCACGTGGTACAGGCAGTATTTCGGAAAATACCAACGTTGGAGGTCCTTGCTTTCAGCTTTCAGCCTAATTCCTTGAAATAATCTTTAAGGACCTTCCACCTACCTCTAACTTTGTCATTTGTGCCAATGTGCACCATGACCACTGGGCCCTCACCAGCCCCTCCCAGTAATCTGTCCACCCAATTAGCGATGTGTCGGACTCGAGCGCCAGGTAGGCAGCACACCGTTCGACGATCCCTGTTTTTGTGACAGATTGCCCTATCTGTTCCCCTAATAATTGAGTCCCCCATGACCAGCACCTATCTGGCCTGCCCTGCTCTCCTATTTCCCTCTTTGTTGGTTGGTGAGATGATCTTTCCCTGAAAATTCTGTGCCCTTTTTTCTCCACACATACCTTTGATCATTGTGGCCAAAGAGTTCTATTTTAACCTCATAAATCCACAGGACTTTTTTCCCAAAATGCATCAGTCTTGTTTAGATGTTCTTTTGCATACTTCTGAAGCTGAATTTTATGATGAGGATGAGGATGCAGGAGAAGTTTTGTTCTGATGACTCTTCCATGCAGGCCATATTTGTGCAGGGGTCTGTGAACAATAGAACAATGTACCACAACTCTAGAGTCTGCTACATCTTTCTGAAGTTTTTTTGCAGTCAAGCAGGGGTTCTCATTTGCCCCTCTAGCAATCCTACAAGCAGTTTTCACTGAAACTTTTCTTGGTCTTCTAGTCCTTATTTTGATCTCCACTGTTCCTGTTAACTGCCATTTCTTAATTACATTTCAGATGAAGGAAACGGCAACTTGAAAACACTTTGCTGTCTTCTTAAAGCCTTCTTCTGCATTGTGGGCCTCCCCCATTTCAGAGTGCTAGACAGCTGCTTAGAAGAACTCATGGCTGCTGTCTTTTGGCACAAGGTTAAAGGGAACCTGTCACCCCGTTTTTTGAGATTGAGATATAAATACTGTTAAATAGGGCCTGCGCTGTGCGTTACTATAGTGTATGTAGTGTACCCTGATTCCCCACCTATGCTGAGAAATACATTACCAAAGTCGCCGTTTTCACCTGTCAATCAGGCTGGTCTGGTCAGGTGGGCGTGGTGACATCGCTCTTTTCTTCCCCAGCTTTCCGTTGGTGGCGTAGTGGTGTGCGCATGTCGAAGTTCCGAATTCCCTGCGCGCACGTGAAGAAACAGCGCGCGATCTGCGCTGTTATCCCTTTCATCGGTGGGGGCGGCCATCTTCCTGGGGCCGCGCGTGCGCAGATGGAGTGCTCTGCTGCACGGGGCTTCAGGAAAATGGCCGCGGGATGCCGCGCGTGCGCAGAAGAGATCGCGGCGGCCATTTTCCCAAAGCCGAGTTTGCGCGCAGGGAATTCGGAACTTCGACATGCGCACACCACTACGCCACCAACGGAAAGCTGGGGAAGAAAAGAGCGATGTCACCACGCCCACCTGACCAGACCAGCCTGATTGACAGGCGAAAACGGCGACTTTGGTAATGTATTTCTCAGCATAGGTGGGGAATCAGGGTACACTACATAAACTATAGTAACGCACAGCGCAGGCCCTATTTCACAGTATTTATATCTCAATCTCAAAAAACAGGGTGACAGGTTCCCTTTAAAGGAGGCTGGGCTTTTGTAAAGCTGAGAAATTTGCATCACTTGGCCTCTCATAAAGATGGTAGTGAACAAGCCATAACCCTAACAGACTAATTAAGGTGTGAAAAGGCTATTTAAGGTCTTAAACCTTGATCAAAGTTATCTGCGTCCACAAATCTCGAAGGGTGCTCAAACTTTTGCATTAGCCAATATTCCTTCTTATAATTTTTAAAATATAAAAAATTACCATATATACAGTATATATATTTGTAAGCCTAATATACTAAGTAAATGTGTCATCTTTAACTTTAGGTCTTTCAGAGATCATTTCATCTTAAACTTCTTTAACTGTTTACAATAACGATAATTTTGACGAAGGTGCCCAAACTTTTATATGCCACTGCACATACTTGCAGGGCAAATCCCTAAAATCGGGGAAATAAGCAGGAAAAAAATGTTTGTAAACTTGAACATCTCTTTTGCTAAATTAATACAACTCTTTGATCGTCTGGAACAAACGGACATGTTTACACTTCCTGTGCAATTCCATATACCTGTCCACAGTTCACATTGTGTTTCCGGGCATCCGCAGGACAGAGTCCAGTCGTGCGTCCATTTCGATAATCGTTCATGTGGACTGTATCTGCAGCGCCCCAGGGTCCTGGTCATTGCACTAATGTCATTCTCCTCTAGGGGAGAGTGGTGTTACGTTTGGAGGCAAAGAAGGATAACTGCATCCAGGTACCACAAACATGCAACATATTTCACACTCCGGGCCACCAGAGGGAGCTCTTGCTCCTATTTATTAGGTCACTCCCCACATTGGTAAAACTGGTCGCCTGTAGGGAAAGTTAGTGAGTTGCTGGATAAGCTCCGCTCAGTTAGTTGGTCCCTGGCAGGGGTGGAATCCTGTCAGAGATCAAAGGAGAAGGACAAGAAGCTGTTCATGCCCTCAGAGCTGCAGCTCCTAGGAAGAGATATCAAAGGCAGAATTGTATTGCAGCGAGCGTGAAGGAAGTCGTAGCAAAGAGAGGATATCAGAAGGGGACTAGCCCTACACAGGCTGCCTCCTTCTGAGGCGCAGAAGCCCAGTAGCCAGAACACCGAGGGAGCAACGATCCTTTATGCCTTGCTCCAGAGACCGGCAGGACAGCTAATTTCACGTTACCTGTCCACCCTACACCCAGGAGGCACTGTGGCACCCCATAGAGGCTGGAGCATGATAGAGTCCCTATAAACCGCCTCAAGCCACCAGTCATATGGGTTGGTCCTATCCTATTCGGGGGACAGAGAGAGAGACATAACATCTACAACAATTGTGAGGACCTTATGAGAAGCTTAGCAGTAAGTGACTACAACACTGCAGTGCAAAGGAAGGCTACTGATTTCCACCTGGACAAGGGGACTCTGGACTTGCCTCCAAACCGGCCGGACTCTGTCTGCCCTGTGATCTGGTGCCCTGGACTGTGGATGCTGAAGTCTTCAGTAAAAGGTAAAGAGACTGCAAACCTGTGTCCTCGTTCTTCACTGCGCCTCTCACCATCCACCACCTACAAACTGGGAAGCCCTGGGGATATATTTCACCTGTGGGAAGGTATACCATCTAGCTGCCATAACATCACCCCAGTGGACCCCTTTAAAGCAGCGTCGGTCACCCTGACCGAATACCACAGGTGGCATCATGAACATTTCCCCTTTAAAGATCATTCCCTTTTACACGGACGTCCCAGGGCCACGAACCGGGTTAGCCACCGTGACATCCCCTGTGAACCGCAGGACCCGGTACCGAGTACCCCACTGGCCTGACGGGGCGCTCCATATCATCAACTACGGTAACTAGTAGCACAGCACAGAACCTAGCGTGCTAACTAGTCTTTCTATGCAGTATCCTTCCCAGTTCTTAGGTGGCAGCATTATACAGAGTTTGTCACCATTCACTTCTAAGTCCCCAATTAGGCACACAATTTAAAGGGGTTGGACAACCATTTCTTAGAAGCGTAAAGGGAATCTGTCACCAGATCTGTGGCACCTGCATTACATAGAGACATAGACCCTGATTCCTTTGATGTGTTACTCATTGGCTGCTTGCTGTAGTTTTGACATAATCACTGTTTTATCACTAAAGAACTAGAAAACCTGCCACCATATAATCCTCCATATTCATGAGCCATGTATAACCTTTCCCTCTCCACTGATTAGCAGCTTTCTGACTATGCAGTGTACACAGAAAGCTGCCAATCAGTGGCGTGGATGGGGCTAAACAGAGCTCCGCATTCAACAAACTGGTAGATCTGCAGTAGGTAAAACAGAGATTGTATCCAAACTATAGCAAGCAGCTCGGTAACTGATAGACCGCTAGAATCAGTATCTCTGTATCTACATTATGCTGCTTTCATATGGAGTAGCAAATACCTGATCAAAGATTCTCTTTAAGAGCCCACAAATGATAAAAAAAACAAATACTCAGCTCCCGGATTGGTGTCACATTTGCAATCCCCGGAGGTCACATGATATTGTTCTGTCACATGATCACGGCAACCGACTGGACAAAAACTAGGGTCAATTTCCTTGTTTTCGGAGTGTGGCAAGAAACCTTCACACTGGGGACATACACTTTATTGAGATGTTCCTCCAGATTAGGACCCCAGAGCTCCATTGCAGCAGAGCCCCCATACGGCACAATGCTCTGCTGACCAACCCTATAAACCATTAATATTCTAAAAATGGTATTATTGCCAGACTACACGTAATAGTCTCCTTCTCCATCATTCCTAGTGATATCACACCAGGTAATGACCAAGTCTGTCACTCCTGCCATGTAAGTGGCAGCATTACAAATTCAGTAATACAGCGACACAGTGAAAAATGACTAAGAATATGAATAAAATATCAAAAGAGGAGACATTTTTGTGCCAGGGGAGCCTCACTGTAAAATGAAAAGCTAGTAAAAGGCTTATCACAGGAAAGCATCGTCCTGACTCCCTGGCACACATGTTGCAGAGGAGGGCATTGCGGAAACCCAGATGCTCTGCCTGATAAATGACTTTTATCACCAAAGGGAAGGTGACCAGATGGTGCTGTTTCCTTTAATATCATCACGCACATTTGACTTATTTAAGGTGCAAGCTGTTAAGAAAAATGATTCTGTTCACACACAGAAAGCTTTAATACTGTGAAATAGAGGCGAACCCCAACAGGAAGCATGAATTTGCCATGCATTTAGGGTTTCCGCACAATTCGCAGCCTTCAGATAGCAAGGGACATCTTGTTTTCTTACGGTTCCATCATTTTTCTCAGAACTCTCGAAGGTCACTTTTGGTTATCCTGCTATAATAGTTCTAGGAATTTTATGCCCTGACATGGCGATGTACGATATAGTGTCGTGCTGCAATACTATAGATGGGGCTACAGGAAATTCTCTGGTGTTGGCTCGCAAATCTTTCAGCAGGCAACAGACTATAGTTGGAGGCATTCTTCAGTTTAAGAGCAGATCTCTTATGGCTTTTATAAACTGCTATAAGTCTTTCGCATTTTTTTATTGTGCTTTGATTCCTTTAGCAAAATCAATTCAAAAGTGCATAAAACACACAATGTCACACACAGTGCAGGACAGACTAAGTGCAACACAAAGGGATAAGGGAAGGGGAATAAAACACTAGGGAAGGGGGGAGTGGAGACCCCTAGAAAGATCTCACGTCACCCTGTCTGCCCTATCGTCTCTATATAGGTTTCACACCTATCGCCGAGCAGGATACCTCATACCTGCCTGACCTTGGGAATAAGTCCTGCACTGAGAAGGACAGGATGTGCACTAGTCAATCCCCACTACCGCTAAAGAAAACTGGGATACACAAAACAAGGGTACACTTAGCTAGAGTAGACAAAGAGAGAAACACCGTCATCCTTCACACTCCAAGAGGACGCTAGCGGACTGCTGCAGCTCCATGCCTCAACAGAGAAGTGATAATAGAAAATAACACTCGCAACTCCCAACAAGAAGTTGGGTGTTATAAACACCCAGATCCAGGTAACACCATTAAGACCGGGGGAGGTGGCCACTAGTTTGCAAGGCCAACGGCTGAGATTTTCTGCAGCCAGATGCAGTGCGACTTTCTGCAGCCCCTGACACACCCGTGACACACAATTACTCAAAAAAGTTGTAATGTGTCTAGAGTATTTGTTTTATGTTCAGAGAGGAATGGTTTATTGCACCAAGGGGCACCATGTAGAAAATTATTTATTTCACCAGTCACCATGTGTACAGTAAAAAGCACAAAAATTCAACCTCACTCCCGACAGGTAGCATGATAGAACACAAAAAATCCAACACTAACAATCCAATAAAATACTTTCCTGGCTGAAAATTCCACATATTACATCAAGATGAAGACATAGAGATGCGTTTCGGATCTTGGTCCTTAATCATAGTATAAGAAAAGCACAAATCTGTCATTCAAAAAAAAAAAAGGAAAGACACATGCAAGAGATTGGTTGCACTTCCTAAACTTTAGCATGCAAATTTTTTTTTTGCAGCAAACACAAAAAAAGCATAAAACCAATTAAAATATGCACCAGAATCTGTTTCCTAGGCTATAATCTGGCATTGAGTTAAAACTCATATGACCAGCATGATATCCAATAGACCATGTAATAAAGTGGATACCTGAAATAGGTACAAATAAACTGTACAGCTAAAGAAATGTCAAAGAATATTCAATAAAAGAGAGAGGAGTAATGCACAAGTACAGCTAATATAAAATAATGTGGCATCAAAACAATCTAAAGAGGTCTGCAATAACACAGTGCACTGTGAATAGTCACAGAGGAATTGGCTCAAAACCTTCAGATGGGAATTAGGACCCTACGTGTATCATCACAGGAGGAGGCTTCCTCAGAATATTGGCAATATGTGTGGGATCCTCATTCTCATATTATGAATTCTTAAAGGGATTGTACACTAATTGGAGAACTCCTTCTCAATTGCTATATTTCCATTTGTAAAACTAAAGCAGCCTATACTCACCTCCAATGCCGTTCCAACGACATCGATGCCTGGTGTCCCAGGGCTCATGTTACATTGTTATTCCACAGTAGTTGCTTTATTCTCACTTCTTTCGGATGTAACTGACATCCAGGTGAAGTCAGATAGCAGCAGCATAGCTCATTTCCTCCTGATATCAGTTTTGTTTGAAGGAGGAGATAGTGATGAGGCTGCTGATTGGCTGCAGGGATCCACGTGACATATCAATGTCGCGCGAGCCCCAGAAGACCATTGGCGCCAGCACTAGAGGTGAGTACAAGATATTTTTAATTTACACCAGGAAATATGGCAAATGATAAGGGGCTATCCCATGTTTTTAAGGTCAAACTGGGAGATGTAGCTTCATGCTAGACAAAGGTATATGGTAGGGGTTAACCCGACACCGGAGTTGGTTTGTTTGGTCATTAGATGTCCATGGTTTTGACGGATACCACTCGTATCAATGTTATTCTATTGTCAGGAAGATTAACTGTATATTATCTGCATTTTGTCTGACACATTTTGACGGTGGATTTCCTCTGGTTCCCACATGAAAGCCCGCAGCAGCTGCCCGTGGCCTGTAAGCCTTGAGAATGCGAACGTGTCCCTGAAGCAGGAAACATGGAACTTCGGAGATCAGATGTTAGTGCACTGCCATCCGGGATTCAAGATGGCCGACGGACAGGAGATGGCACAAAGCCGTTGTCAGGGAGACAAGAAGTGGAGTGTGACAGCACCCTGTGATGGTAATAGCAAAGTGACATGATTCATTTTTATTCCAGCGCTGTAATCCGTAATGTTGCTCACACGCCGGCTCTCCGCAATCTTCCCCTTTACATTTTTAAACACTTTCACCAGTGGGAACGGCAGAAGATGGACCTGGGTGCAGCTGTTATCCTGAGTCTGCCAGGAAGCGAGCTGCCTTATTCCCCTCAGGCTGTTAATCACTACTACTTACCATGCTGCCTATAGACACCGTCATAAATAAGTTTTCCAGGAAAAGTTCTTCCGATGCTAATGTAAAACAGGCTACGAAGCGGAGCAAATACACAGACGCCAGGGAGGGAGGCAGACAGAAGGCCCGCAGCTAAAGGCTGAGGGCAGATTTTATATTTCTGGGGTTGTGTGACCTCTTAAAAATAAAAAAAAACTCTGACAACGCTCACTTTATTTATCCCTGACTGCTCATTCCGAAATTTCCAGGGTCACCCGCCGGTCTCTGTCTGTCCTGCTTAGTCCAAGCAGAAATGTGACCACTGCAGCCAATCTTTCACTGTATGGGTGACCAATAGTGATGAGCAAGTGTACTCATTGCTCGGGTTTTCCTGAGCACGCTCGGGTGACCTCCAAGTATTTATGACTGCTCGGAGATTTAGTTTTCATCGCAGCAGCTGAATGATTTAAAGCTGTTAGCCAGGTTGAGTACATGTGGGGGTTGCCTGGTTGCTAGGGAATCCCCACATGTAATCAAGCAGGCTAGTAGCTGTAAATCATTTGAAAACTAAATCTCCGAGCAGTCATAAATACTCGGAGACCACCCGAAAACCCGAGCAACGAGTATGCTTGCTCATCTCTAGTGACCAACACTGGAGGTACTGATCCTAACAGGGGGCCAGGGAAATGCTGGAATGGGAAGCCGGGCAGGCCTGTATTTACAGTCCCTAGTCACTAGGGGCCCGATTCATCAAAGCTTTTACGCAGGATTCTCACATAACAAAGCTTTGAAAAGTCTCATAGTTTGGGTGTAACCGGAGGCTGCGTTCAAATCTTGTGAATTTTGGCTTTCTCATGCCAATTTCACCCAACTTCGACAAAGAGCGCAAAGCTGGGACAGGGCAGTGATGTGGCTACTACTGCCTGGCAAGTTCATGACCAGCTGTAATGTAATGTTCGCTACTCCACAAGTCTTACTCCAGCAGGGACTGGAGTAGAATTTGTGGCAAAGCAGTGTCTGACTAAGTCTAAGTCTAACTTTGCCCCCATTAAAGCCACATTTACACTCACCGAATAAGATACGTTCATATCATCTTTGGGAACCTTTATTACAGATTTCATTACATTTGAAGGAAACAAGTGGCACTGCATGCAGCCCTGTTTATTACCACCAACATGACGAAACTCAGAATGCCACGGTTGAAACCATTGGGTACTATAGGTATCACCTTTGCAATGGATCCAGTGGCCACAGGAAGCTGGGATTTTTACACTTTTGTGCTTGTGAAAACATCTCTACCATATATTTCACTTACTATAAAAAATAGACATTTTATGGTCAAACATGCCCAAAATCCAAATGGTCAATCTTGGATGACTTTGCATCTTATTGTTATATTTACATGACAAGTAGCAAAGACTGAGTTTGTAGAATGGCACAAATGACGACCCTGCAGATTTTGTCTCCTAAAAAGAGTAGATGTAAAACTTGGCAACTTATTTTTGGAAGATTCTGTGACCTTCAGATGTGGTCAAAACAAAACCTAAAAACAGCCATATTAAAACCATGTGTTACAGCCTGCCCAGTACAGAAATGATCAAACACTGCACATGTTTTGCTAAAGGGTATATCTATTATACAAGAGTAGGGTTGAGCAAAACGGGTCGGCCAGATTCAGAAGTCGCCGACTTTTGGCAAAGTCGGGTTTCATGAAACCCGACCCGACCCCTGTGTGGGGTCGGCCATGAGGTCGGCGATCTTCTGATCTGGAATCGGAATTCCGATACCGTGTTCCGATATGTTTAAGATATCGGGAATCGGTATCGGAATTCATATTTAAGTGTAAAGTAAAGAATAAAAATAAAAAAATATTGATATACTCACCCTCGGACGCGCCCTGGTTCTCACTGGCAGCCTTCCTTCCTAAGAATGAACGCCTGAAGGGCCTTCGATGACATCGCGGCTTGTGATTGGTCGTGTGAGCGGTCACATGGGCGGTCACGCGACCAATCACAAGCCGCGACGTCATCTAAGGTCCTTCAGGCGCTAATTCTTAGGAAGGAAGCGTCCGAGGGCGCGTCCGAGGGTGAGTATATTCCTAATAAGTATATACTCACCCTTGGACTCGCCCTGGTTCTAACCCGCAGCCTTCCTTCCTAAGAATCAGCGCCTGAAGGACCTTAGATGACGTCACGGCTTGTGATTGGTCGCGTGACGCCCATGTGACCGCTCACGCGACCAATCACAAGCCGCGACGTCATCGTAGGTCCTTCAGGCGCTCATTCTTAGGAAGGAAGGCTGCCGGTGAGAACCAGGGCGCGTCCGAGGGTAAGTATATCAATATTTTTTATTTTGATTCTTTATTTTACACTTAAATATGGATCCCAGGGCCTGAAGGAGAGTTTCCTCTCCTTCAGACCCTGGGAACCATTAGAAACCCAATGCACTGCATTGGGTTTCGTGTTTCGGCCGACCCCGACCCCAACTTTTCTATAGGATCGGCCGATTTCACTCGACTCGACTTTTGAAAAAGTCGGTTCTCATGAAACCCGACCCGATCCTATAAAAAGAAAAGTCGCTCAACCCTATACAAGAGATGTCGGTTTTAACAATAAGAAATACCCAAGTGTCACTTTCAGGAACGTCGGTATCTATTACTTTACTACTCAACAATTCAGTATGATTGGCTCACATCATGATTCAATTTGCTCACATCCACTCCATCTGTCATTATTTGTAATATTTCTGGAATCTAAATGCGGTGTCGATGACTTATTAGTAAAAAACCACGTGAAATGACCAAATTATGTTTCAAGGTCATCGTGTTATAATGATTATTTACCCATTCAGCTTTTTACACGCAGAAGCTGGTAGAGCAAGCCATGAATTCAGATATCCTACAAATGACGTACTGTACAATCATGCACCAGTGTGAATCTGCATCTATACCGGAGTTTCCCAAGCCCCAGTCCTAATGGCATCAACAAATAATATTTTCAGAATTTTCTTAGTATTGTCCTGGTGATGGCTTTATTAGAAAGACATCAGTATTTGCGACAGGTTCTCACGACTGTGAGATGCTAAGGAAATCCTGACAACATGGCCTGTTGGGGGTCATACCGGAGAGGTTTGGGAAGCACTGCTCTAGAGCAAGCTTGAGAAATGAGCTACTAATTGCAGGTTACCCAAATTATCACATTTCCATTATTTAGATCCTAGTAATCAGATTAATGTGGGTTCATCTGCTATGGTGGCAACGACTGATGGACTCCGTCCCCCACCAGTCACAAGACCGTGGGTGAGAGAAGCTGCAATGCACCCAGGGTTGGACTGGTCCACCAGAAAACTGGAGAATCCTCCAGTGGGCCCTGCCTTCTCCTTCAGGAGAGTTCACAGTGCAAACCTTGCAGCTACTATGGGACTCTTGAGTGGGGGAGGAAGGTAGGCCCAATGTTCTTCAGTCTGACAGTGTATGCGCCCTACTGCTCCATTCAAAGTCGAAGGCTCTGATGACCACTGCGCTCGGCTGCTCAACCAGACATTCAACTTCTCCAGTTCACAGTCATATGGCTTACAGATAAATGGACACTCCTATTCTGAAGATCTGTGGTGGTCACTGTAGATGGAACCATATTGATCTATTGACAGTCAATAGGTGATAATTTGTCTATAGTGCCATAAAGTGCAATCATTTCTTAAAATGGGTTTGTACCCCAGAACAACCTCTTCTCAATATCAAATGCCCGTACATTTCCATATCTTCAGCTACTGCAATGGAGCTCTAGTGTTGCATGGAATCCATTGTATTACATGGCATCTAGTTAAAAGACAGATGTCCCAAGCAGGGACCACATATATGCTGGTCATGGCTTATAATGTTGTATCGATAGGTTTTAGATTAGTATGCTATTGAGCAACCCTCCTTTGTTTTATATTCAGTCGTATCCACGTGTGCCGATCCTCCAAGCATTGAGAATGGATACTTTGTAAAGAATGGACATTTGGTAGAAGGAGCAATGGTCCGCTATGAATGCGACCAAGGGTAAGTGTAAAGCCAACAATGGTTTCTTTTACAATTATTACTACAATTGAAAGCCACAAAGTGGAGCTACCGTGCAGCTACCAGGACACTGGGCAGTATAGAACGACGGTATCGCAGGGACATAGTATTGGACTCTGTGTATATTATACTTTGGAGTCAAATCTATTTCCATCATCCAAAAAGGAGATTTACTGCAAATACAATGGTATTACTTTAGTAACTTTGAAACACTTCAATCTGGAAAAACTTGAGTTTTCATAGTGGAGAATGGGTGAGAAGTTTCAGGAGGTATCTCTGGCTGAAGAAAGTCATGGCTGTGTAACACTCACTTAAAATTTACAGCATAAAAGACTGCTGAAAAACCCTAAAATTGGAGCCAATGTACACAAGGAACGCCATGTGTTCCATTTAAATGCCGCAGTCATAGATTGAAGAGGTTAACAGCCTGAACTCAGCTCCAGCAATGGCTGTTGGAGATCCCGTAGATGTCGGCTATGTCATTTACCTGGCATCAGTCACACCTCATGAGCACCCTTCACACTTACAGGCCCCTTCCCCTGATGTTAATTCATGCCCTAATGTGGGAAGGGTTTAGGGTACAGCAGCCACACAGTTGTCTTTGTTCTATAGACATATATGACTTTTCTTTCTTCTTGACAGCTACACATTAGAAGGTCCGGTATTCGCAAAGTGCTTGGAGAACAAGACCTGGTCTAGCAATGTCCCCACATGTAAAAGTAAGTTATTATTCTCTTTATGCAACAGTTTGCTCAGTTTATCTATATTTTATATCTTTTCATTTAGTGGTATACACAAGATTTAGTAACGGAAGGGTCAGGAATTAACTCATATGTACATATACGTAAACAGGCATATAATAATATTCTTTATTTTTATATAGCGCTAACATATTCTGCAGCGCTTTACAGGTTGCACACATTATCATCGTTGTCCCCGTTGGGGCTCACAATCTAAATTTCCTATCAGTATGTCTTTGGAATGTGGGAGGAAACTGGAGTACCCGGAGAAAACACACGCAAACACAATGAGAACATACAAACTCCTTGCAGATGTTGTCCTTGGTGGGGTTTGAACCCAACACTCTAGCGCTGCAAGACTGCTGTGCTAACCACTGCGACACCGTGCTGTCCTATATACAGCGATGACACTTTATGGAGTGCAGTAGTTGTGTCTGCAACAGGGCCCTGGAGCATGAGAGAGCCTAAAACATCCCTTTATTCCATACGAAGAGATTATGGTATAAATGACACATGATGAGCCACAATATCTCCTTAGAAGTACAACCAGTCACATGCTGTCCTCACTTACCTGAAGACCATCAGTGTTCCCCTTCCACATGCTGGTCCTCCAGACTCAATGACCACTTACATTTGTCTATTGAGAATAAAAGTTCACATTTTTAATTTTAGAAGTCTACTGTCCACCACCTCCTGAGATCAAAGAAGGCATTCTGGTAGCAGTGAAGAAAGCCGAGTATGAAGTCTCAGAAGTGATTTACTACATGTGCAAAAGAAACTTCTTTATGGATGGATCACATAGTGTAACGTGTATGGCGGATGGACAATGGTCTGACGGTCCTGCCTGCAGAGGTAACATATGGGAACTCACTGAAGTCTGCGTTTATTATCTTACACTTTGCAAAACTACAGCAAATTCCTCTAGGAATGGGACACTTGCAGTTAAAGTAAGATTTGATATTGGGAACATTATATGCCATATTTATTTAATTTTTGAGGCAAGCATACTCATGCTCATCCCCGCAGCTTCGCAAACAATGTCTGTGCAGTCACAGGACTGGTGAATAGCAGAGCTCATCAAAAGAATAGCTCTCCTGTAGTCTGAGACAATTAGTCAACTCTGGCCTGGACCTTGAGCTTCTGTAACCTGACTTTGTCCTGAGCCAGAAGACCTGGTTACATTTGCTGAAAGACAATAATTAATAACCACCAAGCTGCACGCCTCTGTCTAGCAGTGTAACCATCAAGTTCCATGCCACAGAACTGTAATTTAGACACTCAATAAACAGACTGTTCCTGTTCTTATGTTATCATCAAGATCTGTGCTTTAATATTGACCTGTTCTTATGTTATCACTAAGCTCTGTGCTTTAATGTCGATGTGTAACCATCAAGAAGTGTCCCAACATTTTTGTGTAGCCATGGAGCTTGTACTCTGAGGGGTGGCAGCAGCTACATTAGCATGCCTCAACTGAGTATAAGCTGTGTCTGTGTGACCTCAAAACCATCGGCAGCAACACAGATTAACAATCTTCACCCCATGTGAAAATGTCTCTGTTCAAGCTCCTGCAACAAAGCAGATCACAGACACCTGCATCTATAGAAATGGGGAGAGCTGGTGGCCATATCTCATGCACAATAGAACTCATAAGTAAGGACTGTAAACAGGTACGGACTGGGGCTGAAATTCAGCCCTGGCATGTAAAATCACACAGGCCCATTTGTCCTCATCCCGATGAACCAGATGGGATATATTACCAATATTACCCTGGATGGAGGAAAGGAAGATTTTCTACAAGACCAATATTTCTCATGATACCCGTGGCTGCCAGGGTAAGTGACGGAGTCAGCGACTTTGTGCTCCGTCACAACTCTTAACAGTATGGGTGTCTTGAGAACACAGATTCTGCTAACAATGTAGCAGACAAGGCGGCCACAACCAGACAGGCCCTTCTGGCATTTGCCAGAATTGCCAGATGGCCAGTCCGGCCCTGACTGTAAAACAAGGGTTTTTTTGATAGTGGCACCTGCTTTCAATTTCAGCAAAGACAAAATGTTGAGCATACAAAAATGTTTAATCTAATTTTTTGGTTTTCTCTTAAATGTATGTGTCCATCTCTGTTCTATACACAGCAAGATGTAAAGTGCCAGTACAGCGGAGCCAAGTGATTTACAAAGGTCAGAAGCTCTGGGTCACAGAGATCGATGAAGGTCTAGTGCATCACTCAGAGAACGTGGAGTTTTTCTGCCAGAATAAAACACAAGCCTGTAGTTATACAGCCTCCGGCCAGTGCTTTGATGGTGTACTCAGACCACCACCATGTTATGAAGGTAAACTAATGCCATTAGGTGACGCAGGGGCGGACATACACTGTAGATTGTGCAGCATGTTCCCTGAGGAGGGACCACTTTGACCATAGTGAGCACAATAACATTCTTTGGCCCCTATTCACATTACTGTTTCTCCACTGTTCTGGAGTATTTTGTTCTTTTTTTGTAGCGTTTAGTATTTGCACCTTATTCTCTATAAGTCTTACACCAGGTTTTAATTTGTCTTTCTCTTTTAAGTCTTTTTTTTTCACATTGGTGTGAAAATCCGGTCGTCTGCACCTGCCCATTATTTTCAGGCAGCACGGAAGACAATATGTGTCACACATGTGCACATGGATGTCATAAGTGTGCATTATCTGTGTGACATGTACGAGAATAAAATGCAGAATAGAAATTACAGATGTTTAGGTGTTAAAGATGTGCAGATAGATGATAGATAGATAGATAGATAGATAGATAGATAGATAGATAGATAGATAGATAGATAGATAGATAGATAGATAGATAGATGAGATAGACATATATGAGATAGATATCCGAGAGATATATAATTAGTGCCTTGCATGTGTAGCTTACTATATATGAATTAACCTAATAAATAAATGAAAAAATAACATGGGGTCCACTCATTTTTTGATAACCAGCAAAGGTAAAGCAGACAGCTATGAGCTTTTATTGTCTGACTGGTAAGGTCCTTGGATATTGGGACCTTCCCAGCCTAAAATTACCAGCCTGCAGCCACCCCAGACGTGACACATCACATTAGATGCACCATTTCTGGTGCTTCGCCTTTTCTCTTCCTGATTGCCCTGGTGCGGTGGTAATCAGGGTAATGGGGCTTGGGGTTGACGACAACTGTAAATTGTCAAAAAACACAGCTGATTAAATTGAAAAAAAAATACGAATGTCCAGTATAGTCCAGGGAATCCAATGTAATCACCACGTGGAAACCCTAAAAAGAGATAAGTTAAAAACAAGACACTGTCCCTTCTTCACCACTTTATGAAAAAAAAAGTTCCCACACAGGTCCAACGTAGTCCAGCACTTCCCTCGACGTTCCCCAAATTTGGCTCATGTTGCGCTCAGTGAGATCCGGTGACTGTGAAGAGCAGTATAGTGTACATCTGTGTACAGTAAGCTTCACATGCAAAGCACTAATTCTATACAACATCTCAGGAATATCTGTCTATCTTTATATCTATTATCTATCTATTTATTTACCCCATTTCTATCTATTTATCTATCCATATCTTTGTACATCTTTAGCATCTAAGTTTTATGCAACTTTTTCTCTAAAAAGGCCCGAAAAAGGTAAAAGACATAAGAACAAAAGAACATTTTTATTTTGATGAAAAATTCATCAACCCGATTTTTACGAAATTGGCGTAAAAAATCTGCAATGATTACCAGACGACAAAAAGTAGGAATTAGTCCTATCGGTATTTGCATTTCCAGAAGTCCGTTATGACAGCACAATAGGAGGTAGTCCTTTTCATCCTCTAGGAACTGGAAACACACAAGTAGTTAGAAGATTCTCCTCCTTCCACCTCACCCTCATTGTTTTACCAATCACCACACCAGAATGGATGCAACTCAATTTTATTGAATTCTCTTACACAAATGTTAACTGCACATAAGTACAAGGAATTCATGGGAGGGAATGTAAGAGTGCTGTCATGATTGACTCCTGGAAATACAATTACTGGTAGGACTAATTCCTACTTTTCAGGATATCCCTCATGACATTACACCAGGAGAAATACCAAATGAATGGATTTTAGGACGGGACCACTGCCTGAAGGAATTTCCTTCCATAGGTCACCTGTTGGCCAGATAATATGTCCAGCTTGTAATGTTTACAAAAGGTATTTAAGTTAGACCAGGTTGTGACTTTACAAATCTGGTCCACTGATGCTCCTGTCCATTCAGCCCAAGAAGCAGAGATCGCTTTTATTGAATGTGCCTTGACACGTTCCAGCAGTGCTTTCACCTTTGCCTAGTATACCAGAAAAATAGTGCGTGTGATCCATCTGGCCAATGTCACTTTTGAAGTCTTCTTGCCTTTATTCTTCCCTGCGATCTGGACGAAGAGGTTTGAACTTTGCCTCCAACTTTCGGTAGCCCCCACATAACGTAGAACCGTGCATCTTTGATCCAATGAATGAAACAATTTCTCCTTCCGATTCTTTTAATTCTGGCAAAAGGAGGGTAGGACAATTTCGTGGTTCAAGATTTCTCACTGACAGGGATTGGATTTTTCTGACTCTCTTCGCTGAAGTGACCACTAAAACTCATCTTCAGGGAAAGCATCTTCATGTTAATGTTTCCCTTCTGTTCATAAGGAGAATTGCATAGAGCATTCAGTACCAAGCTTAGATCCCACGGGAGCACTGATTTCCTAATTGTGGGTCTTAATCTGCTCATTGCTTTAGAAAATCTAGCACCCCCTGAATGGTTTGCCAGAGACAAAAAAGATGTTCGGTGCTGAGATCTGGACCCTTAGTGTACTTGGTCCTAGACTCTTTTCGAACACCAGTTGTAATAAATCCACGATTATAGGAATCTTCGGGCAGGAGGAATTGATAACGGTTTCCCTGTATTGCGATCATAACTTCTTCCAGATTTTTATAGAAATAGCAGAAGTCACTAGTTTCTTGCTTGCCCGCATCGTCATGACCACCCGATCCAACAGACCCTGAAACATTAAGATCTGCCTCTTACGATCAAAGCTGTCATAAGCAATAGCTCTATATTGTGATGTAAGAGAGGACCTTGAGAGACAAGGTCATACCTTTCTGGCAGGAGAAGTGGATCTTCTAGAGCAATAAGATTTACTAGAGGAAACGGCTACTTTTCTGCCAATAGCGGTGATTGGTATTATAGTAGCTTGAACTTCCTGAATCTTTCTCAGGACCCATAGGATAAATGGAAAAGGCAGGAAGGCATATAGAAAATTCTTGTCCCAATTTTTGGACAAGTCGTCCACCCCCTCCGTGTTGTCTTCAGTGTTCAGGAAAAAGAAAATTGCCACTTTTCCATTTTTCCAGGATGCACACAAGTCTACTCAAGGGACACCCCAACATTGTGATAGCTGATGAAACACTTTTGTGTTTAATTCCCACTCTGAGGACCATACAGTCCATACAGTTTTCCTGTTTGCCTTTCAGGTGAACCACTGTTAAACAAAAAATAACAGCCCTCTCTGCCTACTTGAAGCTTTTAAAGGCCAGAGTCTGCTGTAGATGACCTCTTGGGCATGACCTTTATGATAGCTGCAGTCTAAGGCCTCTTTCACACGTCAGTGTCTCCGGTACGTGTAGTGACAGTTTTCTCATGTACCGGAGACACTGACACACGTAGAGCCATTAGGATCTATGTGTTTCTGCACATGTGCGTGTTTTCACACGGGCCGTGTGTCCATGTGCAAAACACATAGACATGTCCGTTTTTTACCGGCAGCACGGACCACAATACAGACAGCACACGTGCACACGGAGAACAGTGTACACTCTCCTCCGTGTGCACATACCGCCCGCAGGAGAGACAGCGCTACAGTAAGCGCTGTCCCCCCTGCGTGTGGTGCTGAAGCCGGCATTCATCCCTTCTCCCCAGCAGTGTTCGATGGAGAGAAGGAATTAAAAATCAATGCTTTTTTTTTGTTTTCACTTAAGAATAAAGTTTGTGCGTCCCCTCCCGCTTCCCATCCCCTGTGCACCCCCTTGCTTGCCGGGAAATACTCACCCAGCTCCTGCAATTTCTCCTCTCAGCACCTGCAGCAGGTCCTGTGTGAGCGGTCACTTGGTACCGCTCATTACAGTGATGAATATGTGCATATTCCTCACTGTAATGAGCGGGACCATTACATTAAAGCTCATCAGTATCTTCAGACGAGAAATAATATTTTTTTTCTTTCCTATATGGGAATCTGAGGTGTATCCTCTTCACCTTCCAGATCCTGGTCAGAATAATAGGAACATTCCTCCTCTTCTGATGACCCCTCCATTTCTCATCTTGCCCATTTATAATGCGGCAAGACCTGTATCATCTAAAGGGGAACTAGGCTGGAGACAGTACTTTGTACTTATTCCGTAATCATGGATAGTATGTCAGCCATAAATGAGGCCTGCTCCTTTTTTCCGGATCTTCATGATACACTTGGCAGACAACTGTTTATGTGTTTTGGGTAATACATGTTGCACATCTACTGGTTTTCTTCCTGGAGGAAGAACCAGACCTTATAGGGACTCCTTTGACCTAAAGGTAAACAAGATAGGAGAAAAAGGGGCTAAGACTTTCTGAACTGACTCAAGGAAACATTAGGGCTAATATTAATCATTATGACCTACTGTACCCAAGGATTGTTTGGACGATGTCTCTGAACGAGTAGATTAACATTAATTGTCAGACAGTGTACACCCAAATCTCATCCACAATAAGCTTTTATAGTGTCCTACCTTGTCTTCCGGTATATGCACCAGCACCACCGCCCATAATCCCTTGTGTTCCACCCTGGAATGCACGCCGTGCTGACAGATAGTCCTGCGTCCTTCCCCTGTAATTCTGAAAATGCATTCCACTCTGGAACGCATGCCGTGCATGTTATTTGACATTGGTATTGTTGACTACCATGGATAAGTGCCTTCCCAAGGGGTCACCGACCCCCTTTCCTTCCCAACCTCCAAATAACGACATGAGTCTCAAGTTGGATATAATTGGCCACAGCGGCCTTTATTATAATCAAACAAAACATATAACCATAAAATGAGCTGGGAAGGGGTCCTTGAAGCTAAAAGTCTGGTGTCAACCATGGTATAAACAAGTGGACAAGAGACCAACTGTAGATTACTCTCAGCCGTTACCCCACAGGCTCGAGAGCATTAAAATACTCCGTAGGGTTACCATTGTCCACTTCCAACTTAGGAATCTGGCCCACCGTTACCAAGATTCCCCCAAATCACCAGACCCGCAACCAAAACTTATACCAACCTGGAGAGTCCGTATCCCGATGGACCCCCCAGGCCAATTTAGCACCAACTCCAAGCACCCATTCCCCCGCCTACAGCCACTATGACCCAAAAACAGAAAGCCAAACAACACCCTTGAACACAAAAATAAAGGGAGGGCGGGACTGCTCACGAGTCCACTGAGCGGGAAATGAACAGCTCCTCCCACCCGCTCCCACTATACCCCTCACCAGCAAGTTAACCCTCCCCCAGGAGCGAACCCCACGCCCCCTCTCCCCATGCTCCAAAACCCCTGTCATGGCGGCTTTCACGTACGCCGCCCGGGGGAGGGGGCGGGCGGCTCGCTCCAGCCTGTCTTGACATTGGTATTGTCGACTACCATGGATAAGTGCCTTCCCAAGGGGTCACCGACCCCCTTTCCTTCCCAACCTCCAAATAACGACATAAGTCTCAAGTTGGAAATAATTAGCCACAGCGGCCTTTATTATAATCAAACAAAACATATAACCATAAAATGAGCTGGGAAGGGGTCCTTGAAGCTAAAAGTCTGGTGTCAACCATAGTATAAACAAGTGGACAAGAGACCAACTGTAGATTACTCTCAGCCGTTACCCCACAGGCTCGAGAGCATTAAAATACCCCGTAGGGTTACCATTGTCCACTTCCAACTTAGGAATCTGGCCCACCGTTACCAAGATTCCCCCAAATCGCCAGACCCGCAACCAAAACTTATACCAAACTGGAGAGTCTGTATCCTGACGGACCCCCCAGGCCAATTTAGCACCAACTCCAAGGACCCCTCCCCCCACCACCACGAGGATACTTGACCCCCTCAAGTACCCGAGACCCCACCAACCTTAACCGCTATGGCCCGCTCAATTCCAGACTGTAACCCCAGGGCCCGCAAATCAATGCCCAACGCGTTCAGATGAACCCCATCACCCAAAAGAAATTGGTCACCGCCCCGCTCCAACTCAAAATGATGCACGGCCAAACCACCATTCCGCACAACAAAACCCGACACGGCCCGATTCACCTTAATTCGGGCTTTATTTATCTTGTCCACCGACCTGGCGTGTCTCCAAGATGTCCGAGGAACAATCTCCGACCATACTATGGACATCTCCTGAAAAGAAACCCATAACCGCAGCATGTCGTGTTTAATGGCCCGGATCAACTCACGACAAGGCCGAATTCCCAAGTCGTTTCCCCCGACGTGCAGAACCAAAATATCAGGAGGTCTGTCCATTCAGATGCCATTATGTACCTCCTCCAGGACTCTGTTCCAACCTAACCCCCGAAACCCCAACTACCTGATGACGGCCACATCCCTGGAAAAGCCGAGCTGTCTTCCATCCTGTCTGACGTCTGCCCACCTCGCGCCCCAGTACACATACGAGTGGCCGACAATCCACACCAACAGCGAGGATGAACCTGAAAAACATGAACAACTTAAACAAGCGCCAAAACGAGTAAAAGATCGAACAGTCCCCAGCTGCTCAAGGCCTCACATAACTCCGATAACGGCCGGACTCCCACCGCCCAATCTTCTGCACCACCTCAGGAGCCAATCCATTTCGCGCCGCCTTAGTAGCAGCCCCGATCCGAAAAGAATGGGAGGCGAACCTGGCAGAATCTACCCCGATGGCCTTTAAACACTGCTGAAAAACCGCTACAAACTGATATTTAGACAGGAAAGACCTGTCCTCATGACGCAACAAAGGCCCATCACCACACAGGTGAAACCTATCAAAATCCTGCCAGCAACGGACAGGACACATAACAGAACCGGGAACAGCGCCCAAAGCCACTTTTTTACCCCACCCCATCTGATCTGTCTTAGACTTCCGAATCCAAAACTGCAGTGACCCCTCGGAAGCAAAAACGTCCCCCGCCCACAGGCCCCCTTGATGAACCTTAGTGGGTGACACTAACTCCCCAATCCTCAAAGCTCCATAAAAGGCCAACGAAAAAGCTAAGAGAAAAAGCACAACCTCAAAGCTGGAAACGCATACGTCGCCCAAACGTACCCCCAACCGCTCCAACATCTCAAAGGACACCGGGCGCCTGCAATCTCCACGGCTGCATGATCTTCTCAGCCCGCTCGCAGCTTGCTTTACCAAAAAGGACTTTGTCACGTCCTGAAGGCCCCGTAGCCTGAAACCAAAGGCTAAAGCCGCTATCGTCCTATCCACCTTCGCTGCCAACCATCCCTGATCCGCCCCATGTCTCAACCACAACAACAATGCCCCCACCTGGTCCAAACCCGCACCCGCAACGCCGCAAGCCGCCAGCCAACTCTCCCAACTGCTCCATACCGCCTGATAAACTGACCACGTACTCGGAGCGAAGGATGCTTGGATTAGAGGCTGTGCAGCCCGGACACCATGCTCCAGAGTTCCGCCGGGCATTCCAGCCCCATCTCCTCGGCATCCGGCGCAAGCGACCAAAAACGCTCCCACTGGAAATGAGACAAAGAATCGGCAATGCAATTATTAACACCAGGCACATGCAAAGCCGTGAAATAAGCATTCAAGTGTAAGCAAGACAAAACCAACTGCCGAAGAACTCTGATCACCGGGGGCGACGCCGTCGTCAAACTGTTAATGGCGCACACAACCGCCATATTATCACAATTAAAATGAACCCTTTTGTTCCGCATATCGTCGCCCCAAAGCTGCACCGCCACCAAAATCAGGAAAATTTCCAACAACGTGATGTTCCGCACCAACCCTGTTTCAAACCAGGCTTCCGGCCATCTAGCTACACACCAACGGCCCCCGAAAAAGGCCCCAAAACCAATACCGCCCGAGGCGTCTGTAAACAAGTCCAAGTCAGCATTACCCACTGCCTCCTCCATCAACAACGAACGCCCGTTGTAACAGGACAAAAAACGGTCCCAAACCTCCAAATCAGCCTTGTGTTCGGCTGACAAATGAACAAAATGATGAGGGGCGGTTACCCCTGCCGTAGCACTGGCCAGCCTCCGTGAAAAAATTCTCCCCATGGGAATAATTCGACACGCAAAGTTCAACTTCCCCAAGAGCGACTGCACTTCGCGCAGTGGCAATTTTTTCAAACGTCTAGCTCGGGCCACCTCGTCTCTCAGACCCAACACCTTGTCAACCGGCAACCTAAACTCCCACCTCACAGAATTGATGACAATACCCAAAAAGGACAAACTCGTGCACGGACCCTCCGTCTTGCCCGGTGCCATCGGGACCCCAAAGCGCTCAGCGACCCTAACAACCGTCCTTAACAGGACCTCACAACATTGAGACTGATCGGGGCCTATGCACAAGAAGTCATCCAGATAATGAATCACCGAGTCCAAACCGGACACATCCCGCACCGCCAACTCCAAAAAGGAACTGAAAGCCTCAAAATAAGCGCACGATAGTGAACAGCCCATCGGCAAACATCGGTCAACATAAAACCCGCCGTCCCAATAACAGCCTAACAACCTCATACTATCGGGGTGAACCGGCAACAAACAAAAGGCCGACTCAATATCGGTCTTGGCCAACAATGCTCCCCTACCGCAACTGCGCACCCACCTGGCTGCCTCATCAAACGACGTATAAACCACCGAACAGAACTCCGGATCAATCCCATCATTAACCGACCTCCCCTTCGGGTATGACAAATGCTGAATGAGCCGGAACTTATTCGGCTCCTTCTTGGGCACTACGCCCAAAGGCGACACCACCAAATCATCCAAAGGGGGAATGGGAAACGGACCAGACATCCTACCCAACGCCACCTCTTTGCCCAACTTTTCAGACACGACTGATGCGTGCAACTCGGCCGATCTAAGATTCTTCAACGTCGGTGGTACCGCAAAACCCGGGGCCGGTATACAAAAGCCAACATCAAACCTGGCCCGGAGTAACTCTGCCCTCTCCCTATCAGGGAACTTATCTAGATAAGGAGCCATTGCGTCCAACCTCACCGGAGTCACCCCCTTTTGAATTACCCTCTGGCTTCCCTTTCTTCTTAAAGCACTTGGAGGCTCCGTGTGAAGCGCCGTTGCAGTGCGAGCACAAATGCTTGAACTTGCAAGTCGCTCCGAACTTACACTGGCCCTCGTTGAACTGCCAACACATGCCGTGCTTTTGACTGCTGGATTGTCCCGCCTGACCCCCGGCTCCTGAAGAGGAACCATGCCCAGTGCCTTGGCCGGAAGTTCCGGCCCCGCCTTGAAAGGAGTATCCTTCTGATCCCATCTGATCGCTGGACAAACTGCCTTCCGCTGCCGAAACTGCTCATCTTATCGTAACCATGCTTGACCACCATAGGCCCTATGCGCCTCCCCTATGGAATCCATATAACAAAACAAAGCTGAGCAATTCTCGGGAGCCTTCTCGCCAATAACACTTACCAAATCGCAAATGCCTGAAGCCAGTTCACAAACATCTGAGGAATAAGGCGCCATCGCCGCTTTTCCTCATCCTCCTTCTTACTATCCTCCTTTTTATTCTTATCCAGGTTAAATTTCTCCAGCGGTAAAAGTGAAAGTATCTCCACGTAATCGTCCTTCCAAATATTCTCATGCACCTCCTTCTTCAAATGCACCCACAACGGCCCTTCAAAGCACACATACACCTCACCACACGCCTTATCATCTAGCCGAATGCCCCCTTCTTTCTCTTTCTCAGTCTGTACAGATACCGAGACCGGCTCGGCCGACCTGCCCTGGTCACCCGAACCGCTGCCTAACAATGCTAACCCCAACAATCCGACCCAAGCTATCAAAGGAGACGGCCCTGGCCTACCACTGCTCAACCGCGACAACAGCTCCCGCACCCCCGACAACAACTCGCCCACCCCTTCACGACTCGTATCTGCCCGCAAACCAACTCCCTCACCCCGCTCTACATACCCCCCAACCCGATCCACCGAAGTCAAAGTCGGCATCGACAACGCCGGGGACAAACAAAACATAGAAGGGTTCTCACCAGGCTGCAGGGGAGCTGTGATCCCCCCAGCCGCAGACGCCGTCGCCGTCCAGCCGTCTCTTGATCCCGAAGCCGTCCGTGCGTCCCCCCGGATGTGAACTTCGCACCTCACAGCTCCAGCTGATCCGACCCCTGCAGAGGGGACCGTGCCGACCCCGTCACTCGAGCATGTATCCGTCAGGCCCAGACCCGGACCCGCCATCCGAAACTCTGCCATCTGCCGCCATCCCAGGAAGAGGTGCGGGCCCGCTCGCCGATGCATGAGGGGAATGGCATACCCCGGCCGAGTCCAGCAGCCCCGCCGGGTCTGGGGCGCCGCCCGCCGCTGGGATACTCCCCCGCCGTCTCATGGTGCCGCCGGAACCAGGCCGCCTGGGACAGGCATAACCGCCACGGCCCACCGTGACATCACCGTGTCTTGCAGCCGCTCTGGCGCGCATGGGCCCAGACCCCCGGAGTGATGGGGGAGAAGGCCCGACTGCCGCCGCAGGCCCCAGCACGGCAGGTGGATTCCTCCTGGACCGCGGCCTGCTGGGGCGCTTGTGCGCAGGCACGCGGCCCGGAGGGTCCTGTGAGGGGCTCCTGCGCCGCCGCTGTGATGCTGGGGCAGTGCCAGGGGATAGGCGCTGAGGGGGGCGCACGCGCCTAGGCCGCCGCTCACCGGGCCCAGCCGCCGAGGGATCCGCGCCGCTGCCGCTGCTGCTGGTATCGCCTAGGATGTCTGATACTTGTGCCTCTAGCCAGCCGGGAGGCTGCGACGTCGCTGCCGCCCGCAGCTGTGCCAGAACCTGCTCAATGGCTGCCATTGTCAGCGCTGGTGTGTGTTCCCTCCTGCTCACGAGTCCACTGAGCGGGAAGTGAACAGCTCCTCCCACCTGCTCCCACTATACCCCTCACCAGCAAGTTAACCCTCCCCCTGGAGCAAACCCCACGCCCCCCCTCCCCATGCTCCAAACCCCCTGTCATGGCGGCTTCCACGTACGCCGCCCGGGGGAGGGGGGCGGGCGGCTCGATCCAGCCTGTCTGAATGCGTGCCTTAGGGGAAGCTGCAGCATGCAGCTGAGAGGAATCCACAGAGGTAAGTGGTGAAAGCCAGGAGCCACTTCCCGCTCTACTGACCCAGGCTGAGTGCCCCCTACTCAGCAAGGTATCAGCCATGTGCCTCTTCACAGGAGGAAAGGAAATGAGGTATCCCCTCCGATCCCCCTGAGCACATTCCAGGTAATCCTTGCTCCAATGCGCATCTACCGCGTGTCTGTCCTCCTAGGGACAGTGTGAGGAGCTGTCCACTTATTAAAGACTATTGGACAAATAGACATAGAGTGGAGTTCATGGCTCTACAAGTTGCTAACTTTTTCCAGCACAGAGCACTGGTTGCGTTGATATTATTGTATATTATTAGAGATTTGCTTGCTGTGTTTTATTAGTGATTTGCTTGTTCATCAGTTCAGCCTCAGGAATCAATGTTTCCATTCAGTGACAGTAAGCAGAGGAAGACTTGCAGGCTAGATCTGATGCATACATTAGGCCAAACCCAAGATTAGTAATCAAGAAACTCTATCATTCCGTTGTTCTTACAGCCACTAGTTCCATTGTGTAAATGGGGATTGTAGACCTAATGGAGCTTTTACTACAGGGGGTCTCACATGTAGTCCCAGGTGATGGGCTTATGGAATATGCTTCATTCTTTGAGCTAAAAGCAAATGTTTAAGGGGGCGGGAGAAAAAGAAGCCACATGTTTTGTCAGGCAGTGAGAAGAGTGACTTAGAAGGGAGAGGATCGAGGATGAGGTCCTGAAGCACATGGATGGATGACCAATGGAGTTGGAGATTGGTTGTTGGCTGAAAGAGTATCATTGTGCTACAATTGTGATATCCAATGTCTGGAGGAACATAAGCTGTGAATGCACACTATACCGTCTGGAAATACCAAAAGCTGCGGACCAACCAAAAGTTGGGAGACAGTGGGTATTGCCTGGTACAGGGCAGTGGAACTACCAATTCCAGGTTGCGAACTTGTGGACTGAGGACATTACATTTTGGCCATCTACCTGGATTTGTTGTACAAACATGGATGTAAGGAATAAAAAATAGTTGCTTCGTTAACCTGCCTAGGTGAGTATTACAACCCACAACCTCAGATCTTCATAGATGGGAAAAACACAGAGGGTGAGGTGGAGAGGGGTGCTTTTAACCTCTCGTGTTTCCTGTCCCTAGAATATGAGAAGGACCACCTCCTGGTGTGCTGTCATGAGGGATGTCCTGGAAAAAGAATGTGACTTGGAAAAAAAAGATGTAAATCGGGCCCAATGCTTCCACTTATTTTTTTATGGACCTGTGTTCATCATATGAGCAGTATTTTAATCCAATGGGAATCAATAATTTCTTATTGAATGGCAGCACAAGAAGATCTTGACAACTGTGATAAATTGATATAGAAAGAATATTGCAAAATCATTACAAGCTTCCAAAAAAAGGTCCATGTAGAAATAATGTGTCATTTTCCAATGAAGCTTCTTAAAGTCTATCACTATGTTGGAGTGCCAAACTCGGCTTTGCCAATGTGAGAAATCATCACAAAAGAAAAACACCTACAAGTCCCTCAGAGAGCAGTGTGTCTTTCTATTCACTCCTGTAGGACATTTTCTCTATCTCTAGATGTGATATAATTCTGAATTTAATCTATTAGTGCGGTACACATAATGTACATATGATGGGCTTCATGAAAAATGTGCTTATTTTTATAGCAATACTATTAGTGTTCCCAAAGATTTATTCCTACAAGTATAATAAGAAATTAGGCACAGGTTCTAGCAAAAAATATGATATTATTAATCAAAAATAAGCACAATTCTTCTCTAGGTTGGACATTCCTCTGTTTAACTCTATTCATAGTTTTGACTATTATAACTGTATGAAAATGTGAACTGAGATGTAAAGATGTTATATGGGACTTTGGGGTTTTTTTTGGCTGTGGGACTAAGAACTTATTGGCATGTGGTAGCTAACTACCTGTCAGTTCTACCCTGCGACAATCTATAAGAGTTCAGAGCAGTCACAGATCACTCCTGCTAGTGGTTCTTGTGCTTCCAATGACATCACGTCAACAGAGCAGTTCCTTCTCTTCTTATACGAATTATCCATTGCCTAACAGCGGTGATCCAGCTGTCAATTAGGATGACATCGACAGTGATGATCTGTCTGCAGGGCACACCGGTAGTGAAAGAGCTTCTCTACTGACATGAGGTCAAATGAAGCTGGAGAATCACTGATTGAGCCAGAAGGGATTGTCACGGGGACGAACAGGCAGGTAGTTAGCATCTACCTGCCAGTAAGAGTTCTTAGGCCAATAGTATAAAAAAAACCATAGGCCTGGATAACCTCTTCAAAGTGGAGTGCATGATACTGATTGGCTACTGGCTTCTGACCCAAACTTGAGAGTCTCAAAAATGCTCAAGAGCCTGTTGAGTTTGGGTTGGGAAACCCGCAACCGAGTTACGTGGATATGTGATTGAAGGTTGATTTCAGACGAGCATGTCTCAAGATCCATAAATGAACCATAACGCACAGACCGGAAAAATGTATCTTGACCCGATCTAGCAGCCTTACTGTATATTTGCCTATGAGGTTGTTAATTCAAGTTAGGAGACGCATGGCGGTTCTTTATATGGAGCGTGAAATGTGTTATTCTAAAAAATGGCTCAAGGCTAAGGCTACAAAAAAAGTTAGGCAATGTCAATCATCATGTAACCAAATATCGTGCTACATTTCAGTATAGTGGAAAAATTGAATACTCTCGATTGGACACCTGTCACTCGCAAGTTGTAGAAAATGCTAAGGATTTAGGTTTATTGGGACATGTGTGTCACAATAATTTGTGTGTTGCATTGCAACCTTCTTGTAGTTGCCTACATTATGCTATTACTTAGTACCAGCATAGTGCGTTTGGTAATAAAAGGTTGGGAACCAGTGATATAATGCAAGGTTTGCAAGGGTGGTTTCCCATGGTACATAGAGGGTGTCCAAGGCAGGAAATCATAACATCCCTATGTCTTAATGAGCAGCTGTATTCAGATAACCCCTCTGCAACTGCTGGCTATCAATATTGGTCACTCTGCTTGCAGCTGGAGCTTTCTGAAAGCAAAGGTTGGAATTGCAACGTCTTGATATAAAAGCTCCATTTTAGTATATCCTATGAAAAGGCAAAGTGGTCGCGAAGCGTTTCTTAGAACCCACATAGCTACAAAAGGGAAAATAATTTGTATGGATGACAGATGGACATGATCCAAATAAAACTCTCAGTCCCCCTTTAATCATTTTCAGAAAGTAACGAGATTTACAATCCACTCATCCATTATATCTCACAGTTTATTTTTCACTTGAAAGATAAGCACACTTCTAATTAGCGAAAACTTCATATATGAGGTGTCTCCACGCCATAGGATGCTAATTTGACCCCGCGGGCTGTTATGTACTTGACAGTGCCGAGAGGAGCCTTAAAGCTGAGGAATGATTGGGTCAGCTCCGCCGAACGTCCTCGGGGGAAGAAATACATTGATTCCAGACTTCATTTTTCTAAATATATTTCTTTTCAATCTTTCTTAGAGCCGACCTGGGTCCAGTACACTTTTTTCTCCAAGAACCTTGTATCAGAAATTTCTTCCTGCCAAGAACTGTAAATGCTTTCAAAGAATGGGAGATGTCGCTATAAGTATTGCTACCAAGACAGAAGCGCGCCATTGTGTGTTGGTTCGTCATCGTTAACCCTTTCCATCTGGCGGTAAATAATTCTTCAAGACGGTGTGAAAGAACGGCCGCTCTCAGGGGCTGCAATTAAATGGTTTTAATATAGAGTTTAGCACAATGTGTACAGAGTGATATTTATTTGTAATGACTGCAACTTTTATTAAATACATTTAAGTTGATGGGGTTTTGCATGTGTTCTTGTTTTCAGAGAAGAAGCCGAACCGACCAGAAATAATACAATGTAATGATTTTTGATCACTTACTCAAACTTCTGTATTATCAGTCCATGTCATAAAGTGTGGGTTTCCTCTTATTTCCTCCCATACTGCAAAGACATGTTTCTAGGGAATGTAGATTATGAGCCCCAATGGGGACAGCAATGGTTATGTCTGTAAAGCGTGGCGAAATATGATGGCGCTATATAAACAAGCATAATACTTGCACATCCTATTTTTTAAATAACATATACTCCGGCACCTCCATTATCCCAGGGATGCCAGCACCGGGTCTCCCAGGGCTTGCGTGACATTATGTCACATGAGCTCTGCAGCCAGTAAGTGGTCGCTATTAGTAGGATGCTATGCTCTCTCTAATTACCTTTGTCTAAGGTTGAAGATGATGAAGGATGTGAGCGAGCAGCAGTTCAATAGTGGCGGCTGATTGGCTGCAGGGATCACATGACATAATGTCATGTGAGCCCTGGGAGACATCGCTAAAATGGTGGTGGCATGGGATGTGATTATGTTATTTTTATTTTAGATGGGGAATTTCTAAGTTGAAAAGGACTTGCCCCTACAACTTATTTGTCTCTAACATGTGCCACCATATTCCCATTGTACCAGTCTGTAGACGGTATCATTTTAAAGGGTCTACCACCTCTCCTGACATGTTAGAGCTAATTCTTCCAAAATAGAAATTCTGGAGCAAATTGGTCCAAATTAACAATTGAATATTATCAGTTCACTTTGACCCTGACCATTCAATGCTGATAATTTCAGATAGTGTATAGATATTCTTTACCTTATTGACCATGGCAAAAGTAGCAGACTACTTCCAATTACCTTATCCATTTCAAGATGGAATAACAGCACAACAACTGCAGTAACAGGCAATAGGTCAGCAGAAGGGGCTTCGATTTCCTTTAGTATCACATGGGTAATGGAAGCTATCACTGTTAAAGGAAATTATTCTAATAGAAACTTTACAAAATTGGTAAAAGTCACGATTTCAATCTCAATTTCTGTGGTAGACATTCCAGGTAATTTTGTAGATGAACCTGGGAGGCCTAGGATGCCTAGGAGGCTTAAATGCCCCAGTTAGGCGCTTGAATTCTTGGTACTGTAAGTATTACTATGTTATATTATAGCATTTTGCTAATATTTTGGGCAACTTACAATTTATGGAGCACAGCATGTAAGCAGCTTATCTGCACATATATAATTATCGAAATTTTGACAATTTTTTTTTTTTGGCTTCAGCCTCACATTAATTTTTATTCCAATTTGACAAGAAAATGGGAAACCTAACAAAATCGAATCCAGCAGCTGCAACTCCTAAAAAGAAATGTGCAATTCCCTGTAGGACATGCAGATCCACACGGGATGGTCCAGTTGTGACTGTTACTATTCAATACCTTAAGCCACTCCTGCAGAGCTCTTTAGGAATGGTTTAGGGAATTACGCCTGGGCCTTGGCACCATATTGCCACATCACATGCTGCATCTTACATGGCCAGTTGAAAATATTGTAAGGAGATGTGTCCCCTTATATCTTCAGATACTGTAGATTTGCCAGAAATCATTGACGTCCCCATAACAAAACCGAATACGTGAGAAATGTGCTACCACTCAATGGCCGGTGTTGTTGTTTTTCTGCATTTATTTTATGGCTGCCTCCAGGTCCCTTGTTTGTAAAAGGTTGCACAACCCGGCAGGAAAACTCAGATTAAAAATGAGCAAGGCTCACACCAATGACCTTGTAGTTTTCTCCACAGGGTACAGAGGTAGAAGATTTGACAAGCATTGCCGTTTCATCTTTTACTTCACAAACACAAAATGTCAACAGAGATCAATCTCATTATAAGTGATCCAAGACCTCTGGAGAAAGTCACTGCTATTAGAATGACGAGTTTGGGGGATCTTGACCTTGAATTACTAGAAACAAATGTGCAATCTGTATTTGAGAACACATGACGGAGAGGATGACCACATAAATAGAAGAGAAAATCTACACGCCAATGATTATAGGATAACAAATACTTCAGGAAGGGATTAGACCGACTCCTCATAAATAATTATACTAGAAATTATTTAACTTTACAAAACTGTATGATTTCTCTGCAATGTGTAAACTAGTACAAGTACTGACACTTAATATTAGATAGATAGATAGATAGATAGATAGATAGATAGATAGATAGATAGATAGATAGATAGATAATAGATACAGTGGGTACGGAAATTATTCAGACCCCGTTAAATTTGCATAAATTACCGTACTACATTTCTGTTTTTTTTCAGTCAAGATGGGGTGCAGAGTGTACATTAATGAGAAAAAAATGAACTTTTTTGAATTTATCAAATGGCTGCAAAGAAACAAAGAGTGAATAATTTAAAGAGGTCTGAATAATTTCTGTGCCCACTGTATTTTCAATTGGCAGGATCAGTCACCCAACAGGTGAAAGGGTTTAAAAAAGATGTAGGAGGCCAAAGTAAAAAAAATTCACATTACTTGTTTCTCGCCACTCTTTTTCCAACACTGCTCCAGTCCTCTAATGATCTCCATGGTTCCTCTTCTATCTAGACTGGCAAGTGGCAACATAAGACATTGCTACAATCAGATGCAAGTCTAGTTTTCCTTTACCCGGGGCAAAAATTTGGCTTGGTGCTCCTCCTATATGCAGCTTAAGTTTGAGTAGTCGTCATGTGGCAACTGTCACGATCAGCTGCGGCCGCAGATGCGGCGCAGCCCATAGACACCCCCAAGCCGACCAACCTCAGAAGGCGTGGGGTGTGCGTCCCCCGGGGATGAAATACGGACCCTTTAAACCACAGAGGGGGACCTGGCCTACCCGAACTAGGGGAGGGCAGCGAACGGGGTTCTGTGGCAGCTGAGCATGTGGACAAGGAAAGAGACACATAGGACTTGATTACACCGATACTTCAGGTATAGAGAAAGTAAAGTTTACTAAAGCAAAGTCACACAGTACATAAACAAAACATGACAATGTCAGGCTCCCGATTCCACACCTCAGAAGAGTACCACCCAGTGGACCCCAAGGCACCAACGGATCACTGAGGCACAGATAGGCGGGACATCAGGACCTAGGCAGGACATCAGGATACACGAGGACATCAGGGCACAGGCAAGACATCAGGATACAGCCAGGACATCTGGACACAGGAAAGACCTCAGGACATCAGGACACAGGCAGGGCATCAGAGTACAGACAGGACATCAGGGTCCAAGAGGTATTCAAGACACAGGCAGGACATCAGGGTACAGACAGGACATCAGGACATCTGGACCCAGGGTCACCGGTAGACATCAGACAGGAGTCGTTCGGTTCCAGACATCCGACACGACCTACCGGCACCACCAGAGTCTTCAGGCTCCAAGCTCCAGACAGCGGTCATCAGGTTCCAGACTGCGGTCATTAGGCTCCGGGCATTGGACTTAGGAAGGAACTCAAGCGTGATGGTGCAAACACCGCCGTACTGGACATGAGCCAGATGGGGTTAACACCGCATGGCAGTCAGAGCACAGAGTAGTAGATGCTCAGCAGAAACATCGGTTTCAAGACACTCAAAGTCACTGGGAGTGAGGCTCCAGATGCAGAGGGATTCCAGGAACATAATCACAGCAGACACAGTTCAGACAGGTTCAGGTACAGGATCAAGGATTTGGGCCTGGATTTACCGCCTCCAGGACAGGTGCCAGAACAGGACAAAACAGGAATCAAGGCAAGGACTTTGGTACCAAAACATAGACAGGAGAGATGCAGGACCACAAACACACATAGCAAAGTTCTAGAGCTTTATGAGTGTAGCTCAGGCCCCGCCCATAGGGCAGGGGAACTTTATATATGAGCTGCCCCTCAGCAATTGGCTAGAAACAGCATTTGAAGTACACACCCTAACCCTGATAAAAGCAGGGGAGGTGTGGCCGCGCATGCCCTAAGCACACACAGAAACCATTACAGCACAAACAGTGCAGGATCTGAGGCTCAGGGCACCTGGCTGAGACTGCATGCACTGAGCCACGTGGAAAGTCATGCACCAGCTGCAAATGATTTCACAACCCACGGACAGCTTCACAGCAGCAACCAGGGACCGCACATGAGGAAGGTATGCAGCAGGGCAAATACCTAAATGCCCATGTACGACTGCACAGCAGAGCAGGGAACTGAGAAGGCTCCTTTAAGGTAACAGCCAACAGTATCCCAGCTCAAATTAGGGCAAAAAGAGTAAAGGGTTAAAGCAAACATATGCATTGTCATACCGAAAACCAGAAACAGACAGAACGGCATAACAGCAACTACCTGCTCTTTTAAACTCTCTCAATGTTCAGTGAAACATTACAGTGTTTGCTTCATTAAGAGAGGCAGAAAGAGAAGCTAGTTTGCATGTGACCATGAACATGAAAATAGTGTATGTGTGGTCACATGATGACAGCTTAAATTGGCAAGCAGAGCCGAATCCTGGCAGTGAATATATTACATACGGTTAGGATTTGGCACACTAGAGTGATTATTTTTGTAAATAATGTACCTAACATAAATACAGATAGAGTAACCCTGAACTTGTCAGATGGCATAATACTTTAACCTTCGTCAGGCTGCATAATTTTTGCAACGTTAACAGGCTGCAGAGGTACAATTGTACCTTCATATATATTTTATTGAAATTTGGCCAATATATTCTGGACCAAAACTGCAGAGATGTCACGAAATTTCAGCCCTCTACGGCTTTTCGGAAAAAAAAGTTATTGCAATTTTAAAACGGAATAGTTACAATTGTACCTACTCAGCCGGACGAAGGTTAATAACATAGTCATGTATCAGGTTTTCTGTCAAGTTGTGAATTGTTGTGTATATATATATATATATATATATATATATATATAGGATCAGAACCAATAACAGTACATGAATACAACACCAGAAGAATCATCAGTGCAGAAATACAGCATCACAACCACGATCAGTACAGGATTACATCACCAAAAGGATAGTCAGTACATGAATACTTTACCAGAACCAGGGCTCTATTAGCCACTAGGCATTGGAGAACATGTGTCTATGGTGGCAAGTTGCAAGGGGGGTGCTATAGTGATGCATCATGTTGCAGGAGTAGAAAAGCCATCATTATCTCACAGCACAGACAGAAGAGAATGCATACTAATGGTACAGGACCTGTGATGACTTGTGTGGAAGAAGCCATCATAGAGTTGTGGAGGAAGTTTTTCCTTTTCCAGGGCAGGAAGCAGCAGTATGTAAGCTGGAGAACAAAGGGGCACTGGAGGCAGGTAATGAGGGAACAGGAGAACATGGGGAGTGCAGGATATATATCATAGATGGGTACATGCAGTACAGGGTGTGTTTGAAATAGAAAGATGCAGGCTATATGAAATACAGAGCTGCATGGGGATGCAGGCATGTAGGATACGAGGATGCAGGCTGTGCGGGATAGAAGGGTGTGTAAGAAGGTGGCACGGGGTGGTAGTCATGGGCGAGTTCACTAAGCAACAGTCAATGAGCACCCCGGCACCTTGTACATGAAAAGAGAAATAAAGTCCCTTGTACTGTATGTGTATCATGCATCACAGCATACTCATGAGCTGTGTCAGATTCCCCTCAGCTGCTGCCATGTCGGCTCCGAAAATCACATCAGAGACAAGGTCTTTTTCCACCAGTTGAACTTTACTAGACAGCAGCATATTCACACATAGGCAGCACAAGTCAAACACAGAGACATCTTCTTATCTGCATTGTTCACACAAGCAGCACAAGTTAAACACAGAGACATCTTATCTTTCCCTATCATCCGGACAGACTCCATTTTCTGCATCAGCTTCCCTTTCCCGGCAAGCTCAACTATATTCCTGGACAATCTGTGTCCCACCTGTTTCCTTGGACAATCTCTGTCACTCTTCTGGACAATCTCTGTCCCACTCGTGCTCCAAGCCCATCAGCTTCCTGCTGTTTCCCTGGCCCAGCTGCGAGTTATAGGGTAACATGCTCGCCGACTCAGCTGCCTCCTAATCCCAGCTGCTAGCTTCGGATCCTTCCTTGGAATGGTTCTGTATAATCTGGTGACCACCTGCACGATTCTCAGCCCAGGGCCCCATTACTGAAACAGCTTTATCCTCACAGCCTGTAATACTCTGCTCGCGCGTCCTGCCCTTGGGCAAGATGCCTGGGCATCTGACAGAACAAGGAAGTATCTGTCATATACAGCCCGCTCTGTCCTGCTCTGCTGTGTGACTCCTCCCATCTGCTTAACCTCTATGCTGTCTTTATTTAACTAATAGTGATGAGCGAATATACTCGTTACTCGAGATTTGCCGAGCACGCTCGGGTGTCCTCCAAGTACATTTTAGTGCTTGGAAATTTAGTTTTCCTCACCTCAGCTGAATGATTTGCAGCTACTCGCCAGCTCGATTGCATGTGGGGATTCCCTAGCAACCAGGCAACCCCCACGTGTACTTATGCTGGCTAACAGATGCAAATCATTCAGCTGCGGCGATGAAAGCTAAATTATGGTCCTGCACTATGTACTAATTTATCCCTAAGCTAAAGTGACGCACCCACAGGGCAGTGGGATACTTAGTACCAGGTCCGGTTGTAAAGGGGGACATCACGGTGGCTGCGACCCGGTCCGTAGCCCTGGGCATCAACGTTAAAGGGGTTAAATGTTCAAAGCTTGTTGTGACGCCACCTGTGGAGTTCGGTCAATATGTTG